>NC_137589.1:42589259-43299259 GCF_963210335.1 Falco punctatus
AGAGTTCCCAGCTCTTTGCTGTGTAGCCTTTCAGGGAACACCGGGTAAATGGTTGCACTGGTGCCTGCGCTCTGCGGCCAGCACCCACTGCCTCTCCTGCCCGACCTCTTCCTGCAGCCTCCCTGTATTAACGTCTCATCCCTTCAATCCTTATATGCACCGTTATCAAGAAGATTATGTTTAAGCTTGATTGTAAATGCCTATTATAATATGCTTTTCTCTTGAAAGGTCCTTTTCACCTCAGCCGCTTGTAAACTGGCACACTCCTCTCTAAAGAGGTGTGAGCACTGGAGAAATGTTGAAGTTAATGAAATGTGTGAATAAAATAGTGGGGTGTGCTATGGTTAGTAAGAACGCATGTCAAACACTACATTCTTCCTGTAGCAAAGAAAAAAAATAATTAATCTTATGCTTGATGTATTGAAGGCAGTGTTATAAGACACTAAAATTATTGTGTAATTTTAAGAAGGCTACATGGCTTCAAATTTGTCTCCTGAGTCGATGGCATCATGACATCCCTCATGCTCCATTGAACTCTAGCGTAGACACCAATAAAAGAAAGTTTAAAATACCTGTAAACCACCATTTGTCAGTAACTGTTTCTGTAAGCCCGGGATGCTTTATGGGGAGGTTAAGCCTGAGCTGGGTGTTGGTTGCCTTACCTCGCAGTTTCTTTGATTAAGAAGCAACAAGTAGAAGGCGCACGTTTAAGTGTAAAGTTACAGGCCTTTGCTTTTGTGGGAGAAATCGTAATTCTGCTTTGAATATTTTAATTTCAACAAATGCCGTGAAGCAAAGACCATTGTGAATACAATTGGGAGCTCATTAAATGGTTCTGACTTTGCCTGGTGTCAATAGAGGACCTGAGAGTTTTATGGGAGCTCTTACAAAACGTCCAAATTATTTTTCTTAGTATGAAATCTTCCTTAAAAAAAAAAATTAAAAAGGAAGAACAACAGCTGGTACAATGAAACATACAGGAAAATTTTAATGAATGACCAGTTTGGTGATGCATTTAAATAAAAAGCCTTTTTTTTAGATCATGGTCATTTAAAGCAAGCTTAATTAGAATTAAAGAATTTTATAGTTTTTATAACATACTTTTTAATCTTTTGGCTGAATCATATTGCATTTTATGCTGTCTAATTGATTTTTAGCAATTTACTAATGTCATTATCTTTCCCTTAATTACAGATCAAACCAAATAAAAAATGTATTCACAAGTTAAGGTTCTTAACAGCCAAAGTAATATGGATATGTTTTATTAGCAAATGTTTTTAATGTCTGCTGTTTGCAGGAGAGTTGGTTATATACATTTAACAGACATGTTTATTGTGAGAAAGATTTCTGAGGGAAATAAGGTATTGGGTTGGGTTTCTTTTGATTTCTCAGAGGATAGTCTTTTAGAGTATGTCTGTACTCTGACCTTTGTACTTGAAAAATAATTTTAAAACATTGACACTAATTATGGAGTAAGGACTCTTATGGGTCTCTTCAAGGACCATAATATCACAACCAAAGAATTCTGGTTTTGTAATTAAACATTAAATATAAATGGAGTAGTAATTGCTTTATTTTTGTTTCCATTATAAATTGAGATTTTATTGAATTATTATGTATTTATTTAAGATTTCATTAAATATTTCTTACTTAGAATTTGTAAAGGTGATATAATGGTCTCGTTTTTTTCCATGTGAGATTGTTTTATTTACCTATCTGAAACAAATAGGTAAATAATTCTCAGTAGCTACTCTCTGTAGAATTTGAATTTATTATACAATGTATATGATGTGATACGATTATATGATGGGGGACTAAGTCCTGGGGAAAAAAGTGTTGAAAACACTATGTACAAAAGTGTTGTGAAACCCTCTTACTGTGTCTTGCATTTCAGAGTGGTATGAGGTTTTTTGATAATGGGTTTTGGGGTTTTTTTTAGTGGTGTCATCTGCAGGAGAACAGACTTTAATCCTGTATGAATTAAACTTGCTTGAACTAGCCCATCAGTGCATTTTCACATGCAATATTTGAAGGGCAAAATCTTCCTAAGGTTAAACTTTTCAGTAGTTTTTTTTAAAGATACCACTTAAACTGGCTATTGCAGTTGAGCAGAAGAGATCCATTTTTTAAGGCTGGTACTTCGTGATGGATGAAAAGGTGGCATAGCAGCACCTACTCAGTTTCAGGGAGAGAGGTGTAATGTAAGAGTTGAAAAGTCTTGGTCCTGCAGTTCTTCCCCCAATATTGTGGTCATCTGGAATGCTGATACAGGTTCCCTACACACAGAATGCATTTATTTCTTTTTTTAAATAATTGGTTTAAATGGCATTTGGCTTGAAATGACCTCAGGTGAGAGCCCAGCCCTTCCGTTAGGTCAGCAGGGGTCATGCCTGGCTTGTTTGAAGGGGGCATTTCCAAAGGGAAATGGAGCGTTAGTGCTGAATGAAGTGGGCATGAGTAGGAAGCAAAGATCTTTTCCATGTCAAGATAAAAATGTAAAGAAAATTTATGGAGAAAAGGTATAATTATCAGAGATATTTTAGCCATACTGGAATTATTAGGACAGTCTTCTGAAAAGTATCGTGAGAATATTAACTCTGCAGAAAGCTGTGAGTCCAGGTTTTTTCTCAACTGTAAAGTCTGAGTCATTTGTATCATTGCAGAATGTATAAAATATACTGTGTAAAATGTATTTATAAAAGTAATTTTGTGGGCACAATAATAGGGAAAACAGTACTTAATTAGGAAAATAACATCGAATTTCAGTGCACATTTATATGTAATGTAAATATTATTTTCCAAAAGAAGTGGTATGAAATTTTCCTAGCCAGTCAATTCTTTTTGTAGTCATACTGCTAGTAAAAACAGAGTGTCAAGTCAGCCACAGAAAATCTGTTAGGTTGCTATCAATACAGTTAATTAGAACTTCAGATTTCTTGAAAAGATAAATCCAAGGTCTGAACTTGTGATGTGGATTTGAGGGATTTTTTGGGTTGAGTTGGGTTAGGCTGGGGTTTTTTTTTTAATTGCTGGGAAAGGGTAGAATTAAGTCTTGGGTCTTGCAAATCTTTATTCGATAAGATTTGTGGTATCTTTTATTTATATATATATATTAAAAAAATAAAAAAAAAATAAAAAAATAATTTTTCTCAGCTGCCCAGCTCTTGGCCACCCCCTCAGTGCTGGAAAGGCAGCGTGCCTGCTGCTGTGCTCCCGGAGCAGCTCCCGGCACTGCTGGCACCCCCTTGGCTGTGGGGCTCGCTGGATGTGCCAAGCCTGAGCTGCCGCTGCTCTGGCCAGAGGAACGCGGGAGTGGGTTCTGCGGCTTTAAATGCGATTTGGCAGCCGACCCTGGTATTGCAGGGTTGCCATGTTTCTTAAGCTCTGAAGAGAAATCATCAAACTGGAGGAGGCAGCTGAGACATCCGTTCCTGAAGAGGCTTTAGTATTTTTCTTGGAATTGGACTCTGTTCTTCTTGCAAAAAAGAGGAAATAGTGCTGTTAAATAAAACTAAGGCATTTATTCTTTTGTTAATCAATTTTTGTAGTACAAAAACTTTGACTTGTATTGCTGGAAGTGCAATTGTTTAAATTTAGTTTGATTAAATGAGAATATCTCACTGACAAGTAATATAACCAAGTCCAAATCTACATAATTTTTCTTGGTGTAATCCAGCCCTAGGATTATTTATTATAGATCATTTTCCGAGGGCTGCGCTTTTTATTCCCATGACTTTTCTCTCATACTGACTAAGCCAGAGGAGGTGACGTGGGCTGGTCTCGCGTGTGGCAAGCTGCTCTGCCACTGCCGGCAGTGGGGGTGCTGCGGGCAGAGCAGGGTGTCGCGTTGGTCACAGCGGGTCAGGCCCCTGCTGGCCTGGTGGCCTGAGGGACATCCCCAGCCCATGCTCCTGGAGCCTTGCCGAATAATGCAGGTATCTTCCCCAGTGTAAGGAGACATGGGTTTAGGGGGCAGGTTTAGTGACTGGAAGTCACCAGGTAGAGGAGATAAAATCCCATCTTCGTGAGCAGCCTGACTGCTACGTCATTTTCCATCTCTCTGATGGTTTTTAAATTGAGGGGGAAAAGCTGTTGCGATAGTGTCACTAAACACTGCGGAACATATTTCCATATGTAAAACTTCCTAGATAGGAAATTCCAGTTAATAATAATTTGGGGAAGAACCTGTAGTAAAACTGGAACGTATTAACTATTAAGAGTTTAATTTGAGCTCTGGGGGAAATGATCTATCTAGATAGGCAGAGTAAAAATGATGAGATTTCAGGCAGGTTTTATTGATGATTTTCCCTTTCTTTTTAAGAATAATTGAGTCATTTTAATGATAAGCCTTCCTTGGCTTCTTTGAACGGACTGCATGTAATTAGTTGTAGCTTCAACTTTGAAATGTTTTGACAGAAAATATGTCATTTAGCTCATAATTTTTTTCTAGCATCTGCCTTTAATATTTGTTCATTTTCTGCAATATACAACTTTGCTACTTCAGGTCAAATTCCAGATACAGCTCTGTTTTCTTTGTTATCTCGATTGTTTCCTTCAGGATGAGGGAGAATAATTACACAGAACATCTTTTCCAAGCAGCTGGAGTCAAATTCCAGCTGACTGCAGCACCTGTGAAGACGGTACCTCTGCCGCGGGGCTGCGCGGTGCCGTGCCAGCCCGGGCTGCGCGGTGACGATGTGCTCCGGAGTGCACAGACTCGTCCTCATAGCGCTACTGCCCTTCTGTGAGCTTCAGATGGCAATAATGCCAGTGAATGCAAAGTATCTGGTTTAGACTAATTAGAGGGATGATTTGTGAAATGCTGGCTATTTATTTAATTAATCACCAGCACAAAGCTATAAAACCCATATTTTAAAAATCCCTGTTAGTTTGCCATGTGGTTAATAGATTGTGGCACATTAAAAAGTGACACGGTGATGTATTAAAAATGTTCCACCTAAGGTTGGCTAATGTCCTCGAGGAACTTAAGCCGTCTGCTTTGTGCAACAGAAGCGTAGGATTTGAGGCTGATCTGTTTAAGGATTGAATATTTCTGAAAACATTTATCTTTTGTATAGCATCTGTTCATTAAAATATGTTGTGGTGTATTTCTTAACGTACAAATAACGTTTATGGTGTAGTTCTAATTATAAGTTTTTTGTTGCATTTTGTTGGTACGAAGAATAGCACTATTCCTCAGTATTAAATTGTAATGTTGATTACTAAGTAAAATATAAATAATTCTTCTAAAGTAGGCTATTCCTTCTCTTCGCTACATGGAAACTAAGGATAGTTTTGTGTAATGAATGCATTTTTGTTGCAGATGTAGCAGTTGCGTTTTGATAAATTTGGATATGTGTTTTCATTCTTCAGCAGAACTATCGGAACGGAGTAGATAAGGGTTTAATATCCCCAGTTAGCTCAGTGCCATCGCAGCCGGTGGGAATTGCAGCCCCCTGGAGAAGGGCAGCTCCAGGCCCTGCGCCTGGCACCGGCGGTGCTGTGGGCAGCGTGCTGACCCGCTGCGCAGGAGGAGCTCCTGCTGGCTCCTGGCAAAGTGCCATGGGGGCGCGATGGGGTGAGAGGTGGACGGGGTCCTTTTGTCCTAAAAGTGATACCTTGATGAAAGTCAGTGAGGGCTGGGCTGTAAAGGGGACGAACTTGGGGTTTAGTGGAGGCCACCCCTCCATAATAACAGAGGGACACTTCCATTACAGATCAGATCTGTCAGAAAAAAGTAATAACAAGAAATCATCATATTCATAGCACTTCAAGTAAAACAGTTTTTAAAGTGAGTTGTGTCAACGAGTGTGTGTTAATATGATTGAAGTATGCTGTTACAAGAATTATATGTCTTATTCTTTGCTCAGGACTTACGTAGTTTTATTAATTGTGCGAGTGAATGCCAAGAAAGAGCAGGCAAGTACTCTGAGATACTTGATTGTGTGGTTATATATGTAAATCGTAGTTTTGAGGTGTATATAAAAATTTGTTCAGGTGGAAGCGTGGAAGGAAACTGTCCAGCTCTGGAGGTTATGTTTCTCAGCTGTGTGTTGTATAATTAACTGGTACATTAGGAGGGGGGCTGGAATAAAACATGAGTATGTTAATGCAGCCTGGAGCTGATGTTGTAGTGATCATTGCAATGCAGATAGCGCATTTCTCATAACTGCTGCTGCCTACTGGAGCCTTTGAAACATCTGGACCTTTAATTGAAAAATAGTGTGGTGCTGTACAAAGCAGACATGCTAAGTGAAGTCAACAATTTAGAATAAAAAATAATAGTGTGTTATTTACCTTGTAGTTAAATATTCATACTTTGTTATGCTTTGTATAACAGGAAATTACTGGGTTAAATTTTTATGAATAGTGACAGTGTGAATAAGATAAATTAAGTATTTAATGATGTTAATGGAATTTTACATTGTGATCTGCTAACTCTGCAGCACAAGCTAGGACGATACAAAGGAGATCCACTCCTCAGGAAGCAACAACTTTGAAGCTTCATTGAAAATCTGTGGGGACTGGCAGGCGCGCCGAGTGTAGCGTGGTCACTGCTGCCAGTGTTGAGCCAGTTGTCCCAGTGGCCTCACTGCTGGTGTTTTCCATAAGTGACTTGAGCGTAACAGAAGTAATCCTATGGCTGTAGTAATGAAAAATACTGATACGGCTTAACCACCTGATGAAATAAACATCATTCCTGTTTTTTTGCCGTAGTAGAGTATCCTGTGGTGCATTGGAGAATAAAAAAGGGGTAGAACTGCCCTGTATTTTCATACAAACACTATGGCTTAGTGTTATGGCCCTGAATATTAACATAATGTTCAACTGAACAGGCATTCTCTCCAGATCTGTTAACACTGGACGAATGAAATGAACAGACTATAAATATTTAACCATCATATTATGTTAGATGCTGTTCTGCTCACTGCACCAAAATCTACTAGTTGCAGCTACATGTTTCACTGCTGGCTAGTGTGGGTCTCAAGATGCTGAGGCTGATAAACATGTTCATCACCTTGCTTTGCTGCCAGTGTGTTCGCTCTGAACCATATGCCGGCAGTGTCCTTGTATTGCGCTGCAGTGTGAGGGTTTCTGCCACATGCTTGTTGAAAGCTTTTAAGATATTTGATCATCTAAACTTAAGAAAACAGAACTTTTTTTTTCATGGCCCTTCTTTTTCTGCTCAGCCCCTCAAAAGCTGTTTTGCTTATGAGTGAATATGACTGACTGTTTTATTCCCACTTATTTTGGATGAAGAAATAATTGCTCTACATTTTTTTAATTTTTTTTTTATTCAAGAGCGTAGAAAATAGTGCTTTTCAGTGATGGTCTTAGAAGAATACAGTCCTACGTATTGCCATAAACATCTGTGCTGTAATTTGTTAGAAGTTTTGTTTGTGTTGTAAATGTTGAGTTAATATATTTCATTTTTTTCCACTTCTGTATGTTGTTTAAATACATATGTGAGTAAGTTACATTTAGGAGCTGATTGCTGGATCACATAGTATATTAAATACCCTGTCACCTAAACCAAAAAACATTTCACTGAGTTTAAAAGTGAGAAGACATTTTACATTTGGAAAAGGATAAGCATTTGTTTCCATTTTGTCTAATGTTTAGCACTGTTTGCTGGGAGGTGAGTCAATGACTTGAATTAATTATAATTACTGAAGAGACATATACTGATTGAGCAAATAAAGTAGTAAGCTCATTTGTGCCAAGGCCATCTAATTAAATGCTAACTTTGGATAAGCTAGATGTGCATGAAAGATTAATTTTAAGAGGTTTTTATGACTCCCACTAAATAATGATTCAGTAAAATCTTTGCATTATATCATTAGAACATCTAATCTTAAACTGATACATTTAGTCACAGAACTCTGTTGTACAGGAAGATGCAGTAAATTATTGTTGAAAATTAATCACTTTTCTCTAACAAATGCTTACGAACTTTGTTTTAATTTTCTACTGTGGTGTGCAGTGAAGCAAATCAGAAGTGAGAAGGGTACGGCGTGTGCATTTTTCTGAATGACTGTTTCATTGCCTCCCCATTATGCAAGTTCTTCAGAACTACATTTTAGGAGTAAGTTGTCCTAGGGATGGACAGATGGTACCAAACTTCCTTTATCATGCAGAAGAATATTAGTAGCCCCACAATAATCTATTCAAGATATACATCATCAGGTATTTGAGGGAAGTATATATTTTCCCATGGATTTTGATTAAAAGTTAATTTTAAATCTTAGAAAGACTTCTTGTGTTGTGAGAATTATTAAGAGTTTAAATATGTATTCTTTTCTTTTTTAAGATACTGTTTGTATTTAAAGCATATTAATTTTATTACAGAATATTAATGATACAGATGATTCTAAAACTATATGTAGCCAATGAAGATAATTCTACCTGCAGTTTTCTTGTCATAGTTGTGGTAACCAGTATTTATATAATTAAACACCACAGCTTGCAAATACAATCCTAGAAAATCCATGAGAATTCATCATTTGAGTTGCCTGTCATATCCTTCCCTCATACTCTCGTGTCTAGAAGTACCGGCAACATATGTATGTGCTGGTGCTGCTGCTTATGTTCTTGTAATTAGCCTGGCTACTGTTATGATATATCACCAAGTATTACTGTACTGTTTTGTGGCTTTCTTGATTTTAGACAACACAAGAAGCAAGGATTCACAGGAGCAGTAGTCTTAGATACCAAGTTATTCTTTCAAAAGAAATCTGTTAATTAATGGGAATAAATTTCCTAAGCTTAGCCACTGGTTATCATCAAAGTACGTAAATGTGCATTGAGCTGCTTCATTTAAAGTATAAAAAATAGAAAGCAGAAAGTTGGGGAATTAACAGGCTGTACTCTTCAGCAATGTCAAATAACAGACATAATTCTGTGCAGCTCTTGAATAGCAGCAGAAAGAATAGCTGTAATGTGCCAAAGAACGATGGTGTGCCAACCACCGAGAATGCTGATGACGGTGATAGAGAAAAGAGAAATATAAAGAAACGAAGTGATTTATGTCCACAGCACACTGTTTGTGTGTTTAATTTGGGAAGTAGTATCCCTGGGTTTTTGCCTGTTCAAGCCTGTGTACACTGCACAGTGCCATGTCTCCTCCAGTGAATTGCAGATGATAAAACATAATTTTGCTTTGAGTAAGTTGAAAATGCTATAGAAATAGCAAATGGAAATTTTCACAAGATCAGACTGTAGGACAGTACTAGATAGCCTTAAGAGAATCAATTAATAAAAATACTGAGAAAGTTTTCTATGTTTAATTGTATGATTGCTGTGTATCCAGTTACTCCTTGCTTCCTTAAAGGATTGGTGGAATGTAACATCTCTAACAATAAAAGCTTAATGGAATCAGATTTGTGATTTTCTAGAAAATTAACGAGATATTTTGTCAATTTTATTCCAGGCTTCATTTGTCAGAATATACAGTGTCCAGTGACAAGCTAAAAGAATTTTTTGACAAATTAACTATGCCACAGGTGACAGATCAGGAAAATGTTAATTTAACAGCCCCTTTATGCTTCCCAGATTTATTGGAGGCTATTAAGGAAACTCCAAATGGTAAGGCCCCTGGCCCTGAATAGATTTTCCATTGAATTTTATACAGGATCTATTAATAAAGTTTGATGCTGCCTTTTTGAATATATAGGTAATTGTACTTCATCTTCTGGGTTTCCTCAGCATTTACAGTTGGAATACAATTTTTAGTTGGGAGAAAAAAGTAATTATGCTTCCAGTAGTGTCTGTAATCTAGTTCTGAATGATTCCTCCTAAAGAAGAGACTAGAAGCGCCATATAAAACCCACAAGTTATTACTAGTTAAATCCAGCGTGGCTAGGTCTTTGACTCTTGGCCACTGAGACTAATAATTGGATCCCTTTTATTCAGTCCCACCACCTACAAATCCTTACCTAATAAGCTTTGCACAGATAAGTAATTGAGCTCTGTGGGACTTCCTACACAATTAATATTTTGCAGGACCAGACTAAGGGTATGGATTCATTCCATTCTGTAGACATGTACCTGATGGTTTGGATTTCTAGTGCTACTTCAGAACAAATATCATCAATTTGCAATAAACACAGTGGAGATTTCCTCCAGACCCTCTGGACTTGGTGATTGATCAGTCTGAGCCTTGACCCGCGTGGTAATAGGCCACACTAATGTTTCCTACCTAACGTGGCAATGAATGTTCTCATTACTAATAGTCTGATTGGCTTCCAAATCTCAGGTTTCAGCCTCTCTAATATCTTATGGCAGTCTGTTTTACAGCCCTTTTAATTAATAAAAATAATTCACTCACCTCTTCAAAGGTCTTGAGAATAGTGATGCTTTTGAGCCATTTGCCAGTACTGCTGCTGGTGGTGTTGCTTCCCTTGCTCAAAGAGCAGTTGGAATCCTGATACGTGTATGAATAACCCCTGGTTTAAGTCACCTGTCACCTTGATGTTCGTGCTGAGTGTTTGTGAGTAAGAGAACGGGGATATCGATAATGGAGAGAGTTTGGGCAAGCAAGACGGTACAAATAAACCGGAGGAGGTAGAGGAGGTTTAGAGATGAGGAAGAACAAAGAGAAGTTTATTTAAAAACCAACAAACACAAAGCAACAGCACAGTGTAGGGC
This sequence comes from Falco punctatus, assembly GCF_963210335.1. NCBI lineage: Eukaryota > Metazoa > Chordata > Aves > Falconiformes > Falconidae > Falco > Falco punctatus. Next base: position 42,599,907 of record NC_137589.1, read on the forward strand.
AAAGAAGAAAGGGGAGCACTGGGAAAGGTAGACTGAGGGAAGTTGCAGTCATATTTCTGACAGCCGTAAGATCAGGGTCCTTAGAATGTGTTTGTTTTTTAAATACATGTGTTTATTGGATTATGAGCTTATAAAACAGTCTGTACTTGTAGTAGGGGCTAATGGAATAATCTCATCGTTTTGGGTATTAGTTACAGTTCTTGGCTCGTTTGTCCATTCTCTGGCTTTGTGCTGTCTGTATCACTTGTAACCTTGGCATCGACTCTCACATCTGGTTGTCGATTTTTCTTAGACTTTCCATTATTAGGGCTAAGCATTACTTACGGTTCTGCCATCTTTGGATTTAAGTATGTAGCTAACTTAGCATGCCAAGAAGTCACATTAATTTTCTTGATAACTGCTGTTTACTCATTCAAATGCAAATATAGTTGAAACCACAGGTCTCCCGTTCTGGCTGGTACCTGCAGTCATGACCGTAACGTAAGTGATGCTCACAGCCCCAGGCGTGTCCGTACCTTGGCCAAGGGCAGGGATAGACTCTCAGACTGGTGATTCATTACCTGATACCGCCTTAGGATTTTTAAGAGGACTTAAAAATAAGTCCTGTGAGTAGGGAACCAAGTGAAGAAAGAAAGTAAACAAACCTGTATTTTTTTAGAAGTTGTAGTTCTGTTGTGCTCATGATTTCCTTGGTGAGGTTTGTTCACGGGCCCGGCTGTACCGGATGAGTCCCGGGCACACTAGCTCACCCAGAGGCTTGTTAAGGCTGATCCAAACAAGGTGAGGGAATGTCACCTATTCTGTTACAAATCTTAACATTTCCTTTTAAATAAGTAAAACAGATTCCTTCCTACCTTAAAAACATGGGAAGGAGAGGCATCTGCACTATAAAAATGCTTTTTTAAAAAACAAATTAATTACATTTGGATAGATTTTAATAATACTTTTAGCTATGCTAGTATGAATAACTTTAATCTCTAAATTCCTGTTATTTCTCTTAATTTATAATCACACTGAAGGATCAAATGTTTTTTAACAATATATTGATATCAGCACATGGCATTTAACTCCCTGTTTTATACTCTCATTATAGATGTATAGTATTGAATCCTTTTATCCTGTTACTTAGAATTCTGAGTGATTAATCTGAATAATACTTTCTTTTCTCGAGGCCCATATATGTATAGAGATAGATAGAGATGTGTAGTTATGTCAGGGGTGGTTTTGAAGAGGGGATCAGGATATACAATCTTTTGTCTGTTTAAAAGATTACTGGTTTAAAAATATGGTCCTGCCTGCAATAGATTAAACATTTTTCTTGTAATGCAAACGTTACAGATCTTTATGTTGCTACGTATTTTATGTTTTATTTAATTGTTAATCTCCACAGTGCCAAATAGATATTTTTTTAATATGGTGAGCTCCGATAAAACCCAGTATTAGTTAATCCTCCTTGGTTGTCTTCAAATAGTTCAAAATAGTTCGATGGCTCCGTTGTGTGTGCGATTTTGCTCTTCTCTTGGTAACCCCAGTTCAAGCCTAAGGTTTATGTCATTTAAATGTCATCTTAACCTCCACGTGTGATCGACACTCATTTTTGCCCAACTCTCTGCTCCGGTCATGTTGCCCGGTTTGATTTCCCTTGGGCGAGCGGCCCGCGTGGCTGGCAGACAGCGACCTGAGCTGTGCATCGGTGGCATTTGTGAGATTCCACTTTAGGTTTATGTGTAGCTCACTGCCAGCTGTGGTGGTCTTTTCCTTCTCCTCCTTTCTGTGGCAACGTGCTGGCCAAGCTCCAGTCTCCCCTTTTACGTACGCTGAGAGTTTCCCTGGGTTTTATCCTGTTGTGCATCCAGGTGTGAGCTCCTTTGGCTCCTGCTGGCAAGGCAGCGGGGGCGGGAAGGTGAAGGGGAAAGGAGGAGGAAGAGTCCCACACTAAAGCTGGAGGGGAAATAGAACGTTAAAAAGGAAGTAGCATTGGCGATCTGGCATGTTGCAGAACTAGAGTAACTAGTGATGAGACAGGCTGCTTTGGCACTGCTGCGGAAGATGCCTGTGCCTGGGTACCAGGGGGGTGCCAGCTGAGGCGATGAGGCACGGTAAGTCGGTACTTCTGCACTTGAGGGGAGTGAGCTTTGGAAGTAGTGGGCGAGAACTACAGAAGAAAACAGAAATGTTGAAACAAGGGTAATGCTAGTGTTAAATACCAATGGGAAAACGGTTTTGAAGCTTCAGGTAGGCTTGTCAGTTCTCTCTTCCAGCCCATCCCACCCTTTTATTATTTTTTTTCTTCTTTTTTTTTTTCCATCCTGCAAGAACATGGGATCTTGCAGCGAATTTCAGACACTTTATGGAAATCTGTGAAATCATTGCCAAATATTTCGTATCATTTTTACAGATACATTAAACAGCAGTGAAAGAACTGGAATTTAAACGTTCAAGCTTCTTCCAATTTTAAGTTGTAGCAGTGTATTTTAATCTTTCTACTGAAAAGAATTCCATCTGCACCAGATTTTGTATTAGCTCTGTCATACTTTTTTTTTTTTTTTAATACATTCTAATGAAATATATTTTCTCGACAGGGTCATGTTGGTACAACGGCAACCAAAAAAATTGATGTCTACCTCCCACTGCACACAAGCCAAGACAAACTACAGCCCATGACAGTTGTGACGATAGCAAATGCCAAGGTGCATGACCTGATTGGACTAATATGCTGGCAATATACAAGTGAGGGACGGGAACCAAAACTGAAGTAATGTTCTTTCTTTACTACCTCTTGATCTCTAATTTTCTCCTCTGCAGCCTTTTTGCATAATAAAATGGATTTCCATGTCAATGTTTTTATAGATAAATCTTAGAGAAACCACCTACACATTTATCAGTATTTCCTTTTGAGCATTACACATGCATCTATATCCACTTCTTTTTCAATTAAACTACTGGGTACTGTTTAATGATAAGCATATGAAACCCTGGATCTGTAAATGGATTGTAATTTCAAAATGCTCTATGTGAAAATAATACAAATCTTATCTTTTCTGGTGTCACAGGGGCATTTTTTGTTTTATGTCCCATCTATTTTTTGGTAGTGTTCTTAATGGCTAAGTTCACAAGGATGTCAAATAAATCCAGAACTCATCTGTAACTCCCCCTCTTGTTTGTCCTGAGAGAAGGTACCCCGGTTCTGGCTCTGGTTTGTCTGCACAGTACCAGTTCCTCCTACAGCTTCATGGAGAGGGCAGTCGCTGTGCTGGGTGACATGTGTCGTGGAAGTACTGTTGGTATTGTCCTGAAGCCATAGAATAGATTTTAGCCGTAGAGAGTATGCCAAAAACTAGTCAGAATTCTGTCATAGAACCGCAGCATTACCACTTACTTGCTTTCTGCTGTCATTTTGCTGACATACTGACCTTAACTCATTATACACCTGTTAAAATATTTCTGGTTTTCTAAGAATTGACAGGTATAGGGGCTAAAGGTTCTTGTCCTTCCAGGCCGTCATCCTGGAGATATCACTAAAATAAAGATGTGCAAATAAGGATCCTGAAAACAAAATAAATACTAGTTTTCTTTGAAATTGTGAATAAAATTGCATTCTTTAGTTTAAAAACCTCTGTCATGTGGTATTTTATAATTTCTACAAGACTTTGACCTCAGTCACGTTGGCTCTTTGCTGTAAAGAACATCTGTCTTGTCCTCAGAAATCTTAGCGTCAGTTGTCAGTGGATTTTTCAGTGTCTTTCGTAGTCATTGCTTACATCTTCATTGTGAAAGAACCCTGCCCCTAAGATTTCTGTGACTAAATAATGGATTTGATTTGCTGTGCTGGAGAACTTGTGTTGTTCAGTAAGAGCTGTTACTTTGTCATGGTAGGTGACATAAGGTACATAAAACAGGTACTTCAGAGCCACTCATCTGAGCAACTTTGGTTTTAAAACAGTTCTGTAAAATACTTCAGGTTTTGCTGGGTCATAGAACATAAAATAAGAACTTAAAATAGTTTGTTGTAGAGTTATTAGTAACAGATACTAGCAGGTGACTTTCCTGATCTAAAGAAGGTTAAAAGTTTTGTTTGTTTTTTTTTCTGTATGAGCCAATTGTCACTTTTGCGTTGTTCCTGCAATATTTGATTAATAGTTTGGGGTGTTGTACTGGGTTGTATAGTTTGCTCTTTCAGCATTTTTCAGAAGTGTTGAGGACACAGTAATCTCTCCTGCTGTGGCACAGTTGTAAGGGCGAAAGGGAGGTGCTGAGAGGTCACTTGACCTGCCCTGCTTTAGGGTTAGTTGATTTCTGTTCAGCAGATACAGGGCAACACAGAAAAGCAGCCCCTCCTGAAAACAGTTTTGTGGGTATTGTTGCCCTGGATATAGGATTTCCCTTAGCTCTTCTCAGCAGACATATGAGATGTTTCAGAGGCTAAACACTTTCGGTTTGAGTTGTCATTTTTTAACACTGGAGTAGAAATAGAAAATTATTTGCAGATGGTGCCTTTTCATTTGCAGTTCATTAATTCATTTCATTAATTTGTTATTAATTTCTGTTCACTATATTGTAAGTGTCCTTTGTGTATGACTAGCTTATTTTTTAACGAGCAAGACACCACTAATGTCAATCTTTGGACACATGTAGATTTTTCAGGAGCACAGCACACCTCAAATGGAACAGCACCCATGAGTAGAGGTATTCCATGAAATATCTTTGCCCACAGCAAAAGTTAGCAGTGGGAGGAAGTAAATTTCACTGTCTGCCTTGAAGGATAGGATGTTATAATGTGTCAAAGAGTGATCATGGCCAAGGAGGCTGTCTAATGTAATCAAATCTCAGGACAGAAATAATAAAATTAATAATGGAGGCGTGAGTTCCCACGAACAGTCTAACAGCAGCAACTGAGAAATACATGCTCAGAGGAAGGGGCAGAGCCTCAAGGTTGCAAGAAGTTTGTTTTCTTGTGTAGTTCTTAATTATTTCTCAGGTTTTCATCATCTTTTTTTTAGCATTGCTGACTGCCAGTCCTGTAGCAAGGAGTGAGTTAATTGTAAACTAATTCTCATAATTTCCAAATAAGGAAAGAGCTTGTGTAGGTTGGACATCCTCCATTTGCTATTGTTCCTGATCTAGTCGGTTTAGAGTATAAAAGAAAAAATCAGGATCATTGTGAGCACTGCACTAAGATACATATAGAGAATGCTTCAAGTGTGATACACAATGCGTGCAGAATAACAAATACACCTACCAGTGACGCAATTTGAGAATAATGAGGAGGTTGTAGACTTTGTAATTAAGAGAAGCAACCCCTCTGTCTTTAGGAAAAGAATATATTACTGCTTAATTCTTTTTCGTAAAAGGTAGATGTGAGACTCTGAAGAGAGTGAGTACTAGTTGACAGCTTTGGGAACATTTTGTATTCAGTTAGGCTGCCTTTTTTGTTATAATTGTATTACATTTGTCTATATTCAGTGTCTTGATATGAGGAACCACTGACAGTGTTAGCAGCTCTGTTGCTGGCCTCTTACATATGAACTTTGGTCATAACCCAGTGGACCATTCTCTTGCCGACCCCTGACAGATGTGCTGTAATGATTCCACGTGCAAAAAATAAACTAAATCCCTTTCTAGGAATGAATTAATAGTGAGATGCAAAATTCAAATAAACTCCCTATTTTTAGAAGTGAAGAATGGTATTACATCTGTCAGTTATACCTAACTTTTACATCCTGTCCATAGCAAACTCGGATTCTCAAGACTTTGAACCTTGTGATTTGAAGCCTAAGGTTCAGGACTTTGATCTCACCCTGGTGGAAGTTCAAAATGCAGAACAGCTTTACCCATTGGGCTGGCTTTTTTCAACAGATTGTGTGTTAATGTTCAGAAACCCACTCCATGTTTAAGACATCTGTAACCCCTTTAATTTATGAGATTTAACCAATATTGTGTATTTTCAGTATAACTGACGGAAGATAAGTTGTTACCACCACCTTTTTTTGGCACTTGGATTGCTTAGAGACCGCACCGAATGTGTTCTGTTGCCTGCGTGTCTATGTGTTCCTCTGGCTTTAATGAGAATTATGCAAATGCATCAAGTACCAAACGGAAATGTTAATGTTACTTGTATAGAGCTTTAAGTGCACACAAGGCCGCACATTGCAGAATTCTGTCAAACAAATAGGTTAGACAATCAGCGGTGTGAGGCGGAGAGCACAGCTGTGGGAAGACAGGCGTTGGGTGACTGCTCAGACTGGGAAGCCTCATGGTGTGGGGTGACTTTTGAATTCTGTTGAACCGGACAGAAAGAGCATGTGGAGCTTGGTGTCTGTATTCCCTCAACATGAGAAGGACATGGCCCTGCTGGAGCAAGCCCAGAGGAGGCCACGAAGATGCTCAGGGGCGGGAGCACCTCTGCTATGAGGACAGGCTGAGAGAGGTGTTCAGCCGAAAAGAGAAGGCTCCGGGGAAACCTTACTGCAGCCTGCCAGTGCCTAAAGGGGCTCGTAGGAAAGGTGGGGACAGACTTTCTAATAGGGACCGTTGCAATAGGACAAGGGGGAACGGCTTTAAGCTGGAAGAGGGTAGGTTTAGTTAGATACAAGGAAGAAATTCTTTACTGTGAGGGTGGCAAGACACCTGTACTGGTTGCCCAGAGCAGCTGTGGGTGCCCCATCCCTGGCAGTGTCCAAAGCCAGGCTGGACGGGGCTTGGAGCAACCTGGGCTAGTGGAAGGTGTCCCTGCCTGTCGCAGGAGGCTGGAATTGGGTGGTCTTCCCACCTAAACCATTATAGGATTTAAGTATCCTATTTTTTTTTCCCACCTAAACCATTATAGGATTTAAGATATCTAAGTGGAATAAAAGAAGGACCTGAAAATCCTGCTGGACATTTCTCACTGCGTAAGCAGGATCCTCTGTATCTATTATTTGCAGCTTTTTTGTTTAGCTTGTTCCTAAAAAGACTGGCAGCAACGCAGAACTGTACAGCCTCCTGGCTGCCGGCTTGCTCCGGGGGTCAGGGTGTGCTGAATGATTCTCTTCCCAGCGCTCCCTTTCACCAGTTTCCCTAAAAGTTACTTAAACACTCTTGAAGAAGTTAAAAATTAATTCTACAGCGATGTTCCCATTCTTCATAACAGTCCAGAGACTCATGAAAGTTTCTTGAATGGTATTGCAGAATTTTCAAAATTCATATGACAAACATTGCTGGATTACCTTTTCGTTAGCAAATTTACAGTTTGCATTAATAGTAATGCATCATTATTACCTATTTTATATAATAAATGTCTTTAGTCATGACAAGGTGCGTATAGATGACCTGGACTAAGCGCTCTCAATAAAGCACAGTTGCAACCAAAGGTTTGTGAATTAATTGAGAAAATTGCAAATCAGGTAGTCGGAGAAATAATTCATTGTCACATCCAATCAATAAACTTTGTAAATCAACTCATTTAATTCAAAAAATGATCTATATAGATCAAGCGACCAATTAAACAATTAGCATACACTTTGCAATTAATTAATTTAAGCATCAATCATGCAATTAAAACTCTAAATTTAAACTGCAGAGTTTAGAAACACACTGCCATGTGAAAGTTCAAGCTATACTTCATGGCGGTGGAAAATGCCTGGATGCTGGCAGATTTACAATAAGAAAGAATGCTTATTTGTAGGTCAATAATTTAAATATTAACATCTGAAATAGATTTTAATGTTAGTAAAATATGATTTGGTATATATATTGTTTGGTATATATATTGTTATTTCCCTATGGGCTTTTGTATCTGGAAAGAAAGAGGCTTAGATTTTTCTTTCAAATTTTCTTCACATTGCAGCTGTTTAAAACTTTCTGTGTTATTTAGTTCTGCTTGTCAGTCTATACTAATTTGGAACTGCTTTTAGTGACTGGCCTTCTTAGGTATTTGAAAAAGGTAGCTTTTCTACTAATCACTGCTATTGCGTTGAACAGATTTTTTACTTTTCCTGTCGTTTATGATACTGTTTACCCGCCTGAGAGCATTCTCTGCTTTTCAAGCCTGCGTTCAATAAACTTCTTCACAATTGCTTGCTTTATGAAAAGATAGAAAGACACTGCTTGTTTGTCTTTTATTCTAAAATGTAATGGTCATGTAAATAAATACTTTTTCATAAATGGAGAAATACTTTGAGAAGTCCCTAAACTTTCTGTAGACTTTAGAATATTCTAATCACTGTCAGTATTTTGCTTCAGTTCAGTTAATGGTGAAGTGAGACTCACTGCTTTACTCTGAGGCTTTGGGGGCTTTTCTATTACCATGTGCTTATGGTAGCAAGATACGTGGGGACTTAGTTGAGTCATGTGTATTTACATGCCATCAGTGGCTTTTAAGTATAATAGGCGTGTCTGGCTGATTTGGTTTTTAGTGACTGGTATTGATCAGCTGAACTGAACTGGTCATCTAGCTTCCCCTGAGTAAGCTTGGTTTGTCTTTGTTTCAGCGACAACGTCAATGCCTACTGTCTCCATATTGCTGAGGATGACGGTGAGGTTGACACAGATTTTCCACCCTTGGATTCCAATGAACCCATTCACAAGTTTGGCTTCAGCACTCTGGCGCTGGTTGAAAAGTACTCTTCCCCCGGCCTGGCAGCAAAACAGTCGCTCTTTGTTCGCATGTGAGTATGGGTGCTAGCTTTCTCCATCGCTGCAAAACATCCGTGTGTCCATGCCACCTTCACGTCTTTTTTTTTCTTTTCTACTTTTCTTTGTCGGAGTGTAGCAACATTTGGGGGGCGCGTGTGTTTGCGGTTGGCTGCAGATGATGCCCTGCCCCGGGGTCTGTCCTGAGGCAGGTGGAAAAGGGAACGAATGCTGCTGGCAGCAGCTCGGGTGAGCCTGTCACCCTAAGTCTGAACCTACAGAGGAAGAAATAAACCCCTCTGCCTGTGATTAGTGGGGAACACTGAACTGCTGCACTCCCACTAGTACATACTCAGAATTTACGCAAAGTTTGAGCTCATAATCTTCATTTTGCTCCAGCCTTGCTGCTTATTTCTGAAAAATATGTTCTGAATAATAAATAACATATATAATAGCTTCAGAGAAAGAGAATTGTGAAGTCATTCATGTTGGATATCCAGAGCCTTTTGCAACAGGTATTAAGAACTGATCTTTCTAGTGACTTTTCAGTTATTTGGGGAAAACAGATTGAATTTTAGCAGGAAAAAAGTGTACTTGTGGTGTTTGGGTATTCCATATATCTTTCAAATCCTGATAGACAAAGTCATAGATTTGCATTTTAAGACTGGTTAGTGGACTGAAAAGCAAGTAATTTTAAATACGAATAGTTGCAGAGTGCATTAATAACAACGCAGTGATTGAGGAGAGAAATGAACAGTAAATAAGCATGCCAGTTAGAATAGGACTGGACATACCACTCTAAAGCCCAGAATTTTGAAGAGGAAGACCCCATCGACCACTGAAACTTGAAGCTGTCTGGTTTGTAGCTCAAGAAGAATTTACTATGTCATTATGAGTGAATTAGTGTTTGAGTGGTACATACTGTGCTTGATCACTTTTATTTTTCTTTACTTGTGAGTGAAAAATCTTTTAAACCATAAGAACGCCTTAATTACTATAAGAAAATACTAGCAGTATGAACGACTTCTTACTTGGGAAAAATGTTTCATGTTTGGATCTCTTGGAATGAAAATGCAAATAGGGTTTTCCTGGTTATTGACATTTCACAACCATACAGCTGCTTCCAGTTTTGAATTATCAGACATTAAAAAAAAATTCTGATGTATTTAATTACATTTGTATGTTCTTTATTGTGTACTATGTTTCGTAGAGACATTCTAAAGCGTCCTACTGAAAGAAATTTTCAGCAATCCCATGTGTATTTCCCAAAGGCCCATTCACTGTATTCCACTGCATTAGGTCATTAGAAAAGAAAATATTCTGTCCACAGTATTTACAAATAAGTTATTCCAGGTAAATATATTCAGCTGTGCTGAACTGGGTGCAGTCGTGTGGAAGCTGATAGAGGGAGGGAATGAAGCAGCCTTGCCAGTCAGGCTACAGGTCCGTGCAGGTTACAGTCCCACAGCTGAGCCGGGCAACCGACTTTCCCGCCTGTGGGATTGCAGAATATTTAGTTCCTTCTGCCTGACTGAGGAATGCTGCAGGTTTTATCTGGAAGAGGGAATATCTCTTTCACTTGCGTGCATTTCTCCAGAGTCAATGCTATTGCCATGGATTTGATTTTTTTAAATTTTGTGATTTCATGAGTGTTTTGTCTTCAAGGTAATCCCGCATTTTCAGTGTCCCCAGAAAAACGCAAGGAGTTACATAGAAAATTATATTCTAATTCCATGCAATCAAAAAGGATCACAAATGTTTATTGCAGGTAGACCAGTTAAGAAGTCTGTATCATTACAAGTCTAAATTGATGATTTCTAACCTGGAAGGAGTCCCCTTTCTTTCTCAACTGCCTCCTTCCTAAACCCCTGTTGCCTGTACTCAGTACATAAATAGGGGTTAGTATTTAAATGCAATGAACAGATGTGGTCTCAGCTTCAGGATGTTGGCTTGGAGGAGATGGCACCAGTGTTCCCATCTGGAGCACAGAGACCTCAGCAGGATCCTGGCCTGGCCAGCAGGTCTCTGACCAGTGCTGGTAGCAGGATTAAGGTCCAGCTGCAAATCCTGCAAAATGAATGTGAGGTCTATTGATTTAACTTAAGTTGTACTCATCTGAGGACCTTCCTTCTAACTTGGGAGGTCCTGCTGATTAGAAATAGGACAACTGCATCTTAAGTAGTAGTGCTTTTCTGAGAGGGTTTGGGTTTTTTCTGTGTCCACATGTTAATTTGAAATTGCTTGTACTTCCTGTGTAAATACCTTTTTGTAAACAGTTAGATTTAAATTAGAATTTTTAATGTGTCCTCTAGGATGGAGAATTACCTGATCAAAAGGTTGTTACTTCTGTGAGTTTAAATGTGCGTGCTGTCTTATTTTTGTAGGGATTTGTTGTAAATTCTACATCTTCTTCCTTCCCTGTCATCCTACTAGTGCATGTAATTGTGTTTTTATATTTTGCATCCTTTCCCCCTGCCCCCCCCCCCCCCCCCTCATGCTGAAGTATTTCAGCTGCTGCTGTGTCAGGCTTGTGAGTTGTAATGTTTATTAATATTGAATCACTGTTGAAAAAAGTTGATGCTTCTGAGAAGCTTCATGATGAAGCATGGTGTTTTATTTCAGATCTCACCCATCCTGCATATTGGATATATTTTCAGATGTTGTGCAGTTTCCAAGCTGACAGTTATGGAACCTCGCCAGGGACCCCGTTTCAGCAGGACATGTTTGAGCAGAAACAGTTTGCAGAACTTTATACACTTAAACTCCTGCCAAGGCAAACTCTTAGCCACTTGAGTTAGTTATAAATACCCAGTGGCGGTGGTTGGAAGTAGCCCACAGTGCATTTTATATTCTGAGCTGAATGTGAATGTCTTTGTGGCTATATAGAGTAGTAAATAATTGAGTTTGATTAGGGAGAGGGACCTCATTATCCCCCCACCTGTGCCCAGCTGGTAGGGGAGGGTCGAAATGAAGCCATTAGCTGTCTCTCTTACTGGCATCTCAAAGAGCTCAAATACATCTGTGTCTTATTTTCTTTTCTGGCACAATCAGTCGAGCAAGCTAAGCAGGCATGACCGAATTTGGCAAGTTCCAAGGACTCTGGCAAAGTTACACAAGGAGAAGACGGAGGGCAGTCATTCTGGCTTCTAACTGCCCATTAGTCTAGCGAGTTATGTTTTTGGAAAATGTCTGTTGTGGAAAGCAGTACTTTGTCCAATGTCAAACCCAGCATTCGCAAACAGCCCTCTTTGATGTCGAGTATGATTTGTCAGGAGGAGTCAAACAAAGCACTGCATTCATGTAAATGCAGACGTCTTGAGATGGTGAAGGAATACCTGAAAGACTCTGAGCGAAGGTAGCTTAAAATAAATCTGTGCTATCATTAGGGCTTTTTTCCCTCGGAAATTTTATTATCACAACTTGACATGCTCGATCTAATGGTGTTTCCAGGAGTTGTAGCTCAGCTGCCAGTTGGCACACAGATGAAATTTGGCATACAGTTTCTGTGCCCTGTAGCAATTCTTTTCTGTTTTGATACTATGTTTACATTGCTTTGACTGTTATATATGTATTTTTCAAAGCCACACCTCTGCTATACCTGATAGATCGAGGTTTGAAACATTTTTAAAGTATCAGGCTTTCACCATACACTTACAAATGCAATTCAAAGCTTTGAAATGTGTTTTTTTTTATGGAGCACTACACAAAAGGCCTGTTAACATGGGTGCAGGTGATCTGCAAAGTATGTTTTAGAATTTTCATAAACCGCAAATTTAAGAAAGTTAATATAGATGCCAAAGTGAAGAAGCGAGGCTCCCAGGATAGTGAGTAGGGAGAGGCAGGACCCCAAGGAGGTGGCAGAGCAGGAAGCCGACTTGTTGGATGTCTAATGATAGCTTATAGTAGTGTCAGAACAGAGCCAACAGAGCACAGATTTATCCCAGGCTAACCTGAGATGCACAAAAGCAAGATCATTTAGACTCAGAATAAAAAATGTGGCTGGCATAGTTATTCTGGTTTGTGTCACTGTGCAGTTTATCTTAAAAATTACCCAGCTTAAGTTAAGTACATTGCATCAACTGGGATTTTTAATCTTAACTTTGACTTTGTGCTGATCAAGTGGAAATCGTTTTTAGTCATTCACAGACACTTTCAACCATGCCAACCATTTTTTGCAGTGAGCTTTAAGTGCTATAAATTCCACTTCAGTGCTAAAAAAAAAAAAAAAAAAGCACCTAAAAATTAAAATTGCTCCAGATTGGAAAGGCAGGTTTTGGGAAAGTTTGTTTCTCGTTCAGAACAGAAGCCTTTTGTCCTTTAAGTGTTGAGGTTTTATTTTGCTTCGCAAATGGAGCCCCTGGAGAGGACACTGCCTGTTTCCATGCTGCCTCTGAGCACCGTTACCCTTCAGGCAACACCCTGGCGTCAGCCCGCCGAAGCTCTTGCCTCTTCTGTTGTTTTCTTTTTCCTCTTCTGAACCTTGCCACCCTGGCTCCAGCGCTGAGGCTGTAAAAGAAGATGGAAAGCCAAGTTACCGCAGAATGATCACTATCATTAACATTCACGGGTGGTTCACTTATCATTCCTGACTGCACAGACATGGCAGCCGTTATGAAACGTCCACAGGTGTAGCACGATGATACATATTACATTGTGCCACAATGGATTTATGTATTCTGTAACAAAAGAAAAGTGTAATGAAAAAATACAGAAGGTAATCCTTTATTCCTCCACTGCACAATTTATCAGTAATGCCTGTGGATGATAAGTGCCAGGGATTTCCTTTGCTTGATTTAACCTTGTCACCCAGGTATGTTTTTGCAAAATGACAGAAAATACAAGCTAAGGAATTTCTTTGGCTTCCAATTTGTAAGGAGCAGTTTTAATTGATTGAATAGCATCTGCTTGTCCGTCCCGTTTTCTAGTGTGTTGACTTAAAATAAAGGTATCGCACGTTAGCAGAGTAAGCTAAAACATGTAATTTATAATCGTAATTAAGGATATGCTGGAATTAGGTTGAGCGAGGACAGTTCATGCAACATTATCAATGCAGAGCATAACTGGGAAGCTGGCAAGGTGAGGTGGGGTATGTATTTCTTCCAGAAGAGCCTCACTGTGCTATTTTCACATAAAGGCAGGTTGCAGTAGATTGATGGTGTTTCAGGCGATGCAGTGTGGAGGGTGGCTCCGAGCCTCCCTGCCTGTTTGCTCGCGCTCCGGCACACTAGGCACGGCGCGGGGCTTCTCCATCGCTGCGGCACTGGAAATGTGCTCTGACACGCTGGCCTGACCCCGAGATGATGGCAGGGTCTTTGGTCTGGGCTTAAATCCACCTTCACCTTTGGTTTCTGGCTTTCCTGAGTGCTAAAATGTCGTGATGGAGGTTCTTCGGTGTATTGTTAGGGAAGGACAATGCTGCACGCTTCATGAGCCAGAGCAGGGGAGGGGGAGAACCGTGCGCCGGAGCTGGGACGGGCACTTCAGACCCCCTGGCTCCCTTCCAGAGCAAATAATCCAAAAGTTTACAAATGCGGGGTGCGCTTTACATTTCACTGCTCTTGCCAAAGTCTCACTTACGGGATAGCACACTAAATATAGTAGAACACAGAGGTTTTTCTTATTTTGCTTTGATCAGTGAAATAAACTTTTAAAGATTGTTCTGGGATGAGATCCAGCTCTGAGGCAAAGAATGGCCGTGGCTCAGGCATGAGTTAGTTATAGAGTGTCAGGAAAATTAGTCTGACAGTTCTCAGGCCAGCTGCTCAATAGAAAGAATCAACCAAGTCAGGATGGCCTGAAATGAGCGGGATCAACAGCAGCATGTGCTTTTTAGCTGCTGAAGTGTCAGGAATCGAAAGACAGTCTTCCATTTTTCAGGAGGCTCCAGATGCATGTTGCCGCAAGCAGCCCCGAGCCTGGTTCATGGCCCCGTGGGGCAGATCCATGGGGTGGGCTGCAGCGCCCACTGTGTTTTGGGGGAAAACACATTTGAGAAACATTTTGTACTAAAGGGAAAAAGTAAAGCTGTGACTCCAGTCGTTTTGGCCAGAGGAGGTTTTGGAAGACTTTCTTTGCCTTTGCCAGTTGGCATTTCTTTTTTTCTTCCTGCATATTGGAGTTTATTTTCCTGTATTTCGGTTGCAGCTCTCTGGAAACCTTCTTTCTGTATTGCAGAGCATTTTATTCACTACCTGAAGGCGCCAGATATCTTTTGAGTCAGTGTTCTGATGGTTGGGTCCAGCATGCAAGGCTTTTCTTGTAGCACTTCATTGACAAATATCATGTCATTTAAATAAAAGCACAAAGGTAGTTTCCTTTTCATAGTTATAGTATAACTATATATATACTTGTATAAGAGGCTTTTTACTTTTAAAAAATCCAATAAGTTTAGCTTGGTGGATCAGTTTGGACTGGAGCTGTAATGGCTTTGGGAAGCGAGGTGAACAACCAGGAAGCTGCTGAGCAAAAGAAAGATGTTGTGCAGTGCTCGTGCATATTGCAGGGCTCCGCAGCAGCTTAGGGGAAGATTTGCTCACCAGTAAAGGGTTTAGGAAGGTCTCTGCTCACTGTATGGCATTAGTCAAACCCCCTGAATCCTTGGGCTGTACCGATGGCAATCTCACCACTGCAGACATGGATGCTACTCCCTCATGTGGAGCAGTGGGCTCAGTTCTCGTTCTGTATGAAACATGTGGCAGAAATACAGCGGGGAAAAAGTAGATGCATGAAAAGGTTGGGAATATTTGGTTTGGAGACGAGTCAGATAGAGTTATAAATAATAAATGGTCTAGAGAACATAAATTTGGGCTTTTAGGCAGTTTCATTTTTGCCAGGAACAAAGGGAATTGAGAATGAAATTCAGATGAGTCTAACTCACAACTGATGGGAAGGAAACACTGCTGTACACCAGTGGGACTGTGCCACGGGGTGAGGAGCCTGGCGCTGAGCTGCCTGAGGAGCTGGGGGGTGCTCTGAGATCAGCCCCATCTGATGCGCTCCTTACAGCGTGGCAGGCGAGTTCGTTTTTCATAATGCATAACTGAGCACCCATCATAGGTTTCTTAACTGTGTCTTTGGCCTGTCCCAGCCACTCCCGGCAGATGAGGTTGAGTTGCAAAGCTTAACTGGCGTAAATAAGGTAGCGGTGTGCTGTGAGCAGGGTAGAAGGGGACAGCGTGCGCTTGCTGTTCTGGCAGCCGCGAGAAGAGCACGAGTGAGTGAGCTGCAGGACAGCAAGCAGGTAGCCAGCACATGCCCAGGCAGGGGGGTCACTGGCCGCCGTGTCTCACTGTGGCCAGGAGTAAGTGTTCCTGCGTGGTGAGGGCTTGAAGGTGTCATGTATTCACCTGGGCTGTGTCACGGTGTGGGCTAGGGGTGCCACATCTGAAGTGATCTGAGCTCAGACTTGTATTCCCAGCGTTTGTGTCTGGAGGAGACCTGTAATGCGGTCTTGTTTTTAATGATGTAATTGCGTTGCTTGGATTGCTTCTGACTGCCAGATGCTTTTCAAAATATTCCAGTTGTGATATTCATATAGAGCTCTACTCCCTGATTAAAATTCCTAGTTGCCAGATACAAAGCTCCTCCTCCTGTCTAAACAGCTTTGCAAACCCGTTTTTTCCGTGCAGTGCAAATCTCTCCCTGTGGGTGCCCAGCAGCTCTCAGATTTCTGTGCTAACTGTCTGCAGTGACATCTACTGACATGAGCAGAGATTGACTGCAAGGTCTAAGGGGCAAAATTTACTGATATATTAATCCAGTATCTCTTCTGTTACACTGTCACCTTCTCTGCTTCCCCCGTGATGCCACTCTCAATATTTGGCTGGTGGTGTCTCCCATAACCGTCCCTGTGCTGTGTGCGGTGTTGCCCCTGGTGCGGGCTCTCCTGGGGGCAGTGGCCAGGACAGGCACCCTGCTGCCGGGAACCTCACCGTGAGACTCTGCCACGACGTTCACAAAAACCTGTCCAAAGAAAGCACGTTACTTACATTTGAAATAATGCTATCCGTTAATAGTGCTGAAAAGCTGCTGTTATTTCTCTGAGTGTTGTTCTTCCACTTCTGCTTAATGATTTGTTACATCTGCCATCGGGACATGTATGAAAATGACATTGCAAACTGTTTCTCTTGTATGCACTGTGAAATGCCTAGCAGATACTTAATAATGAGTAGTTGAGGAGCTCTGCAGGTACATTTGCTCATTTTTCTTTTTTAATGATGAACACAAATTGATCAAAAATCAAGATAAATTAGGAGAATCCTTGCACACCTTGAATCTCAATCCATTTTCTCCATTTTCGTCTCTGCCTTTCTAAGGGAGTTTGCTCAGTTTCTCCTTTTAACTTACTTTTATAGCACAACTTTGTTAATTGGTGGGCCTAACAGGTCCTTTGCTTGAAACTAACGACAATTGCAGTGAGCTGCCTGCTGATGATTGTGTTGTAAAAATGCATGTGCATCTGTCTTGCAGAAATGCTGCTCATGGATTCTCACTTATTCAGGTGGACAGTATGAAGGTCACCATGAAGGATATCTTACAAAAGGCCTTAAAGAGAAGGAAGGGATCACAGAGAGGCTCAGGTGGGTTATTTTATCGTATTTTCTAGAGGGTAGGGTGTTTTTCCATGAGCATATTTTATATCTCTTTTTAACTGTTTTGGAAGATGCTCGGGGGTTTTTTCAGTAGGTATTGTGATCTTCAGTACCACTCAAAAGCAGTTCCGTGTGCAGGTTTGTGTTCTAGATACTGGCGAAAAGCAGGCAGGGGAGGAGCTGCGTAATGTTTGCTGCAGAGCAGTATATCCATTACTGCAAATATTTATTTATGATAACAGAGCCATTTGCATTCAAGTCCAGTAGTGGTAATTTGAGATGATGGGTGGAAGTACAGTAAGGCCAGTCCTTCACAGAATTTGAATACTTTTGATTTATATAAGAAAATGATGCTTAGTATGATTTTTAAATAATTTAAAGGGTTCATCGCTACTTGTAGAGAAAAAGAAAAATTTACTTTCTGCAATGTTGTCAAATAGTACTGTTATAGTTAAGACATATCAACATTTAAAAAAGAAAATTTACAGTACTTGCATTTATATTTTAGAGCAATGCTTTTCCAGGGTGTAAATGGGCATTCACATATATGTTAGTGTATATATTTCAAAAGTGTTGCTGGAAAGATCTCTCAGCCTTACAAGAAATAATTATGTTGAGAAATTGCACCGAGTCTTGTCACACAACAAAGGAACTTTAATATAAACCTATCTATATACAAGGTAGAGATAAGGATCTTGTCTTTGTAAATGAATGAAACCTCCTTATATACATTTAGTTTTAACTATGGGAAAAGAAAATAAACCCTGTTCTCTTTAGAAAAAGTAGTTCAGTGTGGTTTTTAAACGAGTGTATAATCTGTCATGGATTTAATTAGCTATCTTCAGATGAGAGCTGAAGTTTTAATAAAAGTTAGAAGAGAGAACACAGTGAAGGACACGGATGAGCTGTCTCAAGGCCATATTCCAAGGGAACGATAAGAGCTGTAAAAAATGGCAGAGGAGAGCAATTGAATGAAGCAATGAAAATCTGATTCTCGTAAAAAAAAAAAGGGGGGGGGTGGGAAGGAAAGAGAGAGATGCTGGTAGGGGTGGTTGTAGATGAGACCCGCCAGCGTCTGCAGCAATTTGGCCGCTGGCCAGGAGTCATTGTTCACCCTCGGCTGTGGCGGCTCCGTCCAGATGTGCCAACTGCACGTTTCAGCTTTTGCCAGCTGACTGCGCCGTTTGATAACCAGCTCTCTGGATGCCCATCACTGGCCGCAGAGATAGAATTAAATGATGATGATCTTCCCACAAGTTGGGAGAGGAAACAATGCATATAAATCTTGATTTCATCTCAGCGTGAGAAGTCTTTATCCATCATCACTCATAATGAACAAGTCGTTAGCTGCGATGAATGGTGTTCTGTTTTTTTCAAACACCTCTTTTGTTCACTTTTTGGGTGACTTTTATTTGTTTCCTGGGGTCAGATTTCTCTTCCCTGAAGGGAGGTGGCTAAAGGATTCACTTAGCTCAGTCTTTAAACTACTTTCCTCCCTTGTGTAACAGATGCTTTACTCTTTCACCCATTTGAAATTTGGTTTTGCTTTTATTTTGTTATTTTTGCTCAGTAGCTTAGAAACGGCATGGACCTGTCACTTATTCCTTCAACTAATATATTTATTACTACTGTCCTGGCCCTCCTGCTGAGAAAGCTTTGCAGTAAGAGGGTATATAAGCATGTGTGTATTGTTTTGGGGGGGTTTAATTATACAAGAAATCATTTAAATTTACTTTTAATAAATTATCCGTGAGGCATCTCACCCCTTTGAGATATGACCATCATCCCTGCTGTGGATATAACCATGGTAGAAGTCCCAACTAAAAACCTCGTGGTTACTTATAGGTGTATTTACTTCTGAACATGTAATTGGGTTGCTTGAAATAGTCGGTGTTGCAGATTTCAGTTGAGCTTGTGTATAGATAGGTCCAGAATCAGGACCTGCGGCTGTAAACTTCATGAGTTGGAGTCACTGCAGGAAGAGCGATCACTCTAGGGAAAGGTTTCTACTTTAATTCCCATATTACTGAATTTCATAAATGAAATTTTGTTTGTTTTATTTTTTTAACTGTTGGTGAGCACTCATAATGCATTATTGAAATTGTCATGTCATACTGCCATGTGGGTGAAGGGACTTCTCAGGTTAGATATTTATGTATTAAATTGGTAAATCACTTAAACTTTTTCATTAAAATTATATTCCCTTATCCAAAACTTCCCTTACTCCCAGTTATTTCCCTTACCCAAAACTGTGATTCATCAGTCAGTGTACTTCGGTGGGGTGGGGGTCTTCGGAGGGTCTTGCCAGTCATCTTTAAAAAAGCAGAAATTGCAGCCGTCTGCACAGAGGGTTCCTCTTGCCTGCCCTGCCCTGAGGATCCCAGACCTTTCCCCGAGCCCTTCCACTGCTGCTAGCAGTGAAATGCCGCCGAGGCTAATGGGTGCTTCAACCTGGGATGCCACCACAGTGGGCACGGCTAGGCCAGAGCAGGAGCAGGAGGATATTGTCATCATTCTTCATCTGCCACCCGATTCTTCCTATTTGGAGTGGATATGCCTCTTACTTTCACTGGGAGATGCACAGATAAATGGATTTAAGATCAGACTATTATACGGTCCTGTGCCGTTGTAGTTCAAGTCATTATTAAGCAGTGGATTAGGATGTCAAAGTTCTGCATAAAAGATAAGACATAATTTAGGAAAAGCATTTCTTCTTATTAAGCAATGCTTCCTTTTAAGTTGATTGTTCTGATTTTTAGAAAGTGATAACCAAAAATAGATGTAATATGTTTATTTAAAGCTTTTGTAATAGTTTCATAAAATATAAATGCCCATGAACTTTTCTGCCCATGCTCAACATGCCTCCAGACCAGCCTTCACAGGATGAATGAATTTATTATGTTTACAGCTGATGCTGATTTCAAGTACTTGTGTAAGAAGTTGCTCTCTGACCTATTTTCACTGCTGACTTCCATGACATTTTTCAACTTGGTCCTGTGTTTGTAAGAAAACACAGACCTTGGTTGGCTTTTTTGGGTGAAGAAGAAATTGAAGAGTTTCTCTTTTCTAGTCAGGAAGGGTATGTTCCAGCATGACCAGGGCTAAAATACTAGACCGATTTTCCCTGATTATTTTATTCAGACGGTAGTCTGCAGCTTACAGGTAGGTTTTCCAACAAACAATTGAGCCACAAGTTCCTGAAAATCCATATGCTTCAGCCACCTCTGAGTCGGTGACCTTCTGAGCTTCTCTATTTTTTAATTTTGTTTAAAAGTGCTGTTGCCATCCTTGCAGCTGCCAGCCCTTGCCTGCCTTGGAGCACCGGGCTGATAACGACACAGAACGTTCCCCTAGGCGAAGGGTCACGCAGAGCCGAGGTTTCTGCGTGTTGTTCCAGCGCGTGCACCGGCATTCATGTAGCTGTAGTGTGAACCATGTCTGCAAAAAATATCAGTGTGTTTATTTCAAAATGCCTTTTTTTGAAAAGACGAAAGCTGAATAAAAGCTTTTGACTGAAATTTAACTTCAAGCCAGAGATTATTTGTTGCAGGGAGACATAGCTCATTAGAAGGAGGTAGAAGTGGGGTAAAACCTTTGTTTCGTAGAAAGCAGCATGAAAAAAATGGAAGCACTATTCTGATTGTGCCTAGCTCTATTTAGGTATTATGTTAGGTAAAATTATTGCAAACTATTCAAACTACATTCCTTGCAGCTTTCCTTTCTTAGTGTCACAAGGCTTTTGCCTTAGATGCATGAGCACTGACTGTTTTTAAATAATAATTTTTCGAGTCAATCAACAGGAAATGCAGGTGGTAAAATAACCTGTATGTGTTACAGCTGAGAGATCCACAGCCCTTAAGTCATTTAATAGAGGACACGGTTGTAGTGAAGCAGTGCTTTGGGAGCCCGGTGACCTGTCCCACAACAGGCAGCAGCAGGGGGTTAATGGGAATACTGTATCATCTCTTGCCACGTGCCCAAATCACCAACTGGAAGAAATGCATGGGAATGGCTGCAAGTTAGGGAAAAGCCTGTAACAACCAGTCAGTGCTACATACTGGAGAAGATAAATCTGCAGAGGAAATTGTTGAGGCAGATGTTTAATTAGCTGGAGTCGGGCTGGATAAATCAGGATAGGAACTGTCTATGCAGATATGCTGGTGTGCCTTCCTTTTCTCTGGGCTGGTTTCATTGTCTTTTGAAAAACTAACTGTTCTTTTTGCTTAGGAAAGAAGCAGGAAAAACAGTCATATAACCTCTCTGTTACTGTAATGGATTCCCTTGTGTACACTCATAAAATAGAAAATGTAATTGATGTTTTCTTATGGTAATGAAAAATAACTAAGTAGAATACTTTATCATCAATTTGTTTAACCTATTGCATGCTCAGCAGCATGTATTGCAGATGCATATTTTACGCAAGAGCTGGAAATAAAACACTGTTGGTTGTGGAATGAGCTCCCAGAGGAGGCTGGTCTAATCCAGCAGTGGACCACCTTGAGGGAGGCTGGGAGACATGTCTCATGCAAGAGTTTTCTCAGAAGAGGCAGGATGGGAGAGAAAGAACCTAAGGAGGAGGGGTGGTACCCTACCCACGGCAGGTCGCAGCGGTGAAGAGACAGAAGCTGAAAGCTCCCTTGGTGCCACAGGGACCCATCGCGTTGGCCTGGGCGGGCCGTGCTGGGGTGCAGGGGTAAAGGCCCCGTGGAGGACCCCAATATCCATAAATAATTTAATTGCATTGTATAAACTTGCCATGTCTTGATCTCTTTAGAGAATGGTTTTGAACATTGTGAGCACTCCAGCAGCTCATGGTTTAAATATAAAATTGGTCTGCGATACAGCAGAGCTACAAAAAGGGAATCATATGCTTGAAATTGTGAGCGTGAGAACTTCTCGTTCTTCCTGAATTTATCAGTGAAAATGTCAGATATGGTCCTGTCTGTATTTTGGACAGATACAATAATAGAGTCTTAAAAAGCCTTCTTAGAAGGTGAGATTTGGGCGTTCTAGTACTTGGTATAAGTCTGCTCCCTGGAAATCAATTAATATTAACTTCTAAAAAAGGTAGATACTAGGCATGCTTTTAAAATCCCACACTCATGCTTTGCAGAGGAAGTTTTGTAGGTCATACAGATCATGTTGCGTAACTGTGAAACCATTATCAATATGATGACTCGATTTGCTTTACTACTTAACAATTTTTCTACACAGTCAATCTGGTGTGTATTTCTGCTGGTGTTTTACCAATACGTCCGTGTTACCCGGTTAGCCTAGGAATTTAGGTGATGGTAGACGTACATTTTAAATCTTACATTTTAGGAATGCTCTCAGCTGGACCAAGGAAACCACATTTTTTGCAAGGCGAAATGCAGAGCCCCTTATGTTCAGATACTGCAGCACAGCTGAGACTGGGTCTGACAGCATCCCACAGTGTGCAGTAGGCAAGTAGATCTTATCAGGCTTTTTATATCTGCACTGAAGCCTGCATTCAATATTTCCTATAAAATATATTTGCATGGCTTATGACTTTAAGAACATAAGAAAGATGATGACTTCATTCTTGATACTTTGTGTATCTTGATGCCATGGTGATTCTCAAATTAAGTATGTGCAGGAGCTATATGTACACTTGAAACTCTTCTCTCCTTTGAGCTGTCTCATTCCTTTTGCTCTTCAACAAACATATTCTCTGGGATGCCAGTTGCCTTTTCCTCCAGACCTTGACTGAATGGACTATAAATACTAATGTAAAGTAAATAACGCAGAGAGAATGTGTACCAAGGCTTTGTTTTCAAACAAATTAAGCATTGATGTCAGTATATAAAAACTGAATGTTCTTAGAAGGAAATGAGAGACACAACTAAACCATGTAAAATGCTGAAACGTTAGAATCATCCTGCCTGTTTCTGGTCCATGTCAGCCTCTCTTCATTTGAAATTTCTTGTGAACAGAGAAGCCTTGTCTGATTAATCTTGTCTGGTTTTAAGCAGAAATTCTTTGCAGGGTGAACATGCTACTGATTATTATTTAATAGCTGCTTCAAACTGCAAACATCCCTGAAGCAGAAATGCTCAGTCCTTTTAAGAACAAAATGCTATACAAGTTTAATTGTTATAAACAATACCTTCTGCCAACATTTCACAGACATGACCTGTATTTTCCGTAGGTTAGGGTGAGAGTTATTAACTTCGTATTCTGTTCGGTTTGGAGAAAGACTAATACTTTTTCTATAAATGAAAACAGCTGCTTTACAATAACATTCAAGTCCCTAACAGCTGTCAACTAGTGCTTTTTTCATTCTTTAAAATGTGTAAAGTGACCAAAAATAGTCTAAAATAATCTTACTAGTCTGGATAAGTGTATTATCTCACTGCCACGGGAAGCTGAATAATAAGGAAAGAGAAAAATTCAAGAAACTGAGATAGGAAATAAAAATAAAAGTCTCCATGTCATATTTTAGTCTCTACAACAGAATCAAACTAATTGTGGCTCCAAAGGCCACTTAAAATAATGTGTTCTATCACCAGCTAACTCAGAGCACAATCTACTACAAAATCATCTTTTGTAATGGTTTATTATTCCTGTGTTTCAGATTTGTTCACACAGAGCTGTTAAGTTATCCTGCAGAACTTGGAGAGCAGAAGCTCCAAATAAAGATGCTGCGTGAGGCTCGTCCTCCACAGAAAGCAGCTCGGGAAGGGAGCTCGGAGTTCTCTTTGGAAATTCACTTTTGAACATAGATGTCTCAGCACCGCTGTTAACGTCAAATTTCTTGTCTTATACATGCACCCAAAACTATTCATAACCACGTTTTATTCAAAACTTAGATGGGGCATAAGCAAAACCAGCAATGTGAAGATCCCATTTGTGTGAAACACCACTTACTGCCTGGCACCCTGCCAGGCCTGGGGGAAATGGCGCGGATGCCATCGTGCCGAAGGTTTTCGTTTAAACCTGTCCCACGATTCTCCTGTTCCTGGAGTATCTCAGCAGTTCTGTGTAAATACTTGGTCCTGCTGTGGTGGTGCCGTATGATTTGTCCAGCTCCTGCCTGCCGCAGGTGCAAAAGGAGCTGATGCTGCTGTGGTGCCGGGAGGGGGCACGGCGGCTCCGTGTCCCCGTGGCCAGTGGCACTGGGAGCGCGGTGGGGGCTGCGGGTGGGGGAGACTGGCGGTGGGTGCGCAGGACCTGAGCCATCTATAACACACAGGTTTGCTCCCTCTGTGGAGCAGGTCACCCTGAGTTGTGGCGGCAGATATATTTCTGTAGGGTCCTCAGTGAATCCGGTCTCTGGGACGAGGGCCAGGGGTCTCTGCATGTGCAGAGATGACACCTTAGACTTTGAACCCAGAATCTGCTTCCTACCGTGTACACATCTCCGGTTTTAATTTCTGAATTACTGAAAATCAGGTCTTTAAAAAAGTGTAACACTGTGACTTTTACAAATATCCCTAATCCCAAAACAGAGTATAGCTTTTGTAAGTTCCTAAACAGAGTAAACTCCTTGGACTCTTACATGCTGGTTGCCTTGAGATTACTGTTGGCGTGAATGGAAAATGTTCGCGTTATTGTCCATCAGGACATGTTTTTCTTTCGTCAGAGGATAGGAATCTGTGCCCGGCTGCAGGGAGCCCTGGGGGACCTTGCTGTGAGCCTGTGCGGAGCCTGCTGGGGAGCCCATCTCCAGCCCTGCAGGACCCCCTCTGGCTCAGAGCGGGGCGCCCCTGTCTCCCCGGGGCACCTGGGGCTGCAGCCACCCCTTGAGGCAGGGGTGCTGGCTCTCCCCTCCAAGGGGGTGGTTGCACATGGCAGGAGAAAGTAAAATACGAGGAAAAGTAAGGGGAAAGATGCTCATTCTGAGCATCTTTGGGATGGCGCCGGCTCTCCGAGTTCACCCTGGGGGTGATCAGGTGTTGGCAAGCACAGGAGAGGGCAACTGTCGGGCTGTGGGTGTTAAGGTGGCCGTGTTAGCTGTGGCCTTGGACTCCTGGCCGGCACCGCCACATCGGGACTGGGGCTGGGCGGCTGCTCCGGCTGCCAGGAGAGCTGTGTGTCCCCCCTGGGCTGTGCGCCCCCATCCCCACCTCGCAGGCAGGGGAATGGGACAGAAGGTAAGGGCTGGAAAGACGGGGAGGGATGTATTTGTATTGCATATATACCTGTATTTATTTATATACATTAAAAAAGGAGGCTTAGGAAGATAAACTGTTTAAAACCACAGCCCTGTGATTAAAGCATTTTTAAGAGATGAACCACAATTAGAATAAACTGTCATTAACGTTTGATACTGTCACTGAATGATCGTAACTGAGGAGTTTAAATTTAAAAGTAAATATGTTAGAGTAGGCGATGCATATGTTTGCTCTGACTCTTAAGGAGATGGAAGCCCCAGCATCTGTGACAGTGAAAAGCCAATTAATTTGTATTTCCGTGTGTTTACATGCATGCTTTTCTGCTTAATGGTAGTTTTGAGCTTCTCTGGCTTTCAGTGTTTTGTTTTGGATAATTACAGCATCCCTGCAGAGTGTTGTACCCCTGGTTATGAATGGCTTTACCTGGAAATACTTCAGAAATTCTGGTTTTCCTTGCATTAAGCTGTTTATATTAGCGGGATTTAAATTAAAAAGAGCATCGATATTTGTAGATCCTTGGTCAGGGCTCTCCTGCTTGCTGCCCCCCTTTCACCAAAGAGGCAAGGTGGTAAAAAAGGCGTAAGTGAAGCGTAGAGCCCCCGCTTGTCCCAGCTTTCTCCCAGTTCTGCTGGTCCCGTGCTGGGGCAGTAGGGGCTGGCTGGTCCTACGGTTGCTCCTGGGGGAGCTTCTGCCAGCTCACAGCTTTCCTTACCCCTGCTTGGCACCCTCCGCCCCATGTTCCCAGAGCTGTTTGGCCCCGCTGCTCACTGGCTGTCTGCCGTGATGTCTGTTAGGGAAAGAGGAAGGGTTGCTTGCTTATTATTTTTGCAGCAGATTTTCCTCAGCAGGATTGGTGTTGTGCAGGGTGAGCCCCTCTGTGCTGGAGAGGGTGTGATGGAGGCTGCTTGAAATTATTTCCTTCTGTCTACAAACTCCATCTCTGTTTTGCAGTGGTAATAATTTATTTCAGCAAGCCCTTTCCCACCAGCCTGCTGATGCTGAGCAGACACTGACCTGACAGGGGGGACGGGGATGTTGGTGTGCGTGGAACAGCTCATCGGGAATAAAGTTTGTGAATAGTTTGTCAGAATAGAAATAGCTCGTTAGTTCTGTGCGTTTGGGCTGATGGGATTCTGGACATCAGCCTGAATGGTTGAGGGAAATTTTTCATGCCTGGTCTCTGAAATGAAAGTGAAATATTGAACTGAGTCTATTTTAGAGCTGTTGGTATTGAAATCATACATTTATTGGTTCTTCTGGGTTGGTAATAAAGCTGTAATTTATGTGATATTTTAAATTCTGTGATTCAGTGTTGGGATGATGGAGACTTTTTTGTTTATTTTATCCACTCTGATGAAAGAAGGTACTGCTGATACACCAGGTAGAGTCGTGGGACCATCTCCTTCCTGCTTGTTTTTTGTGAAGCTTGAAATGTGCCCATCTGGGTGCTTGTGTTGCCCCTTGCTGCCGTGCTGTTACTTCTGTGTCTGTAGCAGGGGAAGGACCTTTGTCACTTCACAGTCCGAGTCAGTGTGTAGAGGCCTCATGTTGATCTGCATCTCAAATAACCACCTGAATTTGGACTGGGGGATGCTCGGGATTCTGGGATGCTTGGGATGCTGGGATGCTCACATCGTGCCCTCCTCTAGGCAGTAGAGTGTGGAGGGGACTTTGGGTGGGTCAGCTGGCACATGTACTGCCCTGACATTGTATCTTCAATTTGTGATTTAAAAAAAACCACCTAAATACGTATATTGTATTTCTGCTTTAAGATACATTACATTATAGATCAAACACGATGATTTCTTTCTCCTCTCAGCTTTATTTAGAGCTATATTTTGCTAATGCCAAAAGAATAAAAGTCTACAGTAGCAATTAAATAAAGCACTTCTGTTAATATTCTGCAAAGACTGGTTTGCTCCTAGTTATGTGCATGTTTTCTATTCTTCAGAAAAGCAATACATAAATGAAGTGTTTGTTTCTTTTTAAGGGGCTTTTGACTAAATTCTTTAATTTCACTGGCTGTCAAGGTAGTGTTAAGTAAAATGGGTTTGAACTGCTGTAGTTTTTGTGTACTGGACTAGATGTCAGAAACCTTTGCCGTCACTGGAAATTCTGTCACTCTGGATTTACTATCTGTTTCCCACAGCTGAATTCTTAAGCAGTGTGATTTAACACCTTGGCTCTCCATCAGCCGGTCCTGGCATTTATTTGAATGCATTACACCACTGGTTTCCATAAACTATTTTACAATTGTTTCATATAAATGACTGTTTATTTCTACAAAAACCATCTGTATTTCTGCGGAGAGCAGCAGATAACTGTATGTAAAATTCAGTAATGTCACAACAGTGTAAGTTAAGAAAAAACAGATTGGACAGAAAAAAAAGTCTCATGCTTGTGCTTAATGTTAAAAGTTTGTTTTCACTATTTAAATCTTTATTTATTAACCAGTATTTGCATTTGTAATGATAAAATCTTTATTCCACTTCAGAGGTGTTGAGGGGCTTTGGGGATTTTTAACGTATAAACAGATTTAAGATGTCCTCATAGCAGTAGGATTTGAGATGTAAACATTCTGGCTTTACAGCTATTTCCTCTCAAACTGTTTACATATTTTCTGTTGTTTTATTGTCATTGCCGAGCACACAATGGAGTCCTTGCCCCTTCAGTCATGTTCGAAGAAAAATCCTGCAGAAGGAGGCCTGAGACCTCTCTCCATTCCCAGTTTCTGTGCTCTCCGCAGTGTATTGATCCCTCTCCTCAGGCTCCTTTTGTTCGTAACCCTGGCCCAGGGTCCGTGTCCAGTGTTGATGGGACATGTGCTCCCCGTGCCGCTGCGGAGGCAGGCTGCGCCGGGGGCTGGCAGGGGACGGTGCGGTGCCTCGCTTTGCCTGCTCCCAGCCAGCACCCAAGGAGCAGCCACGCTGAGCTATTTTAATTCTTCCATATGCCACCCATGTGCTGGCAGAGGGAAAGCTGGAATCCAGTAGTCTTACACTTAGTGCGACTGATACTTTCTGACAGACTATTTGAAATGATAGAAATACATAAACCTCCTCTTTTTTATGACCTTGTAATAGCTGCAACATATTTCCAGCAAATATTTTCTATGGCGATAATAAAAAAGTGATAACAAAAAAATAAATATAAATATAGTTTAAGCTCAAAAGAAATCACACTTTGAAAACCTAGGGTTGGAGCAGTGAAGTAATAAATCATGTATCCTTGTGAAAGGAGAAACTTGAAATAGGAAAGTACCACAGACATCAGCATTAAATGTTTATCAAGTATTTTCTTTTGACTACTTTCCTGTCTTCTGTACATGGACAGAGCCTGGAACATAGCTCATACTCGCTTTTGCTTATTTACTGTCTGCCTGGCATCTGCTGCCTAGACTATTAAGTGACGGCTGCCTGACCATCTTCAAGTTTCTGGTTTTACATGTGTTATTTTGGAATTACAGCCATGCCGGCAGGAGCCTGGAGCCCCCCGCAGCTGGCAGCATGCTCCCAGTGGAGCACACGTTGGCATGGCGCATCTCCTGTGTCCCCGCGCATGGGCTGGTGGGGCAGGCGCTGGCCGTGCACAGACGTGGCCATCCTCCTGCAGCGCCCTGTGAACTTCTGCGGCTGTTTAGGTGACGAGCTACAATATTGCGTCCCGCACCTCCGTGGACGTCCATAGCTCCTGGCGTAGTGTATGCCAGCTTGCCGGGGGCAGGTCCCCGCCTGCTGTCAAACCAGACGAGTTTTGCAGTTCAGCTGAAATACGACGGGGCGCGTGCCCCGCTCTGCCCCAAGCCTCGGCAGGTCTCGCGTTTGGAGGCTGAAGATGTTCTTGTGCCGGAGTGTTTCAGTAGAGGACCTGTGTCAGGAGAGCAGGTTTTGAAACTAATCCACAAACAGCAGCAAACCGCTGTGAGCCGACAGTAGGCACCAGGAGGTTTGGTAGGGGTCAGTTATGAAGGTGCTGCATTGTTAAATACAACGTGTAACGTTGCTTGTATCTGCTGCTCTTTCAGGCGTGGGTGGTGGCAAGTGTTTGTTAAAGTTGTTAAGGAGACAGACATCAGTACACCTTGCCTTCCTTACCAGGCAAACTGCAAAACTGTCAAATGCAGTGGTAGCAAAGAGCAGAATTAGTAGATGACATGCGGACAAATGCACTATACAGAGGAAAAAAATTGTCATGGCTTTTGTAGAGCAGGTTGTGCCTCAGAAACAGGTAAGCGGTCTTTGAGGAAGCCGGAGACCATCTGAGTGAGGATGATGTGTTTTACATAGCATGCTTAGATTTCCAAAAAAGATTTGACAAAGACTCATAAAGCAATTAAGCTGTCACAGGACGAGAAGGAAGATCCTCGCATGGATTAATAATTGATTAAAAGACAGGAAACAAAGAATAAGAATAATGGCCCTCTGTTATTAGTAACTAGGTTACTGGTGGAGTTCCAGTGGAACTGGTAGAACCTGCATTGTTCCATTAATGTGGGGCATGGAAAGTGATGTGAATGCTGATGTTACGAAATGTGTTGTTGATACAAAAGAAGTAAGAATAGTGCAAATAAAAGCTGTCTGTGAAGCACTGCAGAGGTATCTCACAACGCTGAGTGACAGGACAATAAAACGAGAGAGGGAATTCAGTGTCAATGAGTGCAAAATAATATACATAGTAAAAAGCAGCCGTAACTATGTGTATACAATGATGGGCTCTAATTACCTTCCATCAGTCAAGAAAAGTGTCCCAGAGTCCTCATGAGTAGTTCTCTGAACACTTCAGCTTAGTGGTTAGGAGCAGTCAGAAAGATAAATTGAATGCCAGAAATTAGGAAAGGAGTAGAGAACAAAACAGAAAGCATTACTATGCTAGTCCATAAATCATCATGAGTCCACATCTTAATTGTTATATTTTATCTCAAACAGTATAATATAAAAGTAAAAAGGTACAGAAATGGATGAGTGTGAAAATGGATCAGATGTGTGAAGCGAGGAGTAGATGCTAGGGAGATAAGATCTTTTCTAGTTTGGGCAAGACATGGCTGGGGACAAGAGAAGGCTGTGAAGTGCATGTGGTAGAGGTGGTACATTGCAGGGGGGCAGGGTATCACAGCTGTTCCAAAGACGGGAGATGTGTGCCCCAAAAGCAGTGGGTTGACAATGGCTTTTTGAAACGGAAAGGAATTATTTTTCTCGCACAGTGCAATAAATTTGAGAGATCAATGTTATGGAAATCAGAAACTCACAAGTGTTCTGAACAAATACGTGGACCATAAAGGGAGCAGAAACAGCTGACAGCAGAGCTGGAACTGGGGCTTTTGTGAGAATTATAGGAGCTCTTGAGAGGGACGTAAAGATAAGGGACAAAGAGGATGTAGCGATGTGTTTTGTTGCGGAGACTAACACTAAAACATGGGTTCAGTTTTAAACCATTTGGGGTTTTTTGTTTATGCTGGTCTTTTTAGGTTAGGTTTGACAGTGCTGTAA
Source organism: Falco punctatus (assembly GCF_963210335.1). NCBI lineage: Eukaryota > Metazoa > Chordata > Aves > Falconiformes > Falconidae > Falco > Falco punctatus. The sequence goes on from NC_137589.1 coordinate 42,630,729, forward strand.
ACATTAAATATTGAGGTAAGTCTTTCAATAATCCTTATTTTACCCTGTTAACTAGTTTGGAGATGAACATGGGGTTTGTTTGTGGTTTTGTTTAAAGCTGCTTTCTCTTTTTAAGTGTTAGTGTTTGTTTATTGTGCAGATTCAACCTCTGACCGTGGTATTCTTCATTGCTATTGAAAGTTAATGGGGGAAAAATTGCATTCCAAACATTTGAACCTGTAGTAGCCATGGCTGAACTTAGTTGATCTCTGGTGATCGGTTCAATTTAGTTACGATTTTTAGCCATTAGGCTGGGGCTGAATGATGGTGATTTGGTTGAGGCCAAATGTCTGTAGAAAATTGGCTGTTTGATAAGAGCCCTGTTATCAGAGGGGGATACTTTCTCATTTACATTTAGATGAGTATTGATTATTTATTTACTCAGAGAAGTGAGATTCGTTCCCAATCTTATCTCTCTCGTCTCTGCTTGTCAGCAGAAAGAGAGAGAGAGCTCCTGACATCAGCTCAAGATAACAGCACTTTGTAGGGAAGATAAAAGTTGGAATGGACCTTTTTCTAGTCTTGACTGAAAGGATAAGTTTTAAAAATTAGAACTGATGGGTCATGCTTTCAAAACCCCATTCTGAAGGCTTTGCAGCTTAAATGGCAACAGAATTGGTTTGTTGTTATGCGGATGGCCATTGCCTTTTGTAAGAGATGCTTAATTTGATTACCAGGTGGGATTCTTCCTGGGGCACCTTTGAGTTGTGCAGTAGGAAGCTGTGGGTGTAGTACTGGGGGTGTTTCCGTGTAAAATTCCTGGTAATCCTTCCTCTGTCCAAAGAGGTGTCTTGAAATAACGGAAGCACAGTGGGTACCTGTAGGCAGAAGCCATGGTGTGGATGACTAGATGGGGGGTTTAGTGGAAGGGACGTGTGTAACGGAGACTGAGGCCTGGAGGTGAGGTGTGCCAGCACCCGGCTCCAGGGATGCTGAGCGTGGCCCTGGGATGGAGCAGCTCCGGCTGTCGAAGTTAGCCCCGTTCCTCCACAGCTCCCGGTCTGTCAGTGCACTCAAACTAAGTCTGGAAGAGAAGAATTGCTGTTACTGGTATTGTTTGCAGTATGTGGTTTAAGCCCTCGCTCCGGCATGCAGGATGCTTCACCACTTGTGTGGCCCAAGAATGGAGAAGACTGGATGCGTCAGGCCACCAGAGCTGGTGGAGAAGGGGCACGGCTCTCCAGGGGCTCTGCAGCCCCAAACAAATTCCTGCTGGGTTTTGAACAAAAAAGTTTGCTTGAAGGTATAGCCCCTTCTCTTGCACCCCTTCGTGGCTGGTTTCTGCCCGCTGCCTTGGTTCCCCTTCCTCCCCAGCCACACGAGCGCTCGTTCCTCCAGCCCTGCTCGCTGTAGCACTGACTTCACTCGCTCCAAGTATTTGTGACAAAATGACAGAACTAGAAGAGGATTCGTATTCATTAGCTTTGTCTTCTGGCTGTTTTCATAGAATCGTAGAATCATTTAGGTTGGAAAAGACCTTTGAGGTCATCAGGTCCAACTGTTGACCCATTTTGCCCTGGTAACTTCCGTTTTAACATACGTGCTGCCAGCTGGGTGGTGGAACGTCATACATGCGGTTTGCTCCCCGCCGTGCCGCAGCAAGCAGTGTGGGGTGCGCACCTGGGCTGCCGCCCCAGCCGATGCCACGGACAAGCTGCGGTCCTGCCGCCAGAGCTCTGCTGGGGTCATGGGCCAGGGCCATCCGTGCCAGGAATTTAAAGGTTTGTTTTACAACCCCGTGGAGCGTTTGCATCAGATTACAGAAAGCCATAAAATCCAGCTTTAGTATTACCACTTGAAATTTTGCTGAAATTCCCAGAGCAGTGTTCTGTTAGGGGACCATTAAATTCCCTAATATTTCTACTCCAATGACATCATCTGAAGTTGTGAGAGAAGTCTGGTAGTAAAACTCCTCCACAGAATCAGCCTAACATTTTTCATCTGTTGTGAAGTAGAGGTCATGTAAATGTGTACAGATATTTAAAATGTTTTATTTAAGAATAGATACTCTCTAAAAATCCATTTACACTTTTTTAATGAATGTCTTAGTTTTTTCTGGTTTAAAGGAGTTATTCATATGGCAGGTTGCCTTGGTTTCCGATCCGTAGCTCCATTTCGATGCTTTATTAGCAGGCAGTTAATACGGTCTTGACACAAACTGGACAACACAATTTACCTGATCGTGGAATACTCAAGTTGCTCCAGATAAAAATCAGGCTTTGATGTTGGCATGGTGCTGGTGAGGGAGATATCACCGACATCACTGCACAGGATGGCAGGAAGCTTGCTCAGCGTCGTGGTGATTGTTTCTGAGAGAGGGTGATGCTGTTCTTGTGGGGAGCTGGGATGCAGCGGCAGGCGCTGGCAGGTCCCGGTGCTGGTGCTGCGGTCGGTGGGCTGGGGCACTGGTGGGGGCAAGAGGCTGTGTCTGTGGTAGAAGCGCTGGGAGTTTGGGATGTGGTACCAGGTACCAAGAACACAGAGATGCAGATGGGGACCAGCAGTTCTGCTGCTGTGTCACTGCTGGTACTGTTCAGCATCCGGGTGTAGGTTGGGAACCTGGAAAGTGGCTCTTACAGACGGGCAGAGCAGGCAGGTTTTGCTGGCACTGATACGGTTTTTAAGCCTACACCAGTTTTAAAATACCAATTGATGTACCGTTTTGATACTTGTTTCAATTCAGTATAATTTGCTTCTGCCTAACAAGCCAGGCCTCTGTTTATTTAATTTTTTCTACATTTTTGGTCACATTTCCAGTAGCTGGGAGAGGAGAAGCGGCGGCCGTCTCTGCTTCCCTTTCTGTGAGACATCCCAGCCAGTTCCCGAGCGCAGTTTGTTCTGCAGATGCCCTGACCACCACGCATCCGGTGCTGGTTGCACGGGCGGGGGGAGCGGCTGTGCATTCCCCTGCGGGCTGCGGGTGGCCCGGCCCACGTGGGCCCGGAGAGTCACCTGGAATAAGGGAGCTCCGTTCTACGGAGAAATAATGTTCCGCTGCAGGAGCAGAACACACTTGGGTTGGGCGGTGAGCACTTCACGTGGCTTCTGGGGAGACAAAATGAGAAGCCGTAATTGAAATTCTGCTGTAGTAAATTTAAAATTAATTGGCTAACAAATTCCATTTCTTAGGCATGCCATCTGAGGCTAAAATACTTAATTTTTTTATATGTTTTAAATATTTCATCATATACTGTCATAATTCAAAGTCAGGAAACATTCAGAAATATTTTAAGTACTGATAAAGAGGGAATAGATTTCGTTATTTCAGTTCTAGGGTTTTTTGTTAAAGTAAGACCTGGCCGAAGGTTCTTTGCATCACTTAAGTTTTTTCAGGTACCCGTTTAGAGTTATTTTACCCATTTTTACAGAAATGACACAGCTGAGAACTTGGTGTGCACTTCCCGGGTGGGAGCAGGATGGAGATCCACCCTGCCTGGGGCTGCCGCAGGGATGGAGCTGCCTCCGCCAGCTCCTGCCCTTGGAAGTGGCTTTTCTCCTGCCCGGGGTCCCATGCAGAGGTTGGCTTCCCTGAGCCATCCCATCGGGTCCTGTCCTGCCGGCCTGTGCCTGACTGGCAGGGCTTCCCCTGGGATTGCGTTCCTTTTTTAATCCCAGCTAATGCATATAGCTTAAGAATCCATTCAACAATTTATTTTTTTTTTAAAGTGGCCTTATTTTTACAGAAAATGCTTTTTAATACATTTTCTGTGGTTGGAAAACAGTTTTTTAAGTAGTATGATCTTTCCTTTGGTGAGATGGTTTGGGAAGGAGGTGGTTGGCACCTGCATCTTGAGGATCTACAGTTAAATGCAACATACGTGAAAATAATTCATTTGAAGCAACAGCATCGGTACAGGCACGTTTGAAGCGGCTGGGTGTTAACAGTGTACAGATCTCTGCAAAAAGCAAACCCATCTCTGGGTGGCCCTTTCGGCTCCTCGCAGCCGTGGCGCTGCCAGGCACTGCCACCCTCCGCCCGGCGTGTCGCTGAGCCAGCCTGGGCAGCGGTGGCTGTGGTGACAACGTCCCTGCTGTGCACTTCGGGAGCGCTTGCTTTGGAGAAACACATCGTGGCAGAGGGAGAAATAGCCAGACTGGGTGTCACAGAGCTGGTTTTCAGGATAAACTGCAGTTCATAGAAGAAGGGCCGGTTTCCCCCACAGCTGGGCTCCCCTTGGCCTTCCCCACCGGTGGAGGCAGCCCCCCCAGCTCCCAGCCGTGGGCCGTGGTGTGCTGCAGCCCCAGCAGCGTGGCACGGGGCTCCCCGGCGCACAGCAGCCGGCCCTCGGTCTGTAGGGCCACCGGGAGGGCAGGGCAAAGGGGAGCGATCCTGCTGTGCTTTTCCGCATCAGGGAGGGTGCCCCAACAATCCGACATGGTGCACACCAGGGCCTGAGCAGGTATTTCTCACAGCTGGCAAGAGCTCAGTCTTGCGGCACGGGCAGGGTGTGTAACCCAGGCTCACCTGGTGCAGGAGTAACACAGAAGTGTTGGGCAGGAGTCGGCCAGGTAGCGGTGCTGGGCAGCCAAAGGGGACTGGAATATGTTTCCTTGCACGCATCCTCCACCGTTTGATGACAGGTCCCTTCCCTTCAGCAGAGAGCTTTGAAACATAAACATCTACCTGCCTTACTACCAGGCTACAAGTAATCTCATGTTAGTTGAACGTGATAAGCCATCACTTTGTTAGAAAACAGATGATTTTACAAGTTACTTTATGTTTCAGGTCCTCAGTATCGGCTGGAGAAGCAGAGTGAACCTAATGTCCCAGTAGATTTAGACTGTACCTTGGAGAGCCAGAGCACTTTGGAATTCTGCCTTGTCCGGGAGAACAGTATGTTTCCCCTTTTCACTTTTGCTCTTGTAAATTGCTTAAACTCACATAAGTTATGTATTTTGGAACACAAGCTGTACTGTCTGGGCAAGTAAGTTTTGACGAGACTCTCTTTCCTGAGACACTTCTCAGTTGTGCCAAAACACTATTCCAGAGGGAAATGATGGATTTCATACCTTCTAGTAAATAGTCTGCATCCTGTTTATCGCTTCATGATTAATCTTCTTCTGTTAAACTCTGCTGTGTAAAGTTGTGACCAACCCTGAAAAACACTGGAAATACAAAACTTTTTCTGTCGCAGGCATTGCTTAGTGAATAAAGTGGTTGGTCTGCAGGTTTTGCCACGTCAATATGGCTGTTAGAGGCACTAATTTTTTTTCTAATAGCATCTAAAGAAATTAGCCATGCAGGTGTAACTAGAGCGGTCTGATGGTTTTTAAAGGTCTAGACAAATAATCTTCTCTCCAGCTATGCTCAAATATTTCTATTCTGTTAATTTTTTTAAGGTCCTGATATTATTTCCTGATAAATTTCTTTACAAGAAATTATATGAAACTTTAAAAAAAAACCAAACACTTGACATTGATTTGTGTTTGTCCTCTGTAGCATTTTGGTCGATCCTTCATTCTTCCCAACAGTCATGCTCTCAGTTTTGGGGCATTTTTTCATTCTATTTTAATTCAGATGTAAAAATGTTGATTGTACTAATGAGGAAGCCAGCAGCATTCAAGCTGTCAGCCAAAACCATGCTCAGTGTGTTTGCTGCAAACAATCGTAGTAAGAGCCTGTTTCAGTAGTAAAGTTTTTTCTTTCTTTACAAAGATTAGACCTTTCCATTTATGCTTTTTGTCCATAGCATTTCATACTTTATCCCAGAATGAGAGCAGAGCATCCCCAAAGTTCCTCCTAATTCCAGTGGCGAGTAGTAGGCTCTGCTCCCATTTAAGGAATAGCAGCTGCCACAAGCTCACTGGTGGTACGTCAGCGCTGGAGCTGAGATTAAGCACTCACAGTTTTGGCTGCCGTTCTCCGCAGAGTGGGACTTGCTTCCAAAATGATGCTCCTGGTTAATTTCTTCATAAAATGCTTCTAAGAAACCATAGGAGAGGATGCAGCAGAAGGTGGCAGGGCTGCTGTGCATGAGGAAATGGAGCAATTTTAACCTCGCTAATCAAGTTGCACTCTTCCACAAGCCAGAATTCCCCGATGTCTGCATCTATCCTATTATTTTTGCATCAATTTTTAATCTATGAAAAGATTCACACTTTCAGAAGTTTTGCACGTTTTGATTAGAAGTAACATTTTTTTTAATCCAGGCTCTAGAATTAAAGGTATATTGTATATACTGTATTTTTAACGCATTTTTATCATCTGCAGAGGAATCCATGCTGTGGCTCGTAGCTGTATCTGCTGATGCTCCTAGTTCTCATGAGTGACTAGGTTCAGGTTGCACCATTACTTTAATAGTAAATGTCATAAGTTTGTAAGTGCTTTAGCAGGAGGTATTCTGTTCCGCATGAGTAGTGAATGCTGCAGGAGAGCCACAGAGGCCTTGTCTCAAAAGAAATGTCAGTCAGTAACGTTGAGGGAACACTTTTCCCTTTCCCTGAAGTCCTTGTGCAGCAACTGCTCCACTTCCCTCCTAGGCGAGGGGATGCCAAAGCAGCTCCTGGGCAGAACAGAAGGCTGTAGGATAGACCTCTGGGGCTGTGAGTCAGAAGTACGCTAATTTGTGAGCTCTCCTGGCCCTCCTCAAGCACATCGGTGGTGCTCGTGGCTGGGGGCCCTGGCTGGGATGAAGATGCCCCCGGGATGGGGAGCGCCCTGGGCAGGACCCTGAGGGCTGCCCCAAGCCCCCCTGCTCCTGCCCTGCTGCCACAGCATCCCATCGGTAGGTGGTGGCTTTTTGTCTCATTCATGGGTGTTGGGTTTATCAGCCAGCACCTAGAACATGGAGGAGCAAAGGCAATCCAGACTCTTTGACTCTGTGGAGTTCAAAAGCAAGTCACTGGTTTAGTTTGTTCAAGGCTGGCAGCAATCCGCAAAATAATAGATGCTAACGTGAATTCTGTCTCTGCTGCTGTGCTGGTTCTGAGTGTTCTCCGAGCTGATACCAAACTCAAGTAAGGAATGCAGGAGAAATCTTCTGCATATAGTTTTTCCCCCCAAATGTGGGTGAATTTAAAGCAATCTTCCATTGTCCCTGCTCGGGGATGTATGTGGAACACCCGTGCGGTTAACTCTCTGCCCACATAGTTCAAGGACAGCGCAGTATGTAAGATCAGCCATAATTCATGCATTGTACAAAGCCTGGTTCCCCCAGTACGGAATAAGAAATTGGATTTTGTAGTGCTTAAGGAGCTATCTTTCGGCATGGCATTAGAATAGAAATATTGACAGTTTTGCACTATTAATAAAATAATAGCTTGAAAACCCTAACATCAAAATGAAATATTCATTTTGTGCATTTTGTTTTTATTTGAAATACTTTTAGCTTAGATATGTCAGTCAGGGAAAACTCTGTTATAACAGCTATTATTTGTAAATGTGCTCTTCATAGTCTCATATTCATTTATAAATAAATATATATGTATGATGCCAAACATCTGCTAGTAAAATAGCTGCCAGTTTCCTTCGGGCAAATAGAAAGTTTATATTTCAGGGTATTAAATGAAACAGAAAACTTTCCATTATTAAGAAATATGCACAGAGAAATCCCCTATCTATCCAGTGCTTACTAATAGCATTCAAACGAATAAACTGTTTCCAGTATGGCAAACTTTCTAACTTGCACTAAGATTTATCTTTAAACTAAAAGCTTGCACTTTGTAACGTGAAATGCTTTTATGTATAGTAGCAAACTGTTCATGGCTAATTTAGTTTTATTCTTACCATCTTACTTCTGGAAAGTTCCTCTTTCTCATTTTATCATTAGATAGTAATTAGTATTCAAGGGAAATTGGTGTTAATATATTAAAATTGGTTTAGTGCCTTTAGACCTGTACCAAAGCCAATGTCTTATTGGAAAATGTAATTGGGGACTCTGTGTATGTAATTAATTGTATTACAATTAAGAACTTTCATTAAGCAATATACTAGCACATTAAAGTAATAAGGGACATTTTTGCAATGCAGTTAACTTTATATTTTGTTGTTTTATCGAGGAAATACAGGTTCACTTGCTCTTGAATAGTCTACATATGGCATTTCAATATTCTGATATTACTAATGTGTCATTTTTATACATCCTCTAGTGCTTGCAGGGGTCCCTTTTGGATAAGGCTCCTTCTTTTCACTTCTAACTTATTTTCAGACTCGTGCTTCCAGTGCCTGTCGTTTCATTACCGTTTGTCTCATTTGAAAATTAGGATTTTCTATGAGGAGATTGGATTGAGTTACTATACAGCTCTGTATTGCACAGTAGTTCAAGCACTTGAACAAAAGTGCCATCTCTGTACTGAACCTGATTTTCCAAAAAGCTAAAGAAAACAAAGCAAAAAGCCCCAGCAACAGAGTAAAGATCTTAAACTGTCATTTCCAGCCTGGGAAATGTGTCAGTTTTCTGGGTGACCATCAAACCCAGAGACTGCAAACTAGTGCCATGACTGTGACTTCTAACACACCATAGTGCGTCACCACAGCGGCCAGCTTAAAGAGTAGAAGTGTGGAGCCCTTGACACCAGGTTTGCTTTTTATTCAGCTTCTATGGGCAGAAAACACCACTCCGTTTGGGTTTTTTTCAAAGGAGGAGGCTGTGGTTTAATGTTCTGTATGGTTTTGCCACACAAGCAATCTGAGCAGCGATGGAGAGCGGTCAGGCTGGCTGGGGTGTCCCTCCACTGGTAAGGACGGAGGAGACCGGAGAGTTGATAAGAATCAGAGGAATAAAGAAAAAAGCGATGTAGCTGAACGGAATGCCTGCCTTTGGTATGGGGTCTCCCTCCATCCAGCACCGTGTGTTCTCCCATGGTGACCGGTTTTAGGGATTTAAAAACATTTCCATGAGATCGTGGTCAGCTGCACAGCATCTGTGGTTCTGTCTGGGAGATTCCGTGAGCACAGGCTCCCCATGCTCCCACTGACCGACCCCCACTTCACTGTCGCCTCCCTGGCCTTGGGGTTCAGCGTTCAGCAGCATGGGGCCACCTGCGCGGTGTGCGCAGCCCCCAGCACAGACCCCAGCACAGCTGGGCACTGCCCTGCCAGGGGGCCTGGAGCTCCGGTCGAGTCCAAGCAACTGTAACGAGTGGAGCTTCTGGAAGGTGGTGGGAGGCTGTTCCCCAGTTATCCAGGGCTGGCCTGGGGCTGTGGCAGCGGGGGAGCTGGCCCGCTGCGGGCAGAGGCACCGGCTGCGCGGGCAGAGGCGGCACCGGCTGCGCGGGCAGAGGCGGCACCGGCTGTGCGGGCAGAGGTGGCAGTGGCTGCGCGGGCAGAGGCAGAGGCACCGGCTGCCCTGTCCCTGCCGGCCCGAGCACCAGCCCCGCTCTGCCCCGCACACATGCTGCCCAGGTGGGGGCAAGGCTTGCAGAGCCGTGGCCATGCCACGGTGCAGGGCAAGCAAGAGTCCTGCGCAGCCGTGCCACGCATTTTTCAGTCCCTGGCGTGGGGGGAAGCACAGGCTTCCCCTCGGCCATTCTTTTCCTGCTCCACTCACGGATTTTCCTGCCCAGCTTCTCCAACAGTTAAACCCCTGCCCTGGGCGCGCCTCCCCTGTAGCTGCGTTTTGCACTTCGTGCAGGTTCTTGTCTTGTGCCTTGTTCATCCCACACCTGACTCCAACTTTTTTCACCTTTTCTTTCACAACGTGAGTCTTAATTAGGTAGACTATAAGGTAAAAACGCAGAGGTCATTGCAAACTGAGTCTCCATGTCGTTGTGTGAAGGAGTTTGTTCCTGGAGGAGGATTCTGTCCCCCCCAGGACCAAGTGATCTCTATGCCAGCGGATCCATATTGCTGGGTCGGCTCTTGGGCTAAATAATAGACCTGGAGCATCTACTTTACTTGATTGTCTTCCCGAGCAGAAGCTTTTACATTCAAAAGCCACACTGTGATCTCCATTACAAATACCCTGACAGGCCTGTAAATATTTGACAGGTTTATTCACAGCTGCTTGCATGTGGAAAACATTTTTATGATTTTTCCCCCAATCAGCTGGTGGAGATGGCTCTTCCCTCGCTGCCGAACGCTGGCAGTCTCGCAGACATCCTCACAGAGCTGCGGGGTAAGAGCAATATGCCAAGTTCTGCAGTCAGGTTTTTCCCTGCAGGGCATTTCTCTCTGTTGTTACTGATATTACTGCTATTATCCAATGCACCCTCAGGGGTCTGCATGTCTTGCCATCTTTAGACAGATGATCTGTTTTGATGGTGGAGTTCCTGGCTGCTCTCCCAAGAGCAGCAACTGTAGAAATTCTGTAAACCTGAATCCATTCACAAAGCTTCATAAAACAAAGTCGGCAGAGGTTACAGATACATGGAGGATCTGAAAGGCATCCAGAGAAAAGTCCTGCTGTTTGGCTGCTCCGCTGTGGCGGGTGATGCTCCTGCAGTTTAGATGCTGACACGGTGCTCACGATTTTGGTTGCAGTGACAGTTTTTTCCCCTGGATGTGATCTGGCAGGCTGCTAATTTTTCTTTCCAATACTTTTTTTTGGCGGTGTGAAATCTGAGAAGACTCAGCTTGGTACTAGCCGGTGAAGTGGATATTTAGCGTTCCCCCTTTGCCAGTAATCAGTGTGGGTGGTGAGGCTGGGGCGGCTGGAGGCTGGGTGGGGAGGCTGGGCACACAAAGGCAGCAGAACCTGTAGAGCATCCTGTGAGTCTGGATCTTGTGCAGTCTTTTAAGAACACAGGAGTTGCGGGTACGAGGTTAATATGTTGCTGTTCTTTGTGTTATTTCGGAATTTCTTGCTGCTGCCGGTTCAGTTTGTTGGCGCTAGCCCTTCTTCACATGCAGCGCTGTACGTACAATGCCGCTGCGCAGAGCACTGCCCATTGCACCGAGGCGGGAGTCCAGGCACCCACCGCGAGGAGGCAGCAGGCTCAGCCTCGGGGGTGTGCGGGGCTCGGGGTTCCTCTGCCACCCCCCGCCAGCACTGACCCCCGACTCCCCTGCGGGCAGGGGCAGGGGGGTGCCCAGGCGTAACCGCACAGTTCCGCTCTGCTGCGGCTCGTATCCCAGCACAGTGTGCCGGTGTCCCTGCACGCTGCGGGGACAGGGCTGGCCGCATGCCTGGGAGCTGCTGCCAGGGCTCAATGGGCATTTCACAGGGATCCGTCAGTGGAAGAGGGTCCCAGTCCCTGCTCTCGACGACAGGGCAGCAGTGCCATTGCCATCCTCCTGCTTTGTTTTCAGGCACCACCATGCCACAATGTCTCAAGATGCTTTTAAGTGCACCAAAAAGTTTGACATATCTCAGTGTATCTTTGAAGTACTGCAGCATGAGGATTTGACATGATACATTATGATAATCCATAGTATAGAGACACTAACACAGGGGTCTTTGACAAAATACATTGTAATGTCTCCGAAGGAGCCATTACAATTTATCTTGTCATTCTGGAGCATAGAGTGGTTGCAATGTTAAGATGGCTCTGCATAAATTCACATGTAGACTGTTTCATTTGATTTTTGGAATTCTTTCAAGTCGAATGGCACAGCCCAATTTGTAGCTTAACCCTTTGCTGTCCCCCTTCCCTGAGGACAGGTCCCCGGTCGCGTGTCAGCAGGCTGTGGGACGAGGAGCGGTGGTGCTGTGCCGCGGGCTTACCTGAATAACGTCTAGGAAATGGGAATCTCCTACTGCATGCTCTCAGCATGGATTTTGACTTGTTTAACAGCAAATGCTCACCTTACTTTGACGCAGACGTGAAAGATACTTATTGCAGGCAGTGATGTTGGTCACTGGATTAGCAGAGAGGAAGGGGAATGCTTTCAGCCAGCAGGAAAAGTGCTGCATGCTCAGGTGGGGTCTTTCTTGTCTCTCACCCGCATTTGTCCTGCGTATGGCCAGCACCCCCACAGCTTCTCTTGCCGAAGCAAACGCACGTGCTTCTGCCGCTCCGACCCCCCTGGTAAAAGGCAGCTTGCTTCTGCGTCAGCGGGTGGGTCTGAGACAAGTGCAGGGTTTTCCTCCCCTGGCAGCTGTGGCTTCTCCTGGCAAACCGTCCCCTTGTCCTCTGGGCCCAAACGTGGAGACCCGCTGCAGCTTCCCTGTGAGCTGGGGTCCCTGCACGGGGTGGGAAGGGTCAGTGTGGGAAGCGTTACGTGTTGAGGCTGCTCCAGCTGTGCAAGTCTCAAACAAAATTATTAACAAAAAATCTGACAAGGTCTTAGCCTGCTTTGCTGGATCTTTAAGACCTGTACTAAAATTCCATCATCTCATCTTCCCATTATTAAAATTTCAGCAAAATATAAAGTTTTCATTAATCTCCTGCCGCAAATGTAGTACTCTGAACTGGCAGTTGATTCAGCTTTTAGGACTACATTAGCTGGGATATTAAAGAAAACGTGTCATTCTTCAGTATCTTCTGTAAGAAGCTAAATCAGTTTTCAAACATATTTATACCACTTTATCTAACAGCATCTGAATGATCGTTCAGGGCTGAGATGGTTTATTAGCAGCTGGCATAGAAATTACTCTGCGCAAAATTATATATCGCATTATAGTAATGTTTAAATTGGTGTTAATCCAACGTCATAAAATGTAAAAAAATCTTTAAAGCGTGTTACATTTTTTCAGTAATTGGCATTTTGGCTTAATGAGATGTTACCTTTTATAAAGCCAGTACCTGCAGTAGTAATGAGAATACTAATCAGTAAATAAAGCGTAGCTTCGTCGCTGCAGTGCTGAGATCAGAGCGCCCGAGGGGCTGGCAGCGCTGCAGCAAGGTGCCAGCGTCACATCCCACCTGGGGGGTGCTGAAACAGGGGAGAGCCGTGCTGGGGCATCCGTTGGGGGCAGCACCTGAAAATGCTGCCGAGGCTGGGGGCAGGCCCCCCCTTCTGCCCGGGGTGGCGGTCTGCGGGTGTCCTGGTGAGGGTCCCACTGGCTCAGCCCCGGGTGATACTGGCAGTCCCGGGTGTCTCGTGCCACCTGAGAACCTGCTGTGGGGACGCTGCATGGCTCTTCGTGTGGGACGCAAGTGTGCGTCGGGACGTCCTCCGTGAATGGGGGGGTTTGCCTGTGGCCGGAGGGTGAGGATTTCCTCCTCCCAGAGACGTGAACTTGAGCGTTTTGTTCTTTCTTAAAAGGCCGCCCGCAGCTGCAGCCTCGCAGCCGTGCTCACATGCCAGCTGAATCCTGTGCCATATTTTAAACCTCTCGTTCATTATTGTTGGCTTGTTTTGCAGGTTCAAGAGGAGAAGAGGTCTCGGAGGAGGACCCTCAGATCGATATAGCTACAGTTCAGGACATGCTCAGTAGCCACCATTACAAGTCCTTCAAAGTCAGCATGATCCATAGGCTTCGATTCACCACTGATGTTCAGTTAGGTAAATCAATCTGTACTATAACGCTTAGGAAAATGGAACAGTTCAAACCTTTGGCCATCTCTAATAGCTGACTGTCCATCTCAGACTGTTTTAAAGCAGTCATTATCATGTTGGTCCATTTTATCGTGGAGCACATCACTTGAAAGCGTTGCTAGCATTTCAGCAGTTAAAAAAAATTGCTTTCAGTTGAAAATACTTTGGTATTTTTATTATCCACAATCAGCTAGCACATGTTTCTTCTGAAAGAAGGCCATTATTTAATGACCTCATCTCTGGTTTTCAATCTAGACTTCCTAATGGAAAGCGTCTTGCCAACTGTTTTGTTATTTTTAAATGAGAATATGCAAAATTAGGAATGATTACGTTTTTCCTTTTCTGAGACTGAAGGATTTTAACGACCAAGTGGAAATTTGAGGTGGAACAAAATAAAACTAGCATTCTCTAAAGGTTTTATATTGTCCTTATTAGCTTTCTGAATGCTTTTGAAAACCCGAAGGCCAAGGGATGACAGAATCTTGAATTATAAAAGCCCCATTACTGTTTTAAAATGATTGAATGGCTTTTTATCTTTGTGTTTAAATTGTGAAAATTTGATTAATGATGCATTGGTAGGTGACCTGTGACATTCCTGGAAATACCTTCCATAAAGAAATGATTCAGCAGTAAAATATTAAGTGCCGTGATGTTTACGGAATACGTTTATTCTGTAGAAATCAGTGGAATTGTTAAATTTAAACTGTACGAGTTCCTGTATTATTATTGTCACTGTAGTCTCTCGATTCTTCCATCCTCAAACACATGCAAGAGTCTGTTTCTCTCAAATTTGTACAGAAGAGGCTTTCTGAGTTTATTTTGAACTGTCTTGTTAAGGAAGGATTTATATGCTGGTGCTGAAGCAGGACATGTTTTCTGCTTTTGAGCAAACTATCTGGGTGTGATAGTTTGCTTCCAGTGAAGTTTGACTCACTGTATCTGGGAAGTGTCAGAAATGAGAGCTTGAAAAGGTCATGACAGATCACTAAAGATAAATGGTTAAGGGAGAATAGCTGTTAAATGAAACAAATGGCTTAACTTGTGTAGCAGTGAAGGAGCTGACCCTGTCCAGTAGTGTAAGGACCATAAAATTTCCCTTTTATAACAATCTGTGAACTTGTGTAGTTTTGATGGCAGTACACTGACAGTGTGATTTTTATAATCTAATTATTTAAAAAAAAAATCAGAGAAAACCCCAGTGGGATATTCAAAGTTTGGGCAAATGTACAGCATCAAAATCTTTAGGTAAAGTCAAAATAAGGGTATGTTGCTGGGGTTTTTCCTCAATTTTTTAAGGTATTAAAAGAGCAGTGCTGATAAAATAAGCACTGAAGTGCTGTTTGGATTAGGGCTGCTGGGTGTTGATGTGTTCATCCTCTGCCAATGACAGACTGCTCCATACAGTCTGAAATGTAAAAAATTATGTCTAATTTTTTTTCATCGCTCATCAGTAACTGTGGTTTGGGAGCTATTCCGTGTCAGTTTAGCGATGGCCAGTTGCAAAGACTTTGCTCCGTAGCATTTTTATGCTATCAGTTTTATATAGCGGCCATAGCGAAGCGACAGTTTTTCTGGAGGATGCCAAGGATCCCCCATCGTTCCTGTGCTCCTTATTGATGGTATCGATGGTGTCGGCAGCCGTGCAGGAGCATATCGGCTGTCAGGGCAGCTTGCACTGGAAATAGCCGTGTGGTTTTGGGGGCAAGTGCCAGTTTCCCAGGCTCCACGCGGAAGGATGTTTGCATGCGACAGGACCCAGAAGTGGTGGGGAAAACACTCAGCGCAGCTCGTCTCCACTCCCTGCAGCTCGCTCCGACGTCGCGAGACGTACACACGTCATCCAGTTTGAATAGGTTCTGTGCTGGGGTTTATTCCAGTTGCGCAGAGCAGGCAGCGATAGTGTGAGTTACTGTCTGTGTACTGGTGCTTCTTGCAATGCTTTAGCTGTTTCGAGGCCTGATCATTGAATTTGAGGCAAGGCTTAGTGAAAATATTGGCGTAAGCTTGATCTTCTGTACGTTGTTCATAGTTCTTCTACAGTAAAAAGCAATACATAAATGGCCATGGGAGGAGTGACCACCTTTTGACTGATGGTTTTATTACGGTGGAAAGCTTTAGCCGTAGCAGTTTAAGGTCTGGGGGTTTTATGGTTTCACTTACATTGCAGCGTAATGCACATACAGTAGTACTCTCAACGTCTTTACGAAGGTTGTGTCATGTCGTGAAGGAATAAGATGCATTTGCTTTGTGTGGCATTAGCAAAACTAGAATAAGCATATTGTCTTGGAAAATTACTGCTGGCAAGGATTTCAGAAAGAGGGGGGCAGTTGCAGACCCCAACAAAGGAAGGAAGAACAGAGCAGTGTTACTGGACTAATACATTGATGACATGAATGAATTAAAAAAATAGTACAAGAAGCATTTTTACTTGGTTTTTGAGTATGACTAATTTGTGCTGCGATACAGAGACTGCAGAAGCCACATACATAATACTGTTTTGATTTTAGGTTTCAACACATACAGATGGTGAGAACAATAACACAAAAAAGACAACATTCTTTGTCAATGTGCTCTTTGGATGTGTGTGAGCTTAAGCCAGTGATGTCGAGATACAGAAATAATGGATGAAGTATACAGCAACAATTTGCAGATAAAAATAATAGAAGTTAAAGTGTATTTTACATGATAAAAAAAAGATGAAAGAGGAGGAAGTCTGTTACATCCGAGATGGTTACAAAATCCATGCTTGGTGAAGTAGCCTCTGCTGAAAAGATTGATGCAATGGGGAGTGACCTTGGCTTGGAGCAGGAGCTGGTGATGTATGTATGAGCATCTCTCTGCTAAATGGACCCAGATTTGTAGCACTAATATACATGGAAGCCCAGAACCAAACTCAGGATGGCAATAAATCAACAGCCACTTTGGGTGTCATTTCTGGTTTATATTCCACTATTGTTCTATCACTTTAATTCATGTCACTATCATCTGTTCATCTGGAACAGTTTTATATAATTTTCCAGTGGAGTTACCTGACAAATCCTATCAAATTAACAAGGTGCATTAACAGTATTGACTGACTGTGAATTCTGAAGTTGCAGGACCATGCAGTGAAAATTCTTTAAGGGTATTTTCAGGGGTGACGCTCCTAGAGGAAGTGATGGGGAACAACCCTCACACACAAAGAATTTGCACCTTTATTTTTAGAACTTGCCCTGACTTTTTCAGTGAGAAAACAAGAACTGGTAACAGCAGCTTCCCATATTTTCCTTAAACCATGGAAAATGCCATTTTGAATGATTAACCATTACAGTGAAGCAACAACACCAATTTAATACAATCTGTCCGAAATTAAATTACAAAACAAAATGGGCTCCAGATACAGTATCAGCCTGCTCCAATTACCTAGGTCTAGCAGTCCTTGTGTTAATTGGACTCTTGATACAGTGCTTAATTGAAATGTGATCTCTCTGATGTGACGTATGTTTAATGACAAAGCGCATTCCTGGATTCATAGAAGGGGGAGGGGGCTGGTGCCGTTGCCATAACCTGGTGTAACAGCAGGGGTTAAAAGGAGGGTGAGGTGGTGCTGGCGGAGGGGCTGCAGCACAGAGCACGCCGCAGTGTCTGCCCCTTGCTCTCCATCCCTTCATCTTAGAGCGGCACAAAATGCGAACGAACGTGGCTGGCCACTCCTGCAGCTGTGCCCACACTGTAAGAAATGCTGAGTTGGTTTTGGAGGGCTTGGGAGAGCCATTACGTATGTGGCATCTTCTTGTATTTTGTCACACCTCTTAAAAGTTTTATCATCAGCTCCTTTAGGTTTTATTGTGACTCAGATGAGCCGAGCACTGTGTGTTTGAAAGCATCATGGCCAAAACCCTCAAGAGGCAAAAGGTTCTCTCTGCTGGTTGTCCAGGGGTGCAAGAGTTAAATGATGTTTAAATACTTTTTTCCAGTATTGCTTCCTTTTGTTGCTTTCTCATGAGCTTCACCTGTAACTCACGAGTGAAGAAATGTAATTATTTTTTAAGGCTTCACATGACATGAAAAGCACACCGGGAAGTTCCTTCGGTCGTGCCAACAGCAACTAACAATGAGCATCTGCTCATCGGTGCGACATAGCGCAGCTTTTGCTTCGCAGTGCTGCGATGCAGACTGCTGCCAACGACAGCGAGTGTCCCGGGAAGATAAACGTGGATGGCTGGAAATGCCAGCGGGTGTCCCGTGGTGGCTGCAGCACGCGGGCAGCCCCGGCAGCGTCCCACCAAAGGGCTGCCTTGCGCGGCTGCAGGGAGATGCGGGGGCGCGGGGCATCTCCTCTGCGCCATGCCCGGCTCAGCCCGTGCGGCAGGACCGAGGCGCCAGCCGTCTGGGGAAGCCCGTGCTGGGAAGCAGGGCCCGGTGCCCATGCCAGGAGCTACACAAATCCTCAGCTTGCTTTCAAAGCAGCCTAATTAGAGCTGGCTTTAAAACGCCAGCAGTGTAAAAACGCACAGGATCTCTGGGACTGGATGTCTTTGTTTATGAGTATCTGAGTAACACAAAGAGCGTTTCTGTGATGCTGCGAATGGGTGTTGTCCTCTCATGTGGAGGTTATAGTGTATGTGCTGTATAGGAGACAGAACAGGGATGGTGCATGATAGTGTCTGTTACGTATAGTACTGGTGATGGAAAAATTAGCGGTGTATTTTATAAATCGTTCCACTTCTGTAGCTACCGCTTCCAGAAACACTCTGTATGTGTTGAGAAGAATATTTTCTGTGGTACTTCTTTCTTGCTGGCATGCTTATGCAGGAGAATAAAATGCAGATTATCAATGTGGCTTGATAACCATTTGCTTTTGGTTTCAAAAGCTCCTGTGCTTTCAAAAAGCCCAAAAGGGCAATATACTTTCATCCCATTTAAGATTTATAAAGTGTGTCAAACGGCTGATATGAAATCGCTTAAACAGATCACTATTGTGGCGCTCTATTCTTTCTCATCTCAGGTATTTCTGGAGACAAGGTAGAGATAGACCCTGTTACTAATCAGAAGGCCAGCACTAAGTTTTGGATTAAGCAGAAACCCATTTCAATCGATTCTGAACTCCTCTGTGCCTGTGACCTTGTGGAAGAAAAAAGCCCAAGTGAGTAGTCCTTTTTATTTATGTTCTCTCTTCTCTCCCTCCCTGTATGTGCTACATGTCCAAAGAATTATTGCTACCATGTCCTTTTCTTTCTATAGGTGTATTTTATTCATTATAGGATGTTTTTAATCTGACTCGATTCTATTCTAGAGAACACGACATAAACAGATACACATTTTATGAGTGTCCCCTTTAATGCTGCTTACAGCTAATGGCATCATTAAGAGTGTTTCTTGCCCACTATCAGTAGCTGCTGCCAGTGTCATACCAAGGAAACGCTGCCTTTGCCCAGCTGGTCCCTGACCCCATAGCACGGTCATCAAATAGGTGTTTCAATGTAATCAGAATTTTTTTTGAGCTTCTTAATATCCAGGCTGGTTTTAAACAATTTCTCAGATGCAGTTGAGGATCTCGGCCATGCAGTAAGTATCAGTGCAGTCTCAATTTGCTTCACCCATGGCTGAAGCGGGGCTCGGAGAGCGGGGTGTCGGGGGGGCAGTGGGGGCGCCTGGCTGGCAGCGATGGGCAGGCTCACAGGGGGTCAGGCTGGGCACCCCGGCTCAGCCGGTCATCGGCAAGAGGCCAGTTTGCGCTGTGTTTACAGCACGACTTCAGAAGCCAAGTGCTTTTGTTGTTGTATCAGTGGAGTAATGAGAGCCTCTGTCTGTAAAATTTGGTCAAAAAAGCAGAAGATAGGCCCTGCGGGAGTCGGGCAATGTCTCCCGGTAGTGCCAAAATGTAACTATCTACTATCAAACAGTAACTGCGGTCCAAAAGCTCAGATGGATTTTATTACACTTGTGCTTTTGCGGGGTAGGGATGCTAAGTATTAAGTACTTATCTGCAAGGTGACAGAGAGGGAGAATTATGTGATACATATTTACAGAGGTAATGATCTGTTGAATTCTCTTGGAAGAGTAAATTTATGGCTGCCACAGATTTTATCAGCAATTATTGAACTATATCCTTCTCCCCTTCATTACCCCTTCCTAATTCCATGTTCTCAGTTCACTCCTTGTCTTCCTTTTCTGTCCCTCCAGCAAGATTTCATGGTCCTTGGGAAGGCATGATCCCAAGGAGGGACTTCCCTAATGACCAGGCAGTCGGACATGTGCAGCGCTTGTCTTTATAGTTCAAGGTGCAGTTTTGTGCTTGTAAATACATTAACACGGTGGCGTTTGTAGCCATGTTTTGTTTCAAATGCGAACACTTGTGGTGATAAAACTGTGCCCACAAAATGTATCTGAAAAGCCAGCCCTGAAACCCGAGGTGCCCAGCTCACATTCCCGTCAGTGTGACAGTCCAAGACCTTCGAGCTGTCCCAGAACAGCTCCCGAGCTGCGTCCTGCCAGGGATGGGGCTCTTCAGCCCCAGGGGCAGCACCTGCCGCTGTAGGAAATTATGTTTGTACCCAAATTGTGCCAACCCCAGGAGAAATACGGGACAATGTCAGCCCCCAGAGGGAGTCCCAGCAGCAGAAGGGCAGTACCTTCATGTGGAGGCTGTGGAAGGAAGAATCACGGTCACTTGGGAGAGGACGTTGACAGGTTATGACAAAGGCAACCTTTATGATACTCAGGGGGTTTATTTACTCATTTCTGCATGGCTGTTATAAACTTTTCCTATTAAATAAGTGGTCAGCATAGTTCCAAAAGGAGAAAATATTTCCTCTTGAAATCTGCTGACCTCTTCCCAATTCACTAAAGATGTTCCAAAAGTCATTATTATAGGCCAGTAGAAGAGACTTTTAGTGTGACATCTCAGAATGATACATTTTGGGGAACTTTTAACAGCAGATCAGTATCTCTTGAATTTTAAATGGAAAAAAAGTTATTCTAGTAGCATAAAGGAATGAAACTCACTGTATTTCACAAGTTTTGTCTGTGATTTTTATCAGCATAGTGATATATGTTTGTAGCAGAGTTTACATCAAAAATTATTCCCAGATCTTCTTGAATGAATTATTGCAAAGAAAGAGAGGCTGGGTAAAGATAAGGTCTTTGAGTTCCGCAATATATTTTGTTTTCATGTTTTTATCTCTTGTAACACAAACGTGCTCCATCTCATCTTTCAGAAGTGTTCTGCACATGTAACGGTGCTCGTGCAGTTACACTGGGTGAAGGCACAGTGTATCTTATTGAGCTGCCTGCCTTCCCTGGGCCTTGGCCGTCGGGGTTATGATAAAGCTGGGTGCCACTTTGCTCGACTGACTTCTTGTACTTCTGAGGAGAGGTGAAGGGTTTGCGGGAGCCTCCAAACAGCCCTTACTAAAAAGTAAGGGCAAGGGATGTCGGGAGTGGAGTCTGGTCGCTGTGATGGGTATAGCAGCAGGTTTCTGCAACAATTGTTCCTCTGAACATGGTAATTAACAGTTTAATATTCAGTTAGCTCATCCTTTCTGCTGATTAAAGAGGTTTCAGAGCTTTGGCTGGTACTTTTCCACAGAAATATAAAACCAGAAATTGTGTATCAATGTAGTGGAGAGCCTTGTGTTTATTTTCCCTTAGTTTTCTCTGAAAAGACAGGTTCATGCAGCGAAGCTTTAGTGGCACTTGTGTGAGTGCTAAAGGACTCAACAGCTTCAGAGATGATGTGTTGTGAATATTTATGGATAGACTCGAGTCGTTCTGGGTGGGGCTGGAGGGCTGAAGCTTTCCTGTGCTGTGAGTTCGCAAGAACTTAGAGCCGTGCTCGGTGAAAACAGAACATGAAAATAGAAAGCTCTGGTGTCTGATCTGCCATTAGCATGGGGACTGTAGGCAGGGATGGCTGGTGATTCTTGCTTGCCCTTGCAGTAGGCCTGGGTCAGCATTTGAATTTTTATTTGTAAATTAAATCAGACTCCCTGAATTTAGACAGAGGGAAGAGGTAATGGCCCTGCTGGCTTGATCAGATGCCATTAGAACCTGAAAACACTGTGTATGAACGGCTTGTTCAAATCAGGTTCGGTCTGATTATCACGAGAGATTCTGAATGTTCTGAATCTCAAAAGGAAGCATCCTATCATTGAGAAATAAGATTTAAGCCTTAATAAAGTAGTTGTCATTTTTATAGCTGAAAAGAGCTTTGTATCTCAATTAAGTGTACATAATATAAAGTCTTAAGGAAGCAACATAATACGTTTAATACAATTATATCCCTTTGCAATAGTGTAATTTAAAGGAAATCTGATTCTGTTAATGTCTCTTACATTACTTGGACAAAGGAGAAACTTCAGTGTCACCAACTGCCGCCTTTTTACAAAGTGCACTGTGGACCAAGCGCGGCTGTGACGGATGCGCTGTTGGCCGTCCCTTCCGACGGCTGGGGCGCCCAGGCTGCCACGGCATCTGCACGGTGGGAGGACTGCGCCGCACTGAGGCGTGGAGGGGTGGGCAGCCCTCGGGGCAGCCCTTTAGTGGCACCGAGGCTAATCAGCTGGGCAGACTCGCACTTGTCGAAATATGGGGGATCCATTCATCTGTATTACACGATAGCTTCAGAAGTCAGGTTTATTTGGTAATTTGCATGAAAGGCTGAAGAAACATTCTCTATGAGCCTTTTTCTGCTTTTGTTGTTTTGTTTTAAGAAAGCAGATACCTCTTGGTCACTAGGTCAGAATATTCTTAATATTAAGGTAGCCTAAACAAAGGTGTTCAGTAGGTCACAGAGTACATCAGTAACTTCGGTTTGTAATTTAATTGCCTGCTTTGCACCCTGCAGCTTAAGATTTCCTTTAAATTCTTATTCCATTGTTGCACTGGGGCTTAACAGAGTGTTAACCTGGTAATAGGCACAGGGCCTCCCCATTATATGTCTCGCTATCGAGCGGTTCTGCATGACTAGTTAAAAAAGATGGCAAGAAGATTAATGAAAGCCGCCTAGTACAGAAGGGGGGTAGGTACCTTTGCAAGACTTCTAGCGAGGAGATATTAGAGCTGAACCAGAGC
The DNA here is from genome assembly GCF_963210335.1 of Falco punctatus. Classification (NCBI taxonomy): domain Eukaryota; kingdom Metazoa; phylum Chordata; class Aves; order Falconiformes; family Falconidae; genus Falco; species Falco punctatus. Next base: position 42,653,182 of record NC_137589.1, read on the forward strand.
TTGGCTTTTTCTTTATCCTGTGACCTTTGAACCTGCCTTACTGTCGAGAGCTGCCAGCGGAGCCGACGGTTTGATTGATGTTGCTACACGAGTCAGTCTTTCCCATTGAATTCCGCATCTGCACGAAAATAGCTTTTCTAGCAGTATTCATACTGGCTGTAAGTGATAGCCAAAGTGATGCCTGAAATGCTTTTATGTAGTTTTCATTTAAAGCTAAAGGTATGTGATGTTTTAATTCAGTATCCAGTTCCTCCAGATTATGCATGTTGGGTAATACTAATTTAATGAATTCATTATTGGGTTGCAAGAAGACTAAAAACATACAGAAAGCGTTGGGAAGGCATGGATTCCTGCTGCTCGGGGAGCTTAAATAGAGACGTTGCACGTTTGCTCAGAGCCCTGCAGTGGAGCCAGAGCAGAGAGGCAACAATTATCCATGTGCTCTGCAAATGGTGCACAAAATATTGTGTGGTGGTTCCTAATTTTCCTGCTCCCGCTGTGAATAACGCAGGGTGTGAAATAATGGAAGGAAGTCCGCACTTGGTAGGAGACTTATCACCGATTCTGATAGAAAGGTGAAAAATAGGTTCAGCAGAGAAAATGTTCCCAAACTTCAGGCTTGGAGTGAAAGAAATCTCAGAGTGGTGTACCAGAAAGAAATGAGTCCAAATGCGTGTGGACATGCTGTTTGCCGAGCGGTGAAATGCCTCAGAGGGAGGCAGTGAAGGCGCAGATGGTGCCTGGGTTTGCTGCGTTCTCCATCCTCTGCAGCAGGCTGGGGGCTGTGCCTGGGCTGGGGGGGCAGCCCAAGCCCCGGAAAATGGCCGGCGGTGTCGGCCACCTCGCTGGCAGCCGAGCAGCGTGGGCAGCCGTGGGGGGATGCGCCCGGCTGGGGAAGGGGTCTGGCAGCGCGGGGAGCCGTGCCAAGCCACCTGCGTGGCCAGGTTCAGTGGCCGCTTGGCTGCTGGAGACCCTCCTGCCGGCTGCCCCACAGACGTGGCAGCGGGTTATTAAATCCGTCCCCACCGAGCAGCCTTTTCATAAAAGTACTCTGGAGCACAATCAGGAGCGTGCATTGCCTCATCCTTTTAACAAATATGTTTTGTAGCCCTATTAAAAGGGGTCTTCATCTATCCTGTCAAAGCTATTCTGCTGGGGTTTTTTAGTTTAATTACACTATCCAATTAAAACTCCTTGCTGCATTTTGATTCGCTTCTCCTTGGGCTTGAGTGGATATGACATTTACAAGGCTCGCCTTTCAAGCAGACAATGGCGTGATTGATGAGGTGCAGACGCAATGAAGGAGGCGATTGCCATGTGGAAACACTGCTTAGTGCATTTTGATTTATTTATCATCTTTTTTCCCAAACAAGGTTGCTGGTGAAGAGGTTTTGGGCAACCCCGAGTTCAACCTCAATTTTCACCATTCTTGCAAAAATCTTTATTAGTTTTCTGCCTTTGATAATAATTCGAAGAAGAAACAAAAGGCTTTGGGGAAAAAAAAAAATCCAGATGTGGGAATAGTTACCACAATTTGACATAAAAGTGGATGTGTGCAGCACTTTAATTGCAACTCTGCTTTCAGGACATCTGGAAACAAGACATCCACTAACAGCGATGTTTTATAATAAGCCTACAGTAGAATATAAAGACCTGAGATGTAGGAAAAGTGATCATGAAATATGCTGCTCCCTGAGAGAATGGGGCAAGCCAGCAGGACTACTGTTATTTTTTTTCTTAACATTCATGTAATTTGTTCCCACTTAAGCAGTGCCTCGGCTGGAGGGAGATCCGTCACAGGTGCGTGGCGTGCAGTCCGAGCTCGTCGGTGGTGCTGCTGGTAGCACTGGCATCAGGATTTCATCCATAACTTTGACTGCTATCACCACCTCTGAAGAAGACATCGCCTCTAAAATCTTTACCTCCCGGAGGAGTTTCATGTGCATGAAATGGGCTTAGCCCTGCTTTTACACTCAGGACAACATTTGTGTTCAGTGTGTGTCCCTGACAACTCAGTACTGTACCTCTGCCAACCCGGCTGCGGCACAGCATCTAGGCATCCCCCTAGAAGAAAACTTCTGAGTTTACTTGTTATTAGAGGTTGTCAGGATGGGTGTTTTAATGGGAATGCAACCCTTGTGGTTTTGCAGGGCCCTTCAGGCCCTGCTCCAGGGTCACAGCATCATTTCTGAGGATTTTGAACCACAGAGTCCCTCCCCAACGCGCTTAGGTTAAATATAGCAGTGGCTGGTGAGCAGGGGTGACCCCATTTCATGCCGTGTTTTAACTAAAGTTGCCTTTCTATGGAAACATTGCTGGTGTGTATTATATTTTCATCATTCCTTCCCTTTTTACTAGTACATTTCTAATTCTTTGTAATTCTTGCTGAGTCTGTGAGAAGAGATTTTAGGGTTTGATCCTGGATGTAGTCACAATTTCTGAAGTGGTGAAAATCTCTGATGATGTCAAATGATGCCCATAAGCGTTTTGTTCTTCAGAGAGGTCTTTCTCTAGCTATTTATTCCACTAATAACTCTTAATTGTTGACTTCTGCCTTATGGCCCTGTAATGACAAAGCAATCATCAAGGTATATTGAAAAATTAACATAAATTTGCATTTCCCAGTGTTTGTTTTCTGTTTTGTCCAATTCATGAATATTCTTCTCATACTCCATCTAATTGGTGATTTAATTCAGCGCGTACTGTTTTAAAGAGTGGCATTAGTGAAGGAGGGTTTTGGTACAGTCTGAGTGGGGGGATAGGAGAGGGAGAAGAAAAACTATTTCTAGTCTTGGCAGATTCTGAAAAAAAATTGTCTTTTCTCGTGCAAATTCACATCCTTCCAATGTTTTCCGAGCAAAAAGTCTATTTCTAGACTCTGATACAAAGAGTTCATTACTTAGATTAAAAAGGGAAATTTTTTCCACCTGTACCATGTGAAGCGTGGTGAACGGCAAAGTTTGTATTTTCCCAAGACTGTAACTTGCAGAAATTAGCAGAAGATGTACCAATGACCGCATAAGCACATTTTAGTTAGTGATTCTGGAAGCTGCAGTTCAGCAGTGTTTCTCACCTGCTGCGTAAAGGCAGCAGCACTGAGGAGCTGGGGGTGAGGCACTGGGCAGGGGCTGCAGGGCAGGGGCTGCAGGGCACAGATTGCAGGGGCTGCAGGGGCGCAGGACAGGGGTGCAGGGCGCAGATTGCAGGGGCTGCAGGGCGCAGGGCAGGGGCTGAAGGGGCACAGATCCACCCAGGCTGCGAGAGGGAGAGGAGGGATGGGAGCAGCAGGTCTGCACCTGGCTGTGCTGCTGGACTCACAGGGGTTAGCGCTGTGCCAAAACGAGCCTCTTCCCTCATCTTTTGGCAGTATAGTAATGTTGAAAATTAGGAGATATGCCAAACAATTGAATTTAAGACATCGTGTGGAATGAGTAAATGAGCCGCCCTCAGTGAATTTGCAGTGAATTAGCATCTTGCCCTTCTGCCTTAGTCTGCTGTAGGCTTTTCTCCAGGTGTAACCACACAGGAACCTATTAGTGTTTCAGGGTTGGAAAAGATTTATCAGCATTCAGAGCTGAGGCCAAAGGGCACCTGCAGTAGGATGTCGCTTTCGTGCTGTTGCAGCAAGGTGAGCCCCGGCGCGGGCTGGGAGGCACGGCAGGAGCAAGGCTGGCACAGGGCATCGGTGCGAAACCAACACGTTTGCCGAGCTAGCCTCGTGGGGTGTACCTACATCGTGACGAAAGCCTGTGATAATGGATGGGTTTCTGTCATTTCATTTGCCTTCCATAAATGTTTTAACAGATAAACATAGTTGGGAGTAACATGTATTTTCCGTTGCACAGCTGATTAATTCTGCTTGCAAAATACTGAAGTTTCCCCTGTTCTGTTCACCCTTGCCACCCGCTGCAGTGGCTGACATTAAATACACTGCTGCGTGCTCTCAGAGCGGGGCGGTGACAGACAGCACTGACATTTGCTGGAGTTGAACACTTGTGTTTCAGACCCACAAGCTAAAGGACACCAAACCGTTGTTTGTGTAGGAGTCAGGGTAATGTAGCCATTGGTGCAATATCTGCATTTCTTTTAATTCTGCTGTCACGTGCGGTAGAAGCCACCTGAGCTGCTGCTGTTTGTTACCAGATATTCTTATATGGAAATATAAAACCATTGAAGTTCCTATTGATTTCTGAATTGTCAAGGGTGCTGCTCTATTGGAAAGAGGTACATCACATATTTAAGCACTCTTGGAAATGGAAATCAATCTCACAATTCATAAATTCCATCTGGCTAGAATAGTAGCAGAGCAAAGTGCCAGTTACGATTTCAATGAACTAATATTTCATGCTGTAAATAGTATAATGTGGGCTTGGAGCACATAAACATAATGCTGTAATGGGGCTTTCTAAAGAAAAGTCATCTTGGCTTCTTTCCACTAAATCACCTGTCAGGGCGGAGGGCTGGGTTCCGTGGCCTGCGCGGCAGGTTGTGCACAACCAGGCATGCGCCGCTGCTTTGGGCTCGGCATTGGATTTTGCAGCAGCATCGCGTCCTCTGCGGCTCCCGTGAGCCCATGCAGGAGCGTGGCTCTGCGGCTCAGCCTGCGCCTCGCCAGAAAGGCAGGGACCGGCACAGCCTCCGCATCAGTGGGACCCAGAGCACGGGGCTGCCCTGGGCTGTGCCGCAGTGGCTGGGCTGTGCCATGGGGCTGCCCGGTGTTCTGTGCCATGGGGCTGCCCGGTGTTCTGTGCCATGGGGCTGCCCAGCATGCTGTGCCACGGGGCTGTGCGGTGCTGACGTGGCACCAGCGCGGCGCTGGGCTCCCTGGGGGCAGCAGGGCGAGCTCTGCCTGCTGCTGCATGGCACCTCAGTGTCGTTAGCGGCATCTGTTGCTCTAATTGTCATTGAAAGAGCTGACTCCTTACAATCCCAAAGTAAGGGCTCGAAATAAAGTTCTGCGTTCTGCTTCTGTCAGCTGTATAAATACTTTTGCCGGAAAGGAGTAGTAATTCACGGGTTTAAAAGAAAAATGGGGGTGATAGGGAAGGTTTCTTCATCAGGGATGATGGAAGCTGTGATCTCGCTTAATTTTCACATTAATATTTTGTTCTGCGATTCTGTGTCCTGCCTCTGCCAAGTGATGCGTGGCAGGGCAGCAGAGCTGGAGAGGAGCACGCCAGCAGCATGCCAGGTCTCTCCACTCACTGCACCCTGCGCAGGCTGTGCCGTTGCACACCCAGCGTCGGCTCCGCTGTGCAAGCGATGAACACCTGAAGAGGTTTTGTGTCTGCACCGTTGCCCTCACATAGCGGGTCAATGTCTGCTTTGGATCCTGGCACTGCGGCCGGGGTAGTGTGCCCGTCCCGCTGCCCAGGGAAGGGCGCATGGGCAGCGGGCAGAGAACCGAGTGGGCAGAGAGGAGCCATGAGGTGCGAGGCCATTCCATCGGGAGTGAGGGGCTTGGCTTCTGGCACTGTAAGAGCCCCCCAGCCTTCCCCACCGGCTGAGCCGCTGCTGGGGCTGCAGGCTCCAGAGCTGCCGGCATGGCAAGCTCGGTGTGGGGAGGGCGGGTGGAACAGGTGTGGGATGGAAGGTCTAAACCTGCTGAAGTGAGTGAAGTGGTGAAGGATCCACACCAAGAACCACCCGATGGACTTCCAAGACCTAAAACAACCAACCTCGTTGGAATCCTCCAGACTGTGTTCTGTGCCACTTAATTTATTTTTAGTAATTAGTTTCTCTAACTGGGTGTAATATTAAATGTCCAAGAGGAACCGTGGTAGCTGCTGGGGCGCGGTGTTGTGTTCTGTCCCCAGGAATGGTGCACGGGCACTTCTGGAATTGTGAAGATGCTGGATTCAGCCCCAAGCAGAGCCAGGCATGCATGTATTAACATACTGATGAGCTTGCAGCTAGGAATTCCCGCATTTTTAGTACCACTGAGGCATCGTTTGTCAAATGATTTAAAGGGGGTTTTTTTATTATTGTTAGCCAGTTTTTCAATATAGAATTTATATTCCAGATTAGTGCATCATAATGGTGTTTAATTAACATGCCACAGTAAAATACTGGCATCTCAAATTTTCTGGCCACCGATCTGAGCATATATCAGTCACTTTTTGGAAATCTGGAGAACTAGATCATGTAAATAAGATTTCAAATTAGCTTTCCTCCAGGAAAGACCTGAATTTGCAGTAATGTGGCTGCTACTTTATGAATTACTAACTTTGACCTTTGAACTGAGTAAATGATGAGAAAACTGATGGAAAAGTATATCATATAGGATATGCTTAATTTTAATTCTGAAGCCATGAACATCCATACAAGTGAAGGGTATTTTGCTTTCCTGCATGTACGTACAGCTCCTTAGGTTAAAGCTGTCCCTCCCGTCCCTCCTGCAGTGCTTTTGAAGGTCAGGGGCTCCCGTGCCATTCTCTGGAGGCAGCCACGGAGGCTGGCAGGGCTGTCAGCACCTCCTGTCCATGGAAGCACTTGAAACCTCCATTTGGGACTGAGCAGCAGTGAAGCCTGCCAGCAAAGCACTACGTAGATAGAAATTACAGTTGTACTTCAATTTTGATTGTCCTGCTTGTAGGAAGTGAGATTCCTGGGTTTCAGAATCTGTTCCATAGCTTTGGTGCCACATCCATGCGTATTTTACTTTGCCGTGAGCAACGGGGTAGGTTTGGGTGATGTTTTGGGGAGCGGTTGTTGCAGCGATGATTCTGGGGTTAATTGGCCTTTTATTTTAAATATAACACTTATCTTCTGCATGTGATGATTACACAGTGAATAGTTACATAAAGCAGTCCTAATGTGGTAGTTTAACTGAAATATAGTCTTGGGCTGAACGGGAGCTAACTAGCCATTTGATAGATTTTTGCATTTCCTGCAGTGGGGATGTGATGGAAAAACGAACTTTATTGAATAGAGTTCAGCTGCTCCTGTAAGCCACCACTTGCCTTAAATTGAAATGACATGAGAAGCCTGTCAGCGTTTCATTACTTCCTTCTGTTGTGCTGATGGTATGCTAAGATCACCATCTGTGTTTTTCTTCTGTCAGGCACACAGGCTCTGCTGAAACTTTACAGAAATATTCTGAACAGTTTTTTGTCTTCTCCTTACAGGTCATGCAATATTTAAACTTACATATCTAAGCAATCATGACTATAAACACCTTTACTTTGAATCAGATGCTGCTACTGTCAATGAAATTGTACTGAAGGTGAGTATTAAATTTTAACGTGACCCAAAATCCGGGGTGTTTTACCACTTGTTAGACATGAAAGTGTTCAAGAGGCTCTGGAAATACATGAAGGTGCAGTGTCTGAGGATGCTAAGGTGCATTTAACTTACCCGGCTAGTTGCTTGGGGCCTGTTATTTTATTCATTTTTCAGACAGCCATCCAGCAGACTGCCTATCTCTGTATCACGTTTCCTTTTACACTGGTTTCTAGTTAATGGAGACACCAGTTTGCAGAGCAATTTTAAAGGAAACTACTAAATTTAATTGTGTCCAGATAGTTTCCACCTCCAGACAGGTGAGGGTCTGCAAGCCCCGAGCACGGTGGAGGTGCGGGGCTGCGAGGGCACAGGTGCCATGCAGGGTTGGGGCCCTGCCCCAGGACCCACACCCGGCAAAGCACCACGGTGCTGCCGGCGTTGCTGTGTGGCTGCCGGCACGGGGCCCGGTCCAGGACGCCTGGTCAGGGCACCCGGTTGTGTGAGCAGCAAGCCAGGATGGCCAGGGGCCGAGGGAGCGGCCGTGCCCGCTCGGCGAGGGGCTGGCACGGAGCTTGGCAGGTGGGCAGCAGAGCAAAGGTGCCGGCACCGGTGTGGCGTGGCTCTGTGAGCCGGAGTTCAGGTTGTTCAGGTGCCAGGAGGGTGGCAGTGAAGCCGCGCACTGGCGCGAGGTCCAAGGCCATGGGCTGACGCCGCGTTCCCGGCTCCTGCCCAGCCCGAGCAGGGGCAGCATCGCTGCCAGGATGGCGCTTCTCCCGCCTTTCACGCATCCTTTCCAAACGCAGCTGTTGGTACAAAGCAAAAGGTTCTTTTTCTCACCGAGATCCCTTATCAAACTGTTTGCTTTTCTCGTGGTTCCGCCCATCCGCATCTTGGCTTGCCTTCTGAAACAAATTTTTCTAACACTCTTGGAAGATTAAACTTAATTTTCCACAAGCTAATATTTCCTCGCAATTCAGAATTTTAAAAGCAGTAATTTTGGCAAGCCATCTGTTATGTTTGCTTTTATTTTCTGTGTAGAGTTTAGAGGATTGCTAAGTAACTGACAAATGATAATTTTTATTAATAACAAAGTAGGTGAATTTATTTTGGGGGGGTTCAACTTACTTCGTGAACTCTTAGGCCAATTCTTTTGTTCCTACTTTATCTTAACTAAGCTATTGCAGTCCACAGCACCGGACACATCTGAGACTGGTCGTAAAAGAAGGCTAAAAAGTAAAGGTTTGCTATGAATAATATGAATATTCAAGAGAGAAATATTATTGAAAAGTACTTTTTTTCCTTAAGTTGCAGATTGTTTGTATGGAACACTTTCTGGTTTCATGCATAAGTTACCAGTTTGTTTTCAATTCCATCAGCATTAGGAGACGCGGAGAACTCAGACTTTTCAAATTAGGCTTTTTACATGATCAAGTGAGAAGGACCAAGGCTTTATTGACCATGAAAATTCCCTATATTTTTATGCCTTAAGCTGTAATATGCAATGAAAGTGAGACACTCTACAGTGCATAAAATTGTGCAAGTTTTAAGCCACAGCATATTAACCAGCTAATGGCAGACCAAAGGGCATTTTTATCTTTTTGATTCTTGCATTAACCTTCCATTAAAATTATCTATGTGATTATCACAAAGCACTGGAGATAATAAATTTAGGGAATAGCAGGCTTGTTAAATATCATTTAAAAATGCTTTCATCAAGTAAAATGTGCCAAAACACAGGGAAACCGTGAGATCGGCTGAGTATGCAAACATTGTAATGAAAGAATTATTTTTGTTGAAGCTGCTAAAGTCTTTTATTGAAGCCCATTGCTATGTTAGACCAGCACCGTGGGTCCTCACAACTTGCTGTGTTCACCCAGAGGTTTGGGTGACAAGGGTGGGATGAGGGGAGAGGGATGCTGGCAGCCGGCAGCCACCAGGAGGATGAGCCAGTACGTGGCCCCATGCAGAGCAGGGCTCTCCGGGGGCTCTGGGCTGCCTCTGCCGGGACCAGTTTCGCTGGTACCCCATTGGGTTGGGGGGAGCGAGTGTCTCTGCCCTCCCTGGGCTGTGCCACTGGAGCACCAATGCGATTAAACAGTTTCGTGTCTTGCAGGTTAACTATATTCTAGAGTCGCGAGCAAGCACAGCCAGAGCAGATTATTTTGCTCAGAAACAAAGAAAACTGAGCAGGAGAACAAGCTTTAGCTTCCAGAAGGAGAAGAAATCGGGACAGCAGTAACGCCTAGCCTCGAGGAGAGCCTGTCTGCCGAATTCGGAGGAGGAGACGCTCCCCACCGCCCGAGACAGGTGGGAGCCAGGACTGTGGTGCTCCTGCTGCCAACAGGCAGGAGCAGCCGGGGAAGAAATCTGAATTATCCCATCTCTCAACGGTTGGAAGATTAGCCCTCGTCGGTGATGGGAAGTCTCCCCTGTGACAAAAATAAAGAGCCATATCAGCCGGAAAGAAGACTGTTACGCTTCAGGTTCCTTTGATTAGAAATAAGAGAATGACGTAGACTGGCATCATTTAATTACTGTATTATGTACAATCACAAGAAGAGATGTGATTACATATTATTTCACAGCCTGGTTAAAATAAATTATATACATCTGTAATACACCCACGTACACACAGGTATTGCTTGTGACATGATCAAATTTCTAAAAACAAAATGTAGGACAAATGTATCCATTTTTACTATTAATAAACAGATGTAATCTTTTTCAAGGTCCATATGATGCACAGTTCTTTTGGGGGGAGGCTGTAGTCCCAGATGGTTTCACTTCTGTTGCTGAAGTGCAGGAGGCAACCGTGAGCCAGGGAACAGCAGCCATTGCAGGGGAGCTGATTTGTGAAGAAACACTGAGACAGTCAAGTCTGTTGTGGTTTGTTTTGTTCAAAAATATTTTTATTTAACTGTGCTTTTCAGCTTTGCATTCGTTTTATTGGAAGTTACTTGCTGTAGTCAGCCCGGTGTTTTGAAAACCCAGGCAGCATCTCGGGGCTGAAAGGTGAGCGTCCTCCGGCCCGCGGCCGCCCGTGGGGTCTGCTCTTCCTCTCAGAGACAGCTTGCACCTGAGGACTGAGAAATGCCTTCACTTTTTCTTAATATTAGTCTTTTAAAATAAAAATTAAGACCTACTTTGTACTGAGATTTGTAACTATTTTGGCCTTGTCCCTCCTTGGTACATCAGGGGGCACATGAATGGGATTACTGGGAACCAGAGCTGCATTTTTGGTTCAGTTCACCAGAGGTGTCTTTCATAAATCTCTCCCAGTCGCTGAAGCTGGAGCTCTCAGCGCCACTGCTGTGGATTTTGTATCAAGGAACTGCCGCCGGTTCCGAGTGGCATTTGACTACAGCCGGGGCCGCAGGGCGGGTGCAGCGCTGCAGGTCCCACGGGCAGAGCGGGCTCCCTCCGGCCCCCAGCCTCGCTGCCGCAGCCTGGCCTGCAGCACGTGCCTGGCTTTTGTATAGAGAAAACTCTGAGCCTTAACACATAGTTTAGGAACAAACACGAAGGCAGAGAGGTCTGTGTGTCACTTACCTGTTGGGTTGAAGTTCTCGGGTTTTAAAGGTTTAGCCCTCCCGAAGCCAGTGTTGGTGCTGCCTCGGGAGGGGAGCCCTGCCCGCACCGTGGAGGCCGGTCTTCACTGTACAGTCTTCCATGATATCTGCAAAATGAGAGAATATTTTATAGTATGATATTAATTTTTTTTAATATTTTATATGTGCAAATGCAGCACAGATGCAATGGGGAAAGACCTTCAAATAATGCAATGTAAATGACTCCTTTAACCAACTTTGTGAACTATTTAACATTAAAGTTGTTCTGTGAATGTTCTTTTGCCACCTAGTTTCAATTCTTTTTAACTGAACTAAGAAATTGCCTACGTTGGTATCAGAAACTAGAGAAGTCTTCTACTTGTTTCCAGGGCCATAATGCTGTTGCCACCCACTTACATTTATTTACTGTAAGTAGGTATTCAGTATGTGCAGTATTTTGCTTTCAGTAAAGCCTAAAGATTCACATAATAAAAAAATCTCTGCTGCTGTCTAAACTGTGGTAACGTTTGTAGGTACATAGTAGCTTGCCCGGACCATGTGCATTTACACCATCTCATAAATCACCCTCCACTTGCTTTATTTTTAGCACCGCCCCCCCGGCACTGGGGCGCGCGGCGCAGCTGCCGGAGTGCAGGCAGGGCGGCAGGCACGGGGCACTGCGGCTGCAGGGTGCTCCCGGCACTTGCTGGGGAGTGGGCGAGTTGCGGAGCCCGCAGCGAGTTTATTTGCTCCGTTCACAGTTAAGAAGCGAATTTACTTTGAAAGATCAGATCCCCATTGAATACGCGATGTGGAGGAAACCTTCCTTAAATTCTGGAAACGTCCAGCTTTTTCAGTAGATGAACAGCCTCTCCCTCAGAACAGACATTGCTACTATTTAGTGTTTGCTGAAAGAGTTAAATCAGAGCTCATGGTCGCAATCTGTGCGCAGCTGAACACAAATCCATCACGGGCTGGTCTTTCCCCGGTAGTTGTAGATTTAATTGATTCAGATGGGCATTCAACTGGGTCAGAAAAGCAAGCTGTTCCTTCCATGCCTTGTTACTGGGCTTCAGCAGAGGAGGGTGGCTGCCGGCTCACGTAACGAGGATGACTTCCCGCTGACACGCACCGGTAGCTGTCGGAGGCATCGGAGGTTTTCTGAATTTTCTCTTACTTCTGCTGCTGGAGGGGGACCGGGCTTGCACGTGCACCTGAGGTTTTGCGGTTAGTTGCACCTCACGGAGCAGAGCCTGCGCTTGCAAAAAATCAGGGGCACAGACCCAGGGAGAGGCGAGGGGCACCACACAGCAAACAGGCGGGGACGTGTCCCTGCACAGGCCCAGGACCCCAGGGGGCTCATCCCTGTGGGCGCATCTCAGCCCAGGCGCCCGCAGCAGCTGGTGCTGCTCGTGGCCAGGCGCTGCCCGTCTTGCCTGGCTTTGCACAAAAAATATGCTGCTGGGAGGATCCCAAATCCACGAGGAGAGAGGAGTGACCTTTGTGGTGAGCCCCCGAGGTCATTCGCTGTGCTCCGAGGGCGACTGAGCATTTGCTGGGAGGTTGTGAAAGGATAAAATAGCTGGTGCGCGGCTCTGCCTGCTCGGGGCGGGCGGTGGGGATGGCCAAGGCTGCTGCAGCCGCGGCAAGCGCTGCCGGCGGAGACGAGCCCTCGCCGCCTCCTTGGTTTGTCGAAGTATTGGGAAACAAAAGAGCAACCTTTTAGCAGAGGACACCCAGGCATGTGCTGGCACCCAAGGCGAGAGCCCTGAGGCTCTGGCCTGACCCGAGCTCGCCCCGGGCTCAGCAGGGCTTTGCCATGGACTCCCATGGGAGCAAGTCAAGCCAGAGGCTCCTCTGGGTTTGGGTTGGCAGGAGCCAGGTGCATCCCCGGGGGCTTTTGCAACCGCCCCTCAGGCTGCACCCACCCTGCACCGGGACGAGCAGGCAAAAACCATCGCACAGCCCCGGGTGCAGCCCTGAGATTAATGGGGGGAGTTATTTATGGAGACATGTTTGTAATGGGCCCATGAATTTCATGGAAATGCGCTGCTGTGGTGGCGTGTGGTATTGGGTGCTGCTGCTGCTAAAATTAATGCCCCTTAAATCACATCCCAGTGCAGCCTCACCGGTGCAGCTCTGGGACAAGGACAGAGATGAGGACAGAGATGTGTGGGCACAATGGGCACAAAGGGCGGCAGGGCCAGCGGGAGGGTGCCCCGCAACCTGGCCGGGCGCTGCTCCTCGGCACGGCTGCAGTGCCTGCGGCCGGGGCCAGCACGGGCAGCTGAGGCGTCGGGAGGGCTGGCCCACTGTGCTGCCGCTGCCATGGCATGAAGGGTTAAGCACTGTCATGTTTTATTCTCCCCACACACCTCTGCTTAAATGCAAAAAAAAGAGAAGAAAAAAAAGTCTCAACAGGGTGTTGTTCGCTCTCAAAACCCTAAGCATGATTTGTGAACTCTCACAGCCTTGGTAATCTCATCAGAGTAATGGGATTATATTTCAAATCACCATGGCCTGTTCATTACACATTTAAACTCCTTTGACAGAGGAAAAGTTAAATAAAATGTGTGCGTCAGCCCTGGTTGACTTTCCCAGTTCTCTTTCTTGATTAGACAAACAGATGCTGAGCTCCAAAATGAAAAAATAATGTGCTCATTTATTCATTTTTCTGACAAGTCACAATAGATTTTTAACTACAAATGAGCCCCCTCTCCAGGTGGGGGGCGCAGGGGCATCACGCATCATGCCGTAATGGGCCCCGTGCCAGCGGCTGGGGCTGAACCAGGGCACAAGTGGTCACTTCCACGGGCCGGGGTCACCAGGCCCCCTGGCCGAGGTGTCCCTCGGGGGGGTGACGGGCATCACCTGCGTTCCTGCCACGAGCGCAGCCACCAGCAGCAGCGTGGGCCTGGCTGAGGCAGCCCCACACGAAGAGCCCCGGCCATGGGCGCCCACTGAGGCTTCTGGCACCTCACGCCTGGCTCTGCTCACCCAGGGCACCCAAGAGGTGGTGCCCGGGCTGCCACAGCCACTACCTGCCATGGCACAGCCACGCTGAGCGCTTCCTGCCGCACGGTGCCCGCGCTGGGCTCCCGTCCCTCCTGCCCTGCACTGCTGCCTGCAAACCAACCCCTGCAGTAGCATCAGGCGTGTGGTGGAGGGAAGCAGCTGAGCTCAGCCCAAGCGCGGTGCATGCCAGCAGCCAGCCGGTGCGGTGCCCCCATGCCCTGCCCGGGGCTCAGCCGCTGGAGCTCAGCCCTCTGCCCGGAGCGGCTGACGAAGCAGACGGGGAGGCGTCGAGGCTGCCAGTGCTCCCCGCTGAAGAGGAGGGCTTCACGTCGGGGAGCGCTGGGGCTCTATTAGGGAGCTGAAATGCCAGATAATTAGAAATACACCAGCAAACACCATTATTGTCAGGAGAATGCAACGGCATACAGTAATGAAGCAATTATTAATGAGCAACTGCAAGGCTGTCATTAATTTAAGCTTTTCAGGATCACAGACTAAGGCAAGTTAAATGTTAAACCAGAGCTGGGGATGGGCAGCGCGGGGCTTCCCCCCGCCACGGGGTGGGCAGAGCGGGGCCATCTCGCCACCCCCCCAGGGGAGACATGCCACACACCCATGGTGCCCTCCCCTGCCCCGTGCCCTGCAACCACCCCATCACGGGTCCCCCTTCGCTGCGCGTCAGCATCGGCCCCTTTGGGCAGCCCGGGCAATGGCCCTGCAGGGGACGGGGACAGGGATGGGGATGGGGCCCGGGTTGGGGTGCCGCCCCATCCTGCAGCAGCACAGGCGAGATGCCGGATGCGTTCGGGGACGGTGCAGCCAGCAGCCGCTCCGGCACCAGCGTGCAGCCCCGCGCTGCAATCTGTCACGGCGGCTGGGGCTCGCCGGCTCTGCAATATGTACCTCATGTCTGGGCTGTCATCGGACATAATTCCTCCCTGCTGGCATATTGCTGATTTGTGCATAAGTGATGCATGCAATCCACCTGAGCTAGGAGTCAGGGGTTTCTTGATCTGGGGCTGTCAGGGCAGAGTGTTTTAGTGCCTCCTGCGATTAGCTGGAATTGACAGGCCCTGAGAGCGGGGAATTGCACAACAGGGGAATTAACAGCCAGGGACTGAAGTGGAGTGTGGCACTCGTTTAATCTGCAATTTATCAGTTTACGTGGCTTCTTGTCGCGGGCGGAAGATTACACTCCAAAAAAGAAGGCTCCCTTTTTTTTTAATTTCATCTGACAGGGAGAGGGAAGAGCAATATTCAGAGGCTGACATGTCTGCTGGCTCCCACTGGGTTGCCGGTCCGTGCCGTGCTATGCTGAGCCAACTGCAGCCTCCTGGTGGGTGCCGGCACAGCGGTGAGATCAGCCCCAACACCCCTGACACAGGGGCACGGCTGCAGGGCACGCAGCCCCCAGGCCCCCGCCCCGGCTTCAGCTGCTGAGTTTTGCCCCTAAGACTGGCCAGATCTCGCAGCAATCACCACAGTGACACGGCCCCGCAGCCCCTCCCAGGCATCACAGCCAGCCCACGCCGGGGTGATTTGAGCAGCCCCTTCCCAATGCTCCCTGCCCCAGTGCGTGCCCTCGCCTCTCCCCATCCCCATGGCACAGATGCTCCCATGTGCCGGCTGCACCTCTGGGTCCCCGGCCAGGCCACCAGCAGCGGTGCCATGTGGGACCCGGCACAGCAGTGGCTGCAGCAGAGCTACTCTGAGCTCAGCAGCTTCCCCATCTGCAAGTCCTGGGGCAGCCACAGCCAGATCCACGCCGGTCAACTGCCAGGCCGTTAGTCTGGCCATGCGGGAGCGGCTGCCAGCAGCACAGCTTCCAGCGGTGCTTCCCGACTGCTGTGTCCCCAGCCAAGGCCGAGCTGGATACCCGCTGCAAGCCCACGGCATGTCACCGCAGGAGTGGCAGCCCTGGAGCAGGGGGCAGCGGGGACGGTGTCTGCAGGTTGGACCCCTCCAACAGGTGAGCAGAGGTCCCGTGTGGCAGGGCCGGACCGAAGATGCCCCTGCCTGAAGGCCAGCGCCAGCCCCGACAGTGGCTCCCTGAACCATGCAGGGGTGCCCGGGGGCTCTGCACCCTTCAGTACATGCGCACACTTGACTTTGGCACTGGCGGGGCATGCGGGAGCTGCATCTCAGAGCAAGGAAAGCGACAGCTGCAGCGGTGCCTCCCCCTGGCCCCCACCACACCGCACACTCCAATTTTGATAATATCATTAGAGGATGATAATGGTTTCCAGGAACACTGTAGCCTTTCTGCGAGGTGACAGCCTGTAAAGGCAGCATGACAGCTAATGTATTCTACAAGGGTACAATAATGTGACTCCGAGCACATTAAACTCCTTTAATGTGGGTGACATACACCTTCCTCTTAACATACATTATCGTCCTGGGGGCACACGCAGCATGCAGCAGCACGGAGCTGGAACCCCGGTGCCCGCAGCCCCTCACTCTGCCCTGCTCCTTGGTGCTCCTGGAGCCAGCGCTGGTGCTTGTGCTGGGGTGGGTGCTGGTGCTCATGCCGGCGCCGCTGCTGGCGCCAGTGCCCCACAGCCATCCTGTGCAAGCAGAAGCTCCTACGCCAGTCACACTCTTCCTTCCCTGGTGGAGGAGGTTAAACCGCGCGACGCAAATGCTCTCAGTGTGTGTAGGTGATCTCCTTGGCCTTCCTTGGTGGCCTGCTCTGATACTGCAAACCTTTATCCAACCTTATGGTATCAAAGATTATTTATAATGAATTAAATATGTTTTTAGCAGCTTCTTTCCACACTTACAGCCACACTTTCACTGCCATTTCAACTTAATTAGGGAGGCCTTGCTAAAGAGATGGGAATAAATGCATCTATAGAAATATATCTATGTATAAATGAAGAAAGCAGCCACCACAGGTCAAACCAGTACTTTCAATTTATTGCCCTGGTACATTCATTTGTAAATAGCTTTGCCTTGCTGGTTTCTAAGTGCAAGGCTAATGTTGGAGTGCTTAAATTAATAGTGACGCACACCTTTCATTATTGCTATTAAATTAGGTGCTGGGCTTTGATGGATTCACTTGTTGCTGAACTAAAAGCCTTATAGATGTGGGTGTGCGTATCCATTTGGTTTTACAGCAAATTTAGGTCTTAATGTCAAGCCAGACAGAGCTGAGCGAGTTCCTCCTCAGCACACTCTAATTAGCAGGACGGGCACCTCCCGCGGCCCCAGCCCTGCTCCCCCAGGAGCGCTGGCGCAGGCTCACTGCCGCAGCGGCGCGGAGGCACGTGGCAGAGAGGAGCCCGGCTGGGGTACACGCTGCCATGGGAGTTCTGCACCCCAGCAGCATGTTTGGGCTATGTCTCAAGCGTGGCACCCCTCAAGGTGGGGGGAGCCGGGACCCCCTGGTAGCCTACCTGGCACTGAGGGGCTTGGTGGGTCTGTGCCT
Source organism: Falco punctatus (assembly GCF_963210335.1). Classification (NCBI taxonomy): domain Eukaryota; kingdom Metazoa; phylum Chordata; class Aves; order Falconiformes; family Falconidae; genus Falco; species Falco punctatus. The sequence continues at coordinate 42,670,396 of NC_137589.1, forward strand.
CCACCTCCCACCAGCATCAGCCCCGTGCTGCTGTGGCATCCCGCCTTCCCACGCCCAGAGTGTCTCAGGGAGAGATGCGCCGAGACACACAAATACCGCCCCCCCCCCCCCAAGTCCCTGCAGACACATGGTGTTATGACACGTAACATCAGCCCTGCCACCTCCTGACGTGTGATGTGACTGACATGTGCCATCATGACACAGCCCCTGTGACACTGGGCACAGCGCTGGGGGATCTTGCACCAGGGTGTTCATGGGGAGTCCCACTGCCCTGTGCTGGTGGGGGCTGTGGGTGCCCCATGACCCCCCATCCTGCTGCTCTCGCTGCTCCATTTTTTCTGATGAATGCTGTGATTTTTGCCAGCAGCACAGTGAACCTACTGTCCAGGGAAAGAGAAGCTCGGCTGTGGGCAGGGGAGGGGAGGGAAAGCCGGGGGCAGGTCGGGCAGGCGATGCGCAGGAGTCTGGAGGGGGCGATGGCCGAGTGCTGGGGATGAGCGCGGGCAGTTGGCAGCCCCCTGCCAGGCTGTGCCGATGGAAACACATCGTGTGCTGGGGACAGGGACCCCTGCAGTCCTGGGGGCCCAGCTCAGGGGTGGCAGGACAGGGCCATGGCTGGGCTGCGGAACGGGGCTGTGGGATGGACGCAGGCCAGAGCAGCAGGCCAGGGAGGTAGGATGGACACAGGACAGGGCAGCAGGATGAGGCACAGGCTGGGGTGGCGGGATGGGGCCATGACAGGGCTGTCGGCCAGGGCAGCAGGGTGCACATACACAGGCGGGCGGTGGGACGGGGCAGCGGGATGGGCGGCGGGATGCACGCACACAGGCTGGACAGCGGGATGCACGCACACAGGCTGGACAGCGGGATGCACGCACACAGGCGGGCGGTGGGACGGGGCAGCGGGATGGACAGCGGGATGCACGCACACAAGGCTGGACAGTGGGATGCACGCACACAGGCGGGCGGTGGGATGCACATACAGGCGTGTGGTGTGCGGGTGCAGGCTTGCAGGCCAGGGTGCGGGCTGAGCGCCTTTGTTCTGCAGCGCGGTTCCCACTCTTAGCGTGCCATCTTGAGGCCCTCCGGCGCCGCACAGTCTGCGCGCCCGCCACCGCCACCACAGCCCGGTCCCTGTCCCCCTGGCTGGGGACCCCCGCCGCTCGCAGGGCAGCACCCTGCACCCCGCCAGGCCGTGGGCTGGCTCTGCTCCGGCCCCGCAGCGCAGCAGCGCTTGGGCTGTGGCGAGCTTGTCTGGTTTGGGCAGCCAGCCCCCAGCCCCAGCCCGGCACAGCACGGGTGGGATGCAGCCCGCGCCCCCCCACGGCCCGGCTCACCTGCTGGTGCTGCCGGAGACCCTTGGTGGGCAACGGGGGCCACCACTGCCGCATCTTCAGAAGCCCCCAGCTGCTCAGCCCAGGGAGGGGAGGTGGACACAGCTCCCCACACACCGAGACCCACCGGGCACAGGGAGTTGGTCAGGTTATGGCGTTTTGTCCCAGAGAAATGGGTCGGGGTACTACTTTGGGGTGAAGTTTCTCACTTCTGGAGCAAGAAGTCCCCAGACACCTGCCGTGCTGGCCCAGGCAGCGGCTGCAAGCTCCCTGCAGCACCCGCCGGGGCACATTCTGCCCTGTGCCGTGGCAGGGAAAGGCAGCCCAGCACCTGGGTGCCTGTGGGTGCGTGCACCAGGGCGGTGCCGCAGCACAGGCTGGGCATGAACGCCACAGGGACAAACAAGAAATATTTCTGTGGTAATTCATTCACAAATGATAAAATTTCTCTGTATTATAAAATATAAGCCCTTGGGTTCCTGAGAGCTGAAGTACAGTCACGCCATGTTTCCATGTGAATTTCATTTGAGAATTTCATGTCAGTTTAACAACAGAGACATGTTCAGTGTTCTCAAATGCTTGACTGTTTTAAAAGATTAGTCTGTATGTGTTGGATAAAAAGGTCCCACTGGGGCAGCTGTGGGGGACAGCAGCCAGGGGCCGATAGCCCCCAGTGGCCAGGGGTCCAGGGACATGGGGACCAGCTACTGTGGGCACCACATGTGCCCATCCTGCCTTCTCCCCTCTCCATGTCCACGCCATCAGTGACCTGCGCGCTCATGGCGTGACAGTTCTGAGCACTTGGGCTTAATAATAACTCTCCCCCTAGTACCAGCTCCATGATTCCTGGTGAATTAGGTTTAAAAAAGTTCTGCAGATCCCTATGCAGATGACATCCCTTCTGGAAGGCACCTCTTCCCCAGCCCTGTGCACCAGCCACGCCATGTGGAAAAAGCAAGCCATCTTCTCAGGGAACGGGGCCATGTGCATCCCAGTTTGGTGCCTCTCATTGCTTTGTTGCTGGGTGGGGGGGATCAAACTCATCCCCGCACTAAACTCTACAATAAAAAATAAACAAACGAAATGACAAGGCAGTGAGCTGCGGCTTCCCCACGATAGGACATCCCCCCCACCAAGGAACAGAGTGATCAGCTGTGAAAGGGAAGATCTGATAAAAACCTAATCCAATTACTTGCCAATGTTTGTTCTTTTCTTAATGGGACTTCAGGGCTGGGTTTTCTTTCTTGTGAAGAATTTTCTGCCTTTCCTCTGCTCTGGGTGATAAAATGACCCAGTTGTGAGAGGAGCAGGCACGCTGGCCAGGACGGAACAGAGGACTAGCCACGGCACCCCTGCCTGCAGCCGCCGAGGGGCTGAGACCCCCTGGCCAGGGCAGACAGCCTGGCTGCAGGCAGTGCTGCCAGACAGGGCAGAGCATCTTCCAGCCATGGGCTCTCCAAGCAGCTGGCATTGTCAACCAGGTCACTGTCTAGCCTGAGGGACCGACATCCTCATGTCCAGAGCTGGGGCAGAGACATCTGTTCATTGCAGCTTCCCTATGGACAATGGGGTGCCCGAAGCGCCCTGCGGGGGAGGGGGAAGGGGATGCAGCCAAAATAAGGGGTCGGGAGCCCTCAAGCTCCAGGGAGTGGGACCAATGCTGGCACAGGCAGCTGCCAGCAGCACGATTATGGCACCACCCAGCTGGCTGAGGCTCTGCACCCACTCTTGCTGTCAGGCAAAGTGCAGGTTATTATTATTTTTATTTGCTCATGTTCTCTGAACACAAATTCCCACAGTGTACTGCCTGCTGGTGTGATGGCGTGTGCCATCCCACCCAGCTTTTGACAGCTGCTCTCGCACCAGGGACAGGAGCAGGCTGGGTGAGCAGGCACTTCCAGCAGCAGAGGAGGTATGGGCAAGGTATAGCAGGAGGAGCAGGCAGCGTGCTCCCCGCTGCGGGGCTGTGCTGGTTTCCACTGCCCCACCAGTGCCTGTGCGCTGTGATTGCCTCCAGCTGTGCCAGGAGATGCTCCTCCGTGCCCATGCGATGGCCACAGCCACAGCCCTCTGCTGTCCCGCTGCCAGCCATGCCCCATGGGCCGTGGGCAGGTCCCTGCGTGACTCTCCCCGTGCCGGTGTGGCCACACGGGGACATGTGTGTGGAGCCAGTGGCAGTGACAGGTCCTGCTGGTGCTCCATGCCCCAGCCGGGACCTCTCTGCTGGCAGTAGTGCTTAGGCGCGGGCAGTGCCAGACACACAAACTCCCCTTCCACGTTGCTCTTTGGCATTTTAGAGATAATAAATTGCTAATCAGCAGCCACCACCCCCCTTAGTGTCCTCTGCAGCAACGCTCCAATAATTAATTATAAACTACAATACTGATCAGCTTGCGTGTCCTCTGTCTGCACTGACAATCATTAACCATAATATGAAATTTATAATGTTGAGATGTGGAACCTGGTGAGATGAACTGCTCTGCTTTTTAATCAGTTTTATGGGATGATATAATGCATTGATCGACAAAGACAAGATACAGTGCGTGTTCCTGTGTCTATAGCTGTGCAACCTTATTAATTTAGATTTACAAAGAGTTGCTTGATCTGGAGGGGAGAGAGCTGCCAAAGCTGCCTCGCACAGGACGGACCGGTGCCGGAGCCTGCAAGGGCGGCAGCTGGGGCATCTCTCTGGGCAGGGGGGGCTTCCCAGGGTTGCTGCAGTCTGGGCTCCCTGGCCCCGGGCAGGGCTTCTCAAAGCCCAGCCGCAGCGGCACAGGGTAGTCCCCAGCGTTGGGCAAACTGTGTCCAAGCACCCATCCAGAGAGGTGCCGGCTGGACACCGGTGGGTTTGTCTCAGTCTGATGAGCAGTGGGTACTGGTCCCAGCGACATGGCACTGGGCAGCATGTGCCTGCCTGCACGTATGTGCCTGTGCCTGGCCCTGCCCGAGCCCTCCCTCCTTCCCCCGAAAAGCATCTGTGACTGGGGCATCGCCTTCCCAACCAGTACGGCCCGGTGGCAGCCGGACAGCTGGTAACCATATTGGTGTGTCTTGGGCTGTCATATCGCATTTGCACGCCTGCTCTTGCTCTGCATCCGGGGAGGCTGGGACGGTGGTTTTCAGGTCAGAGGCTGCATCCAGCACAGGAGGAAAATTCCCATTTTCCCACCAAGACTTTGACTGTGAAGTGGCCGGGACTTGGCTCCTCTTCCTCCCGGCAGCAGCTCTGCACCGCAGCCACCCCGGCACCCCGGCCGTTCCTTGGCGCACCCAGCCCTGAGCCAGGGCTCACCCCTCCAGCCAGCGCGTGTCCTGAGGCAGCGGCGAAGAAGCTGAAATGGCTGCAGCTGCGAGGGAGTGGGGCTCGGCTCTAGTTAGTGCCAGGTAGCACGGCTTTGTAGGAAGTAGGGCTTGTAAAAAGTTTGGTTTCATTCTTCTAATTTAAAAGTTTAACTCATAAAAGTAACTGAGAAGCTGTGGTACACTTAGGCTTCTGTTAGGCATTTGATTTAATAGTACATGACGTTTTGATTAAAAAATTAGCTCTATATAATATCAATAGAGCACACATTAAAAGGATTAAGAATTGGCTGACTGACAGGTCTCAAAAAGTAGTTGTCAATGGGGAAATCATCATCGGATGATGATGTTCAACATTTTCATCCACGATCTGAAAGTAGATATGAAACCTGTGCTGGTAAGATTTGGGATGACAAGGATTAGCGGGGAGGTGGGAACACTGACAAGGGGGAGCTGCAGGTGCTGCAAGGGACTGAGATGATGCCCCACACAAATGGTCTCCTGACCTTGCTGCTGCAGGGAGCCACGGGCAGCCAAGCCCTGTGAGGGATGGGTGAATGCGGGGCACCGGAGGTCACCCTGCTCTTGGCCCCCCCGAGCAGCGCACAAATCCTGCTCCTTCGGCCAGCTGGGGGTGCAGAGCAGGTGTGGAGGGATCCAGAGGTCACCACCCCCAAGGCCCCCTGCACGGGGAAGCTGTGCCAGTGCAGGAATTACTAACGTGAGGAGGGTGGACGGGGTGGAGCGTTGGCCCAGGGAATGACCGGTGAAGGCTTGGTACTGGGGATGTGACGAGAAGCTGAAGGACGGGAGTGTTTCCAGCTGAGCACCCAGCCGGGGGCATCGTGCTACCCCGAGTGCCAGCGTGGGGGCAATGGGCACCGACCTGGGGCGCTGCCTTAGGCGTGCGGGTCAGCCTTGATCGAGCCCCAGCTGCTTGTGCCATGGCGGGCAGTGCGTCCCTGGAGTCCCACTGGGCTGCAGCAGCAATGATGGGAGGTCGGGGCTCTGTCACCCCCCCCGGCCCTCACTCACCCTCCATGAGCCATCGCTGGTGTTGCTGCAAAGGTTCGTGCACAAGGTGTGAGCCCTCATGAGGCACAATACATCACACCTGACACCTCCCGAAATAGCCACCACCACCGCCAGCCCCCGGTGGCCCCAGCCGCCACCTCAGCTGGAGGTTTGGGTGCTGCATTTATTAGGGTGATGCAGGAAAATCTGCGGCTAACCTGCAGCTCCTCTTCGCATCAGCCCTGCGCTGGGAAGAGCAGCAGCCACCTCTGCTGGAGCTGTGGGCAGGAGGGCTTGCGGCACGGCAGCGGCGGCCTGTGGGCACTGGCAGCTGCCCTGGCAGTGAGAGCAAGGCTGGCACCCACGGGATGGGCACGGCACGGCCAGGTGTCACTGAGGGCCCCTCGCACGTTTCTGCGCATCACCTGAGTGTGTGCAAAGAGGACATAGCTGAGCTTTCAGGGAGGTGCAGGGGACAGCACACACCGGCACAGTGCCCTGCGTGCGTGTGCCATGCCAACACAGCCCCAGCTGCCCAGGCGGCTGCCTCGGGAGGAGCCACGGGGACAGTCAACCTAAACTGCTTGGGATGCGGCTCTGGGGCCAGAGGGGCAGCAGCGCCGTGCATGCCACTGACTGTTCCCCAGCATGGGGCAGGGCACTGTGGCTGTCCTTCGTCTGCCGCCTTGCGCGGACACGGGTTTTTGCAAGGCAAACCTTTATTAGTGCAGGGAGCGCGCCTAACTCACATTAATTCCCAGTTGTGAATCCTTTCAATTAGCGACTGCAGGCACTCAGCCTGCTGGATGTGTTCATTAGTGACATGGCCTTGCCGCTCGGTGACAAGCCAGATGACAAACCTGTCGGAGGGAGGCGCAAGGTTTTGGCTGTGGCACAGCGCTTGCATTAGCCCTGGAAGGGGGGCAGGAAGGTGAGTGCCTTGCAGTGGAGCAGGGACACGCTCACACCATGGGGTGCGTGGACCCCCCCTGGATCCAGGGGGATGGTGGAGCCCCAGCACCCATGTCCCCAGCAAGAGCAGGCAGGTGCCTGTGACAGTGCACGCTGGTGGAGAAGCTTCTCCTGTCCTGGGCTCAGCACATCCATCAGTGGGAGAGGCATTTGCAGAGCCCCTGGGGCTGCCACAAGTGCTGAGTCCTCTAAATCCCGCTGAGCAGATGGCCCTGAGCCACCTTCAGAGCCACCTGGTGAGCAGAAGGACATGTCCTGTCCTTAGCCATGGGCCGGGGGAGCAAAACCGCGGGGGCCTTCGGTGCTTCTGTAGGGCAGCAGCCCAGGGCACCCGCCTGCCCAAGGGACACGTTCCCGCACGGCCGCAGCGCTGCCTGGGCTGAGCCCGTGGGCAGAGGGTTTCCCAGGGGCATCGCTGCCCTCTCGGCTGCCCACAGGAGCCAGCGTGGCTCGGTGAGCTCCCGGCTCCGAGCGCCCGCGGCAGCCTGCTAAAAGCACCGCGTTTCCACAGGGCTCGACTGGCCCAATAAAAGATTATCAGCTAAATAAAACAAGAAGTGAGTGATGCCACTATGCCCTGTTGGATTGAAATTGTGAGAGCAAAGTGGTTTTCTCGGGGAGATTTATTTCCTCTGCCGGCTGCAGGCAGCCAGCCCAGCGGAGAGAATGAGCCTCTCGCTCCGAGGCCACTGCTCCCTCCTGCAGTCACCACTTGGCTTTTATTTCATTTTTGAGGGAACCAGAACAATAAAGGAAATACAGATATTCGCCCACTGCAAAGCACAGGAGCGTGTGTACACGTGATCACCGGTACATGAGCCACGTGCTCCAGCCCAGCTCTCCCAACCACAGTGGCAGCGCTCAGCCCACGCCTTCACCCCAAAATCCCACCCGTAACCCACAGCCGGAGCCAGGAGAGCAATCCCACGCCAGGGCAGATGGCTCCTGCCCCCGCCTGGACCAGGCATCAGCCGTGACAGCCGAGGCAGTGCTGGCACCCACCCCCTCTGCCTGCCTGCCAAGACCAGCGCCAGTGTAAGACAGTGCCACGGCAGGACACCGGCTGGGGGCTCTGCCCGAAAACCTGGCCAGGGAAGGGGCAGGCAGCAGGTACCGAGGGCAGCAGAACCAACTGACCTGGATGCGCTCGCAGACGGTGCCGTCTGGGCTGCAGCAGAACCAGCCACTGTCATATCTGCTGGCCCTGGGCCACCGAACCAAGCAGCAGCTCAGCGAGCGCTTCACTTCGCTCTGGACTGGCACTCACCGGCAGCCGCCCAGCAGTGGACGGCACGGCCAGCGTCTCCTCCATCCCAAGCTCAGCTTGCCGCTGCTCGGTGCTGGGCACCCACAGAGGCTGGGCACCGGCTGAGGGTGAGTCCCTGGAGCTTCACAGTCCTTGGGTGAAGCCACAGCCTCTGCCATGGGTGACTGCTGGTGGTGGGGGACAGATCCCAGGGGCTCTGCCGTGCCGCAGCGCACAGGGAGCTGTGGTGACGCCAAACGCAGTGCCCGAGGTTATCAAATCCCCACTGCTCAGGGCGATCCTCCTCTCCTGCAGGCAGCACGGCAGGAACGGACCCTGACACCACTCACCATCCTCTCTCCTGCTGTGAGCTGCAGTTTCAGGTACCATCCCCCTGCAGCAACCGGGCACCAGTACCTGCTCCCGCCAGCCCCGCTCGCTGGGAAGCATGCCATTAGATCCCCGGTAACTGTAAATATTGCAAGTGCTCGAGTCAGCAGTCTTGCTGAATTTTGCTTTCAACATCTGCAGCCCAATAAATCTTTTGTCTCCTTCAGGTGAACTGTGCTCTCGGCTCGGGCTCCAATTTACATCCCTCAGCACCATCACGGCGGCGGTGGCAGCCCCAGCGGGGTCCCACCACCAGCCCCGGTGGGTGCCCGGCGGGGCCGTGGCTGCAGGGAGAGCAGGGGGCCCATGGGCAGCCCCGACCCCGCCAGCGAGCGGCTGCACCACGATGGGCCCCGCGGCCACCGCCACCATTTGCTTTGTGCCAAAACCCTTCTACTCACCAGACCTTCACTGGGCTGGTTTTTTTTTTTTTAATTGTTTTCAAAACAGATTTCATGTGGTCCCAAAATGAGACCATGATTGTAAATTAAAGTGTAATTAGCCTTTACGCTTTTATATTCATTAACTCTTCTCTGTTAATGATGCAGAGGCTGGAGCACAAACCCAGCATTATGAAACCACATCCAGGAAATAAAATAGTGATTTAGATAATGGCCAGAATGTATTGCTACTTACACATAATTAAACAAATGCTCAATTTACACTTGGAAACATGAATGAATGTTGATTAACCCCAGCCCAACGACTCTGCTGGCGGTGTGGTTAAGTGGCTGCGCTGCCGGCGGGGCTGGCGGCAGTGGGCAGCGGCAGGCAGGGCAGGGCACCCACTGCCCGCAACGCACCTGCCCAGCCCAGGTGCTGCCCACAGCCGCGCTGCATGGCTGCCCCTGCCCAGACCCACAGCCATGGCCACCCGGGCGGCTCCGGCTCCTTGCCCACAGCTGCAACATCCCCCTCGCTGCAGGGACTGGTGTCACTGCCACGGGGGCCATATCCAGCTCCTGGCAGAGCCGCGCGGCCGGTGCAGGTGCTGCACTGGCGCCAGCAGGGCCCGAAGTGGCGTCGCCTTCACTCCTGGCCAAGCAGCACCATGTGCCGGAGGGGTGCCCCGTGGGCTGTGCCATGGGGTCTGCCCACTGCTCCTGCACAAGCTTTGTCTCCATCCCCCTGCCCTGCACCTCTGCCCTCCAAATGTGCCAGTCACTATGGAGATGCCGCCTCTTCAGCGCAGGAGGAGCCTGGTGAAGTCCACTTGTGCAGGGCAGCACTGTTTTCTGCTGCAGATCTGGTGGCGAAGAGCCTGGGCAGGGGGGCAGGTGCCAACCCCCCGGCTCCCTGTGCCCAATGCCTGCGGTGCCAAGAGCCGTGGCTCCCACAGTCCTCGCCCTGGTTACTCCCTGTCCTGCGGGGTCGGGGGTGCCACCCACGGTGGGCTCTGCTGCCTGGCCCTAAGCTGACCCAAGGAACAGAGCTGTTCACAGGGATGGCTCAGGCACCCCTGTAAGGAGCTGCTGGATCCAGAGCCCGATCTGGTGCCAAGCGGGACCCCCATGGTGTTTCCCGAGGAGGTTGGCCATGGGCTCCCAGTCAGGGGCTCTCACCAGCAGCGTGTGACTGACATGGCCCCACAACGGTGTCTCCCCTCGCTGTGGTCACAGGGGAGCGGTGCAGAGGCAGAGCAACCCCTGGGGAACCCTGGGGTCTGGCAGGGCTGTTCCCCTACCCCTGCTCGGCTCCAGCCTCCCCGCTGGGCTCCACAGGGCAACAAAAGCAGGACATGGCGGCTGGCAGCACCTGCACTGCCCCCGCTCCCCACATCCATCCCTGCCCCGGCCCTGCACACCCCTCAGCCCTGCAGGACAGACAGGACGGCACTGGTGTGGCTGTGGAGACCTCTGCTCGCAGGGTTCATGGATCGTTGACTCAACAGGCCATAATGGCTCCATCTATCGGGGTCAATACGGGTGCCTTTGACACATGATAGACAATAATTGCTCCTGCTTAGAGACTTTTTAGTTCATGGATCATTGACCTGATGGGCTGTAACAGCTTTGAAGGAGGCTGCACACCCCTGCGCTTAAAACGCCCTCAGGAGCAAGCGGCTGTGTAAAGCCAGGGCTTGGGCATGGGGCCGCGCAAAACATGCTCTCTTGAAAAACACGCTCCCCAGCACAGGTTACCGAAGGCCCCGGCGCTCTGGAAGCCCTGCGGGTAGCACGGCCACGGAGGAGAGGCCGCAGCAGGAGGCGCAGGATTCTGGGAGGAAAGGCCAGCGTGCCCCAGCATCCCTCAAACACCAGGGGATAGGACCAGGGTGCACAAGGAGGGGCTCACCTCCCGCGGTCTGCAGGCTGGAGCTTCCCTCTCTGACGGCAACTTCCAGGTATATGATTTAATGAAAGGCACAATAAGAAGTGAAACAATTAGAATTTCTGCCTCATTATCATGGTAATCTTATCAGTCGGATAATGAGGTATTAATGGAGATTTAATGTGCCTCTCATAACAGAATCCCTTGGAGAAAACACATAAGGAAATTGCTGTAAATCCACTTAATGATGGAAAGGTCCCCAAACACCATATTCCAGAGGATGAAAAATGCTGGATGCAAATGAGAGAGAATCAAGGTCAATAACACTGTGGGGACCGAGCTCATGGCAGCACTGTGCCGCTGCCGCCCAGCCGCCCCAGTCCCGCCACCTCCCCAGCCTGCCCTGTTCAGGTGGGTGAAGCGGCCGGATTGGGGTGGATACACGGCAGCTGCCAAGATCCTACTGTGTCATAGGCAATGTGAATATTTCTTAAGAAATAAGATGACCTGAACAGAGTATTTTTGGACTTGACTGCTCCCATCAAGGCACTGAACAGCACACAGCAGAGGAACAGACAGGGTCCTGGTGCCTGTCCCCAGGTGAGCCACCTCTCAGTGCTCTGGCAGCAGGTAGTTATTTTTTCCCCTCAAGCTATTAGGACAGCCAAGCTGCACGATTAAAAAGAAAAATAACTGGAAAGCTCTGTGTTAAGCAGCCAACTCAGCAGCACATCCTTTCCCATTACCTGGATCTTGTTCCTTTTTTGCCACTGTCCGCTCCCCACGAGCGGTCGGTGCACACGAGAAAGGAGGTCTGAGGTGCCACGCAGCAGTGCTGCCGAGCGGGAGCCCGCGCCAGCTTTGCGGCAAGTTGCTCACACTTGCAATGCCATCTCCAGCAAGCCGCTGATTGCGTTGGAACAAGGCAGAAACATGAAATCCAGGCGTTAAACTGCTCTCCTTTTAATCAGTTTTTACAGAATAATACATTAATAATCACGTTAGAGACAAGATGGGGTTCCTGTATACAAGATTGTGCAAGCTCATTAATTTAGATTTATAAAGGCTTTACCAGTTTCAAAGAGGAGAGGCAGTACAAAGCTTTTAAATAGAGGTAAAGCACAATTAAAAGGTACAGAACACACACTACTAACTCAGCAGAGATTAATTCTCAAGTAATACAGGCTCAACCAAGTCACCAGCTGTTACCCAAACAGGGGTATCCTTCCCCCTCCTTCTCCACTGCTTCCTGCTGCTCCAGCTCTCCCGCCACGCTGCCAGCCAAAGGCTGCACGGTCCGTACTGCAGCACGGCCACACAGGTTACACCCATGCCAAACACACATGCTCCACTTGCCCGAAGCTTTGCTGTGGAACAGACCTGCCTCCTCCCGCTGCTCCTGCTCTAACCCCCTTCCTCCCCCACTACTCAGCACTAACGTGGCAGTGGGTCCTCAAACTTCTGTGAGAATTTGGCTTAACAGAACATTTGACGTTTTCAAGCGATATGAACCAACACTGTGCTCACCAGAAACTCACCTATAGGAAACAGGATCACGTTCGTGGCTTTTTTTCCTGAAATTTATGGCAGTTACATTCAGCATTTGGTAGTATAAGGTCTTCAAAACAAAAACTTTTAAACTCAAATACTTAATAGGCCGTACACATTCCAATTCTCCTTAAAGAGGGTTTAAAAAAGGTTTAAAGAGAAATTTCACTTAGGTTTAAGAGCAAAAAGAATCTCACAGGGATGAAAAAACCCAGCCCTTTCCTCTCCCTTATCTACCCAAAAAAGGAAAATACCACCTCTGAAATATTAACGGGCATAGCCATGCCATCGGTTAATTTGGCAGTTCCTCCAAACATGCCAACAACCAGCGCCAAAGTCAACAACCGAGCCTTAAGTCCGTGGCTGCAATCTGCTACTACTGACCTCTCCCCGCTCCCCTTTCCCCAAAACGTTCCATTCATCCTCCAGCAGCTGAAGTAATTTAACTAACAGAAAGCACCGAGTTTACAGCAACAGTGACACGGTTGGCTGGCACCTTTTGGCAGCAGTTCTGTTACTTTTGGTCCTTTATGCACTGTCTTTTCACCTTTACTATTGCACACCAAAACCTAACAACATCACTCCCTATACATGTAATTTATTGTTTTAAAACAAAATGTTACGGGACACCAGGGGAAAATAGTAAGAGGACATTATGGGAAGGGTTTTAATTCTTTGGAAAGCCTAATTCTCTAACTACACCTATCAAGACTATATAAAAGACTTTCAGAGTAGATTGAAAAAGAAGAAGCAAAGGACCAAAGGACCATCTTACTATGAAAACTCAGTTCATCTGGGGCTCATTGAAACACTTCCTGGTTTTAAAATAACTAACATTAAAAAAACCCCAAAACAACTCCAGTTCTTTTAAGTTGTTTTTCTACGCAGAAAAACAAAGTGATAACAACTGTGAAGGAAATGGTTCTTGCCCCTTCCATAAAGGAGAGGAAATCTGAAAGATCTGATGGTGCTGATCAAACCCTGCTTGCCGAGTTTGCAAACAGACGCGATGTGCGGCCTAATCACCAACCCAAGTGTCTTTGTGCCTTCTTTAAGGATTGTACAAATACTCTCCTCGACTAAAACTCAAAACTGCAGGACTAAAAGAACTTTCACACATTGGTCTTAACATCTCAGATATTCAAGTAATAATTAAATATTACAGGACACTTCAATAAATTTATATTGCTTTTAGATATGATCTGGCCATATCTTCAAGGGCATATTTGTGCTTCGCTGCTGAGTGTTATTGGTCAGGGCTGTGCTTGCAATATTAAGTTACGTGTTCAGCACCAAAAACCCATCAAGGCTAAATAACTAGAATATTGCAATGCTACACAGACTGAGTTACCACAGTAAGGCAGATCAGAAGAATTCTGTTTCTAGAGTATTGCTCCTCCACACAAGCAAGTCTCTAATAGAGGAGAAAGACTATAAATAAAAGAAAAAAGATACCATCCCACCCTCTCACCTGTGATTAGTTATGCTATACTGAATTACATATTAGAGTCCTAGATAGTAAGTTTCTTTAATTATGCCTTGACAAGTAGCACAGCCAAATCAAGCACTTGATACTTTACATAAATTGCTCTAATTTCAATTAACCAAATTATTTACCCAAGCTCTAGCTGCTTACAGGTTTTAATCATCAAAATGCACACGTGTGCGTGCACACACAGAAAAAATAAATTGTATTTTGAAAAGAATGCAAGATTTTGTTGTCTTTACCACTCACAGACACCAAGTCTTAACAAATCCCTCTGTCAGAAGTGCAATGAACACTCTGGAAAGAGCAAGAAATAATACTGACATGAAAAAGTTAAATGCTCGCTGTCCTTTTTCACTGTAATTCTAGCTAAAAAAGAACAGCAAGTGCTTATATACAAATAACAACCACTGGCCATCACTCAGACCATTTCACTCATGAAAAATCCATGTGGTGGTGTGCATAAAAACTTCTTTAAATTGGTAACTGTCAGTTTAAGGGAAAGGTGGGGTGAGAAATCTATAAAACACCCTGAACTGATGTCATGATATGTTTCATAAAGAACAGTGTTGTATTTTAAAATATTTCATATGAACAGTAAAACTTGCACTGCTGCATAGCAGACAACACGAAGAACATTTAGTAAAAACATTCACTGAAACCCCGGCATATGTATTTAATGTCACTAATCAAAATATATATTACAGTCCAAGGTTCTGTAAGGATCTCTGTTTGGGGTTTGTACAGTATACACAATATATCAGAAAAAATATTACAGTAAGGTATTTTATTTCTCCTTTTTTATATTAGACTTCTCTATTGTAACTTACAGTCCCTCTCCTCTATATATCCAAACCTTTATAACACCCTAATGCCCTAGCCAAAAAGTGTTTAGCTATCTAATAAGCCCTGTCTATTATAAATTCCAGTTTTAGAAATTTCAGTAATCTTAATTACATTTCAATAAATAGTTCAGTTTGCCCTTTTTTAATCTTAGCTTTTCGAGGAAGTCCTTTCATTACCAAAACACAGTATGTCATAACCTGTTAAGAGGTCAGAGAGGCTTTTGCTTGTTTATTCAAAGGATGATGAGTCCAAAGATAATTGCAATGCATTAAATATAGTTATATAATATTTACAGTGTCCTCTCAGATTTTAAATTTAGGTGAAATATAACTGATAACTAATGTCAGCTACTACAGACTTTCAATGTGGCTGGTGTCTTATTAATAAAAGGTGTATTAAGCTAGAAAGTATACTAAGTGGTTGCCCTGATTCTTCTTGTTTCAGTTTTCTATTAGAAATTAAATGAAGTGAATTATTCACGTGAGTAAGAATTCAGGAAAAGAGGTGGTGGAAAAAGCGTGAAGAATTTTCTGCATGTTTTGAGATTCCAAAATACCTGAAAACTGTGGTCCCTTTTGCAGTGCCAGTATCTATAGGGGAGAAAAACACAACCAAAAGAGAAGAGGAAAATCTGTTAAATTAATTTGATTAGTAAAGGTGTTTTAAAATACCTCAATTCTGTACAGTATTATACAAGAAAAGTCTCTTCTTCAGCTTTTGCAGCTGTTGTACATTCTTATATCCTCCTCTTCTACTAACAGTCTGCCCGTACACATGGTGGCCAAGTTACTTGCGATCGTCAATAGTTTTAATGAATTCAACTGCTGCCGTGAACTGCATCCACCAGTATGATTCTTCTCCAGATAAACAGTTGGCATAGAAACTACTAATGTACTGAACAGTGGACAGCAAGCAAGGTGGATTTGCCTGAGGGTTAAAGAAGAAAGAGATACTCACAGCTTGTTTGCAAAGCTAAATGTAAAACACTACAAGATACAGAACAGAAATACAATTCTATTTGTGCAGTGATCCTTGCACATTCGTAATACATGATTCTGTAACATATCTGTAGGGTAGCGATGGTTAATCCAGACAACCCCTATTTCACAGACTCAGAAAGCATCAGACTTCATGATAGGAGCATTTTTCCAACAAGGAAAAACAACTTGTGGGCCAAGAGAAAGAAGGGTAAGACTGGCCGAGTCTATAGAAGTCATCAAGGATTTAAACACATGGAAAAGCCTATTGTTTTAGCATCTTATACGTGACAGACATTTATCCAAACACTTATATGTCAAAAAAGGTCAGCCACATAAGTCAGTGCTAGTGTGGATCTTGGTCCTGAAAGAGGACAGCATTAAGCAGGCACAGATGATAGACACTGGTGGACATACCTCAAAAAAACCCACTCCATTACAACATCTGCACCCCAGTTTCCTTGATTCCAAATGCAAAGTTTGCTTGGATTCAAAACCATAACTGTGACCACATTTCTGATGTTTGTATTTAAACCAGCTGAACTAGATCTAGGTTTGAGTCTACACTCAGTTACTCAAACGCATTCTTTTTCTTCCTAAAATTTGCAAGAATTAGGTGGGGTTTGTGATCTTTCCAAAATAACTCACCTTTATGAGGACAAATACCAGAACAGGAACAAAATCATCTGCCCCAGGTACCGAATCTTCATTTGCCAGACTAAGCAGGTTCATGATGGTTGAACACATTCGCAGGATACACTGTACTTTATCTCGGGGGGTTTTATAAGCACTTATTGTGCGGATTTCAGACTGTGCAGATGGCCATGGTGCCTCCCGTAGATATACCTAGGAAAAAAACCAACATGCTGCCAGTTTTTGTTTGTCCAAACTACTGCTGTGCACCACAGAGGATCTGAAGTACAAGAGACCTGCAGGCAGGAGCAAAGCTCCAGAGAAATGGGAAGCTTTAAGCCAAGATGGTTACATTACACTCACAACGATGGTGGCTTCCTGCTGTGTTATAATAAAAAACTACAAGGAGCCAGTACTCTAAGCGCAACTAACTGACATAATTAGTCTGTACTTCTTTGCGACTTCTCCAGTACATCATTTCAAATAAAGGTAGAGCTGTATGTCGGAGTCTTCCATATCAGCAGCTTTATGAACACTCACTGTTTTGAATCACAGAGTTCAAGAGCTGAATTGAGAACTAGGAAAGCTGCTAACATCCAGCCTCTGACAGACTTCTTAAGCCTGCCAACCTGCTTTTAGTTATCTTAGTAACCATGAGAAAAGTGAAAGCACTGGGCAAATTCACGGATCTGCAAGGTTCCATTAATTCTGGCTAGTTCAGAAAGTTAACTTGACAGCTGTAAACCACAGCTGTGGCACATGAATCACATTAGAAGCATACAGAATTCAAACATTGCCTTTTGAAGCAAATTATCAGGAAGTTACTGCATCGTAGTGCAGCGTAGCATTAGTTCTTAAATTTTACTATCAGGACAGAGGTGGTAAAATCAGAAAAAAATTAGTTTGGAAGGATCAGTCAGTGGAAAATACGAAAGCATGGGTATAGCATGTTTTTCCTGCAGGATATTTCACCTGTCACAGATAGAAAAGCAATGGTTCTAAGTGTAAAACAAAAACAACCCTCTCCCCATCCCAAACACAATCTAAACCACGTGCCCCGACACACAAAAGAAAGTGAAGGAAAGGAGAAGTTACCTCCGGTATCTGAAGTGCTTTGTGGTTTGCAGTCACTACTTTAGATAACCTCTGTATGTGTTCATGCAGGACCCTGAAAACAAACACAAAAAATAAAAGTGAAAAGTAAGCAGCAGCCAGCCAGTAGTCTCCTGGGTATCACACTAGTTATAAGTTGGATACTGCAAGAGAGATGTTCAGGAATGCAGATAGTCATGATGGTCCTACAGCTAACGGACTCTAGGTCAGTAGGAGATGCAGAGCATATTGTCATGTGATCAAATACAACCACACAGCCAGTAGAGCAGTCAAACAGCGTATGTTCTAAAACACAAAAACCCAAAACTCCAAATGCATGGAAAACACTGTACCAAAACAGAATATGAAAGGAGTCCTGAGGTAGATTTTGATTATTCTCTCAACATACAGACTTTCAGATCTGAAAGTCTATAGCCCAAGCTGTTAGACTTACAATTTTATTCTACTCTGGCAGTTTGTTCCAAACACAAACTTTTGCACATGATGCTAAAGCACTTCCTTGTTCTTTCACAAAACATTCTAAATGAAAACACGAGTTCATATGGCGTGGCTGACTTAGTCAAGTCTGTCACATGAAGACTGCACAGCCTCCATCTGCACCAACTGCAAAAGAGAAACTAAGTGCTTGAAATTACATTGACTTACTGGTCACGCAAAATATCTCCATCCTGATTAGGATAGAACGCAAGTTTGAAAATACGATTCATCACACTGCGTTCTATAGCTAATTGTGCATCCTGAAGTTGTTCTTCGCTGGCATTCTGCCAAATAGCATCCTGAGCCATAGCCCCATATAAGAACTGAAGAAAATCCTCAACTTGGGCTGTTTTATCATCTGCCGCTGTGAGTTTCTGGAAATCTGTTAAAAAGAGAGAGAACATTCAGTTAAGTAAAAAACATTATTTCTATTAAATGTTCCTGGAGAGAGAAGCCCAGAATCCACTTCAGATGTCTTTCCAGGCAGCACTGAGGCTGTTTTGCCCATGCCCCAGTAAGGGAAATATGAGCAGGAACACTTGAAGTAAATGGAGTCATTAAAGGAAAAGCACATAGAACACATTTAGCAAAGCATATGGTCAAAATACTCTACTTGATTCTGTGTTAATCACCTACTCTGCAGTACCAGTTCTCATACCTTCTTCCCAGCCACCGACAGAGATAACACCCAGAACATCACTAGAAGAGCCGCTGGTAAGAACCAGCACATACAAAGTTGTTAGATGCTGAAAGGGGGAGTAGCAGAAGATACCAGGAAAAACAATCTGTACCATTTCCTACCCCTACCTTTATCAAGTATGCATAGCTGCACCACTCATATTCATCTACAAACTACAGAATGAGTGTTGACCTAATCACTGGTATTCATCGGCTTCATATTTATAGCACTCTGCACTAGAAGACAACTGCCACTCACAGATGCCAGCAGCCTGAACGCCACAGTTGCCAATTTCTCTTTGGTATCATCCAGAAATAGCTGTCTCCCCTCCGTCCATAGAAAGGCCTTTAACTCTTTCCTGGGTCACTGAATCTTTTTACCAGAAATTGAATCCCAGCATATACAAGTTCTCATATTAATTACAGCCTATTCAGGCACATTTAATATCCAGCACTATATGCTCTGGGAGCAAGAACTGACTCCAAATTTCTTATGTACTTCATTAAGTCAGCTATGTATATAGAGAACAAAGAAACAGTTTGTTTTAATGACTCTGCTTTGAGACGTTGTCCTCCTGGTGCTGCTGTCCCTTATGCTATGGTATTTTTGAATCTTTTGATTTTTTAATCATTTGATTCACACTACTATTATTCCCCATATCTTCTAAGGTGCAACCACAAGCTCCATACTGAGGACTGAGTGCTGCGACTTAACTTATCATTTATCAGTAGATCTAAAATAATTAATGTTATTCATGCTTCTTCCATGGGGCAGATGCTAGACAATATGATTTAGCATAACTTTTTAGGCCAAGTGAGGTCAAATTACCTTCATTCTCTTACTCCATGAAAAATGCAGACAGTTACCATGGCTCAGCTGCCACAACACACTGTTAAGTCACAGAAATCTGTCTATTTGAGCCATTAATTCACCAGCTGAAATGAAAGCCTATTTAGGAATCTGCTCCTTAGACCAGAAGTTGCATTAAAACATAACCCAAGGCAGCATTTAAATATGGAGTAGAAGAATATAAACATTACACAGTCTGCATTAATCTTACCTTGAATAAATTCCCTTATTTTCTTTTCTTTGCTTTCCAGCAGTAGCCTCACACATACTGTAGTGAAGTATCTGTTTGCCACTTCTTTATCTCGCAGAACTCTCTGCAACAGCCTTTCCAAGTGTGCTTGTGTTGTTTGCAGGCCTTGGCGACATCGAGTTAAATAAGCGATATACGGAGCTCTTTTCCTAAAATAAAGAGTACTTTACACTAGATTCATAATAAAGATAGAGACTAAGAGCTTCACATACAGTTAAGTTGTAGTGTCAGAGGAATCTTCAACCTGTTGTTTGTAAAGCAAAGATAATGCCTGAATTAGGAAGTTCTGCCTTACACAGATTTCTCTAACTGAATTCACTGCCCTTGCAGCACTCCTGAATGCCAGACTAAAGCAAGTTCCACACAGCATCTCTTGTGTGTTAGAATTGAACATTACCCACAAATTTATTTAACCCGAGTTTGTTACTATCTGGACCGACTTAAGGTCCAAGCTTTTTTAAGCCATTTTCAGATAGATGAGACAATTCCATCATTTTGTGGGGAAGCAGAGATGTAATAACCTGATTTGGTAAAGCACGATTTAAACCAAAAGGGATCTTCCCAATCTACTAGTGAATAAATATATGCATTTGGAAACCCATTAACAGTAAGATACTGAACAAACTACCTATAGTCCTCTGCAATAGATGCCAGCAGCTTTCGACAGGTCCTGTTATCAAAGCGGCTTACACATCGCATTGTCTCCTGCAGCTGGGCCATCAAGTTCTTGTCCTGGAGGTTAATAGCTTCAGCTAGCTGAACTTTCAAGAAGCACACAATTTCATTATCTAATAAAGAACAAAGGAAAATTATTATGGAAAAGAGATGTAGGCATTGGTTTTAAATATAGGAAACATGTAACAGTTCAAAACAAAACTTCTGTACCTTAGGTAACAAATGTTATTTTAAAAACAGTTTAGTAAGTCTTTTTGAATTTTCCAGCTATCAAGGGATACGTTTTCACACCAATATCTTATTTAGAACCATTCTAAAACGTGAAGAGGACCAGGTAAGGTGACAAATTCACTTGTCCGCAAATAAACCTAGAAGGAATGCAGGGATGCAAACGCAAGACATATACTAAGTCAACATAAAGACTCAGTAAATCATTGAAGTTACTCTATTAGTACTGTAGCACAACTCCCAACAGTACAAGCATTTTAGAAGTCTATTCTATAGTTACAGGCTATACCTGCACTATATCCAAGATACTTCATTACAAAAAAATTAGACCAGATTTTGTTGGCAGGTTTGTTCATGAAGAAAGAAAACATACTGGGGGGCAAAAGGCAGCCTATGCCTTCTGTATCTATGCGAACAGAAGTTTCCCATAAATGGTGCAGTAAGAGTGCCATTAGATGGGGGAAAAGAAAAGCCACACACAATACAAAATATCTGTATGTATAAAGAACATTTACCTTCAGGGTCTGTGTGGTCTGGTAGACCATTCCTTGTTGAATGTGTCAGCATCGGGAAGGCAACAGAATCTGCTGAACAAAGAGCCAATCTCAATTTCTTCTTCGCATCCCTTAAAGAGGAAAAATATTTTCTTAACAGTTGCTGCAAGGGCTGCTTCTTCAATAAGCAGTCTTTGGTATTTGTTTCTTTGGTTTTGTTTTTTTAAATACTGTGTAAAAGTTATTTAACATTATTTTAATATACCAGTGTTGTTGTGACTTCAGAATATCAGTTCTCTTGATATAGCACCTAGACCAGTTTCACAGGAATTTTCCTAAACACTGAACTGCTCTGTCCTCTCAGGTTACAAAATTCCCCCTTTACCAGTGGAAATACAACAGTTTGAGATGCTTAAGACTAAAAGCATGTAAAAGTTTACAATTGACCCATATTAAGATTTTTGTGGGAGCTAATCACATGGCTTCAGCTTTTAATTCTACTTTGTGGGTAAGATTAAACCTGCAAATATATTTACCTATAGGAGAAAGCAGAACTTTGTGGCTGTGCTACTTGACTTGCAGAGTCTGGGAGATCGTCTGCAGACATGTTTTGTAAAGCCTCATCACGTGGAGAGTCATGCATACTCTCACCATCCCCAATAGCCTCTATGGAAATGAAAAAAACAACATTACGCTTGAAGAGAGGAGTCAGAAGAAAAAAACTAGACTAATATTCTCTCTGCTTTTCTGGTTATTCTAAGGTCAGGGAGGGAACGGAGACAGCAAATAAAACTTGTTCTGGATAAGTGAAAAAAGTGTATTAAAAATACACAATCTACAAGTCACAAAGAAGAAACTGCATCAGTTTTGGAAGATAATATACTTCTTCAGTATCCATTAAAAAAAAAAACCAACACAAAAAAAGGTAAGTGATGTGCTATTAACAAACAGCCACCTCAACGGCAATATGAAAGAGCTGTCCTTGGGAATACTGATTTAATTCCCAGCCTCTGAGGGATTGTTCCACAGATTATTTGACACAATGTCCCTGGTTTAGAGCTCACATTGTTCAGCTGTTAGTAATAACATTGGTCTAGAATACTGAAGTGGTTTTATCTTTAAGGAGGAGAAACTATGCTGGTGATGGCTACAAAAGCCGGGTTCTCACCTGCACTGTCATAGTTTACTATGGCTCCTTCACTAGGACTGGTTCGCTTAATTGCATTCCTGTATTTGTCCAGAATGTCCTCTGCAGCTTGCGCCTGTGCATTGAGCCTTGGGCTGGGATCATCTGAAAAGGCCATTAAAAACAACAGGAGTTAACCTTGTATTGTGCCAACTGAATGCAAACACAAAAATTTAGACGTACACATTTGGACTCTGTTTTTAGCTGCATCAAACAAATAGCTGCTTGTGTTCCATGCAGCCACAATTCAAACATATTTATAAAGTCTGAAGCAAAAGCAGAAAGAAAAAAACAGCACAGTTTAAGTGAACAAATAAAGCCAGATCCTTAGCATATTTATACTGTATACACAAATGGTTCTTGTATATTTGAAGACTTCTAGAAATTATTAAGCAAACAGAAAACTAAACACCCAGGTTCAAATCATGTTTAACTTAGCACTTAAGCAATTATTACAGGAACGTGCCTGCAGCTATCCTAACAGCTCAGCTGTGATAAGGACATGAGCTTTATCATGAGAAAGAAAAAAAAAAAAAAAAGTGAAGACTTGAGTAGAGAATCCAGTACTACACATATTGACAGAAGCATGACAATTTAAAAACAGTCTTTTAAGTCAAGAAAAAAGTCTTCACCCACTTTCATATTCAGAAAGCCAGTTGGGAACACTAACTACAACAGCATATACCTTTCTGTAAATAGATACCTGGTGGGCACTCTGGAACTCTAGAGGGCATGTTATGAGAGAAGATTACTATGATGGTATTATTCACATACCTTGAAGTGCTGAGTACCTGTCAGGCACCATGTCATCTTTGTCCTTTTCTTGTTTTTCTTTCTTTCTAAATGGAATAGGAGCTGAAAATGCAAGGTATCCGATCAAAGACTATTCTGAGATAATGGCCAGATTGAAGAAACTTTAAGAAACTGGCTAATACAGAAGCTTGTCATCAAATAAACTTCAATAAAAGCATAACCAATCTATGGGGTGGAACAGCACTGTACTGTCATCATATGTAGTAAGCTCTACCTTTAACAGACATGCCACCATGAGCCAGGCAGAACAGTTTTGCTTCCAGGTACAGTACACTCTAGGCAACTACTAGCCAAGGGAGTCAGGTAGCCTCCCGTTTTTATTTACATATTTATCTATACTTTAGTTTAGACAATAGCCCTAACTCAAATATTGGTCACAAGGACACAGATCTTTTCAGGCCACTCATTCCCTCTAGTAAGCTCAGGAAGAAGATGCAAAGACAGCACCTTGTGAAATGGAAAAGCAAAGTGGTATTAAAATATGATAACACTATCTAAAGTCACACAGAGACTGCAAGGGTTACATTCGTTCTTTTCTAACTGAAAGTCTCTTTTAAAAATAGGCAAGAATATCTAATATTGCACCCATTGTTCCATCCTCAGTTGACATTATTCACAGCATGAAAGCCAAGTATCTTGAACAAGCTTTACTTCATAAATAGCCAAAGTCTAATTCCACTCATGCCGTGTAACAAAAGATATCCTAAGTTATCAATATCCTTCAACTAGCACACTACCATCCGTCGGGAATTAAGACTAGCTTGCTATGAAGCTGCGATGAAGTCAATACCATAAAACTATGAAATGACTAGCCTTACCTAAGGATTCCAAAGTTAACAAATGCTTAAGATAACATAACGCCTAATCAAATTCCTTTCAGCTTACACACCTCTTTATAGGCACTGCATATTTTGTATTTCAGTAATTCTCTCTTTACTGCAACACTTGAATTTTATAGATAAGAAACCTTTAGTTCTTAAAAGGAGAGCTGTTACCCTGTAACAGATTTAAGTCAGTCCGGTCTTTTCAAAGTGAAACTGTAAACATTTTCCATAGAAGTGCCTAAAGATACAATAAAGGCAGCATGCACTCTTACTAAAGTACTGCAACCAGACAGACATGACCCTACCTTTGGGCATGGCAGACACAAAACGTTTCCTCCACCAGGGCTTGTTTCTGTCAGACTTCTCATCATCACTGTCTTTCCGTTCCTCAATCTGTAGAATGGCAGTCTACATTTGAGCATTTACCATATCAAGTGTAAAGTCAAAATTTCTCCTTCATGTCAGGTTTTGCTACATTGACTGTAAAAACAGAACTACAGCAGAGCACAGAAAGCCACAGCAGATTAAATTAGAAATACCCCTCCTGAAGAGGGCAAGCCTGTAAATGCAACACCTGAAGAAACTTAAGACGTCACTTATTTCTTTTTTAAAGAAAATTGCTTTTCAGGATGGGATGCTGCAGTATGTTAAATTTGAGCACTATAACAAATTTATTTCTGCAGTCCCACCAAATCAAATAAAGCTCATCCAGTAAACTTAAGAAAAGCCAGAATAATTTAAGCCACTCTGACCATCTGTAGCTTTAGCTTGTAAAACATTACTGGCCAACATTTAAAAGGTAAATAGAAGTGCACCGTAATTCCTTGGCTAAACACATTTAATACCAGCTTCCTGGCATAGTGAGCACGCTAGGAAAAGAAAAAAAAAAAAAAAAAAAATTGATAGAAGCCTTACCTCTCCCCTAGAGGAGTCTTTGCTGGGAGATGAGGATGATGACTGAGATGCAGCCACCAGAACAGCTGCTCCAGTGTTGGTGGTCGGCATAGGAAGCTCCCTCTCCTCATTGCCAGGACGTCTGTTCCACCCAGGATCACTCATAGGTCTCCGAACTGATGATACTATATCTGAACTCCTACTGCGGACTAGCCTCTCTGGATAAGAATGCCTCTGCTTGAATGCTTCTAAATCAGTTGGAATTAAACTGTGAGACCCAAAGTTTGGTAATCGGGCCTCATTACCCCCCATAGCTCCTTCCAAGATTGGTGGATCTGGTGGTGGATGAGAGGGTCTGGCGTAGTGTACTTTAGGCCTTACTACAGCCAATACACCTGCGGTCACAAGCATAAAAGAAGCCACACACGTTTCTTTAAAGATTCTTCAAAATTAGCTGGTACTAACATAGAAGCATTGAAAATGCTCATTTACTAAAAAAAGCTTATTCTTTACAACTTACCATCATTTGATGACAGCGGGTCAAACAATGCAAGCAACGAATCTGTCTGAGAAGGAGGAGATGTCAAGTGACTGGCTCCTGAAATATGGGGAGGAGGGGAAACATTTAGTACTCTATCAAGAACTACCTACAACGTAAGGGACATTGGAAAAACAGCCTTCAGCAACAAAAGTTTACAAAACACAAATTGCAAAATATTTTTAAAGATACTCTTACACAGAAAGTTCTCTGTAATATGCCGAAATGATAAAAGAATTGCATCACAAAAAGTGGGAAAACATGAGCAGCAGACCAATTCCAAAATGTAAGAGGATGATCAATGTACTCAAAGTGAAGTAGGAAAAGGGGATCTTAGATCTAGTACTGAAGTTCCAGTACTATAAAGTACTCGAGTCTCTTTGTCAAACAGATACAGTGCTAGCAAATAAGGAAAATGTTAAGCTTAGCCACCAGAAATTTGAAATTGGGAGAAACTGTACAATATAAGGATTCTACAAATGTCATTTGTGAAACTTCAGTTATCAGAGATTCTAATTCTCATTCACAGGTAATTTACTTACCGTGGGCCGTTTCATCCATGTCAGGACTTGTCACAGAATCTTTTCCCCCAAAGTCAGAGCTACATTCGGACCTCAGATCCTCAATCTTATTAGGAATATCTTCAGATGTTGCACTAATACCTTACACACAACAAAAGAAGCATCTGTAATAGTCTTTCAGAGAAAAAGGAAGCAAAATGCTGAAGCTGTTAAAACATTTGGTGAACACTGTAAGAATCTGTCTTAACTCACAGTAGCACCTAGAGACATTACGAATTTATGTACTCCTAAAATAACATTTCTGCTCTACATCTTCGACTGTTTTAACATAGTCATAATACGCTTTAACAATGGGCATCAGAAAGACACTCCACTCTGTTAAATACTTTGCAGAAAACTACAACCTAAAGTAGATATATGCTGGTTTGCTTAAAAAAGAAGTTGTGATAATAAAACTGAATGTTAGGAGTTTCTTCCAAATCAGTACTCCACTGCTAACAATTGCTACTGCAGCATGGAGTATTCAACGCTCTGCCACCTTTTTTATTTTTTCTGTAAGATGAACAAAGTATTACTGCTTTAAAAATTCCAGAACAAGTGCAGAAAGTTATTATATGAGTGGAACGATGTGTAACTACAGCAAGTGCAGCAAAGCAGATGTTGATCATGTTCTAATAGAGCAGAGTGTTTTCAGAGACAATCAAACACACCTGATACAACGCTGAGGCCTGGTGTACTGGGTCGAGAACTGACCTCCCTTACATCTGTGTCATCAGATGTGCTACCCAGCCCAGAACAGCTTTCCAGTTCTTGTAGTCTTTCCTCCTGTTTTAAGTCTGGGGCCTCTACAAAAGGGAGACAATGGAGAGTAGAGAGAAAAAGTATCATTACTCAATGCCACGCTCCCTTAATATTCACATACAGAAGGAAGTGGGGCATGTGTTGATTCAGTGCATTAAGTTCTAAGCTAACTCAAACACTTCAGCAAGATTTTTCTTATATTCTTTTATACAGAATGCAGGACTCTGCACAGGTAGCAATGTTCTATCTGCACGGGCATTCTAAGAAGTTTTTACTTTTTTAAGTACTGTATTTCTTAAACGCAACAGTATCCAGTCAAACCTTCACTAACCAAAGTAAACTGTGCTCCTAGATAGCCCTACTTAGTATCACAGGGAAGGAAAGCAAACAGAAGTCTGCTTTGCAATCCCTTCTCTCCCTTTTTGGCACTTAAGAATTTCTCAAGTAACAGTATGTCTCTCAACTTCTCTCTGCTTCAGAACAGTTTGTCCTTTTAATATTGGAAGTATTCACAAACACTAACTTAACCCTAAGAAAATAATCTCTCAAAGAAAGGAAGAGGCTGTGGTTTTGCATTATATGCCTCTGGAAGAGTCTTGTTTCACGCTAAAGAAATAAGCAAAACCTGCACAATTCTGACCTGAATCACTTGGCAATACTTCCACACTCCATGCCTCACTTGTGGTTTCTGATATGGTTGAACCTGTGCAGGGATCAAGCAACACGGATCCTGAACCTGGTAAACACAGCAAGCTGCCTAGCATGTTCTCTGCAGCTGCACCTGCAAAAGTAAAGCCGAGGCATATAGCTAGATATAGGCTTCCTGAAAAATATGATCACATTTGAAGCGTCCTTAATAAAGCAATCATGAAAGGCAATGTTGAAAAGATAGAAATGAGCAACTAAATACAATCCAGGTCATGCACACAAAATCCTCCTACAGAAAAGTTCCAGTTTAATCAATGAAAAAACATTTAGAGACAGGAGGGCTCTGCGGCCTCATTATTTTAATGCAAGCGTGAAGCATTTTAACATACCAGATGTACCACCGAGTTACCTGCTATTTCTTGCAAACGATCTTCATCGATATTTGGATCAAAGTCACTTCCCAAGACATCTGTACTCCAAGTTTCGCTCACAGTTTCTGATATATCTCTGTCATCAGTCAAGCCCATCATATCACGGATTTCAAATTTACGGAGCTTGTCATCAAGATTATCCTGAGTTGTGGCTATATAAAAATTAAAAAATTCTCAATTTTTTGAAGGGCTTCTCCAATTACTTTGGATTGAAAATCTGTAAGAGTACATTACAGGGGAAAAAACCCAAACAAACAGAACAACCCCCTAATTCTGTCAGATAAGAGTGTTTTCAAGTAAGGCCCGTAAAGCACCAGTACACTATTCAAGAGATGTGCCTTAAAACAGTTTTTAAGCGTATTTGAGACATAAGAAGTAAAATCTTAAAATACACATGGTGACCTATCAACCAAATTGACAGACAAAATGAAGAAAACTTAGCTCACTATTGAGAAAATCATACAACTCCTGTAAGAAGAACTTATCACAGAAAAGCTGAGGCCTCCAGAGATCATTCAAGCCCAAACCCCCTGCACAGAACAGGGTCGATGATAGCAGGTTGCTCATGGTTATGCCCACTCATGCTTTGAATATCTGCAGGCTGGCAACACCACAACATCTTTGGGCAACCTATTCCAGCATTTGACAAATATATATTAAACAGGAAGATACCCAGATGCTTTAAGACTACTCTAATCCAGACCACCCTATTCCCTGAAGGAAAAAACTTGGTATCAAGCAAAACATCATGAGCAGTTTCCTATAAAGGACTTAAGCCTCAAAATCCCACGTGATTTCTTTTCTAACAACTGAATTGTACAAGAAATATTTTTGGGGAAAAAAAAATCCAAACAACAAACCAAAACCATAAATAAATGCAAGAGTGGTTGCACAAGGAAAACTTTTACTTATTTTTTTCTGAACTAGTCAATTTTTCAACTTTTTTCCACAGGACTTCAGGTTTATCATCTACAGCACCTCAGGCACTTGTATCGGAGAATTTGCACCTGCCTTGTTCGTGCTCTAACAGTTGCAGAGCTTCAACACCATTGCTCCCAGAGGGGCCTGCGCCAAGCTCTGACACAGACTCCCCTTCTAAATCCAAAGATGACACAGAGTTGGAGCGATTTGAAGGACCTGTGAAAACAGATTTTACTGTAAATCTGATTTGAATAATAGTTCCTAAATAAAGAGCATTAACAACACAGGACACAATTATCAGAAAGATGAAAAGAAACAAAGTAGCAGTTCCAATATAAAATACTAATTGATGAGCTAATGCGCATTTTCTCTATTCTTGATCCCTATTCTGCAGATACTTAACCTGCACTGTGAATTGCTCTTCTCATGTTTAACAGTACTATACTAATTATAATAATCTACAAATACATTACCAGAAATGACTGGAATTTCACCATTACCATATTTTAATGTAACTAAAACATCAATAAAGTCTTTGCCAGTAATTTGTTTACTTGTCTATTAATTTGTTTTCTTATTTTGAGGAGAGAGCGAGCAAAAACTAAGTTATGGAAGTTATACAAAATAATGCATGCTGAGCGATCTGTACAAATCTCTCCAATACCACACATGAACCTGTGCTTTGTTGTGTCTGAGGTTCATATAAAGGAGTTGTCCAGAGTCAGGAATTATTCTGAGATATGTAATAGCTTATTAAAACACGATGAAAAATAAGTCTGAGAAGTCGAAGTTTAGAGTTATGTTAGATTATCTTAGTAATTAGTGCTGCACATAAGTTTTAAAAAAAGTTTTTAAAAAATAAAACAAAATCCCTCTGTCTTTCTAAATACACTTAGGTTTTTCACTCCTAATTCTCAGACTCAGTTAGGCCTTTGCAGGTCAAAATTTAGCTCCAGACTTTTTTCTTTGAATGGCTAAGAGGAAAGACAGGCTCTCAGGGTAAAATAGCACAGTCTCCAAAATGCCAAAGATGACATGCTCTATTTACCAGAAGTTCCTTTTATAAAAGGGGGGAAAAAAGGAGGGGGGGAAGCACAAAACTTCTTCAAGACTTAAGTAGCCCTTCACCTTCAGATATTCCTTCCAGATTATCACTGCAGAGGGAAAAGCGCAAGGTTTTATCAGGTTTACCATGGAGTTTGTTTTCATCAACAGGGACATCTCCTTGCCCACCATCCGCAAGCTGCATATTTAAGACCTGGGGAGCAGGAGAAAGAAACAAGTCTTCCTTAAAATAGTCTATTTTTCGTATAATTAAATAGCCAACAAAACACTGGACACATTTTTTGCGCTGCTTTCACTAGAAGTTAATGGCACAATCAAATATCTAGCACTCCACTTGAAAAAAAGACAGCTATGTCCAAAGTCAGAGGCTGGAGAAAATGTAACCAAGACGTGAACATAAGGCAAGTCCTGATAATAATGGAGCCACCAGCTCTCTCTTCACCCCAGCAGACTAATATAACATGGAAACTGGTCGTTACGAGGCTGCAAAAGGAGATAATCCAAACTATCAGGCAAGGCACCAAAGATGAAAGCAGAAGCTGTGCTACAGCTGGTGAAAGAAGAGGCTGCCTTACCCTAAGCAACGTAAGTCTGAAAACATTCACGGCAACGTGACCACAGCTCCACCCTCACAAGAGGCTGGGCCTGTGCGTTTCAAGTCTGAGCTGCCAAAAACATCGGGATCAGTGTTCCAGTTCTGTCATTCACCTGCACCACTTGATCCAAAGGACAAAATATGCAGAGAGATAATTGAGTCAGCTTCTTCAGGCTCAGAAACAACAGCCCAGGTTTGCTCTGAGGCGTGCTAGATGACAAAGCCTCTTCATAAATCTGCCAGGTTCATTTTTCCTGTCTTAATACACTGCTTTTCACACCTTGCAGATATACAAAGTGAGGAAAAAAAAATCTAACAAAACAAAATTTGAAAGTTACAAGCCTCAAGTTCAGTAAAATAAGGCAAGGATTTTCATTCCCGTGCTAGATTTATTACCAAAACTTAGCATCACAAATTCATTGTTCTGTTATTAGAGGACACAGAGGCTGTACTTTTCAAAATATCTGTACTTTTCAAAATTTCTGCATACCTCATTTTCTGACATCATTCCTGGAGTAATCTGTGGACCTGTTCCCAAAGAAATCACCAGCACTTCTTCTGGCTGAACTTCTGGGATAGTCTCCTGGGAGGATCCTTCATGATCTCCGTGCTGATCCATTAGAATATTTGATCTACTTCTGCTGCGAGTTGCTAAGAAAATATTTTGAAATACCAACATTAGAAAGCTTTTCCTTGTTTAAGGAGGAAAAAAAGATAATACAATGCAAATACAGAACCGCAATGTTTTGAATTAGGAATGTGCATACTAAATAAACTTACAAAATGCAGACATATTGAACATTGACAGATGGAACTGCTGTTTAAATTTGAGTACTACACTGTGAAAAAGCAAACTTTCAACATAAAAGTTTAGAGAAACAAGGTATACTATGTCCTGTGTGCATACACAAGTTCAGTGTACTCCAATCACAGAAAGACCTTTAATAAATTATATGAGAAAATTAAGAGGTTTGTTACCGATTAAAAAAGTCTAGGTTTCTGTGGTTTAAAACTCTTAATTCATTTAGAATTTTTTTTTCTCCTAAAAAGCAGGAAAATCTTATTCTAACAGATGTCTCAAACCCCAGACACACAATTCAACATCAGGTGGTTTACTTTGATGATTTTGCAACCCTTTATTAGTCTTTTCAAGTAGCCTCATATTCCCCTGATTGCCAAAGTAAACCAAAGGCATGCTTAAGTCATGTGTTACACATTTCACAGAGAAGAATGGAAAGAGGGCATTACCCACCAAAAGGGGTTACTAGAGTTATATGAGCTGAAAGATTGGTTGCAGAAGTATCCCAGGCAGTAATGGCTGCCAATTGCTGTCCTGGATTTCGAAAGCATTAAAATGAAACAAAAGAAATAAAAAATTTGAGCAAAACCTACTTTGTATCATAAAATAAATGCTGTTGTGCCACTACTTCATAGGCATAAGACCAGAACCATTCAGAAGCAGAGTTAAAACAACATGGGATAGGTTTGGTTTGGGGTTAGTTTTGTGGGGGTTTTTGCCACTTAGTGAGCTCTACATATTTTCACCCTGTTGCACACTAACACCAAATCTCTCAAACAAACAAAAATATCCCCTGTGGTCACATTCATGTAAACATACGCCAAAGGAGTGTACCACACTTCCTATTTAAAAAAAAAATATTACTGAAATGGACAAGTTCAAGACCTGGAAATCCTCTTCAAAAAAAGGACAAAACTGCAAACAACATCAAACTGCAGTACGATACACTAACAATTGGAATTAGACTGGGCAAGTAATGGAGAAAGAAGAAAGCTCTTCTTCTCAGCACATATTCTAAAAGTTCTGCTCTTCCTTTTTCATCCTCTTCTGCATTTGCTCTCTTCCAAGACACAACAATTTAAAACTTACTCTATCCCACTAATTAAATGTCATCACTTCTATCTTACCACTTTTCTAAACAATCTTCCCTCCTTGATCTGCTTCCCATCTTCAAATTTTCCCTTTATCACCACTGCAAGTAACGTGGCTACCAAACACTCCAGCATTTTTCTCAAGTTCAACAGAGAGTGATGAAGCTCACCATACTTGCATCAGAAAGTAAGGAAGCTACCTGGCTTTCTATGCAAAAGAAAATCCTCCACCACCTACAGAGAAAAAGTAGGAACTGAAGGTGTAGTCCAAGAATAGCCCCAAGAGACGACTGAAATAACAGCACAGAAAATCTACCAAGGTATCAGAAATCATGCAAGAAGTCTGCTTGCTCTCCTTACCTATTGGTAATCGATTTTTTTTGTTAGCTGGAGTAGTTGCAGGAGAAAGTTGTGGGGTATTATATGGAGTCATTTCAAGGCTGCTGCTTTTCCCTGGTTTGTTCTGGGGTAAGTTTGCCAGCAAGTTTTCCAAAGCCATCCGATCTTCCTTAAGTTGATCACTTGACATTACATTCCGCATAAAGCCAACCTAAAAATGTACAATTAGTGTTGGTAAGAATGGCAGGGTAAACTATCAGCTGTGTTTACCCTATCTGTAAACATATGGCGTCAAGTTTATACTACTTCTTTTTAAGACCTCATGATATTACCAGAGTAGTTAGCTGGCTGTATGTCATGTAAACCACTGTTCTGCTCAATCCCTCCAGCAGGTTAACAGAAGACATTGGAGGAGTTTCAACTGCACGCCCATCAATAACTACGTCCAGGAAAGCAGCAACACAGCTCTGCAAAGAGAATAAACAGTTTTTGAATGACAGACCATCTACTAGAAGTTACAACAAGAGTTAAGTAGCTTACATAACAATATCAGTTTTGCTTCCTACTTTTAAAATCTTAAGATAAAATACCATGTATCATTAAAATCACTGAAGAACAAGCAAGGAAAGCATGCAGTTAGTTTTAGTGTTTCCTTCGTTCCTTTTCTGCATTCAAAAGTGTTACTTACTTAAGTGACGCCTTACAATTTTTAAAAAAATGAAAGTGTTTTATGGCAATTAAACTGCCCCTTGCTGAAGAATCTGGTGAGTGCAGACTAAAAGTGAAACAGGGAAGCAACACACAATACCACTTTCTAACCTGATTTAATGTTACTTATATAATAAACATGTAACTTTGTATGATGACTGTGTAATAATTATAATCATCAGAAACCTGGAAGTTACACAAGCAAATCAGCAGGTTTTTAAACATAAGATAATACATCACAGATCATTAGCTTCACTGTTCCTCTGATGAAGCTAATTTCAGTATTGCTATGGACTATTCATACTAACAAAGGAAAAGCTGAACAAAAAAAGCAAAACTACGCAAAAAAGGAAAACAAGTTACTTGTACTAACAAATTACCTGGTGTTAAACCAGATTTCATACAAAAGTTGTCTTCAGATCAAAGTGTTTTCTTTTGGTTCAGCGGAAAAAAACAGAGATGGTAATTCAGCATTTCAGTTTAAAAGGTAACTTCCTTCAATTTCTTTTTTGTAAATTTCTTTTAAGAAGTGTTATGTAAGGGTGAAGCAAGAATCCCTGACCCTTAATTCTAGTACTTAAGATTTTGTTCCCAGCTTTGTGCAGGATTTAATCTGCTTTTCAGTACATATAACTTGGAAGTTAAACACTTAGTAAGTCCTTTGCAATGTCTGAAAAAAAGAGCCTGCAAAAGAATGAAGTACACACAGGAGCCATAGCTTTTTTTAGCCTGGATTCTTACCTTGTCAAATTTAGCAAGGTTGCTCTTCATGCGTGGATCTCCCTCTTCAGAACCTGTCATTGCCAATTGCTGCAGAAGTCTCCCAACCTGAAATGAAAAAGAAGTATGAAGAATAAGCATTTCAAACCAACATCATGATAGACCTGATTATAAAAAAAAATAGTTAAAAAAACTCCTCGGTTCTTATTCTTTTCCTAATTAATACTCCAATAAATACTTTTGATTGAATGGACAGAGTCTTGTACTTGCTTTCAGGGCAGAAAAAAATGCAAGAAACTTTATCAAAAAAAGTAGTCATTGCATTTAACAAGAAAATCTGCACACCTAATATGCTATGAGCATCCATACTTCCCTCCTTCCCAGGAACAAAGTGTGTTTTGTTTTTACAGTACACCAGAATTGAGTTGAATCTAGGTCATCTTAAACTCAGAGATTTTTAAAGGCTGTATGTATTTTACTAAGAATATGCTGGAGGAAAAAAAATAGCGAGAGGGTTAACCCTTTTTTCAGAGTATATAATCCTTATTAATCTTCAACTGCACAACAACTTTCAGTTTTAAAGAGTCACCATCTGCAAGCTCTGCTACAACATGCAGGCAGTGATACAGGAGAGGATTGCTAACGTATTTCAGAAAAACACTGGCAAGTCACTAGAATGATTATACTGTGAGAAACACTCACTGTCCTCACTGTCCAGTTTATAGACAACATTAAAAAGTAGGCTTTTGTTACTTGTGCGGGGAATATTCTCAGACAGGTGTTGCTTAATACCTTCAGACTACACGTCTACATACTGTCATTAAATTGCCCAAGTACTTGCACAAAGACAAAAATTTGCCATGAGGACTGGGGAATACTCTAAGGTTTAATGAAAGGGCAGATAGCCACCCACCAGAAACACTGGTCATTACTGCCAGGCAACAAGGTTCTTTCAGCAAAATATTTCATTATTTTGTGCAACACCTGACATAATATTTAACACAAGCGAGAACAGCACAACATTCCTTTTCACACATTCCAGTATTCATCTTACAATCACTTTTAGACTTCAGTTTCCATCCCTTATAATAGCTTTTAAAATACATTCGCAACTCCTCTAAGAGATAAAGGAATATGCGCTATCAATTTTTAAGCCAATATTTTAAGCAAACAAACTTTAGAGCATGCTTTTTCAACAACGATTAACACAAATATTTTGTTAGCATTCACCTTTAGGTAAGAGGGACAGTACCTTTACTGTAGCAACATCCACTAGAAAGTGGAAAAAAAAGGTCAAGAACATTTCTCGTAAGACTACTTTAAAGTGAGTCATACCTGCATCAGATTAAATCTTGCCACCTCATTTATAGGAGCATCAGAAATTATCCCATACTGTTCTGGGTTAACAATTGCAGGACAGATGAAACACGCTAGAAGAAGATCTGTGCACATTGCTCTGACCTCCCCAACCTCCAGCCTGTCTACACACGACAGCGTTTTGTACATTTGTGACACAATCCATCTCAAGCTGTGAGGAAAACAGTACGTGTTTTGTTTGAGATAGCCAATGAATTTGTTCACCAAGGTCACCAGCTTGGCCTCATTAGAGTCAACCATCTCTTGGACTCTTTGCTTGAACTTTTCTGTGCCTTTTTCTCCAAACAACTTTTCCTGTTGTACTGGGGAGAATCTCTCAATTAATTTGTTTGGATCAGTTTCCAAGTGGTCTTCATCTTCGACCAGAAGCTGCATGATTGGCTCATGTAAAGTTGCAGTAAGAAAAAGTTTTGCAGAAAAGAGTCCTTCAGAGAAGA
Organism: Falco punctatus; assembly: GCF_963210335.1. Taxonomy (NCBI): domain Eukaryota; kingdom Metazoa; phylum Chordata; class Aves; order Falconiformes; family Falconidae; genus Falco; species Falco punctatus. The sequence goes on from NC_137589.1 coordinate 42,705,886, forward strand.
GTTTGAATAAGATGCTGAATGCACAGGTGCCTCGTCTCAACAGCCGCCTAGGGTTGTCACTTTCCTTGAGTTCAAATTCAATCAAGTACCGGAGGACCTGGAGGAGGTAGCTCTCATCCTCCTGCATGATGCAGTTGCCATAAATGGAGGTGAAGACCGTGTGAATGACGCTCTGAGTGTTGTCCTGGTTGAGCTTCTCTCCAGCAACCAGACAGGATGCAATAAGCCTAGGGTTCTCTCTCAATCTGTTTAGGAATTCTCCATAAGCAGTCTCCTGAAATCCCAACTGCTTATATCCGTCCACAAACTGCGTGTCCTCCAAGATTTTAGCATGCTGGCAACATTCAGCAGGAGAAGCTTCAGCACTTTAAAGAAAAACATTGAAACAGTTTAAGTAAATCTCAAGCAAACTTCATAAAAGATGTTACGTGGTCAATCTATTAACAAGACTACCACCAAGGAAAAAAGTCTTTACATACAGTTAATAAAAATGATTTGCAAATTCAGGAATAAGAAGAGTTTGTTCCCATAAATGACAAACAGAAGCCAAACACATATATGAAAAAAAAAGGTAGCTTAAACAGCCAACAAATAACTTTCAGGTGAGTCAGATCCCCTAGTTGAGATTTGCTTTAAAACCTTACTATTTTTATGATTAGTACAGCAAAGGACTTCAGATACTAAGTGTAAAAAATCTGATGGATTTGCTGCAATTCACAGAGGTTTAGGAGCTTGTTCTTCCCAGGACCACCCCACCCTCCCAAGTCACCTTGTTATGATAAGTCTGTCCAAGTTAATCCTTTGCTGCTTGGAAATCCATGCCGTGCGGTACAGCTTTTCAGCTGTCTTCAATACATCTGCATTGAGCCTTTGAATAAGTTGCTTTTCTGAGTTTACATACAGCCGTTCCTGCTTGAGGTGATGAGCCAGCGTGTGTATATCTAGCTTCACCATCTTGGGCAGCGAGTGGGTTACACAGTACTCACTAAAAAGAAGAAAGAAAAAGAAACAGGTGAATTTCAACAGGTAGGGAATAAGTTCTGCCAGCCCCAATGAAGCAATAAGCAGTTCATAAACTCACACTTAGCAGTAAATACTGCTGATGCCCCTTCCATGTCAGCATAGTAATACCTTCTCTCAAATCCACAGCCCACCCACTTAATGACTGAGCCACTCTTTCTTAATGCAAAGTTTCCTAATTACCAACTTCATTAACCCCTTGTTCTGTCAGCACATCAGGGACACCTGCAAATGGTATTTTCAACTCACACTCATGAACTGAAATAGTAATACAGTACAGCGCTACAGAACTCCTGCACCATGCCTCCAATACACAAGGTAAGAAACTGGCTATTACTTGGAGAGATGTGGCCCTGGCTACAGCTTAGGTGACCAGCTCAGGGAGATGAAGAGGAGTCCCATTCCAACTCACTGTCTTGTGAATTGGCAAAAAGATTTCTGTACTTAATACTTTGCCTGAAAGCATGTCCACATAACACAGCCCTATCCAAGTACAGTTATCTCTGGCCTGTTAAAACAAATGCCCTCTCTAACCTGTGCATAAAAAACACCAAGCTCCCAATATTGGTCTTTTCTGCTAAGAAAAATAAAAATAATAATATTACCGATTTTAAAAGATATTATAAAATCAAGACTTATCAACACCCAGATAAGGCAGAAGTTGGAAATATAGCTGAAGACTTTGCTCAACAGTAGAATTCATTCAGAAAAAAAATCCTCAAATATTTCAATTCAGAAGAATATTTCTTTGGACTATGCTCAAAAAATATTGTTTTAAAGACAGAAAATCTGAAACAACTGTGGGCTTTCATAGCACATCAGGAACGAAAATCTACACAAACTACTGTTATGTCTCAATCTAACATCAGCTCTAACTTCATAATTAGAAAACATCTTGGTTACCAGTTAGATAAACTAAGAGTACCACACCATTCAAAACAAGTTCAAGGAGCTAATCCATCTAAAAATTAACTCTACAGAAGAAAAAAAAAACATCAACTGTGTTAATGGTAACAAGGGAAGGGGCAGAATCATGCAGATCAGATTGTTTCCATGGAATTAATGATAAACTGCTTTATGTCTTCTTCCCCACCAGAACTAACAGTCATACTAGTTAATTTGGGAAGAAAAAGGGTTTGATCCAGATATTGTCTATAACAGCTGTCTATCAGTTATATTGGTAATGGACACAGGTCAGAGCTGTCACAGGATCTGGCAATGAACCCCTCAAAGCCATACTACAGTTAAATGTAAAACTTACTTCCCACAACCTGTAGCAACTCCAGAGAAGCCTTGCTTCACAAAACCATTTAATCCATCCTTGAGAAACCACAAATAATGTATCATACACCAGCCTAATGCTCTGCCCTTTAGTGTTTTAAAGATCTGTGGTTCACTGCCCAGCCTAGCAGGAGATGATCTTCTCTGAAGAATACAGATTAGCTCCCTAATTAGGCACAGGTTTTACATTTGTTGGGTTTTTTTCAGTGTGTGGAGAAAGCCTGATAACCAGGTGCACTGACAGCCATCACTGCTCCTTGTGCGTGTTAAGTTCTTTCATCTGTAGTTTTAACCCCACAACCAAAACCCTAGCAGAGACGAAAAGAGATGCTGTCACAAGTCTTTATGCATGAAATATTGCAGTCTTATTACACCTGATGGTTTAAAGACCATTCCTAGCAGATACAGACAACTGTGTATCTAATGCTCTCTCAAAAACAAAACCCAAAACCCCAAAAACAACACACTCAAAAAAACCAACCCAAAACCCAAACAAAAAAATCCAGCAACTCTAATCAGTGGCTACAGCTCATACATCCAAAGATGAGATCAAGCAAGGAACTTGAAGGATACACTGATTTAGACATTTTTAACTGGGACAGTCTCAGAGAAATGATTAGAAAAAGAAACACTGACATTACTGCCAAAGTTCTTCCAGAAACAAATAACAACTTCTTGCAACAAATTTATTTTTAGCCCCAGAATTTAAGGGCTTGCAAAAAAACCCTGGCATTAAACTTGACACTGCCTGCAAACACAGTAGTAGCTAGTTATCAGACTATGAGCTATTGATACCAGCAAGAAAAAGAAGTTGCATCCATAAAAATACACATACACAAGATGTGCAGAACTATCTTCTGTCTTTTCAGATGCTTTCTGCTGTAAGGCAGTTCTTAACAGTTGCTCGTAGTTTATCAAGCCTTAACAGTTTTAGTTGGCATTTCCCATTTTAAGGTGGCCACCCACAGGCTCCGCATTTCTGGACAGAGAGTTAGTCCAAGCGGCTCTCCTGCTTGTAAGCAGTTTTGGGAAGGAATAGAGGACCCACATGGGGTACCCCCTATGAACAGCCTTTTGATTTCGCCTGTGTCCCTATGCTTTTGCCTTGCCAAATTTCAAAACAAGTTTCTATTTTTGTGTCACTCGTTACAAACACATTTAACAGTAGACAAGCTGATTAAACAGCTTCTGAGGTGTCTTATATACCTAGAAGTGATTTCTCTGTTTCACTTTTTTTTTTTTTTTCTGTTACTAGAGAAGATGTTTTCAGCACCAGGGAAGGGCTAAGCACTCTGACAGCTTTCAGCCTCTGAGGAAAGACTGTTCTTTCTCCCCTCGCCCACAGGTGGGAGCAAACTCCAGTCAGCAAGAGAGACAAAGTGGAAACAATATACTTTTTCTGTTAAATTGTGATTATCAAAATAGCCATTAAATTGCTGGTAACCTTTTCTGGAGCTACTGACAAGTAAAAAAACAAAATATATATATAAAAATCAGTTAACACTCAGAAAGCAAATAAGACTCCCATACAGGTCAGAGTCCTAATAAGCATGCATATAATCCATCTGTCCAGCAAACAAAATGAACAACAGAAGAGCAGAAAATGTCAGACTACTGCAAAACAATACTGTACCATTTGCAATGCCACCTAAAAAACACCCACAAAGACAGTATGGGCCTCACACATACTCAGAAAGTGAAGTTACCACCTAACATACAAGTGATTTACACATCTCCTTACAACAGAGCATCACAGCCATTAAACAGAGACACCGAAGCACCGAGTAACTGTGAGAAGTTGCACAGTGCTGTGCATTCTGACTTTCTGTAAACTAATTGCCACCATGAACTTCAGGCCCTGTACAAAACAAGGCTCCAAAGACTACCATTACCTGCATCTGCACTTCTAAATATACTGGTCCCATGACTACTTGATAACATCCTATCAATTGGCCACTACCCATGTGTCCATCTTACCTGATCTCTACTGTAGAGCAACAGAACTAATGAAAGCAAGAGAACTGATTTGGAACTGAACCACAGCAGGTTAATAACTACCACTTAAGTCAAGAATGATAAAAATCCACAGGATTTTCCTGTCGATCTGCAGGAAGTCAACTGCACGACAGCAGTTTTTACCCTATGCACAGGAAAAAGGGATCAGCAGTTTCCCCATCTTTACAATCCTTCATAAAAATTAGAGTAATGTGATTGCTAGTGACTGCTACTGAAATATACCTCTGTGAAGAGGACCGCCTCATTTACTCTCATTTAGCAGTTTTTACAAATGAATTATTCTGAAGTTGCACAAGTATAGCGAGCAACTTCGTCTTCGCCTTAAGTTTCTGGCAGACATTTCAGAACACTAGAGATGTCAAGCGGGTAGTTTAATACACACAGTACTTCAGCAGGCTTCAGACAGGCTCGAAAGAAAACCTACACCACAGTAAAGAAAACAAAAAAAACCTAGTTAAGCAAGATGCACGTGCTATTACTTTCTTCAGATACCAATACTATTAATGCAGCTGTCTTAAAAGAAGAAACTATTGTACCACTGACACACCTACACAGCATGGGCTGCCCCCCTTTCCAAAAACCTCTTCCCTTCATGATCAGTATGAAAGAACAACAGTTGCATTCTCTGACCAGACCACACAACATTCACTCCCCGCCAGTGTTCAGGACAAGAGCTTTAGAAGCAATTAGCCACAGTTACATATTTGGTAACACACCACAGAAGGCAGCACTAGAGCAGAGTGAGCGGCAGCAGCTTCAACTGATACTAATTCCAGAATGTTGTTTGTCAGATTACCTTATCAGTTTCTGGTAAACAAAAAGGTGCCCATAATTACCCAGTTACCTGGTTTATGACTACCATGCACCATACTGGAAATAATAGATGTCTGTAGGTAGTTGTATAAAGGAGACAGTTTAGGAAATTTAGATATCCAACAATCTGCTGTGGCTGAAGGAACAACAGATATCAGCTCCTGCTATGTGCAAATTATTTTCCAATCCCAGTAATTTCATTTTGCTGTGAAAACATTTCAAATTTTCGGTCAGTTATTTCAAGACTACTTACTAACCTACTGAGAGCTGTGACGCAGTAGGAGAAGCTTGGCACAACAATCCAAACAATTTCACTTCATGATGTTCCACAACATAGGACTTGACAGCATCTAAGGTGTTTTGCCCTGCTGTCAGCATGACATGTTTGTTCAGCACCCCAGACAATCTATGCCTTTGACAAACGCAGGACACAGATTGCTTCCTATGCTTGAAAATCCTGCAAAGCACTACATTCAATCTTTAGGTACTGAACTCCATCTTACAAAGTATGTGGCTTTGTATTGCAGCATGCAGAAACAAGTGACATCTCCGTTGAATATTTCTGCAATTCAGTTGACAGAAAAAGAGACTAAGTGAAGTAGTAAATACTGCTAGTACACCACATACTTCTTCCTCCTCCAGAGTTTCCTGCTCAGGGTTATTTGCTCCTCCTGAGTCTCGCTACGCAAGACTCAACTTCCAAAGCAAGTTAGGGCAGATCTAACGTAGGCAGGGCAGGGCAAGGCAAAACTGAAATCACTCTGTCTTGCTGAAAATTAATACCTAAGCAAGCTCAAATAGCTTTCATGCTAATTCACCTCAGATGCAGTACCTCCTTCTTCATTAGTATTTATAGTAATAACTAACAAGCCTTATTTCTTTATACGAGCTAACAGCCTATCTCCCAAAGTTGAGCTAAAAAAGTCCATTTTTCAGTAGGACAGCTCACCACAACCTCACTTATCTGCTGAACTCTCACCTTATACCCACCGTCTCAAAACACGTGTACAACATGCAAAATGCATTTCAATTTGCTACAGTTCAACATCTAATCAATATTAATAAGAAACTCATACCTCAAGTTTGTTTCTGCCCAGTGGCTGTTCTACAACTAGCGTTGAACACGCTGTCTATCCTGCAAGATCTATGTGCAAGGAGCACCTCGTTTCTCATGCCTCTCAACAGAACTTACCAGTAATGCACAGGATCAGCTGGCTACTAATTACCCATTACAGTATTACCGTGTTGCATAAAATCAACAAAAGCATATAACCATGCTAAAATCTACTCCAATTGCTTGCGATGCTAGAAAGAGGAGTTTCCCTTATGTAAGGAGTTGCACTAATAAACTTCTAGTCAGAAGAAGTGCAGAACTCTGAGCTGCTCAAACTGACAAAAACAACCTGTTCCCAGACCCTTCTCTCAACAGTAGCTCCCTTCCTCACCCTGAAACATCCCATCCACGGGCCACCATGCAGGCTAACTGCTGCTAGAGCACATACTGACAGCGTAAATCCTCCAGGACCTGACAAATCTCACACCAAAACCCTGGTGTGGAGTATCTTAAATATTTTGGAACCCTCCATAGCAGCAGCAGTTTAAAAGTCTGCTTCCCAAGACCACCATCCTGCTACTTTTACAGAGCACGGTATTTCAGTTTTCATGTAGTGCCTGTGCCATTCTCCCCCCTCCATCATCTTTAAATTGCAGCTTCTGCTTGTGGGTCAACTGCACCATCCACAAAAATAGCATTTTACCTATCGGTGAGTGTAGTGTCACATGCTCGGTTTGAGAGCTTAATCGTAACGGCTCTCTCCCTTCAGAGCACGGTATCATGACTTTGCAAGAAAGATACTCGCTCGATCAAGTTCTTCAGCGTGAAGGGGCTGTTAGTAAGAAAAAAGGGAAGTCACGATACTCGCTGAGTTACAAGTTTTAGAACTGCCTAACGCAAAAGCCACGACGGAGATGGCAGCGACGTTGACGCCGAGTCACTTGGGCAGCAACCCGTCACCCAGTCCGGCGGCGGCCGAGCATGGAGGGCCCAGCCAAGGGCTGCAATTTTTCAAATACCTCCACAAACCTCCAGAACTACCGGTTCTCCAGCACTAACATGGCAGGTAGGGCTGGCTCCGGCCGGAGGCGGCTGACGGGGAAAAAAAGACACAGATAAACACTGGAGGAAAAATCTTAGGGCCAACTTCTCTCGGTCCACACACACACGCACACCCCCCGCCATACCCCGCGCACCAGCCTTCCCCCCCTGCACAAACCTTCCTCCTGGGAGCTCAACGGGAAGAAACAGCCCACCTACCCACGGTTCAGGGTCCCGCAGCGCTGCCCCCTCGATTCCCTGCAAAACCGACGGGTTTCGTCAGGCCCCGGGCCGGCGGGAGGGCTGTGAGGTGGCCTGGCCTCGCCTTCCTCCTCCTCCCTGCAACACAGCGAGGGGGGGGAAGCCAAGCGGTGCTGTGGAGAGGCGGGGGGGGGGGCGGGGGGGGCGGGTACGAGCCTGCCCGTACCCGGCCAGCGCCCCGGCTCCGCCGCCGCCCGGCTCCCGCTGCGGCCCCGAGCCAGGCGCGGCACGGCGCGGCACTGCGCAGGCGGCGGGCGGCGACGGCGACCGCGCTCCTGGGACATGTAGTCCCTCGGCCGGGGCCAGGGGGGGAGCGGGGGGAGCTCCGCTCCACCGCCGGCCCCCGCTCCCCTCGGCCCTGGCCCATGCCTCCCCTTCAGGCGCTGGAGCCCTCCCTCCAGCCAAACCCCAGCACCGAGCACCCCCCTTCACTACTAAACAGCACCTCAGCCCCTTCCTCACCCCATCCCTATTCAGAGAAAAGCTCTGCCGAGAGAATTCAGAGGGGTGGAGGAGGGCTGGGTGTGGAAAAATCAATCCCCCTCGCACCGGCATTGAGGTAGCTGGTACGTATCTATAGGACGTCACAATATGTATCTATAGGATATCTACGTATCTATAGGACATCGCTACATGTATCTGTAGGACACCTATGTATCTATAGGACATCCCCTATATGTATCTATAGGACATCTACATATCTATAGGACATCATTGACAAGCAGGTAAGGTATGTCAGCATTGGCTGTTACAGTGGTTCAAAAAAGCACCAGCAAAGTCGTTCACAAGTTATGTCAAGTGCGAAAGTGTTGCTCAGAACAGAGCAATCCAGTCTTGAGCGTAGCGATTGCTTCATTATAAACAGCAACAGACATCGCTCCAGCCTCGGCCGTGATGACTGCAATACAGGCACAGAAGTATTCTCACTTTGCCCTGCATTTCAAGATTCTCAGAAAACAAACAGCTCTCGCCAACGCATGACAGGGCCCGGTACAACCATACGAGAAAACAAGAGGCTCAGGCTGACGGAACATGGTAAAGTCACTGCAACAACCTTGCAACAAAACAATCTGCAGGGACAGGGATAGAGATGGAAAACCACAACTCCCAATGCATGTAACTGCTCCTCGCAACACACAAGTGTCAAATTTATACCCAGTAGAAATACCAGGGAAAACTCAATAGTGGAACATAATTTATTACACGAAAATTTGTCCCAACAGAGGTTTTAAGAAGCCTGTTCTCTGAGGGGAAAGTACTCGCAAGTACTATTTGCAGTCTAGGTTGGTTCCACATAGCTCACTTGGAGAAGAGGGATGCCTAGGCACGGTGTGCGACGCCAGTGCTCAGCCAAGGCTCTGAATGGTGCCCAGTGCTGCAAACCCTCCAGGACTGCTGAGTTCCCAGGCTCCCTGTGAAGAAGGGCACAATATCCAGGCTTGATAGTGATTTGAGTGGGAAAGGGACACCTCCTGAGCACACACAGCTGTTTGATTTTCATTCCCAAGTTATCTGCAAAGCTCTTCCCAGCAGGCAACTGGAAAGAAAAGCCGAACATTTACACTTTGTATCTCTCGCTCTCCAAAATATTGTCTATGTGCCTTTTTCTTAACTGACACAGTTACTGCCCTGAATTCTCTTCTCTGATAAAAGAGAAAGTCTTATGTAATTGAACTTTTAATATCCAAATAACATTCCAGAAACCACTACGGCAAACTGAAATATAACCAAAAAATGCTCAGCAAGCTCAAAAACACAAGGCACCAGCAAACTGTTATGCCTGGTATCGCACAGCCAGTGGTCATGCTGTATTCCCAACCACAATACAGAATACCGGCTGTATTTACCACATCACTCCCGCTGGAGAACTGAGGAAAAGCTGAGGGCCTACAAGTATGAAACCGCTCCCCCACCTTGTCTGCAGGAGGTTTCCTAAAAAGAAAAAAAATGCTTATGCCATTTATAGTTCTCAGGACACAGAGGTACACTAGGAGATAATTCTCTTTGAAGGACTAAACTCAATAATTTGCCAGACACCTCAGAATTTTTAAAAGGAGAAAATCAAAGTGAATGAAGATATAATTCAATTTTTAAAATGAGAAGCATGAACAGATATAAAGGATGCAAAATATACTTCAAAATAGAAAGAACAGCATCAAGACCAAAATGGCATTTCCAGGTGGGTCTTGAGTAACAACAGTGTTTTACAATGCCTCATTTCATAACCATAAGAAATCCAGGCTGCTGGACCAGGCCCCACTGGCACAAGAGATAACTCTTAAAATTTAAGTCATTTACACTTGCAGAACGCTGCCTGAACACAGCGGTGCCTCACTTTGTTTGCAGCCCCTTTTTTTATAGTATGATTACCTGAAATTGTTTTTGTTAAGATTTCAGACCTGGTGTTATATAAAGGTGGACGAGCAACTTTTAATTTCCCATCATATGCTACTCTTCCATCACACAAAACATTCATTTTTAATTTGGAGTTTTGTAGTATTGATTTTTGCTTTAAGATGTGATTTTAAAAATTAGCACGAAGGTAACAGATGCATGTGTGACCTGCAGAAGTGCAAACCAACAGGCAGCAGCGATGCAGCCAGGCCTGCTACCTACGTAAGGCAGGGGTGATCCGGGAGGCTCACAGACTGCGCCTTCGCCTTCCTGTGGAGCTTCCCAGCCCGCGCAGCCAAGGGGCTGATGTAACACGGTGTAGCGAGTTACAGGAGGGAGGGCACGGTGACTCAATGAGGGGATCCCGGTTCAGACGGTGGCACCTTCCCCGAGAGACCCGCTGGCCCCGCTGGAGCGAAGCCCCTGGCGCCTGGCCAAGGACAGCCCCTGGCTGGGCCCTGCGCCCCTTCACGCACAGGGAAGGCCGCGGCCCCTCGGGGCTGGCCGCCCTTGCTGTCACCCCGCGCCTGGCAGGCGCCGCCGCAGGGCCCTGCCTCCACGTATCTCCCGCGGGGGACCCGGCGGCGCTGGCAGGGCCGCTGCGGCCGGGGCGGGAGGCGTCGCGGGGACGCGAGCTGCCCCGGCCGCGGCCCCGCAATGGCGGGCTGAGCACCCCCCGGGATCCGTAACCATGGAAACTTCCAGAAGGTGTCCCTCCCCCCCGGCCCCGGCCCCGGCCCCGGCCCCGGCCTCGCCATGGCGGCCGCCGCCAGCCAATGGGCTCCCTCCGCTTGGCTCACGCTTCTCTGTTGATAGGTCCGCGACGCCGGCGGGGTGAACCAATGGGGTGGCGGGAGGGAGGCGCGCTGGGCATGTCAGAGGGACCGCCTGATTCTCCCCAATCAAGCAAGGCCAGCTTAGTAGCAGCCAACCAATGGGAGAGCTCCAGCGAGGGTGCCACAGCCAATGGCGAGCCTCCACGAAGGGGTAACGTAAGGTATATAAGGGCGGGCGGCGCGCCTGTGCTGTTCAGCAGCGGCTGGGGGCGCGGCGAGTGCGGTGGTGACGGTAAGGGCGGCGGTGCGGGCCCAGGGCGGGCGGAGCTGCCGGCCGCGCGGGGGGGCGCCTCCATTTTGTGACCGGCGGTTTCTCGGCAGGGCGGCGCGGTCGGTATGAGGCACCTCGTGTTAGCGCTGCTGCTGTTGGGCGCCGCGCGGGCGGACGACGAGGAGAAGAAGGAGGATGTGGGCACGGTGGTGGGCATCGACCTCGGTACCACCTACTCCTGGTGCGTTGGGAGCGGGCCGTGGGGAGGTGGAGCGGAGCGGCTGGGCCCTCGAGTGGTGGGGCGGTTGGGGGGGGCAGCTGGGCCTGTGGGTCCGCTGGCGGTGCTAGGCCTCGGGGTGCGGGGGGGAACGACCTGCGGGCATTGCGGGGGGAGGCAGGCTGTGGGCCCCCACCCCGGGCAGAGCAGCCCCTCGGAGTGGGGGTGGGGTGGGGTTGGTAGCAGGCTGTGGGCCCCCGGGTTGTGCTGGGCCTCGGGGCGCAGGGCGAGGCCGGCGGGGGGGCTGCGGGCCCGCGGGCAGGGAGGAGCGGAAGTGGGGGGGTGCAGGCCCCAGCACCGACTCATGGTTCCGCTGCCCGCCCCCCCCCCAGTGTGGGCGTCTTCAAGAATGGCCGCGTGGAAATCATCGCCAACGACCAGGGAAACCGTATCACGCCGTCCTACGTGGCGTTCACGCCTGAGGGCGAGCGCTTGATCGGGGACGCTGCCAAGAACCAGCTTACCTCCAACCCCGAGAACACAGTGTTCGATGCGAAGCGGCTCATTGGCCGCACCTGGAACGACCCCTCTGTGCAACAGGATATCAAGTACTTGCCATTCAAGGTGGGCCCCGAACGTGGGAGAGGGGGATGGGGGGAGGGGGACCTACACTTCTGGCCAGGAGAGGCTGCTGAGTTATGGTGCCCTTTTGAGCAGCCCGTTTGTTCCCTAGCCTTCCCAAGAGGGTTGGGGTGCAGTGATGCAGCTGTGGTGTGTAGCTAGCAGTTCCTTCTGTTGGCTGGCAGTCAGGTTTTGTTACAGAGGCTTGGCTTTCATTAATCTTCAGAAGGAAGGAAATGCTCAGACAAGTGGGAATAATTCTGTGAATTGTTGAATGGGACAGTATGCATTGTTCTCTTCAGGTTGTTGAAAAAAAAGCCAAGCCCCATATTCAAGTTGATGTTGGAGGTGGACAGACAAAAACATTTGCTCCTGAAGAAATTTCTGCTATGGTCCTAACAAAGATGAAGGAAACTGCTGAGGCTTATCTGGGGAAGAAAGTAAGTTCATGAGCACTATTAACAACTGCAGATTAACTGAACTAAACCATTCAGTGCTACTGGCCCCTTTGGTGGCTCAGCAGATAGTGGGCTTCCACCTCTAAAGAACAATAAGCTATTCATAAATAACCACAGCCATGATGATAACCAGTGATGCATTTTTACTTCATTCCTATAACAAAACTGTCTTACTCATTCAGGTTACCCACGCTGTTGTTACTGTGCCAGCTTACTTCAATGATGCTCAGCGTCAGGCTACAAAAGATGCTGGTACTATTGCAGGGTTGAATGTGATGCGAATCATCAATGAGCCGTAAGTAGCCTCACATATATCCTGCCTGCTGGGGAGGTGGGGGTGGTAGTCCCAGTTTTCTGAGTGGGCTGTTCCCTATACAGAACTGCTGCTGCCATTGCTTATGGATTGGACAAGAGAGAGGGTGAAAAGAATATCCTTGTGTTCGACTTGGGTGGTGGAACTTTTGATGTATCCCTCCTCACAATTGACAATGGAGTCTTTGAAGTTGTGGCTACTAATGGTGACACTCACCTGGGTGGAGAAGACTTTGACCAACGTGTTATGGAACACTTCATCAAACTCTACAAGAAGAAAACTGGAAAAGATGTCAGGAAGGATAACAGAGCTGTGCAGAAGTTAAGGCGGGAAGTGGAGAAAGCAAAGCGAGCCTTGTCATCTCAGCACCAGGCTAGAATTGAAATAGAATCCTTCTTTGAAGGGGAGGATTTCTCAGAGACCCTTACTCGGGCCAAGTTTGAGGAGCTGAACATGGTAAGTTTAGATGCCTTGGCTCTAGAGTGGAGACTTGTGCAGTATTTCATGCTGTGACATTGCACTCTGGAGTATAAATAACTGCCTGCTCGCACTAGAAAGTGCTCCTTGCCAGGGTAGCTGGGGCTGTGTGTATGTTAGTGACAGCTGAGGCCTCATCAAGGCTGGTCACAAACCAGTTGATGTTCCTCCTCTGTAGTGGTTGCCCTTTATACACTAAAGGCTGCATTATTGGGAAATGAGGCATGTGGGAATAGGGCCTTACAGTCCTGTTGGGGTGTTTTTGCCTTCTAGGACCTGTTCCGTTCCACTATGAAGCCTGTTCAGAAAGTTCTGGAGGATTCTGACCTAAAGAAGTCTGATATAGATGAGATAGTTCTTGTTGGTGGCTCTACTCGCATCCCCAAAATACAGCAACTAGTTAAAGAGTTCTTCAATGGGAAAGAACCTTCTCGTGGCATTAACCCAGATGAGGCTGTAGCCTATGGTGCGGCTGTCCAGGCTGGTGTTCTCTCTGGGGACCAAGATACAGGTAACGACACCTTTGCTGTTCCTTCAAGGGTATTGACAAAAATGCAGCAGAACTTACAGCTGGAAAAGATTGAAGAAGCTGTGTGCCTCTGAGGCCTCAGGATCCTGTGCGCAGTGATGGGGGTGGTGTTTCTTTCTAGTTGTAAACTCATGTTACAGCCTTACCCTTGATCTGTTCCAGGTGACCTGGTGTTGCTTGATGTCTGTCCTCTGACACTTGGTATTGAGACTGTTGGAGGTGTAATGACCAAACTGATACCAAGGAATACTGTTGTTCCCACAAAGAAGTCTCAGATCTTCTCCACAGCTTCGGACAATCAGCCAACTGTGACAATCAAGGTCTATGAAGGTAAGAATCTGTAGGACTTCAGTACTTGGCTACTGTCTTCTCACAAAGGCTGTAGATGCTTATGGATATGTCTTTATAGAAAAGAGCTCAGTAACAGTGCTAGCTGTCTGAAACGGCTCTGATCAGGCTTCCTGACCTGCATTGAAAGCTGTTGCTAGAATTTTTTCAAATGTCCCTTTTTCTTTTTACCATGGTTGCACCTCTGAAGAGCTCTTCAGAGTAAGAGGGAATAGCATATATAGTGTAGGAAGTGTCTAGACAGTTCCAAGTCAGGCTACACACTTTTTAAAGTTTTTAATTCCAGCCAAAGCACAAACCACAGCTAGGAAAGAAATAAACCCTGTATCTAATTGTCTTCTAGGTGAGCGTCCCCTCACAAAGGATAATCATCTTCTGGGAACTTTTGACCTCACTGGCATCCCTCCTGCCCCTCGTGGTGTCCCCCAGATTGAAGTTACCTTTGAAATAGATGTGAATGGAATCCTCCGGGTCACAGCTGAAGACAAAGGCACTGGGAACAAAAACAAGATCACTATTACAAATGATCAGAATCGCCTGACTCCAGAAGAGATTGAGAGGATGGTTAATGATGCAGAGAAATTTGCTGAGGAAGACAAGAAGCTTAAAGAACGCATTGATGCCCGGAATGAGCTGGAGAGCTATGCCTATTCTCTGAAGAATCAGATTGGGGACAAAGAGAAGCTGGGTGGCAAGCTGTCATCTGAAGATAAAGAAACAATAGAGAAAGCTGTAGAGGAAAAGATTGAGTGGCTTGAAAGCCATCAAGACGCAGACATTGAAGACTTCAAAGCAAAAAAGAAGGAGCTGGAGGAAGTTGTTCAGCCAATTGTTAGCAAGCTCTATGGAAGTGCAGGCCCTCCCCCTGGTGAAGAGGAAGCAGCAGAGAAGGATGAGTTGTAGATACTGGCATCTCTGAATGTGGTGTGTGTGTATATATTGGACTCAGGAACACTTGTTTAAAATATTGAACTCTTAATTTGGAATGTAACTTTGAATCTTCACTCGTGAGTGGAGCTGGAAATGCTAGCCCAAAGTGGCTGTATACTGCTTTTCATTAGCAGTTGCTTGATGTCTGGGGAGGGAAGGGTAGCAGGGGGGGAGTGTAAATGCAAAATGGGTTTAGAAGTATTGGCAGTGGAAGCATTCTATTTAACAAGCTGGTCATATGAATTTGGTGTAGAACTTTCCTACCTGAAGTGACCACAATAAATTTGTTATTTACACTGGACTTTGTTCTGGTTTTGTGCCTTCTGTTACCTAGTTAATGGCAGCTAGGTCTATTACATAGTTAACTGCAACTAGGTATAACCAAGATGCAAATTAAGCCAGAATGCTAGGGTTTGAGTTGCCCTTTGGTATGGTGACCCTTCAAGGTAAGCCTTTCCTAGGATTGTGAGCCTTCTGGCTTCCCTGGTGGAGGAGAGCACCAGGGGTAGTGGGGAGAAAGCTGGAAAGAAGGCTGAGAGGCCTGAAAGCAGAGGTTTATCTACCCCCATCAGTTATGATGCAAACTTAAATGCAAAGCAGGTGAAGAAGGAGACCAACTTAAACACAAATAGTGCAGGAAAGTAATAAAAGCTCCTAAAAATAGTTTCCATAGTCTTGTACAAGATAATGGAACAGTTAGCTAGTCTACACCTAATGTGATTTAAAAAAAAAGTCATCTTTGGAACTTGGGTCTTTTTATTTACTTAACTGAGATACTTGTCCTATCCCTGGGATTAGATAAGAAATGGAACAAAGTACAGAAGGAGCTTTTGTGGTGCCTGCTGTAGTACCTTCTAAAACCACTTGGTGCTTCACCTTTTCCCTGGCATGGGGGATGCTTCTGGCTTTTTCACTCACTCATTTTAAAAATGGTGAAGACTCTCACCTCTCCCAGAATATGCTGTTTCCAAGTACCACTGGCTTCGCAGAGGGTGTTCCTGCAGCCAGCAGGAAGCCCTCTCTCCTGACCCACAACCCCTCTGGGCTCTCCTGTTGCAGCAGCTGAACCCTTTCTGCAGCCACCCACCCCAGGGAACTCTGCCTCTGGCCAGCAGGACTGCATACAGAAACCATCCATTACCTTGGGGAGGTGTTAGCACAGCACTGCCTCTTTGAGGGTAAGAATTTCTTTATTGGAAAGAATCAACTTAATGTGATGTACTATAAAACCGTAGAAAAGGCTGGTGCTGTGCAGGACCACAGCTGTGCTATTCAATCAGACTGACCACACAGTCCCTGTATATTTCCCCCTGCGTGTCCATCCCACCAAATACAAACAGCAGGTGCACAACTGCACCCTCAGCACACCCCTTATCCTGGCCCTGCTGCAGGGGGCCACCGTTGCTGCCCACCAGCACAGGTGACTCATCCCCAGCTTTGTCCTCCCAGGTGCTGGTGCCTCCACTCTTTGCAGCCTGCCAGGGAATGATGCACATAGCATGGTCCAGCCTCCCAGCAGGCAGCGGGGAATCAAACTGTAGGAGCGTCCACTGCTGCCTCTCTGCAGTGCAAAAACACATTCACATCTTTAAATATGGCTTCCCCAGCTTACAGTGTGCTGGGGCTGTGATGCCATTAGATGACTTTTGAACATTATAGAGCATTTAGTCTTGTACTGCTGTAACCCCAGCGCAGCGGTACAGACTTTTGGGACAGCAAAGCCCAGGAACCGAGTGGGTCATGCACTTACCACTGCACATCTCAGAGAAGTCTCCCTACCTGTGTGATACTTGTATGTAGTGTCTAGTGTCCCAGCTGGCCCTATCCCACCAAAAATGTACAAGTGATCCTTAAACACGGCTGATGAGTGGGATGCCCGTCCTCCTGGGACATCGCCAGTGGCTGGGATCTTAACCCACCTCATATCATCTGTTGGAGAAAAAGAACACATCTGTGGTTATGCACATTAAAAAAACAGCAAGTTTTGTTGTTTTAAACAAATGGGATAGTATTTCAAGCATTTAAGAACTGATCTTTTAGAAAAAAGGTCTGCCAAAATCAAAACGCAGCACACAACAGCTGTAGCTCAGTACCTATCTCCATACTTACTTGTATCAATGCAGAACAGATCATTGTAAAAAGTGTCTCCAGCTAAACCACCGTGGATGAACAGTTTGGTCCCAACTGCAACCACAATGTGCCCGTGCCGAGGAGAAGGGGGATCACCGTGAGTATCCGGCTGGGACCAGGACAAGGTGGCTAAAAATGGGAGTACACATGCATTAGGAAGAAAACTCTGGAAGCTCTACAAACCAGTGACCCCAGAGCCCTGCCGAGGCATCCTAAGGAAGCAACTCCAGTGGGGTCAGAGAAGAGCTAACGCCACAGCGCAAACTGCAGGCAAGGCCTCCGACGCTGCTCTGCTGTTTTGGTCACCCAGTAGCACTAAAGATTAATTCAAACTGGAAGGCAAACGTGTTGTGGTGCACGTGGGGCTGTAAGAATGAATGGGACAACTCTGACAGTACCCGAGCAGCACAGGACAATATCACCACAGAAAGGAATCAACTGTTGGGCAGAAGTGACAAACTACTCCCACCTCCCATGGCATTCCTTATCCCAGAGCTTTACACTGCTGTTCTGGCCCAAGTTCCCAGGGACTACATAAGGACAAGTGTGTGTCAGCAGTGAGGAACACCCACCCACCCACCCACTTAAACTCGTAGCCAAAGCAGGGGGCCAGCATCTCCATGTCTCTGTGGAGCGCAGCCCTCCCACTGCACAGAGGAGGATTCTGTGTTTGGCGCAAGGGCCCTTCCCGCATCTGGAGGTACCGGTGTCAAACACATGCAGCTGCTGGTCTTGAACCGGTTCTGCTCCTTTCTCTCCCCCTCCAAACACATACAGACAGTCTCCTATAGCTGCTGAGGATGTGTGAAACGTCCTGGGCAGCGGCGGCACGCCTCTCACTTCGGGGCTCTTCCAGGTTCCCATTTCTAATTAAAACATTTGATTAACAAAGCAATCAACACGGTAACAGAAAACACCCTCTTCCCCTGCAGGTGACAGCCACCGTGGCGGAGCTTGACGGCAGCTTCATGCCCACTCGCTCGCGGGGCCCGTACTCCAAGGACAGCCCTGAGTGACTGGGCCGGCCCCTGCCACCGCGCTCCCGGGCCCTCCCCGGGGCCTGGCCCCGCCGCCGCGCTCCCCGGGCCCTCACCGAGGTCCAGCACCTGGACGCAGTTCCGGTTCCCCGCCGGGTGGGCGCCGCCGAAGACCCAGAGGCGCGGGGGGCTGCCGGCGGGCAGGCAGGTGGCGTGCTCGTAGCGCGGCCGCAGCCCGCTCCAGCCGGCCGCGGCCCAGCGGTGCGCGCCTGCGGGCAGCGGAGAGCGGTCGGCCCCGGCCCCTCGCTTTCCCCCCATCCCCCCCGGTCCCGCGGCCCGGCCCTCACCCAGCTCCACGAAGTGGGCGTCCGCAAAGGCGCCGGCGGGGTCGGCGCCACCCAGGAGGAGGACGCGGCCGGGGCCGCCGCCGGGCAGGAAGAGGCAGCCGTGGCCCACGCGCCCGCGGGGCCGCTCACCGCGCGGAGACAACCGGTACCTGCGGGAAGCGCCGGGCAGCGTCAGCCGCGCCGGGCAGCGTCAGCCGCGCCGGGCAGCGTCAGCCGCGCCGCGCCCCCCCGCCCTGCTCACCACTTGTCCGGCTGCGGGCGGCGGCCTGGCTCCAGCAGCGGCAGCGCCCGCAGGCCCATGGCGGGCCAAGCCGGGGGGGACCGCGCCGCTCGGCACGCAGCGGCCCCCGCCGGAAGCGGCTGTCACCTTCCAGCCCGCGCCTGCCGGAAGTGCCCCAGGCTTCCGTCGGCGTCTCGCCCCGCCTCCGGAAGTGCCTGGCCCCACTTCCGGTCCCGAGCCGCCGTCCCAAGATGGCGCCGCTGGACCTAGACAAGTACGTGGAGATCGCGCGGCTCTGCAAGTACCTGCCCGAGAACGACCTCAAGGTGCGGCGGCGGCGGCGGGGCCCGCGGCGGGGCGGAGCGGGCCGGGGCGGGCCGGGGCGGGGGCCGGGCGGGCCCGGGCGGGCCCGGGGCTGGAGCTGACCCGCTCTTCTCTCGCAGCGCCTCTGCGATTATGTGTGCGACCTGCTGCTGGAGGAGTCCAACGTCCAGCCCGTCTCCACGCCCGTCACCGTCTGCGGGGACATCCACGGGCAGGTAACGGACGGCTGCCGGCGCGGCCCCGCCCCGCCGGGGCCCAGCTGCGGCCCCGCCGCGCCCGCGCTGAGCCCCCCGGGGCCCGTCCCCCTCACGCGGCTGCATCTCTCCGCAGTTTTACGACCTGTGCGAGCTGTTCCGGACCGGCGGCCAGGTCCCGGACACCAACTACATCTTCATGGTGCGTGCACCGGGCGTGCCCCAGCTCCTTGGCCTGTCTCGTTTATAAAAAACGAGTTTGCGAGTTAAATCCTGCCAGGTGCATTGAGTTTCAGACCCTGGCCGGGAGCGTTGTCTTTGCTTTCACTGTTTGGCTGCTGCCAACGGGTTTTACTTTGTGGAGTTAAGTAGGAATTAGGTGGTGTAAAGCGATGTGGGAAGAGAAGAGCATGATGCCCATCGAGCGGAGCTGTGTGGGTGCTGCAGCAGCACCCTGCCTGAGCCAGGGGGGGCTGGGGGTCCGTCATGTCTGTTGGGCAGCTCTGGGTGAGTGTGGTGGCCAGCTCGAATCTGATACTCTGGGTGACCAAAGAACATGCTCTCCTAGATCGAGCAGACCCCAGCTTCCCCTTGGTGTTAGCGTTCGTTATGTACCGCGAGAAATGTAGAACGGGGTGTATCCCTTGGCAATTCTCCATTTGACTGTTTCTCTGTTTACGAATATTTTTTTGACTTGCAGGGTGACTTTGTAGATAGAGGTTATTATAGTCTTGAGACTTTCACTTACCTTCTTGCACTAAAAGCTAAGTGGCCTGATCGTATCACACTGTTACGAGGCAATCATGAAAGCAGGCAGATAACACAAGTATATGGATTTTATGGTAAGTCTTTATCCAAACAATTTCTGAGTGGGGGCTAACGTGTAATAAACGATGTCTTTCCCTTGGGAAATCCATTTTGAATGCAGCTTTTGCTGGGGCTTCCCTGGGACTGCATGGGGCGTGGGCTCGGTAGAACTTGATGTTGTCATTTGTTAATGTGATCGTTGTCTTTGTGAAGCAGAATGTGTTTTAGTCCAGATCTTGGCGCTCTTTTCCTCTAGCGTCTAGGTTTTGGTGCCACATTCAATTTTAGAGACTGAGCACGTAGTTATACAGAACTTGCTTTGCTATCTTGTAATGAAAGGTTCTACACAAGGTTATGATGTGACTGTAATTCCCCTTAAGTTTCAGTATAACTAAAAATCAGTGTCACATGTAGAGTTTGCTGTCGAAGCCATTCATTGTCAACAGTGAGGATCTGGGAAAATGCAACTGGCAAGAAATAAGCAGCAGAACAAGTGTGTGAAAACCTGAGGGAATTAAATTGCTTGGAAACTTATTTTTTTGTCATGTGAGGCTGTGATAAAACCTGGGGAAATCCTAGACAATGTCTAACACCTGCCACAAAGAATATAGCCTGTGACATACTTTCTTTTGGATAATGCGTCAACAAGAAAAGGAGGAATGTTCACAAGTTGCTTAGGAAATGCCTGCCTGCCAGGTTTACTGCCATGTTCATGTAGCTTTAAACAAAGATGCTGTGACTCCTCTTTGTGGTAGGAATATCTCCCACTAGCCCCGGTCAGTTCATGCTCTCTACCTACCTCAGTTCTTCTGTATAAAATTTGCTAATTTAAGCTCCTGGCTGGTCTGGTCAGGGATTGGTTCCCAGCTGCCCAGCCATGGGAATCAGTGAAAGCATCGCCGGCTCTGTTGCACAAGACTGTTTTCTCTGCACCACCTGGCATGTTGCTCCGTAAGCAAAGCCCCGCAGGTACCTTGGTCCCTTCTGAGGGGAGCCTGGCCAGCAGCAGCTTCCCTGTGGTGCTCCTAATAGGGTTTTTTATCGTACATCTGACTTTGCAACTTGTGCTTTATGTGTTTGCCTCTGATCTTACTGTCTGAATGTTTTCTGGTCCATTAAGAAGAAAAAAATTCTCTGTTTAACAGATGAGTGCCAAACCAAATACGGAAATGCTAATGCTTGGAGATACTGTACCAAAGTCTTTGACATGCTCACAATAGCAGCTGTAAGTGTAAACACCAAGTTATAAAAATACAGATAGATTACCTGAATGTGAATTCTAGAACTAGTGACCTTTAAGGGTCGCACTGGTAGTGTTCTGGGCTGGATGACAATACTGAGGATTTTGTATGCCTGTCTTTTTTTCTTTCCTGCAGTTAATAGATGAGCAGATTCTCTGTGTGCATGGTGGCCTCTCTCCAGACATCAAGACACTCGATCAGATTCGAACCATTGAACGTAATCAAGAAATTCCTCACAAAGGCGCCTTCTGTGACCTAGTTTGGTCTGATCCAGAAGACGTCGACACGTGGGCAATCAGTCCGCGAGGAGCAGGGTGGCTCTTTGGTGCGAAGGTGACGAACGAGGTAATGATGCTGTTGCGTGCAACATAAAGTAACTGCAGGTATGAAAGAAATGGTTTGGGTCAGTTTGTTATTTACCCCAGCAACAAACAGATCGAGGGTGCTGCGAGACAATGCTTTCTCATAAGACCACTGCCAGTAAGTCGTGGTGATGGAGAAGGTTCGCTTGGGCCAACTTGAAAACAAGCCATTTGAACTTAAAAGCATAAATACAGCTGCCGGATGTGGTCACGCTGATCTTGCTTTTAAAAAGTGTAACGCAGTGAGATTAACTACGCAAACTTTAGTGATACTAGAGTACTTTTCTAAGGATTTAGGAGAAAAAACCACCATTTTTCTTAGCAACTCTTGACTTAAGTTTCATTGCTTTGGGAAACAGTGAGCCAGTTTTTCAGGGCTAACATGCATTGACCTTTGCAGGCTTCTGAACTAGCTGTGTTACAAATGCCACGCTCATGTTCTGTGTTGGCTCTGCAGCCTTTCTGCAGTGCATTTGGGAAGGATTGGGTTTTGCGGACAGCACAGCCTTGGCCATTGCAGCTGTCGCCTGTGTTTCATCACTGTTTCTCACTGTTTGGGTCTCAAAACCCGAGTAGTTGTTTTTTTTCAGTGCACTGGGTGAAAAAGCTTCTGTGTAAGCCCTGCCTCGCTGGAGGGGGCTGCTGCAGTGGCAGTGGCTGCTCAGAGAGAACTGACCTGCTTTTTTTTCTTTGCAGTTTGTTCACATCAACAACTTAAAACTCATCTGCAGAGCGCATCAGCTAGTTCATGAAGGCTATAAATTCATGTTTGATGAGAAATTGGTAACGGTATGGTCTGCTCCAAATTACTGCTACCGCTGTGGAAATATTGCGTCAATCATGGTCTTTAAAGATGTAAATACAAGAGAACCAAAGTTATTCCGCGCAGTTCCAGATTCAGAACGTGTAATTCCTCCTAGAACAACCACACCGTATTTCCTCTGAGACCTTTCCCTGCCTGCTGTCTCCCTCTTCCCTTGTACTGTCCCTTTACAATGTACTTTTTATTGAGCACTTTGCTGCTGAAATGCTGCCTCTTGCCTTTTTTATTTTTAAATTATCTAAATTTATTGTGTATTATGGTGTCTGTAGCAAGTGGGTGTTGTCCCCCCCCCAGTTAATTTCAGAGTATTTGTAATATGTCCTTGAAATTTATACTACTGCATGTAGTTACTACGTATTTCTGGGTTTAGATGGAGCGTTTCCCCCACCACCGTGGCGGTGCCCGGGAAGCGGCTCGGTCCCAGTGTGTAATTCAGCATTTTGTTTGGTAAGTTTTAAGAAATTTCAGCAGCAAAGTTACTGCCTAGTGCGCACGGTGGGACTGTGAATGCCTTGTGTTGTGTACAGCTCCGCGGCCTCCAGCCGAGTCGTCCTCGTAGCTTGTTTTAAGTGGATAA
This sequence comes from Falco punctatus, assembly GCF_963210335.1. Classification (NCBI taxonomy): domain Eukaryota; kingdom Metazoa; phylum Chordata; class Aves; order Falconiformes; family Falconidae; genus Falco; species Falco punctatus. The sequence goes on from NC_137589.1 coordinate 42,728,708, forward strand.
AAAATAAAGTGGCCGGAAGGGCTCCTCCCCCTCCCCCCCCCCTTTTTTTTTTGTTAAAACTACACAAACCTGCTACAGCGATTGAATTTGTACATTAAAATAATTGTTCTGATTTTTTTCAGATCCCTTGCGTTTTTAATAAAGTCCCACCTTACGCGAGCCCCCGCCCCACGGTGAATAACGCGCTGCGCGCCCACGGGGCGGGGCCGGGCGTCCGCGGCTTCCGCGGCTTCCGCTTCCGGCCGCGCGGCGCTTCCGGTTCCGGGGCGGGGCGGGCGCCGGGCCGGCGGCATGGCGCGGAGCACGCTCTCCTCCCGCTTCCGCCGCCTCGACATCGACCAGTACGACGAGAACCGGTTCGTGGAGGAGCCCGAGGAAGCGGCGGCGGCCGAGCCCGACGCCAGCCCCGAGGTGGAGGCGCTGCTGAGGCAGTATCCTTTGGGGGGGGCGCGGCGGGCCCGCCGCCTCCCGCCCGGGCGGCTGCGGCGCGGGGCGGCGGGGGCAGGAGGGGCGGCCCCGAGCGCCGGTCCGTTGCCTGGGGGTGGCGGCAGCCGCGGGCGCGTTGGGCCGGGCGCTGCGGGGCAGCGGGTGAGTCCTTGACTGCTGCGCCGCAGAGGGGACGCGCTGCGCGCCTTCCACGCCGCCCTGAGGAGCGCGCCGGGCAACGCGAGGAGCCAGGCGATGAAGGTAACGGGGCCGGGCGCTGCTGGAGCGGCGGGGCAGTGTGCCCCGCTGGGCGGGCGGGCCCCGCGCGTTCTGCCCTTCGCTGGAACCCGACGTGAGAGCTGCGCACCCGCTCGGTTATGGCGCGGCCGCCTTTGGCGTAGCCACCGCTCCTCTGAGCGTGCTCTGCCGAGTGCCCGTCCTGGGATCGTTTCCAGCTTTGCTGGTCCTCACCTTCTCCTTTCCTTGTCTTTGCAGGAGCAGGCCCAGGGAACCATGCTTAAAGTCCTCACGTCTTTTAAAAGCAGTGAAATAGAACAAGCAGTGAATTCCTTAGACAGAAATGGCATTGACTTGTTAATGAAGTACATTTATAAAGGATTTGAAAAGCCAACAGAAAATAGCAGTGCAATATTACTTCAGTGGCATGAAAAGGTACGTGTTTGGTGCTCTCTGGGCGCCGCCCTGCTCTGCTGGGTCCCTGTCAGTGCTTTTGCGAGAGCCGCTGCAAGAGAAGCAGATGGTGTTTGGGGGCTCATCCCCAAGGAGCACAGGAACTAGCATTTCCTTTTACCTTTGGTCTCCGAGTTTGGACTCAGTAAGCCTTTGCCCATATTTCAAACCTTATCCACTGCCAGGGGCCAAGGTGAGACTTGTGGCAGGGCAGCATCTACTGGAGGAAGCATTGTACCACCTTCAACATCTAGCGAGTGCCGTAGCCCCACCAAGGAGAAGGCTGGGGGGGTGGAGATGGGTTGGTGGGATGTAGCTGCCAGCCTTCCTCTGGGGCTGAGCATGCAGCCGAGGGGTGCTGGGGCTGGCTCGGGGCTGGCAGTTTGCATCACCTGCATGCTGCTAGCAGCTTACTTGTTACGGCTTGGGGACAGGATTTAGCAAACCTGTTTGGTTTGCACAGGAGAGGCTTTTGAGATCTCCAGAAAGATACCAGTGGGATCTGGAGTGGTCCTCTGGTGTTTCCGTGAAATGCCCATTGTGAGACAGGGTGGGTAGAACGTTGTTCATCATCCTAGTGTTAGACCTTCCCTCTCTGTGACGTGGTGCTGCTGCCCCCAGGCAGGAATTGGGAGTGAAATCTTTCCCAGCTGCAGGGGCTTCAGCTGCAGCACTGGCTGTCGGTGCTTGGTGCTTCTCCTAGGAAAAGTGGTCACTAGGAATGCTGCAGCTCCCTCCCTGTACCACTGGCACCGCAGCAGCGCAGCCTGCTGCCAATGCCGCTGTCGTTCTTACAGCGTACAGGTTTTTTCCTGTGATATGTAACGATAGAACAGGTGTAGAGTGACTCCAGCTATCAGCAGCTGTCACCTGCTTTGCAGAACCTTGACAGAGGAGAGAATTTCTCAGGACAGCAAGGAACAGGCTTCCGCTTGATTTTTTATTTCCTTCTTTTTTTCCCCCTGTTGTTTCCACTGGAGACTGTTTTCAGGTAGCCATGGGTGGGTGCTCCCAGTGTGTAACATTACACAATACCACCCTGACTGGAAAGATGACAGTGCTCAGAGCATGTAGGCACACGTAAAGCATCTCGTCCTCTTTGTTTTGAAAGGAACAAGGCAGGTCTGGAGTAGGCTGGGCAGGGTTTAAACCCTTGTGTTCTCCTTTTTGGCACTACCGGTAAGACGTGTGGCTTGCTCAGAGGAGTCAGCTGCCCAGTGGTGGTACCAGTCTGTCCTCTGGAAAAGGGCTGCCACCCCCACACCTGTCAGGTCTGGTAACTCAGGAACGTTGATGTGCGTGCAGCGTGTGCATGTTCTGCTCCAAGTGGACGCTTTGCGTCCATGTCCCAACGACAGTGAGAAATGTCTGGTGCTGTGGATCATTGTTCTCATTTCAGACGCAGCAATACCCATCAGGCTTGATTTGAATTATGTCTGCAGAGTAAACATGCCTCATTTTAAGCAGTCAGCTTTAGTATTTATTTTTTCATCACATCCATAGTCTTCTAGTCTTCAGAGCGATACGTTCTTTACATTGAGGGATGCAAATGAAACTGAAACGAGCCCTTCCTCCTTCCCTGTTCAGGGATACGGGAGGTGAGACATTCTGCATCATCAGTGACACGTGACATTGGTGTCCTTTAGATTAAAAAGATGGTTAGATTTTGGAGAACGTAATTTCCCCTTCAGTCCCTTGGTTCTTTATGTCACAGAGCACATTTATAGAATATTACTATATATGTACTCCAGTACTTTAAGCCAAAGATCACTCATGTGTATTTACAGAGGGGAAGTGAGGCACAAACTTCCCAAGATGGGAACAAGCGTGGATCTGAGTTCAGGGCTGAGCTCCCCCATGAGCCCTGAACTGTCACCCTCAATCACTCAGCGCACATGCTGCAAGGTGGAGCCAGTGTGCGCATGTAGAACTCATCACTGCAGGAAGGTAAAGGCGTCAGTGGGGCAAGGAGGACACACAGAGGTAGAACAACCCCAGAACCGTGCCTGTTCTGCAGGCAGCAATCAGCACGAAGAGCTTTCTCAGGGGTGGGGGGCTGTGTGCTGGGGAGCCCCCGCTGCCGGCCCTCACAGGCTGGTGGGGGCAGCATGGCTTCACAGTGGAAGCTTAATGCTGCATGGTACAGCTTAGTGCTAAACAAAATGAATTAATAGCTTTAATGTCTGCATGTGCTAGAGAAAAATAAATAATTTCCCCCTCCCCCCCCCCCCGCAATTAACTGTTGTAAAGATTTGAGAGCAAAAAAGGACTGAGGTGGAAGAGGCCAAGCTGCCTCTGTGTGAAAAGTTTCTGGAGAAGAGTCATATACTGCTCTGTTATAAACACTTAATTGTCTGTTCTTTTAAGATGCCTTTTATGTGCAACACAGCAACTGTGTAACCTCTCCTTTTCCCATCCCCACAGGCATTAGCAGTAGGTGGACTAGGTTCCATAGTACGAGTTCTTACAGCAAGAAAGACTGTTTAAAAGACTATTAACTTGAACCATGATGACGATGAGTTTTGGACTCAGAAGAAGGAATTAGCTGCAATGACACTGGTCCATCTTTATTAGAGATCGCAATCTACTGAAATACTATGGAAACCTCCTCTTGGGATGCTTTTAACCTTAAAGGTGGGGGAAGAATAAAGCTATTCCTGCATATTCCGACTATCAAACACAGGAGCCAAGACATTCTCCTGATCCCTTCTTTAACAGGCAGAGAGAAGGCACACTCCTGCCTCCTACTTAAGTGAACAGGTATTTTCAGACGCTGCTTTACCGAAGTGTGGTGATAGAAGATTCTGCGTGTACTGCTTATTTAAGAGGTAGCTGTGTCTGTGGCAGGTGCAAGATCCTGACAGCCAATGGTGGGAGAAGTGTTCGTTAGAATGGTGATTTTGTACGTACGGTCAAAGGACTAGCTGGACTGGGGTTGGTTTCAGTGTAAAGTGCCTGCTGCATCAATAAAGTTCTTGGATCACATGAGTTAAGTAATTTATTTTTCACTAAATCCTAAGTCTGACACTTTACTCAAAAGCAGGTCAGCAACATACCGATTCTAAGCTAACTCTCCACTTTCCCATGAACGCTCTGAATTCCGCCTGTTCACAGAATCTGCCCTCAAATCCAGCTATGCTGGCTGCAGGGAGGGAGACCAAGCTCAGCTGTTCCATCAGGGCTTCTAAGATGCAGACACTAGAGTACACAATCACATGTGGTTTGATTTGTTCTCTCTCTAGGATGAACAAGAACATATACTTAAGAACTTATTATTTATGTATTAGTATATCCTCACATTCTGAAGGGCTTGAGTACAGCAACAGGAGCTGCTTTGACTCAGTACGCACAGGTGGCTTATCCCGATGTCTGGACAGAAGGGTGCCGCTACTCAAACCATCGCTGACAGCGTATTTACAGCACCCCTGGCCAGGGGGCTGTAGGGCATCCCTCGGTGGCGCACACGGGGAGTCTGGCAGCTTTTTACCTGCTGGCAAGGAGCCTGCCTTTTGGCACTAACAGCACATACACCAAGAGAAGCAGCTGCTCCGGGAGGCCCTGCTCCAGTCAGTGTTTTCATCAGCTGCTAAAAGTGCAGCAGCAGCTGTCCCTGGTGAGAAGTGATTTTAGAAGGCAGAAGCACTCTGCCTCATCATTCCTGGAGTAACTCCCTATGAGGAAGAGAGGCCTTAATTACATGGCTGACACCCTGGGTGGAAAGTGGTGTTTGGTTCATGCTTTAAAAGTCTCTCGATTTTAAATAGCTACAGCATCCCAGTGGAGAAAACCAGAACTATAAAGAGAACAGAATCAAGATTAGGGTTTTGATCCAAAATGTATTGCACCACAAATTTCATAGTGTTTCATAATACAATCCATATTTACAGCATAGAAGGAAAGAAATCCAATGGCCATAGAAAGGATTATGTATACCACTGTTCTTATACAAGGAAAAGTGCATTAGCTTTTTAATATACGTATATACACCATTCTTGCTCTGCTATCTAAAGAAAATTCAACACTTAAGAAGTAATTTATGTTAAGTTGATCCTGTATGAGCTTTGGGATCTTAAATTGAAGTGTTAGTATATAATCTAAGCTTTTATTTTGCCACTCTATTGAAGGCTGCCTGTACTGCTTCTCTTACTGTTCAGCAGTAACCTTTCAAGCCAGGATCAACATAAACCGATTAGTCATTTCAGCAGGCATCAGGGCGAGCAGAGGGAACCCTGTCCCCTGGTCTCTGGTCCCACAGAAGTAGGGCAGGGCAAAGGGTCATTGTAAAGAAAAAGACCTTGAAGAATAAAATCTTCTCAGAACCAACAGGGTTATCCTGCCCCAGCTTTGTTTCAGTAGAGAAACAATTGATACAAATCTATTTTTGATTGTCTCTTTTCATATTAGAGCAGAGTTGTGCTCTTCCCATAAACTTCTCTATGCTATGCTTAAGTGCCGTAGATCAGGTTACTGAAGACTGTTTGGACAAGCTTTAGTGTACTAAAACCACCCTGTTGGTTTTCTCAACTTCAAATAAATACAACCTAGCTCTAAATGGAGGAGTGTCACTTGTGCCAAGGTGATAGCTATGGCGAGTACCTGCGACTGGGTACAGCCGAGTAACAACGGGGGAGGGCAGCCAGGGCAGGGGTCTGCAGCACATTTACTGCTCTGGTAACGGGACCTCCCGTGGGAGGATCCTTTCACGAGCCTGCTCACGTGCTGGAACTCTTAACACTACATCTCCACTGCCGCCACCAAGGTCGTGCCCCTATTAGCAAAGCAAAGCTTAAAACCTGAACAGCGACTCTATCTCCACTAGAGGACAGCTTGAATTTTCTCGAATGTATTTAGTAAAGACATTGTTAGTAACACAAACCTCGTTGTCAGAGAATTACTAGAACTGCAGCCTGCTCACCGAATTCCATATGTGGTTTTTTAAAAAATATGTCCCATTTTTAAGAAGTCAGACTTACTGCTGCTTCCCATTTTCATCTAGATGGTGCAGTGTTTGGTATTAATAACTATGGGCAAAATTGTGCTTCCACTCCATGAGACAAATACCACCTTGGTCCCCTTTTCTTAAAGGAGAGGGAAAGCAAGCTGCTGGAACAAAGATTTATTCATTAAGAGTTGAATTTTGCCTTCAAACACAAAAACCTCATGAGCAGCGTTTCTTTTACCATGTAGTTAGGACACAGTTAACAGCCCACTACATGTGCATAACAGTTTTTAAGCATCAGTATTTGAAGTACAGAAAACCACAACCAAAGAGGCAGATACTGGTTATGAAGATTTGTTGCTAGCAGACTTGGAAGAAAAGAAGTAAAAATCAAAGTCTTTAATACCAATATTCTTCACTGTTTGTCACTAGATTATTATTATTTTTTAAAAATAAAAGGTATTCTCAGTGTACATTTACAATACCTGGAATTCAGCTTTAAAAATTTAAAATGGTTTACTACCCCTTCTTCCCAATGCTAACAACCTATGGTACAGGCTAATAGATTAGTTTTAAAGGCGACCGAGTATTAGGTACTATAATTAAGACCATTTTAAATATTATTTTTCTTTAAGAAAAGTAAAATCAGACAACTCTAAAGTTGTGCTCTCAAATTAAATAATCATCATCAACATGCAGCCTTCAGGACTGCAGGCCAGGATATATGCACCTTAAATTACACAGTGATATGAAAAAACGCGAACTATTAGTTATGTCAGTATAACAAGGCAAGGCAGATTTCTTTTTTTTGGTTAAAGCTCCTGCTCCTGTTCTTTGAAAGGCTTTTCAAACTGTCAAAAACTCAATACAGTACTGCCAACAATTACTTTTTTTTCTGCTTACTTTCCACAGCGAGACAAGGAACCTTTCCTGTGCCTAGAGCTACTCAACTCTGGCACTCCATAACAGAAGCCGGAATCACCATCATAACAGATGCACGTGTTAGAAGCTTGAACTGCCAGCACCGGTATTAGTGAGGTTAACGTTACCCTTTGGTGCCAAGAAACAAGACTGATGAGCACAAGGAGCTGACTTCCATTAAGACCATCGAGACGACAGTCCCCGAGTCGCACCCGGAAGAAGCGTTTCAGTTCGTAGTGAAAATTCTCCTTGCACGGTATTAATTTTGTAAACAGTGTCAGAAGTTCTTGTACAAAATACTGCAATGACAGTGATTAAGACACACCTGAATTAGTGTGTTCAGCGTTCTTTTCACAGAAAAAAGTGGCTAGATGCTGACTGCCCATTTTCAAGTTCCCTTAAGGCCACAGTGTCCTTGGGCTCGAGATAGACGGCCGGATACTGCCTTTAGGAGATGGCTTTGACCCGAACCATGACATCTAGGACAGGAAAGAACAATACACGTTATGCTACGTTCACACTTTTAAGAAGCTGAAGATCTGAAAAAGAAAGAATATGGTACATAGGCATCTCTCCATCACTTGATGGAAAGAACTATTTAGAAAACAGAACACTGCAGACTTCAGACTGCAGAAGCGAAGAGAGTTTCACACAATCAGACCTGGAAGAAACAGCATCCACCTTCCACAAGTGAAGATGACGGAAGATTACGCTTAGATATACTCCTTTAAAATAATTACAAATTTAGTCATTTAAACACAGGACCTTCAGTTAATCCAGCATTAAACTGTTCCCTGAACAAGATGGCAAGGGAATCTCCCTCAGTTGCAATCCCACGTAGGCTGAACACGTCCAGCTTACCAGGTGGGCAGAGATGAATGCAGGACGTGGAAGGAACTGAGGCAGTACTCAGTTACAAACACTCACTGAGAGCCACATAGCCCAGGATGCGCAGGAGATCTGATTTTATGGAACAGAAAGGAGAAACGGAGCTAGGTGTCTAGCCCAGCATCAAAATGACAAACCAAGAATTCGGCTTCCTGCTTTTAAACATCTGACTGTACTCTAGCAGGGAGCTCCCAGCTTCCCTCCACAGACTGAGTCTGCTGGGCTGTGTTGCCGCTCCTCTGAAGCACTACAAGTTGCTGTCTCCCTCACTGAAATGGACAATTTCCAACAGGTGCATATGTGATTAGCTACAATTTTAATAATATGTTACATTTATTATTGTAGCTAGTATTTGGAAAAGATACTTTTCATCAACTCCCAGCATCTAAGAACTGTCATTCCATCTGCTGGGCATCTCATTAGAGACTGTAAGTGGAACAAACCCTTACCTTGTACTCCAAAGTTTCTTTAAGCATGTTTTCTTCCTCTTGTGAAAAATTCAGTAACACAGACACAGCTTTAATTAGATGAAATGCCTGAAAGAAACCACAGTATTTTGTTGCTTATGGTGCTCTCAGGCACACAGGGTTTTCTGTAGGTTTGGTCACAGACTTCTCAGTCACAACTGCAAAGAGCTGACCAGCAGCCTTCCGTTATCCCCAGCTCCAGCAGACTGGGATGGCCAGTGCCTTACTTCTGCTGTACGTTTCCTGGCTTTCTGTTCTTTAACACTGGCTCGCATATTTTGGGGAAAGATGACAAATGGGGAGCCTAGCTAATTAGAGAAGAAGCTTGGCTCCTGTGGCACCCAAAGTTTTTTAAAAACTTTAAAACTTCAAAAACTTAAAAAGTTGATCAAACCAGCATGTAGGCAGGAAAGAATCATGGCATTTGTAATATACGCTTAAGTGTATTAACTCTATAGTGCTAATATTCTGAATGGGGCACACAATGCAGAGTTAGTAAAGGAGTCAAGCAATCTGGATACCACGGGGCTGCACGATTATTTGTTCATCTTACGCACTGACTTGCAATTAAGCGAAGTATATTGCTGGCATAATGTTTTACCTTTAACTTTTCTGACACAATGTGGCAAACGTGAAGGAGCTCCAAAGGCACTCGATATTGCCTCTTACAGATCAACAGCAAGTGGTTTATGTCTTTTTCTTGGGATTTTTTTGTCTTAAGTGTACAGCTACCCTAATTACACACTCCATATGCTTTACAGAGTAGCGCAGAAGGAATGTCTTGTAGCTTCAGATCTTTTATCTCCAGACTTAACAACCTCTTAAAAATTCACATTTCCTTTTCATTTAGTTCACAATAATCTGTGCTTCCAAACATATCATTGTTAGCCATTTGGCTTCATTGTCCTGAATCAGTCAACAACTTGTTAAGTGTAGAAGTATGGAACTGGTACAGAAGTGTCCTTAGCAGGTAACAGGTGGCAGTTTTCTAGAGAAAGACAGGCCTAGAAAGAGAAGGTCAGTGTACATCTTTACCTCAGATTCCCGGCAGGACATGAACTTTAGGACAACATGTTTAAGGTATTCAAAGTTTATCTCCCTTGAATCATTTAAATCAGAGTTGTTCGTGACAGTCACAGAAGCATTAGGCACTTCAGAATTTGCTTTTTCACGTACTTCAAGTACCTCACCATCAGGCCTTATTTTCTAAAAAAGGAAAAGAGAAATGCATTGTAGACTCTGTCAGCTTGACACTGGGAGAGGAGTCAAGTGCAAGATACCCAATACAGAGGGCTTGTATCCACAAGGTGGGTACAACCTGGGCATCAATAGGACAAGTGTCTCATCCTTCACGGGATTACAGCAGAGAAACATCTTCACCTGTCCCTAGACTCCAGGACAGAAGCTAATTGCCGTGAGCATTATGTGTACATTACCCAAACCAGCATGGAATTGGCTCCATGGTAGAAACTATCACCTGATGATTTTCTTTTTTCACTAATCTGCTCTGTGCCTTTCAAACATAGGCTCTGTTCAAAACAGTTTACTAGCTCAGAACAAAACCAACAATTTTTAAATCCTGTTAATTTTTTTTTAATTAGAAGATTTTTTTCTAGGAGAGGAAAACTGTTGTAATAGAGATTAAAGGGAAGCTTTCACTGGGGCAGGTATCACTCCCACGGTAAAACTTCGCTGAATGGCAGCTAAGTAGCAATCAAACTCCATTGTTCACTCTATGGAAATGTATTAAATGCCCAAGTTACCAAACACAGGCCTTCTGTAGCTAAAACTCTGTTGCAAGAGCCAAGTGGTGATAGACACCTGCACACCATCTGTTCAATCAATGATCCAGAATAATGTAATTCCTTAATTTAAGGGTTCACCAATCTGCCTGCAAACACAAGCAAACTGCAGACATCCCTAGTAAAAAAAAAAATGCTCTAGCTAGCAGTCACGGTTTTGGAATTAGTTGTGCAAGTAACTCATTAAATGCCACCTGAAGAGACTGAAAAAACATAACCCTTACCAACTCTTTCTGGAGGGTTTTCTTGAGTTCTGTCATTCTTTGCTGTAGCTGCTTTATCATCTGTAAGCACAGCAAAGGAGAGTGTTAATCCAGTATTCACTGTCAGCACACATTCTGAACCACAGATCTCTGGAAAAACCCATGACAAACAAGTGTAACGAATAAAACAATCATTAAACAATGCTGACAGCTCTAAGGAAGCAACATACACATCTTGCCTTTCTAGCTGCACGTGTTAGCAGGCACGTGAAGGATACTTGGGCTTTCATGTGACAGCTCAGTGGAAGCGAACTGAATTCACACAAAAGGGGTCTGCAGGAAAGCTGCGAACTGTATCATTTGGTGCATCAGGCCTCCACAATAGATAAGGATACCTGCAATTCTGGCTGTAGTTTTTATCCACTGTTCCTAGATCCTTGTACAATCCAGAATAGTGGATACAAATTGTATCTGCCATTTTGGTAAGCCTGTCCTTCTAAGGCTGCAGGATGGGCAGCACCAATTATTTGGCTTCCTACTTAAAATGGGAAAGACTAACAGCTGTTTCTGCTGTTTCAGTTCACCTTGTTCTTCTCAGCAATTTGCTGTTCCAGCTCTCTGTTATCTTTCTGAAGTTGAATGATGTCTGCAGCTGCTACCTCTCCATTCTGTTCCACCACACGATCTTCTGGAGAATGGAAATGCTTGTTGTTGGACGTGCTCATCGATTCCTCCAGTTCTAAAGCCTACAAAAAAACAATGAGTGAATTGGAGATGGATCACGACATTTGCAGCCCATGAACACTCCCCAGCGAGAAAGCTTGATTTCTTTTTGGTGGTGGTTTTTGTGGTGGGATGGTGGTGGTAGCCTTTTAAACCAGAAAGCATTAGTGGCAATCTAGCTGGCTACATCTCTCACTGGCCTGCTGACTACTTTTGGGTCTCTGTCTCACTGGTTTCATAATGATTGTCTCAAGACATTTTATGAGTCAAATGAAATAAGGGGTTGGCTTTCATAAACCCGTTGCAGGTCTGACAGGAAACAGCTTTCTGAGGAAGACAGAGAGCAACAAATAATGGTGGTTTACATTGCTCTGTTTCAGATCACGAGCAAGCTGTCAGAGGAAACAGCTCCAAGCATGTATCACCAGGCATGACAGAACTGGGGGTCTCTCAGACACCCACTTATCTTCTTGAAAAGTCTGAACAGATCAGATTTGCAACTGCACTCACATTTTTCTCATGTTCTCTGGCTAGCAGGCACTCCTGTATCTGTAACTTCAGTTCATCAATTTCCTTTCTTGCTGTTTCTTCTTTCTCCACTGCTTGGCTATTACTGGCTTCTATGTCAGATTGCAACTGACGCATTTTCAGCAAGACAGCTTCACGATCTGCAAAAGGAGAGACCTGCTTAGTATCAGTCTACTGAATCGAATGGGAGTTTCTAATTATTTTTCTTAAATGAAACAAGTTACAGTGATAGTAAATCCTGACCTTTTTGTCTTGTTCCATTGTAAAGACAGAAAGATGATGGAATTTAAGCCAACCAAACTCATGTGCATGTTTTTGCAGACGAGCAGCCTCTAACTGTCTGAAAGTCAGGGCGATTTTAGTACTTAACAACATAATTATCAATTAGACCTGCTCTAAAAGACCCCCGTCAAATGTCTGTGTGACTTGTGCTGTGACTGCACAGGAACACTTGGGGCCAAGCTGTGAGCACAAATGGCTAGCTGGCCCAAGTGGCTATCAGCACATGGCTAGCCGAGGGAATGGTGCAACAAGGGCTAAAGTTTTGTTCCCTTTCTAAATAATGGCAACACACAAGATAAACACGGTGTGGCGAGGAACTCAATGAAGATGACTGCACTTCATTTTTTAGTATTAGTGTGGAATATCAGTTTAAAGCTGTTCTGTAAGAACATACATAATCTTTCAAGCAAACACAGTTTTTAAAGCAGTGCAATGAAGTAGCAGTTTTTGACCTCTATCATTTATTTCACGTTTTGTGCAGAAAAATAATTTACAAAAAGTACAGCAAGAGTTTTAACTTTATGGTGTATAAACATAAGACACTGATTTTAAAAAGTGGTTGTTTTTAAGGACCCAGTAGAAAGACTGCCCAATTGTTATTGAAAGATAAAAGATTTTGAAAATGCTAGTAGATTAAATGTGGAAGAGAAATCTAGAATTATTTTATATATATAATATTATTATTATAATCTACCAGGCAAGCCCAGAACCAAAGAGTGTACTTAGATGAAGCTGTCTGGGATACAGTAGGCTTGCTGGGACTAACCTTGACTGAGTTGGTTTAGTTCTTCCTTCTGTTTCAGAAGCATATCACCTTTTTCCTCAATCAGCTGGTCTTTTTCCTTCATTAAGGAAGCCATATGTGAAACCTTCAAAGCAGGCAAACACACACACACACAAGTCATTTAAGATATAAAACTAGAAGGTGACATTGAAAGATTTCAACGTACCTCAGAGGTTCCGATTTTTTTTAATACTTTTTTCATGGGAAGAACTGCAGAATAATTTATGTAGCAGTAAAAGGCAGTGGCTGGTATCTGTAACCGACAGGGGCTGCCTGAACTTTGTGCTAGCCAATACAATACCTTGGAAAAGTGGTTTGTGCAGCATTAGTGTTACAGGTAATGTAATGTGGACGTCTGGGATCTATCCAGAGAAGGCATCACCTGTACAATGCTGACTTCAGTGCTTTTTAATGAGATCAGTGTGCTGTAAGAGCTAAACCACCTTCACTTCTGATAAGCCCTGTGCTACAGTCAGAACGGCCTCATCACCAGTGGGCAGCAGCTGTAAAACAGCTGCTGAACTAAACCAGCCGACCATCACCTCACAGCCTTCTACCTACAGCCAGACCTCCAGCAGCCCCAGGAGAACAAAGAAACCAAAAAATGGGATCAAATTCAGTCAGACTTGCTCAGTTGGCAGTTCCTAGCTTAAACAAACACAAGCTCACATTATCCACCATGACCGTTTTTAATAAGAGCAGAACAAGTGTATCTAGGATTTGCATTTGGTTACTGGATACAACCTCCTCCCTACGAGGAAATCTACAGTTTTACAACTGCTACGCTTCAGAGGGACAAAGATGTGATATAAGCACTGAAAGGAACAACAGAATGAATAGGTTTCTTTAAAACAAACTGCCAACTAGTCAGTCAATGGCTCAGGATGCCTGGCCCACCGGGACTACATACCAGCTTAGCGATGGAAAGGGCTCTGAAACACCAGTCACCTTCATTCCGAGCAACTTGCTGCTACCTGGTCTTCCAGGTTCATATTGTTGTTCATATTCAACTGCCACACCTTGCTATAACTCCTAAGCCTGCAAACTTACAAACATCCCCAACCCTGCAGTCAGCAGCGTTTTATATTCTTCCAACAGAATAACTCACAGAAGTTTATCACACTCTTGTGCAGGCATTTACACAGACACCATTAAGTTGTGAGTTTACTGGGGCAATCACTGCTGTCTTGCATGCTGAGGATATGATTCTGATTAATGTTCCTGACTCTTATGATAATTAAGTACAAATCTAGTCTGGTCTGTGAAAGGTGGGGAGCACCCAAATATATTTCAGACTGTTGGTATTAACCAACCTGCTGTTGTAATTCCTCTCTCTGTTTTCGTGTTTCTTCCAATGCTTTAGCAATTTCAATGCTGACAGTCTCTCTGCTGCTCAATTCGTTCTGCAAAACAAAAGTAATTCAGAGGTTACTTGAGACAACTAAAATCAAGTCAGTCTCTCATCTTTAAACTCAAATCTATTAGCAACTAGAATTGAAGGGTGTTCTGACACACCAGTTTATGCTTCTGAATGAGTTACTGTTTTGTTTTACTGCACAGCTGCTATCTGCACATGTAAGAGCAACACAGAACTGATGTAAGAGGCCATACGTATTATATTCAAATGCTTTAAAAATCTTTTAGCTTGAAGTCTCTATTACAAAGTAGTTCCTTCCTACAACCGATCTTTACTCCATTTGTGCATCCAAGAGTAGCTACAGAAAAAAACAGCTTTCAACAACATAAAACTACAGTTGAAAGTCTGCGTATGAGCTGTAAATACCTGACCAACTTAAGTTTTCAGCTTTTGTTTTGAATGCTATGAGTGGAATTTGATGTTGAACCATTCTGTATTCATTACTGCTAACAGGATTTAAAAGCTCTTCATGCCTGACAATACAGGAGTGTGTTATTTCTGCCTGATTTAGGCAGACCCAAGCATTCTGCTTCAGAAAAGGATGAGCCATTTGTAATGCTCCTCAAGTGCATTCCTACTGAGTACCAAAGATGACTTACAGCTGAATGTTACAGTACATGACACCTGAATGTAATGTGAATCCAAGTACTGAGAATGTAACACACTTTGCCGTTAACTGTTTCTCAAACTTGGCTCTGTATTTAACCAAGGTCACTGACCAATTAAGCCCTTACCTTTAGCCTGTTCAATTCAGACTCTTGCTTTGTTAAAGAGCTCTCATACTCTTCTCTGCTTTTGTTAAGACTTTTATTTTCTTTTTCCAGCTGGGTCTGAGAAATAAAGATTGTTTAAATAGTAGGTACAATTATTCTAATGCTTTGTTTAAACAATTAAACACATCAAATGCTCTGTATTTAGTTTCTTAAAAGTATGCGATTTTCTATTATAACACTAGGAGTGCTGAATAAAAACACTCAGACAACACGCAAGGTCTATGTGCCATGTTAACATTTTGAGAAGACTCAACATGGCCCACTGAACAGTTTCTGTACTTACGATCTTGTGCTGAGCAGCTGTTTTATCAAATTCCCAAGCTGTTTCAAGAGCAGCAATTTGAGACTCCAGCCCAGTAACTTTCTGATCGTACTGATGTTTCTCATTCAAAATCTCTTGCTGTAGTTTACTTCTTTCATCCTCTAGATCAGTTTGCTAGATCAGAGAAATAAACACTACATTAATAACATTTTGAAGTTCTGACAAGAATTGGACACCATTCCATGAGAGACATACTCAAACTGAAGCAACGCTATTCCTTTGGCAGCAGCATCACTTACTCATAGACAGACACCAGTTGAGGAGACAAACAGTAAGAAAACACTTGAGCAATGAAAAAAACAGGAGTGAGCGTCTCTGGAGATGCTAATCTGTTACTGGTCAGTGAAACATCCTGCAGGATACTTACCAATTTCTGGATCTTCAGATCCTGTTCAGCAGCTGCTTCCTTGCTCTTTTTCAATGCTTCTGCTGCAATTTGTAGTTTTTGTTCCAGTTCTTTATTCTAAAATATAACCATGCATTAAATTTCTTATCTGTTGGCATCTATGTTATTAGAATAAACATACAGAATGTGGGATGACCCAATAGGGGAAGGTAAACATTAAGAACACAACGCCAGTGTAGTTCAGAGACACTGCCTACTTGATACATGCTGCTTTTAAGAACACTTCACCACACCTGGTGCACTACCCCCCTGAAGTGCAATGCTTGCACTTCAGCTATTTGTTTCTTAGGATAGGGAAGATACACATGAAATCTCTAACTTCATAACCTCTAGGCCCTTCTCCACCACTGAAGGTAGCGAGATAACCAGAGACAATGATCAGTTAGACTGGCCTTTCAAGATTAAATGTGACATGCAGTCTCACTTTTGGCTGAGAGCACAAGGTGGAAATTTGTAGTGAAATAAAAATTACCTACCTGTGTTTCCAATTGGTTCACAGTCTCAGTGTGATGCGTTCTGTCTGTTAGTACCTGCTGCCTAGTTTCATCCAGTTTCTGCTCAAGAGTAGTTTTCTGAAGATTACATTGAGATGAAGAACAAGAGGAAGGAGGGACAAAGAGATACATTGTTGAGTTTTTTAATTAATATTTTTCTTTTTATTTCATTAATAAGGTCAAACTAAAATGGAACAGTTATTTTGATATGTAATGCAGCTTCGCTTTTGGGAACCAGCAAGCTACTGCATAGGGCTTCCACAGATCACGTTCCTGGGGATGACAACTTGCTATTAGGAATAAGAAATTCACTGGCATCTTGTCGTGATTCAGATGTAAACCCTAATCAGCAGCTAGGTCATAATTTTCTAACCCAGGCCAAGTTTAAGTGATCAAAAAATTTTTTTTGAAAGCTTAACTTCTCCTGCATCACAGCAAATACAAAACAGGGTAAAACATTTGCTAATTATGGTAGTTACTTTCCAAAATGTTTTACTACTGCTACATGGACTTTAAACTGGCTCGAGTTTCCTAAAGCAAGTTATTCTATCATAACAACATCAAGTTGATGCGTCTGGTAGGCAAGCCTGACCTCATCTCCCTGTCACCCAGCTGGGGAAACATTGCTCCAAACTGTTCCCAACAGGAGCATCAGTGCTTGGGAAAGAGTTAGAGAAGTAATGAGAGAAAGGGCATTAACCAAAGCCAAGTTCTTTCTGTTTTCAGCTGTTTCTAAAGAGTTCCGAGACTCAAGTTTTCAATATACAACATTGTGTTTGTATACCTATGTGCAAAACCAATTCCCCTTCCTGTCCCAATGCTTTGCAAGTCATGATAATAGAAGATAAAGAACAACGAGAAGAGTTTGCTGTTCTCTGTAAGGACTAACCAATAAAACTCTCAACTCATTCCACCTACTGTGGGGATGTTAAAAAGCTGCTCTTTTGCTTCTAAGCAGTCAGATGCATTGCCTAAACAGACAGGCAGAAATACCTATAGAGACATCCGTGAAATTATCTACATGAACCGGCTTGATTAGTCACCTACACAATTCTGTCCAGCATAGACAGTGTGCCAATATACATGGCAGGGACAAATGTGCCCGCATCACATCATCATATATTCTATGTGTTATGTTAAGTAATGTTATGTCCTAAATAAAAAATAAATAAATAATTCTCACTGAGATTGCACTTTTAAGCAGTCTATAAATGTATAATTACCTCTTTGAGTAGTTCCTGCACATGTTCATCCCCTGAAAGATTTCTTTCTAGCTTTTTTTCTAAGGAAGACACTTTTTCCTGCAGCTGTTCAGCAAGTTTATTCCTCTCAGCAAATTCAAGAGTCATCTGTAAGAACAAGAAATCACAGAATCTTTTCTGTAATGAAGCTTTCAGCTAATCCATTGTGGTTTGACTTTAAAAAGTGCCATTAGAAAGAGAAAAGTCCTCTCTGAAAAGACAACATGGTCCTAAAACACTTTCTAGACACCAAATGTCAAACTCTCAGTGCATTACCCAGATGTATACCCCTTTACAACCAGCCAACAGCAGGTGCATCTGAAAACACTTAACCTTTTGCTTGTGTTGTTCGTATTCCACCTTCAGAGATTCATGCTCCACCCGTAGCATTTCCAGTCTCTTCTCACAACCAGTACCAGCAACTCGAGCCTAAAAATTTTGAGAAATTACTTGCTTTGAAACTTAAGATTTCCAAAACCACATAACTGATATCTAATCTAACTTCTGCAGACAAGGAGCCCTTTGAATCAAATCTCACTTAACTCAAACTTACATTTTGCAAGTCTACAGAAAGCTGCTGAATGACAGTTTGTAGCTCCTGTTCTCTTAACTCCAGAGCAGTGATCTTATTTTCTGCATTTGTCTCAGCTGTCATTAGTTCATCTCTTCACAGAAAGAGAATAAGAAAAAGTGACATACCGTTGCAGAAAAATATAAACTTTAGCAGATAAATCTGCTGCTTATGAAAATGGACTAAGCAACAACAAGATTTTCTTGTCCTAAAAATCAGCCACTGGTTGATTATACATTTTCCAAAAAAAGTGACAGTTAAGCATTCAAACTATGCAAAAAAGAAATCATTACAACAAGCTTACAAAACCCTAAATAAGTACTACTTTAATTGACTTGAAAAGAAATACAAACTTGGCATTTACATCCACATCAGCATAGCAGAAGCAATTATTCAGTCAACTCGCTATATATATATATATATATATATAAACTCTTCCAAAAAGACAGACCAGGGCATGAAGTTAAAATATAGGGGAAATGCACACACTGCTCCTCATGAAACACCACACCCATACCTCTGTGCCTCTAGCTCCAAGAACTGCTGCTGCAACTCTTGAAGATCTTTCCTGAGGCCTGATGACTCCTTGCTTGCATCCTGAAGCACCTCTTTAGTGTGGGTTAGTTCTCGAGCGCACATCTCTAGTTCCTGCTCAGTTTTGCTCAGAGATTCTTCCTTTTTCAAAAGCTGAATATTAGAATGTTATCTTTGACAATACAGATGACCCAGTAATACTGATAAAGACTTCTCATTGAAACTTGTCTTTTTTATTAAGTTATGAGCTGAATTAAACGAGAACAAGTAACTACCAGAAAAGTCACTGCTGAAATAAACTTTGTAGCATTGCGTGCATGTATCTAGGATTTTGACACTGATCAATACTGTATACAAAGCATAAAGACTAAAAAGACAATTAATGCAGAGCTACCACTAACTTGGTATTTTAACAGAAATTTTTGGAAAAGGAAAAAAAAATTTTAAACAATCTTACCATGTGTTTAACTTTGGCAATTTCCTGCTGTTGAAAGCCCTCCAGTTCATCAATTTCATCTCTTTTTTGAAAGAGGTTCAAACTCTGCTCCCTCATTTCTTGTAACTGTGTTTCAAGCATTTTTTTTTCCTGATAAACCAACAGAAACAAAAGGAATCCAAGAATATCTGTATGCTCATTTCAAGTCAAGGAACCTTGTCTTGCAGCTGTAAAGTGCTCTGATGGTGCTACACATAGAACTAGAAACTCTTTCCACATTCATGTTGCAGTAGGCAATGTGCAGCAAATTACTGAACTTCAAAAAATCTCAGAAATATTTCTGTATTCATTACATCGCAGCCAAAGATCACCTAACCGAACTCTTAAAAACGGACAGCAAATAGTAGCATGTATAATGTCTTAATAATCAGAGATACGTTAAGATAGGCTAAGCTAACCAGCTGAATAACAAGACTGAAATCCTGCACTAAAAAATCCTTTCCAAACAGTTTCATTCATTTTGTAAAACAGACAACCTACTGCAATGCCTCAGCCCAAGTCGCTACCTCCTTCTGCATCCCAGCTGCCTCCTCTGTAATAAAGGAAACTATTGTTCCGTCTTACAGAAGTACATCTTCATCACAACCCATCATTCTTTACTTCCCCACTGAAAAATAATTCCAGAAGTATGTCCTGAAGCATTGGGGCTGGTAACAAAAGGAAATGTTTGGCCTCTTCCACTGAACAGTGATCAAATAATAAAAAGGGCTGAACAGAGTTGAGCTGTCAGAAGCGTGCAGGCTGGTGTTTACAAATACACATAAACACTGGGTAAAAAAAAAAAAAAAGCTCCCAAAGATTAATTACCTTTTCAACTTGACCCAGTTTTTCCATCCACTCCTGAACAAGAAAGAAAGGCGAAAAAAAATAATCAAAATCAATTTGTAGACTTTCAAGGACAGCAATTATGGAGGGAGGACAGAGATACTAACTTGTGATAATGATTGAAAAAATAATCAGCAAAAGAAAAGTAACAGCTAGTGTAAGGCTGAGGAATCGTTTATGCTACCTGAAGACATAAGCTTTGTGTATGTAAAATGAAAGTGACAACAGGTCTACTGCAATTGAATCTTACCAAACAAGTGCAAGCTTAACCTTTCATTACAAATTGTGTGCCCTCTTTAAAAACAGCAAGGACAGGCAGAACAATGGCACGTCCTACACCATTTCTGGCATTTGAACTTACTGCTCCCTTCTTTCCTCAACATTGACATGCTAAGCATACATGACACTGAACAACTATTTTAATTAATGGTGACACACCTGCTCCAAATATCAAGGTCATGCACTCAGATCAAAAGTCAAGCTGTTCAAGCTCTGTTACCTGGTCCTTTTTTTCTAAGGCCAAAGCCATTCCTTCAGCCATCTTGGCTCGACTAGCTTGATGAGCTTCATTCTGCTCCTGAAACTTCCTCATGGAGGCTATCAACAGAGAATCACCAGCTATATTAAAAACTCATCTTTTAAAATTGCTTCTCAATTTTCTGTAAGTTATTTATAACTTTAAAGAACTGCTTCTGCAAGTGATTAGACCCATCTTGACTCTCTAGCACTAACGCTGTACCACTTATTACTTCACACCGCTTGCACCTTGGACAAATACCAGCAATAACAGAAGACAGTTCCTCAGTGGATTATAATAAAGCTGCAGGTTTCAAAAAGGTCTCCTGCATGTCAGCCCCAAACTTGGCAAAAGGATTATAACAACAACTTTGTTCAACAGCCAACATACTACTGCTTTTGACACTGTAAACAAGAACTTGTGTTCCGATTCTTTGCAACCTAGAGGTGCAAAGTTTGAAAGAAAATGATTTACAACATCTGTACATCAAACCCATCCGTTTCCTTCCAACCATAACAAATTTCAACTTAAAAAAAGACAACAAAAAGGAGAAAGAAAAGTACGTACAATCCTGATGCTTTTCTAATGCATTTTCAAGCTTCTCTTTTATCTTCTGTAAGTTTCGGATCTGATCAGCATAATCTTGTGTGAGGAGGGAGAATCACAGACCAGGAATGAACAGACATTGGGGAAGGAATTTTTTAGGGGGAAAAAAAAAGAAAGAAAAAAAAAGAAAAAACGATGAGTGGAAAACGACGATGATTTTCTCAATCAGAAAATCATTGCTGCTGAGGAAAACTTGGGTGACCATAACAATGAACACAAGCAAATAGTTCCAATACTGTCCACAGGGTAAATGGTTGGTACAAACAGGAGGACCTGTCCTAAGCATGCCAGTTACACAAAAAAAGGCAGTACTAGAGAAAGGACTATCCCCACTTCTTACTTTAAGAACAGTGATCTATTTAACTCTGTTTAGGAAAGGTCTCTCTCATCAGACGATGCTTGCATCCTTGATCCATACTGCTTGTTGTTCGAGTCAGCCAGTATCTCTGAGGCTGAGCTGGTGCTCCCACTTGGCTATGCATTCTTACTGCTACTGTGCCTGCCAAGCAGAACTGACAAGGCAGGCAGATACAAAAAACCAAAACAAAATACACACACACCCCTTGGAGAAGTTTAATTAATGCAATGGAAAGGAGGATTTACTGACTGGGCTGCTTGCATGAGTCTCTTGATACTTAGAGCCTCCCTCTCTCGTACTAAGCCCCAACTGGCACTTTTAAGTTTGCCATATGCAAACAGACAAACACTTTGCCCTTTCAAATTGCAATGTGAAATCGTTTCTGAATCTTGTATTTTCTTGAACTGAACAGGAGCCTAATAAGTTTCCAGGATAAATAAAAACAATCCATGAACTTCCATGAACTTTGGGAAGCAGCAGCGTAACACAGTTTAACCAACACTCTGATCCACTCCACACAACAGGGATGGAAAGCAGCATCCGAGCAGAGCCCTTATTACAGCTTTACAGAACACTGTATTATCTTAGAAAGAAAAAAAGCCTCAAGACTGTTTCACATTGAATCCTTTGCTTTTTCTTCATTTCAAAGTTCACGTCTTTAAGGACAGCACGAGATCTCAGAAGAACAAAGCATTACATACGCAGAATAAGTAAAATAAAGATGGGAAAAGACGCTATTTGGAGCACGGGGACAGAAAGCTATCCCACCTGTTCAAAAGAACCACATAAACGTGTCATGAGATCAGCAGAAAAGAGTCAGTCGTCTTTATAAAAGACCAGTTATACTGGCTGCAACCTAGATGACAATCAACAGGTTTGCTACAATTCAATATTCAACAAAACCTAACGCCACGTGTTTTTAATGAATTAAAACACTTAAGTTTTTACCCCTAAAGTAACGGGGGTTTGTATGTATCAAGACACATACCAGACAGCTTGACCTCCAGTTTTCTTATTTGTTCATTTCTTCTGAACAACTGGGATGAAAGATCCTCTCTAGAGCTGCTTCCATCAGAAGCCTTGGTAGAAAAACAACACTCATATAACTTACAAAATTCAGAAAAAGTGATCCTGCCCTATATTAACCCTCCAATAATAAACACTATCGCACCTAGGAATAATGGTTCTGTTTTTCACATGAAGGGGCAAGTTGTACTAGCACAGCAGAATGTGTAAAAAAAAGAAAAATGCTGAAGAAGAAAAACAGTAAGGGCTTAAACAGTCAGCTCTGCAACGCTGGCCTGTCCCAGGAAATACAAAGCTGTTAATAGAATCTGTAGCTGAAAAGTATTTGCTCAAACTGATCACTGGGGAAATGGCATAATAGAACACCTAAGCGGGGGAAAAAATCCGGCTCTACAGTGCAGGTTTCAGGGTGGGTTCAAAGTGAAAGTCTTGAAAAACTAAGTAGAAAAGAAACAGTAACGCTCTTCAGGTGAGATAAGCTCGCTTAAGCACTAATGCAGTCTTTCCATGCAATGGTCTCTCCACGCAAAATCCACTACATAACCAACTGATTATTCTCTACAGGTTTTTTTGCTTCGCATAAATCAGTATTAGGAGCATTTAAATGAATATTGCTAAAACGACTAATTCTCAGATGTTTTCTGAAAATCACTCAAGACTTCAGCTGCCATTGTTATTTGTCTTCTGTTCTCTAAACTCACAACAAGGTAAATTAAATTTCTATGCAAGAACTTGTTAAATGCAAAAAAAAAAATCAGAAAAACACAACACTGATATATTTCCATTGTAGAATGTATTTAAACATTAGCAGCTCCTACTTTCTGCTTAACAGAACTGGAAGTTCAGCTGAGCTTCAGAAAAAATGAGTTGAAACTCCACCTTGTAAATAACTTCTCCATTCTACAGTCTGCAAATGAAGAGCACAACGAAAAGCTGTGCTACAATACAGCGGGTACTGTTGGCTCCAACAGTGGTGCAACACTGTGTCTTAATCCAGGTTTTCAAAAATACGATAGCCATCAATGGGCAGAGGTGCCAGAGCATTACAGGATTTCATTTAACCTATACACTCCTGGAATTATACAGCTTGCTTAAACAGTGCTTTGAACGAGATAATTTAAACCAGACATTGGAGAACTACGACAGCTGAGTGCAACAAAACTACATGCACTTTCTCATAAACAATACACTTGAGTAGGAAGAGTACCAGGAAGCCAAGAGGTAAACACAGGTCCGTACCTAGATGATAGCTAACCAGTATCTAGCTTGCTTTCCTACTGCTTCAGTTATTAATTTTACAAATAGGTATCTCACATGTTACCACAGCTGTATTCAATACTTTATGTCTGTTTAACAATGTTCTGTATTGAGATAGCTTTGCAACTCACGTTTACATGGGATTGCAAGCCTCCTGCCAAGTACTGTGGTTAACAGGAAAACATTTTCTCTTCAGGATTTAAGTTTATTCAAGCTAATGATTCATTTATGCATTAGGATGTACACCTACCAAGATACCACAATACGTTATTCAACTCATATGCTAGACTTAAAATGGCTGTCTGTAAAGCCATAATAGAAATGTTGTAAGAGGAATTAAAATTCAAAGCAAGGTGTAACTTACAAAGTCATCTCCGGAGTCTGCTCCCACGGACGTAATTGACTCCTTACTGACAGACCTGGGGATCCGGGCAGCTCCTCCTGGCCTGGGAGCAATAGCGGCCTCTTCTGCTATCTTCTTCTTCAATTTTGCAAACATTTTAATGCTCTACAGCACTGCAATATCCAGGGACTTCGAAAAGCCACTACCTCCAATATGCTTAATATACCAACACTGTTTAAAGCTTCCAGATGCCAAGATTTAATTTTGTGCCTCATCCACTGTTTTACTGCATTTCTAGTTCCATTAAAGCCTTCACAGCCTAACAGTACCTGCAAATTAAAGAGAAATGGTTTCCACACTAAAAATTTCGATGCGTATTAAACGCTTAAGGGTATCGAAACGCCCTTTAGCGTCACAGCTGCTGGAATACGCTACGACCACGCAGAGCAGAGCCCTTTAAAAAAAACCCCAGACGGACCCAAGCCGTGAGAGCGCTCAGAGGCACGGCCGGCCCCCACCGTGTCCGCTGCGGGAGCGCCGGGCGAGCGGGTCCCCGCACCCGGGCGGCTGCCCCTCCCCCCGCAGCCCGGCTACCCCCGCAGGCCTGGCGGGCTCAGGGCTGGCCCGGCTCGAGCCGGCCGGTCCCCGGCAGGGCAGTCCGCGGCGGCTACAGCCCCGCTCTGAGGCGGCCGAAAGCCCGCCGCCTCCCGGCGGGCACTGCGTCCCGGCCCCCAGCCCGCCCCCCGGCCCGGGCCCTCACCGCCCATGGCCCGGCCTGGCCTGGCCGGGACGCCGCCGCTCCCCCGCCGCCGCTGACCCGGAAGCGCCGCGCGGGCCGGAAGCGGCGCGCGCCGGTGCGCAGGCGCGGTGAGATAGGCCCCGCCCTCGGCGCCTCCGTACCGGCGTTTGCCACGGTTTATTGACAGTAAACTCGGTGGACAGGCCCGGAAGACGGCGGGGGGTGACTGCAGCCGGGGTACACGTGAGGGACGGCCAGGAGCCCCGGAGCTCGCCCGCGGCCCGGATACGGCGACACCGCGACACGGCAGGGCGGCGGGCCCGGCGGCAACAAGCGCGTACAGAAACGTGCTCGAAGTCACTGAGAGGGGCCTGCGGCGCCGGGCCTGGCCTCCCGGTGGGGCACTGCTGGCCTGGGGCGGCGTGTGCTCCGGAGCGCAGCGGCAGCGGCCCCGCCACCCGGCCCCCGCCCGGCAGCTCCCACACCGCCTTCCTCCCGGCACCGGAGCGTCGGGATCACAGCGCCTTGGCGGTTTACAGATCTCTTGCAAAAAAACCGGTTATTTGCACCAAAAAAGTTTATTTATATCTCTCTCACATTTTAAGTAAAATATCTGCTTTTACCAAAATAGGATATACAGGCACATGGCTGTAAAATAACTTTCAACCAATTCACTATAAAATTACTTTGGGTAATAAATAATCTGATTCTCAGGCAGAGCCCTCGGGGCCTGCGCCCCAGCCCTGGCGCCTCCCGCCTGCTCCCCGCATCCCTCCCGCCAGTGCAGAACAACTTGTGCTTCCCAGCCTCCCAAGGCCAAATCCTGCTCCTGAACCAGGCACCGACAACTGACAGTGGTGACAAACACATGCCGAAAGGAACCTGCTAAGTCAGTAGGGCAGACGCAACAGGGTTTCACCCTGGCAGGAACCGCTGCTGGTGGTGGACCTGGTAAGATCCGCACTGCTCAGGGGCTCCTCCGGGCCAGCAAAGTGCAGTGAAATCTGCTCTCAACCCAGATGAAACCAGGCTCTTTCAGCTGGGATAGTCGATACGAATTCAGAGATGGTCCTTAATCCCCCAAAAGATTTGTCAGATTCTGAAATCTTGAACTAAATCTCTGTCTTGACAGAGCAATGGTTTGGAGGGGGCAGGGCAAAAAGTTTACTTTCACTCCTAAATATAAAAGGAGAGACACATGTCCAATGCGCTCCTCCCCTGCTCTGTTTGTGGACATCCAGATGTTCAACACATTCGTCACAGAAACGGTATTGCTCTAAGAGTCAGAGATATTAAAAATGTAAGAGAGCCACCTCAGGAATGTATAATCTCTCTGCTCTGGAGATCTTCACCCTTGTCCTCTGTGCCAGTATCCCTCACACAGAGGCTGACTGCAGCGACTCTAACGTTACCAAGTTGCACAAAGCAGCTTTCAGCTGTATATTAGATTTCCCCCCTGCGTAGTTCGTAACATTACCCTTGCTGTTACTGCCTGCAGAGCTCCATCAGTCCCCGGGAGCTGCTGCAGCCACCACAGATCAGCTACTGACACGAAGCAGCCATTTCCCATGGAACGGGCTGGACTAAATGAGGGCTCTGCCACTGCTATCGTTGGTGGTCTGTAGTCAGAACAGTTGCTGAAGAATCTAACATCAATAAAGATTTTAAAAGAAGCCTCAAGACAAAAAATTTGTTCAGACAGATTCCAAGCTTTTTAGCTTTCAAGAAAAAGCAGACTTGAAGCACAGCATGAAGTTACAGCACAAGGAAGGCAGCAGGGCAGGGGAGGTGCTTCACAATAGCATGCCAGGGACGAATCTCAGAGCGGCACTTCCATCCCGTCCTTGGAGAAGCCTGACCAAAGCTACTGAAGTTGTAGCTTTTGAAGATGATTATTCAAAGCCTAATTTCCTGTCTCCCCCATCTATTTCTTATGATCCTTAAAAGACATCTCTGCACATCTCCCTGGGGAATAGTCTTGAAGGGTTTAGTAAGTCACCACTTGACAGTTATTATTCTGATGAAATACCCAAATAAACTGTCCTGAAATTTCTCAAGAAAACACTCCAGGGATCAAGTCCAGTTTGCACAGCTCACAGAAGTTAGTGCTCCATTTAGCTTGCGCATGAAGCAAAATGACACATCACATCCCAACAGTAATTAAAAAACAGAGCATTAAAGACTCATAACCCTGTATTCCCCTGTCATTGTTATTTTGAGAAGTCAAAGGCGAATAAACAGAAGACAACAGCAGTAACTTTGGCTAGATGTTCTCCAGCCAGTTTGAACGGGAATACAGAGGTGCCTACTGCGAGAGGAGGATTCGTTTGAACATACCACGTGCAGTAAGTAGGGAGCTTGGCAGCAGTAGTCCAGTAAGGACACATTCAGTCCAGTTCACATTCTTTTCTCGATGTATTACATACACAATTTACCGCTTGAATTCAGTATTGCCTGGTGGTGGCAAGTCATCTCTGCTAACATAAGCAATAAAGATATATGGAGAAAGGGAAAGCGAGACAAGAGGGGAGGCATTAGGCCTGAGAAGAAAAGGAATTTGCTCTCTTCTCACTTAAAAATGGTTCAGTCTTTGCTTCACTTCCACACTGAGGACTGTAGATACATAAACCGAATTGTTCTTCAATACATACAAGCATACATCAAGAAGGTACCTACGACCACAGCACACAGTAGCACAAGTTTAGAATGACTTAATAAGTTCAAACAAGACAAGCTTTTACTTGGAGGGGGAAATATCAGTATTTTCATCTTGAACGCAGTTGCTTTGGGTAGGAAGGGAGGGGGCTGGCTCAAAATCCAAGACCAGATACTCATCTCATCTACAGCTAGAGCAGACTGAGGGTATCAGCCTTCTGGTTACAAAGTACAATTTCATACTCCTACCCACAAAACAGGAGTTAAATCTTTATCTTCGCATATCCCTACCAGCAGCATACCTTCTGAACAAAAGGTCAGTAGGTAAGAAGAGAATGAGGGACCTCAAGAATGAATTTTTGACTTGGACAGTCATCGCTTGTAAGTTCAACCTCTGAACTAATTTTCATGGCCTTATATTCTCCTCCTACATTCTAGCTTCAGGTTTTTGTTTTATTTTTTTTACATGCATTCTCCTCTGATTAGATCTACCTTGGTAACAAGCAAACAGAACCTCTTTTTAGGGCTGCAAAGTGGATTAGAAGCCTCACAGATCATAAGCAAGGACTCCTCGCTTCAGCCCAGCTAAAATGAAGACTGGGTCTGCCAAGGCTTTCCCAGTCAGTTAACAAGCAACGTCCCACAGAGGTTCTCCAGCCCACACTTATGGAATCACCATCACTGCTAAACTTAGAAGTAGCATACTCTTCTCCAGATAATATGGAACCAAAATGAGAATCGCTTCATCGAAGCAAAAGCTAAAACAAAACAAAAGCATTTGGATGAAAGGCAGTGAGCTGGGGAAAACTAAATTCCCTTTTCCATGCAAGTTGAACGCTGCATGTGGAAGGACAGCAGCAGCCAGGGTAACAGATAACCTGTCTCTTGCCGCTGCATTAAAGGCTTTCTGTATATTCAGCTTCTACATGCAATCCCATATTTTAATAACTGAGGACCTCCTACCAGAAAGAAAGATCATCAGCTTCACAGTTAAGAATATATGAATCACTGTAATACATACAGGAGAACTCATCCCCCTGGCTAACTAAGGTCTCCTGTACCTGCAATCAATTATGAGTGACTTGAAGGTCCAAGCATAAGGCCCCAGAAACAGCCAATTACAATGGCAGAAGAGCCATAACCTTTACTACAACCACAGATGGTCTGCGACACCTTGTGGAATGCACCCAAAATGGCGTATGTGTGTATATATAAATTTTGTATATAGACATTGTAGTGTTTCATTCTTTTTAATACATATACAAGTACCTATACATATATACATATTTACAATTTACACCAGCCAGTAGATGTATGCGTATTGTACATATACACACAAACGCCTAGAATACACATGCACACACACAAACACACACTCTTTAAAATGAACTCCACATCCCAGGTAATGAAGTCCTGCCATAGTCCAAAGAGCAGCACCAAGTGGTGGGGGGCTCAATATATACCAGCGCCAAGACTGCTTAGAACAAACACTAGCATTCATAGAATTTTTTACACTTGGGAAATTAAAGAATGGATGGCATAAGCTTCAGCCCAGCTACAAAGAACCTTCATGCAAACTTCCCACCTACACTCCAGCAATTCTTGCTGTTCCATACTGTGCTCTCCTCAGCTGAATGGGGTCCGCCAGTGCTGACCTGCTGCCCTTCACTATTCTGGCTGACTAGATCATATACTTTGTATGACGGCATTGCAAACAGGCCTACTGTGACACTATGGTAGTCACCAAGTTCTACATTTTTTCCACCTGAAAACAGAGGCATGGCTGGTGTTCAACATAGAAGCACTGATTAGACTCGTCCTTTCACTTCTTTTCTAGCAGCCCATGGGAGAGTGACAACAGACTTTTCCATTTAACAGTTTAAAATATTTTTGTTTCCTTCTCCTTGCTCACACCATCGCTGTCAGGAGTTGCAAAAGGTCCTCTAGCTCTGCAAGGAAGGCAGTACAGTCCAAATGAGTCTGCAAGCACTTTTCCCAGCAGTCAGAATAAGCCTTTACAGAGGCTGCTGTACTCCTTAACACACCCAGACTCAGCATTATGGGCTGAGGGAGCCAGTAGCACTCCCACACGTAATTATGGCCCCTCAGTTTCACTGGTTCAAAGATAGGAATGAGATGCAATGGTGGGCATGCAAAAAATTTAACAGGGCTCTACGGTAGCACCCACTTTGTTTAACCTGCAAGAGGAGTGTCAGCATCTCTCTTAGGGCACTGGGATCCATCGCAGATGGGTCAGATAAAGGGCTTATATTCAGCACCCTATGGGACATTCTTTCAGCTCCTGTCAGGGACTGGTAACACTGTGGGAGCCACACATTCCATCCACACACAGAAAGGAGGGATAACACTAGCTGCAAATGTAAGAATTTCTATCTGGTACCTCAAAATGAAGAACACCCCCTCCTCCTGGAAAATTGCGGCAGCAATACAAATGGCAAGATGACCCATATTACAGCGAGAGATGGCGGCTAGCTTTCTTAGCTGTGTAATTTGTTAATCTGCTAACCGTCTGCCCAATCAGGCAGAGTGGAAATTGTGTCCTTGGCCAACAGTACAAATTTCTTACATAAAATCACTGCATTCAATTTATAGGGAGCATTAAGTATCTTTACAAGTTCACTTCAAACCCACTGCTCCAAATGCAACTTCATTGTCCACAGTTTTGTCTACTCACTTGCCTAAGACTGAAAAAATATATTTGTTATGAAGGACTCTGTTTTATTGCTATTGTTGGTTTGTACTGTGTGGTTCCATCCTTACCATTTAAAATCCAGACTCTTTGGGGATAAAATACTGTTTTTCTATTGATTTTTTCCAATTTCTTAAAATTGTATAAAAATAAAGGATTTCCACAAATGTGGGCTAAAGGTAACCAATAGTACTTCTATGCTTAGGATCAGCTGCTGGAAATGTGGTTGCTAGCCACAAGACCAGAAATAAACCTCTAGTGATTCTTTACCATTTAAAAGACATGAAAACCTCTGCTTATAAAATTGACCCCATACAGAATGGAACAGCTAAACTAACAGCTGTTTATTATTACTTTTTAAAATAACGGTCCTAAATTTAAAAATAAAATCAAGTACTTCCTTTTATGATTTTCACATTATAAAACTGCACCATTCAAAATCTGTGGCCAGGGAATCCCCTTTGCAGTAAGACAGTTTCTTTTAATAGTCATCGAGGGTGTTTTCCAGGAAAACATTCCTAACATCCAGTATGGAAGCCAGCTCCAAAATGTGCTTTTGGAGGTGAGGGTTCTCCACCGTTTCATCTCGTGGCAGCTGAGGATAAGATTCTGGATAATTTCGAGTCTCCTGCTAGATGACAGTGAAAACAAAGAGCATCAGACATTAATTTATTTTTTACACTCTTTATGAAGAAGACTGCAAAAGGCCAATTTCACCTAAGAGGTACCCTAATCCATTTAGCATGCCACATAGATTGAAAATATTCTAGCATTTTCGGTTTTCTCTTTCTTTTTTTGACTCAGAGATGGTCATAGTGGCAATAAAAATGCCCGTTCATCTAAGATGGGTAATAATAGCAAAAAACCAGGAAAAACACCAAAAAATAGATAAAAAGACTTCACACATACTTACCTGATAGGCTGGAGTTGATTTCTTGAAATTACAGACATGTAAGCATCTCCAGTGGGAGATTCATCTCATCCTAAAACAAATATCTAAGACACTGGGGGCAAATCCCTCCCCACTAACAGAAGACCTGCTTCTTTTCCCTGACACCAGAGAAGCCTAGGTAGCTAACTTAGGTTTGGAAAGCTACTAGATGTCTGCAGTTAGACAAGGTGAATACTGTACCTTTCTGTGCTTCAACTGTCATTTTTTTCTGTGGTGTTTAAAATGGAGCAGGCCGTTTATATGCCAGTGCTCACATATATAAAATGGTGTAGATCCAGAAGCCTACTTCATTGTTGGCACAGCATTAACCAACAGGGAGGGAAAATAACCATTTTCCTGTTTAACTTATTCATTTACACTTCAAAGACCTTTCAAAATCCATTCACACTAGAATACTTGCAGCAGTAACGTTCCACTCCTCCCCACTTCCTCTTACATTCTTGTTCTACACCTTTTTAGTTGTGTAGAAATAATAATCTTGAATTAAGAGGAATTTTTCTAGCTGACAAGGCTGTTCAGGGTGACATAAATGAATTAGAGCGTGTCTGCTACTTATGTAGAGGAATAAGGCTTCAGCAAGTCAAAGGCTTCATATGCCTTTGGAGAGATACAAAGGCACAGATTCAATACAAGCGGTAGGCATTAGCATGTGAGCATCAGTTATCTTCCTGAAGTCACAGTGATATGCTTAGCCCTAAAACCCTTCCATACCGAGGCACTGCAGTTCTGTATGCACTGGATTGTCGTTATCACAAAGGGATAGATAACCCTGCATACCCGGAAAATTTTGTGCATCCTCATAGTAGCGGAACAGAAGATAAATCTTGTTAGAAGCAAGCGAAGGAATTCATCCCCAAAAAACTGAAGAAAGGACTGATCTGTAGTGAAGGCAAAGAAAACTCAGTTTAGAGAGGCCTAATAAATAAATAAATAAACAAACAAACAAACACACACATTTTTAAAAAATCAACTTAGGGGAAACAGCTATGATTTCCTGTGCATTCCCCTTATTCACTATTCTGTCCCTTGGAAAGGCTGAGCAAGAAACCCCAGCATCTGCTGAAGTAGCATGCTAAGGTTCAGTTGTGTATTAGTAGGCACGTACCTATGGATCGGGAGTGGGTCAGCAGCTGGGCAATATCTCGGTTGATTTTTCTAAGGTAATCTTGACACTTCTCCCACAATCCTCTGCGCATGCTTGATAATCCAGAGACAAATAGGAATGCCATTAAAGGATTGTTCAGAAAGAGTGTGAAGAGGCTACCCCGCTGAGACTGATCTAAAAAAAAAAAAAAAAAAAAAAAAAAAATCAATAGACAAGGAGATACATTTGGCACATGAAGCCAAAAAAGCTGTCCCTGCCACTGAATGAAGTTGCTCACCCACTAAATTCTGTAACAGAGGAACTACTCCTTTGTGTTAGTTACATCTTCTCTCCTCTTTTGGCAGATCTGTTCTCAAGATGATGCACTGACTAGCAATAAAGGCTTACTGGAGATATGCATTAACACCAAGAGAAATGAGATTTTCTTGTGAATTTTGGGAGGCCTGTCTTCATTTTGAGCATAAAACTTGAACACAAAAACCGTAACTGAAACAACTGGTAGAAGATACTGGTTATAAATCCTAAAGAGGAGTATTAAACAAGGACATTCTTATTCCATTAAAAAAGACCAGGCAGTTGAACCTATACACCACAACCCCCAAGTCTACCAAGTTGCCCTTTTGTTGGGCACCACAATATCCTAAAGCCTAATTACTCCATGATACACAGCGTCCAAGATTCGTCTTAGTCAACTGAGAAGTCAAAAAGAAAGGCAATACCCATACGATCATGTGCCCAAACAGTAAGGCCACTTCCTTATCAGCCTGGATTTCTGACTTGTTTTGGTGCATTTTTTTTTCAGGACTTGGGCACACAGCATGGATGGTACGATGCCACACTGATGCAGGGGCTCAGCTACGAAGTCTCTGCACAGGCTGTAGTGTAGTGTAGCACCCCTCAGAACTACAGCAAGACCTTCCTGATTGGTCCATGAACACAATATAAACATCCAGTATTTTATAAAGTTAGTTCTACTTTCCAGAGTTTCTGCTTAAAGAGGATTCATTATTACAGTACTTGTCTTCTACGTCACTTTCAGCTAAATAACAGGAAGTTTCAAAACAAATTAGAAGCTTCAGCTTCTTGCACATTCTCTCATGATACTTGCATAACATCACTTTGTGTGGCTTAAGCTAGAGCTTTGTACTTGTCTTGTGATGGATAATAACCCTAACATGGCAAATTCCAATGAGAAAGTCTGGAACTATTTATATTTTATAGTAGTCACAAGGACCGAGGAACATCTTTCGTTCCCTGTTCCTACTACAAAAGCACGTTCCCAAGGCATACAAAGCCAATGGTTTTCCTTAACTTACCCTCCAAAATCAGAACAAGATGAGAAGGTTTTGCTCTACACCCTGCATTTAAAAGCCGATACCTTCACTGACTCTGCTCACTTTCTGGGACTAATAAAGCTACCTAAAGTCATCATCATCATCACCATCACCCCAGCACTGGGCTGGCAATTTTCTGGGTCTCCATGTAGAACAACTTTGCCTTCTAGCACTTGTTGAAGCTACTCGTAGAAATATCATCATTAGAATAAATTACTGGCCATAAACCGTAACTGAAGTTTATCACACTACTTCAGGGAACATTAATCTGATTTAGGGATTGCATAGCAATGAAAAGCTATCTCTTCCTGAAGAATCAAAGTTATATTCTTTTAGGATAGATATATGATGCAACTACAACTTGTTAGGAAATGCAGTATTACACATACCTTGTAATGCTTTTGGATATGCTGTTGGAGAAAGCAAGCACACCAATGGTTGTCCAAATAAGTTTGTGAAATTCTGTAACAGATAAGAATTTTGAAGTATTGATGGTCACTTCGCTTGCTTTTGAATATTCAGCAGGTTAAGGGTACAAACAAAGACTATTAATGACAGAGAACACACTAATGCCCATCACACAGCTCAGCATTGGCAGTAAGCCTGACAAGTTGACTTACTTATAGATCACAGCACAGAAGGAATATAACCCATTATATTTTAAAGGAATTATAATTCTCTCATTTCACTGCTACTGATAGCACACTAATTCCATGGAGATGTGGCTTTCAGTAGTAATACATTACTTGAGGAAAAAAAAATCATGTTCTGCAGTAAAATTGAAAGCTATTGGTTTTCAGGTCAAAAAAGATTTAGCATCTTTCCTCAATACCAGCTGAACTATCCAGTCAAAGTGATTTCTTTCCCTTTTTCTTTCTAGCAGGAGGAACTACTTCTGATGAGAAGAGCCCAGTGGACAGAAGTTTCAAGATAAATTTACTTTAAAGCAAGTATGTCATAATCTTAACATCTACTATACTGAACCCTCATTTTACAATACTCATTCCATGCACTTTCCACCAGCACCTTAAAGATTGCCTAAGTGTCCTGCTGCATAAGAATTTCTCCAGAAACCTCAAATACCACTATTGTCCAGTTTTACCAACATTTACCTGGTAACAGTCCTACTGTGTATCTGTCTGGCGGGTACAGCGATTCAAAAAGTCATCTACACAACCTCATTAGCTGTCATATGTCTCACCAAAACAGCTTTCTTAAAACTGAAGGATTGCAAAGCCATAGAAAATGTAAAGGATCATATATCTGCATCCCATCAGAGCACATGAGTGCAACACACGTGTCTGCAGGTTGTATTCTTACAATTTGGCAGGTTACAAACGTGAGGTATACATCACCAGAAGTATTTGCTTGTGTAGAACCATCAAAAAGCTAATTTTTTAATTCCTTCTGGCTTCTGCTTAATTCCAATGGAACCGTCCCTTCCAGGCAGTATATTTCAATTAAATTAGTTTCACTGAATTTATTTAATCTAAATCTGCTAAATAAGAGACTGTAATCTAGTCTAATCAAAATAAAACATCTCCCATATCTGACAGTGCTGACTAGTCCTAAAACCCCTTCTATTTCATTAAGAGCCCATGGGAGATTTATAATGCTAGATCCTAAGGTTTGGTCTTTAATGAAGAACAAAGACTATTACCACAAAGACACTAACTGCAGGCCAGACCAGTAATTAGTAAAACTGTACCATAAAGAAACGTTTAAATCTCCAGAAGTCACCCCAGACATCGCCAGTTTGAAATTAATACACACTGGCAGGTTACATGTGTTCAAGTAACATATATACTTAGTATTCATGAGCCGATTCACATGTTTAATTCTGTCTTGTACCACCCGGTTAGAGACCAAAGCACACTCTCCATCAGTAGAAATGACAATGCAATTAAACACAGCCTACAGCTATAAAGCCAAACCAAGGGTAACTCATATATCTCAGGAAAGGTATTACTCACTGACAGTATCTGAGATCATTCTGGACTCTGTCCCAGCAGAGGTTAAGTCAACATAGCTAGTAAGTCCTGCAAAGGGGAGAAACTACACTGTTTAGCACAGAACGCGCTCTTTGGAAGACAGCTCATGCCACTTGCTACATCTGAACTACAGATCCAGAAGGACCAGACTCTCAAGCTTCCGAGTAGCCATCTCAGCTCTTTCCCAGGCACAAAGGCCTACCATAGCCCAAGCGAACACCAGGATTCACTCACCCACCACCTCTGCTCCTGATTTCCACAGAAAAGCACTGTGGGCACACACGTAGCAAAGGCACAGGAGCATGTCACAGCCATGGCTGGGAGCTGAGGACCATAAGGCACACCAGGAAAACCTATCCTGCACTCTAGATGTGGATAGTAGCTCCAGGTAAGGAGTGCCCTACTTTTCAGCACATGGCCAACTCCAAAAAAGGTGAAAACATATTTTTGTTTCAAAAT
This sequence comes from Falco punctatus, assembly GCF_963210335.1. Taxonomy (NCBI): domain Eukaryota; kingdom Metazoa; phylum Chordata; class Aves; order Falconiformes; family Falconidae; genus Falco; species Falco punctatus. The sequence continues at coordinate 42,764,492 of NC_137589.1, forward strand.
TGACTGGTTTTTTTACTTTATTATTCAATTCAAGTTTCCCAACAGAAGCATTGCTGCTTTTTAAAATGCGTATCATATACATCTCCTTTCAAAAAAAGAACTATCCATCATCTCCAAAAGAAGTCACTTCACATGTAAGCTTTACTAAGCTGAGTATTTACACCACATCACTGACAAGGCCTTGCATTCTTACTGGCCAGAGTTTTGTTTTGGTTTGGTTTTCTTAAGACTTTTCATTTGACCATAATCTCAGACAACCACAGCTGCAAAAAGATACTGATTTAAAAATATTATTTTATCCACGTATACAGTGGTAACCTTCAAGAACACAACCATCTATATTTAAATGGAAGTGTTAGAAAAAATTCACAGCTTTAAGTAGATATGCTCGATTTGCAGTTATCTTCCACTTCCAGCTAAATATATAGGGGTGGAAGCTATTCAAGCGCCGCTGATCTGACAAACTGGCAAGTCACTTCCTGGCAGGACTTTCAGTCATCACCAGCTAAGCCCTCCAGAGAAGGGGAGAGGATGAGAATGCATGCAGGAGAGCAGAAACTGGCTGTAGAAAAAGATGTGTGAGCAGTTGCTGTTACTGCCAGCATTGCTAGCAGTGACATTTAAATGTCAGGATAGCTACTGTCCTATCAGAAAAGATCAGAGCAGTGATGTGGAAAAAAGTCAGTCCACTGACTTCAACTTCTCAGGCAGTTGCACAGAACCTCTTTGTTTGTGCCACTGCCTGAGTCTACAAAGCATCTCACAACACACCCAGAGGACAACCACAGGACAGCGCTATCAGTATAGTCTGGTGACAAGGAACCAAGCACGTAAGAACGCTCAAAATGATGACAGACAGGAATTTACAAGGGCTAGAAAATACTGACATTGAGAGCTGTGCCATCTTCCTTCACCTGAAAACAAACAAAACACCTAAACCCATCCCCACACATTTATCTGCCTAGGTGCAGTAGACTGTTTTGAGTTTTCAAACACTGAATACATTTTTTTAAATAGGGGTCCATGCGCACACACACCCTCCCTTCTCTTTTTAGACTCCTCACAGTTGTACCCACACAATTCTGATCTGGGTTGGAATTCCTAGCAGCCACTTCCATAATCCTGCCCTGAAGTACTTCCAAAACTCACATTTCTATACTCCTTACAATACAGGCAGGGTTGGACTTCTCCCATGCCAGCTGCTCTGTGTGGTTAAGAGATGGAGCACTGGTGTATTTTACATTACTGATGGTCAGCTCACTGCAGAACAAGGACAAGAAACTAAATGGAGGTTAGTTTTTGCTTACTGTGCGCCCACAAAATCTGAAGAAAATTTAAATATCAAATTTAAATGCAATATAAAAAGCAAATTCTACCGTAAACACTTGAGTTATATTCTCATGAGAATTACAAATCTATGTGTGGGAATCAATCACCTCAAAAAGATCCTCTGCTCTAAGCTGTCCACAAAGCCCCAGTATGTCCAGAGCTGTATTTGAATTAAGGATCACCAGGAATCCCATACTCTCTCTTACAGGGCTGATCCACTTGACATCTTTCAGCAATTCTACCAGAGAAGAAGGGAAGGGGGAGGATACGACACCAAACCAAACCAAACCCAACCCACACTTTTTCCCCTGAAACATACACTGGAATGAATGTCAGAAAAGAGCACAGGAAAGTAAGTCCCTACCAAATGCTTGTTTTCTCAGAAAGACAAGTAAATCATTCTACTAATTGTGCTTCCCTCCCTTTAAATGAGGAAGGGAATTTAATAAAAAGCAGATTTGCACTGAAATCTAGTGCGGTGCAGTTAAACGCAGTAGTATTTTAAAAGCCCTTTGAAATGCATTACAACACAATAAACCAAAAGCCCTACAGAGAGGCCAGATCATTATTTTGACTGTCAGGTAAAGGTTGCCTGGCTCAATAGAGAACTATTCTGAATCATACCGATCACTGATTTAGCACCTCTTGTTGGCCAACAAATGCCTTTAAAACAAATGACACAGACTATGGATAATGAACAAGGAACAAGTTCATCTGGCCACTAGACGTCCCTATTCCTCCTCTGAAATGCAGCTGCGAACGTTCACTTTTCTCACTGCACATAATGGAGCTATAAAAAGGAAGACATGAGGAAGTGGCACTTTCCCCAGATACAGCACATTCTTAATATCCCATTCATGAATGAATAAATGTAATGCTATCCAGATTCAGCTGGCAACTAAGACTGAAAACGCCTGCTTCTGTATTACCCGAATTGCAGATTCCCAAAGGTGATTTGGCATGGAGTAATTCTACTGTAAGTCCATAGCACCCTAGGAGGGAGGCTCATTGTCCAAGCATATACCACTCTACAGTAACACTGGATGCTAATTTGAGTCTTGTTATGTCCTTGGTTCAGATACTTTTCAGACACAGACACCCTGTGTTTTATAAGATCAGGCTCAATGCTTTGACTCCTTTCTGCTGCTTAAAAGCAACTGAGTGTTGGATGACTGGAAAAAAAAAAAGCAGATTAGTTATCTCCCTCCCACATGCACACACACCAAGATTTGTCTTTGGTATATAACAAAAATAAACCTCCCACCAGAGACCTTGGAAATCTTGAACCTTTTTTCCCTCCAGGAGGATTTATTACTTTCCAATGAGCGGCTGTTCATGTGCTTCTCCTTCTTGTTCCTATTCATAGGATCAGATCCTGACTAGCATGCACAACCTCAAAAGAAAAGAAAGACTGAATACAAACTGTTTAAAAAAATTGCCTGTTAAAAGTGTAAGCTAACTAGGGGTTGACACTGTGTCCTATCACACAAGGAGCTGCCTTCAAGAGCCTTACCTTATAGGCAACACTGTTTGAAGAGTCCACAATGATAAACAGGGGCTTTCTTGTGAAAGGGTAGAGATCTCCAGGGTGAAGACTGAAAAGAGAAAGGGACACTTCACAGAGCACTAGAAATGCTGCAAAGCTGTGAGAGTGCACAAGTTTCTCAGATGCACAGCTGCCCGTGTCCAGATGAAAAGCAAGCAGATGCCCCACGTCCCATCCTCAGATTCATCCTCAGAGAGTAACTGCAAAACTAATTTGGTATTCTTTATATTATGGGCTATTGGACAGCAATAAGAGCTATTTTATCTGCTTCAGAAGTCATCCACCTTCAATTTGAAGTTTTCCCGTAATAAATAATTTACGTTACGTCACATTAATACTTTTTAAGTGTTTAAAGCATCATGTAGAGTTGCATATTCATTTCTAATTGTTCAACTTCAAGTCAATCTACATTATGATGTCCTGCACTAAAGAGTTTGAATTCCAGAGGCTTTGATACATGTTTCTCCATTAAAGACAATTTATTCTGAATTTGCAGTTGTCACACTCATGAAGCTTACCAGTGCATCTCCTTGTAAGATTGGTTTCGCTTGTGGATAGCATCCCCATTTATAATGTCTCGGTTACTGTTTGTCAGAACACCACCAAAATCATATGGACCTACACACAGAAAAAAGAAAGCTAAAATTAGTGGAGGCAACTCACCTCTTATGGATTTAATGACTATATGAAAGCGAGGAAGCAACCACAAATCCCAAAAAACTAAGTGAATCTGAACTACTGCAGTTGTAAGGAGTGGATGGAGGAATGTGGAGACTTTACTAACTACATATTCTATTTTATACATTTTTAGTAGTTTCAGCATCTATCAAATAGAAGCAAGCAATGCAACTTAATAACTTCTAATTTATTTATTCACAGACATAATACAAAAGATCCAAATACTTGTTCTTGTTACACTACATAGCTAAAAGACTAAACCCCATTACACATTTCATACAGGAGAATCAATACCTTTGTAAAATTACTATATGAGCTAGGATATTCCAGATTCAGAATCTGATCAAAAAATAAGTCTAAATCAATCAAAAACCCTGGAGCCTCTCAGAACAGCTATAATGCTATCATCTGCAGTTATAACAGTGCAAAGAGCAGAAGAGAGAGCGCCGAGAATGAAAATGTTTTCAATACTCCTAGAAAGGACAAAACAGTTTTAACCAGATTTTGAATCTGCAGTAAAGGTTTAAGATTTCAAATACAGAATTCACAATTTTTACATGCACACAACCTGGCCATGTGTACCAAAGGTAGGCTAAAGAAATACTCTGCTAAGTTTGCACAGCTGAGCTACCCATCTAACTGTCTGATGGAAAGCAAAGATGAAAATAATGGCTATAAAAAGTATCAAGTCCATATCAAATCCTACACAAGACAACATGTGCTAGAGATACCAGGAAACATTTCTGCCATCGGAATGGGTATGAAATGTCACTAACATTAGTAAAATAAAGTATTAGTATTTCCTTATTTTGTTGCACATTTGCAGACATTTGGTTGACCCGTATTTGGACACCAAATGCAATTTTTTCAGGTTTGGATACATAAGACACCTTTCCATTTTAAGAGAAGCTTTGGGGATACAAAATTAGGAACAGAACATACATTAATTTAGCACTGTTACAAATGTCTCAAATGATCTGTCAAACACAAATGGCTTACAGGCAATAAACAGTGCAACTTGCAGCTGATCTCCCTTTTAATAAGGTAGAACTTTCTGGTCTGTACAGACTACGCTACCTTATTAAAAGAATGGAGTTGTAATGGAATTCATTTAATGAGCTCTTCAGATGACAGCCTGGATGCCTCTACAGTAAGGTATCAAGCTGAAACAATACATGCAGTGAAGTGGACATACCACAGGCTTTAAAGAACACAGTTTAGTTAGAACCTATCACCAAGTTGCAGCAGAAAGGAAAATGTTAAAAGCTTTTTCAAAAAAATCACTGCCATAATCCAAAACTGACAGGGATTTTTTTTTTTTCCTTTAACATTTTCAGAGCTCTGTAAGTCATGCACTGGGATGGACAAGGCATGCATCTTATAAAGGAATGCAAGTCTCAACAGATGAGGTGTGTACAATATTTAGGATGTTAAAAACTCTTTCCCCCCCCCCCCTTAAATTATATAAACAGATCTTTTGACTTCTTTACTTCAGCTAACCAGCTTTCAGCTTTTAGATTGCAGCTGCATCCAAATATTCTGCTAGGTTGCAAAGAGGAGGAGGATGAGGTGAGGGGAATTGTCAAAAATCATGAGAAGGGCTTGAATTGTCAGGTTAACAAGCGTGCAAATAGAACAGTCCCTGCAGACGCTTCCGCCCTTTTACCACCCATCCCCTGACCATATGTTCTCATAACACTGGAAATTGGAAAGAATCACAAAGTGCCATTTAGCCATTTTATTAACTTTGTGCTGATGCATCAACTGAGCCATGTGGTCTTCAAAATTGATGAAGCTTTTAATACTTCAGATGCATCAAAAACTCAATATGCCCTTTAAAAAGGTCTCAGGTTAACACACACTAATTAAAACTAATTAAAGGGAATCAACTATTGTTTGTGGAAAAAGAAGGCTATCTTACTAAGTAAACAGGCGAATAAAATTGACTTGACTTTTTAAAAGGAGCTTTGTGACATCTTTCTTGGTCACTTGTCCTGGAACATAAAGAGAATTCAAGCCCTGTTCATGACAGGGAGCATTCCTTTATTGTACCTTCACTATCCGAACGACCTGATGGAAACACGCCCGTGGCAGACAAGTAAATCAGCAGTACACTGTTTGCAGGCAGCTCCTGAAATTCAGATAAAGAGAAGAGTGGCAAGGGAAGAAATATGTAAGTTTACTTTAATAGTCAATCATCACCTTCATAAACACACTGTCATTTAAGATTGTGCTACTCCAGCTTCTGGCTTCCATTCACTCTGTTCTTCCTATGTGTATATACACTTCTTTTTCCCCACACAAACCTCTAGGTTGATGTTAGAGGTTCAAGCAGCACTAAAAAAGCATCTGCTTCCACATAGACTCTCCTACTATCTAGCCAGATCTGAGGCTTTCCAAGACATGGAAACCAAAAGCTGCCAAGATCCATGTAGACCCTAAATCCCAAACAATTCAGGATCCTAAAGGAAGTTCTTTATTTCCAAATACTCCAGAGTCTGCAACATCTGCCTCTCTGCCTTGACCCTTCTTGGCTGGACAAGCACAACACATACACGTTTCTGTATAAACCTGTAAAAGAAATCTATTTTCCACCTTTCTAATGGGCTGTCTGCATGAGGAAACAGATGCTTTTAATTTCTGCAAAAGGCTGAGCATGCAGGCACCCAAAATTCTAAGTAGTAAGGATGCACTTCCTTCACCTCACCAGCCGTTTCTTTACAGTTGTTTCTCGAAACAAACTGAAACTTTTTTCTTTATAGGATTCATATTCTGTTTTTACTACTAAACCCTAAATTGCTGACTTGTACAGTCATAATTAAGCATAGTGAGATCAGCAACTTCATGAAATTAAAATAAGCACAGCAACTGTATTAAGAAAAGTCCACAAAGGTATAGATTACTTACATGGAAGACAACAGTAGGTAACAAAATAAAACAGGCAGACAAAAATATAATATGTGCAGGAGAGAGATACAATTTGAATGGGATACAGAACCGGCGACATACCACTCATACAGTGCTTAGAACATACTTCCCTGATTTTGGATTGTGTTTGGCACAACATGAAGTAGAAGAATATTCTTAAGATTTTTCTGTACTCCAAATCTCTTATCTCAAGAAATATTTCCCATATAATATATATACACACACAGAGAAACTAAGGTCATATACGAAACACTTATTTTTTGTATATAACTGTCTGTATATATGAATATAAATTCTGTGTATATGCATGTGTACCTACATACACACAAATAAAATTACTGGGCAACATTAAAATCATATGCAGCTATTACATTACATCACATTACTTAAGACTTTCTGTAGCATTGCCAAGCACCACACTTGATGCTGGACAACACAGGAGCTGTTCAAGCTTTGCTTTGAAGATGGCTACACTTTAGCAATGATGTAACTGCCGTCTAACAGCAAGCTGGGTTTCTGTCTTAAGGTGCAACTTTTTTTCTTCGCCTAACAGTAACCCACAGATTTGCCTTTATTATACAGTTTACACATATCTATAATACTTCCATCCTCTCTAAAAGTTCATATTGAGTATTTTAAGAAAAGGCTTCATTATCTTGAAATATAAAAGATTATCTCAGCCACATTTTATTCAGTATCACATATAAATTGTGGATATTTTTCTATTACAGAAAATTCACTGATTTCACAAACCTTAAATGATGCTGCTAAAAACGTATATAGCTGGCTAAAAGTTGGCTTATAAAGTAGATATTTATGGGGGTTTTCCCGCCTGGCTGGTTTCTCCGTGGATTCCTGTTAAAACAAACAAACAAACCCACAAAAAATCCAACAACTTTATATTACCACAGCAGTTTCACAACCCTCTAAATTTACATTTATTAGAACGTTCATCTTCACCATACTTCCCACACAAATGGTCTGCCCATGCTGCATTTCCTAGTACACAGTAAACCAAGATACACAGTATTTGAACCAGAACTTTCTATTATCCCTCATTTAAATCTCTTTCCTGAATCTTTTTTACTTTCTAAAGCATCACCCGAGAAAAGAGTGAAAAAATGAATTCCTCATCTCAAATAAATAAATGAAAATCTGTGTATTTCCTTTTGCCTCCAAATAAAAATATTTTTAAAGCTTTCCCTGAAGGGAGTATTTAACTTTCAGATGGCTTAGCAAGCTGGTGAACTTATCTGGCTGCATGATTGCTAGAGTGAAAACAAAGGAAGGGGTAAGTGTACACAGAAAAGGACAGGCATGGCACCCCTTCAAAAGTGCCTCAGCTAGAGCAACATAAACCATTCGTGAAACGATACCCAAATAGTTGTTTCTGCGATTCTGTCACTATTGAAGGTTTGCCAACAAGGAAAAAAAAAAGTGTGTGTGTGTGAAGACATTACTTGGATCAAACTCCACAGGTCTGAGCTACTCTTCACTAACTTCTAGGAAGAGTTACACCAGCTTTACTAGCCTGTTCTGTATACCAACAATACTGAAAGAGTACACTATTTAAAATGAAAAAAACAAACAACCCAGCTGTTAAGATCTGTTGCCAGGTTTATCACTGAAATAAAACTTACCTGCATTCCAGGTTTGTTCATTTGTGATGCTAAATTCATTGGTTCCCTTTCAAGTGCTTGTAGCATTCGGAACATATCAATTGTTAATTCACTGAACTTGACCTGCAAAGAGTCAAACAGTTTATTCTGCCAGATACGGATTAAAAAGTATTTCTTCGGAATTCTCCAGGTAAGCAATTCGACTGCATACCAGACAGACCATTTTCTGTCTCTCTAGGATCTGTCAGTGTCATCTTTGCATTTCTGAAGACCTGTGAATAACTTTTACAAGACCTTACAGAGGACAAAGTCTGTTTATTACTGGTCCACCAGGCCAGTTAACTGGAGCACGGACCCCTCCTTCACAAATTACAGATTTTTCTGGGGTGTTTACAAATCAAGTGCTGAAACCACGATGTTCTTTCAGATTTTGTCTAAATTTGTAAAGATACACAAACTAACTTAGATACAACTTCCTTGCTTGCCTGAAAAAAAAAAAAAACTCAGAGAGAAGTCACAAAGTCTGTACAACTTCACTATCATTACCATCTAAAAAACAAAACCTTGAATGTCTTTTGAAAACCCCTTCCCCTGTCGCAATTCAGTTCTAACAAGCCTAAGTGTGCCACGTGAAAGCCTAAGTCAAGCTTTTTCTAGACGTAACCCAGAGGCCTCTCATGCTTGGACATCAAGAACAATCAAATATATGAAAAATCATTTGTATCTACTTAATTGACATGATGAATATAAGCTGTAAGAGGTCAGTACCACAGGTCTAATAGCTAACATTTCATTTTTAGCTCTTAGAAATAAGAGCCTCCTCTTCTTGCTGCCACTGCAACATCATGATCAAAATATTTTAATGTTCACCTCAACTAGAATCTCTGTTGCATGATCAGAAGGGGTGTCATGGGGGCAGGACTCTGAACTCCAAAGATACAAACCCAAGACCCCAAAATTCCCTTTACCTGGTTGTTGCAGTTCCCAATAATCAGCGCATCTGCAAGAGCAAGCTGTCCCACTATCATCCCCTGCTCTAGCAACGGAGCTCCTGTTTCAGAAAGCCTGTTAGAGGTGATTACAATGGTGTTGTCGTCATTTAAAACCATGACAGGGTCTGCCTAAAAAAAGCAACCACAATAAATCAGGAATTCAAGAAGACATACAGATTTGCAGTCAGAAGATCAAAGGTCTTGTCACCTACAGTAAACATGTCATAACTTAGGCTCTTTTTTATTAATTTACCATACAGATCTTTGTATATTGGCATGCAGGCTACAGAGTAATGCCTTACCACTTGGAAAAGCAACAGCTCTTAGGGACTGCAAGCAAATACAAGGTATGGTAAAAGCACGTGAAGGTACAGCAAACAGGAAAACATATTTCCTCAAATGACATGAACTCTGCTTCAGCTTTTCTACACCTGAGGAACCAAATGTCATCAACAACCTACCTTACAAATTCACATAGAACAAACCAAACATTCCTACAGTACAGAAGAACCCTGCACTATTTTAGTTCACCTTCTCTTCCTAGAAATAAACAGCAAAGGAGACTAGAAAATGATAATGCTGCCATCCATTCCGCCAAATTTAAATAAATACTTGTGTGACATAATGACATCTTGTACAAAAGGAGGAAATTATAACACTGTTTCATTTGACAGAATAAAAAACATCTATTACCCTTGTAACAAACTTTAGAAGTTGGTCACATTACATCTGTGCTAATCTATCAGTTAACTGCCATGCTTACATCATATTTTCCACTATATACTGCTTATGCATTGCCAGTGGAACAGACCAGTACTCCAACAAAAGTACACCTTGAAATACAATCACAGCGTCAGCAAATTGTATTGGCTTCCACAACAACAGAATTGGAGTTGGCAGTCTCCAAAATATTGACCATGATAACTGCTGTGTTTTCAATTCCACCATTTTCTGAACACCAAGAGCAAAAACAATAAGGTGATCAAGTGTATCTCAGCTTCGTGCTTCAGTCTTCAACACGTTACATGACCACATCTGACTCTTCAGGCACTTTAATGGCTGTCACTGTTATGCTACTGTGAACATATTTCAATGATTGAATTGGACAGGAACGCTGTCCCTGCATGTGGCACAACTGCTTACCGCACAGAGGTGGTGATACAGAAACACTTCAGTGAACAAGTCAGAAAATTTTGCTTTTAAACTAACAACTAAGAGGGAACAGTTTTCTCACCTCAATAAATGCTGCCACTTCCTGAAGAACCAGGTTCCACTCCACCTGATCTTCAGTATTAAAACGATGTGTGTAGTCTTCAATTTCATCTGACAGCTCCTGATGTAAAAAGTTCAAAGACAGACATAGTCACTTCTTTAACTGAGAGCTTAACAGGCAGTCAGTAACTTTACAATTTGGTTAGCTGTGCTGGCCTTTAAGAATAAATAAATAAAAAATTACTTGAGAACATATGCAGCACACTTATGACTAACATGTCAGCCAAAACGCGCTCTTTCAGGAGACAGAATGCCAATGTTACACTGAGTTTTGGCAATGCAAAGTGTCTTTTAAGTAGGTCCAAACGCAGAGAATTTCTGGAGTTAAGTATAACTATCCCACTCACATACAGCTATGTCACTGGTTATTACCATTAAGCTACAGATACCAAGGATTCACATTTCAGCTTACAAGTAACTTTAAATACACTGAGGAAGTGAATGGTATGGCTTTTTTAGCTGCTACTAAGCTAAGCTAGCAGTTCAAGTAAGCTTAGACATAAAGACAGTAATGCAACCTACACAAAACTGTCAATACCAGAAGCTGCTTGCAGCAAGGTTGTTAGAAGGGTTTGGGAAGCATATGCTGCCAGGAGAAGCACCACAGAAGATCTTGAGTTGGAAGGGACCCGTAAGGATTGTCGAGTCCAACTCCCTGCTCCTCACAGGACCACCTAACACTAAACCAAACGTACGCCCGCTCCCTGCCATCCTCAGGCTCGGGTGCTTTGGGCTACAGCTGCCAGTTCATACTGGGAAGAGGGCAGGGGTACCTCTGTTGTAGTCAAAGAATACTTCCCTAGCCAGGCTGCAGCTATTGGAATAGTTTCACTTGGTGAAGCTCAAATCATTTGAGCTTCAAGTATCTTTATCGTATGTCTGATTCACAGAAGATATTCACTATGACGGATGTCAGGTATACTAGAAAAGCAATGATCCAACATTGGCCTGTACTCTTTATTTGCTGTAACTAAAGAATTGTGTTTATAGGCATTCAGTCTACTCCCACAGCAGAGGCGTATGCAGATCCAGCCTCCACAGTTTCATAGTAAGATCTATATCATTTAGCAAGGTTTAATTTTGATGGGTCTCTGGAAGGTGCAGAATGTATTTGGGATGTGTTCTAGACATGGGACAGAGCAACAGCAGTTTGGAAGGGAAGAGAAATAAGCGCAGTATCAAGCTAGGAGACACTGCCTTTCCAAGCAACAGCGCGTCATGAAGACTTGGTGAAGGGGATTCCACTGATGTCTTAAATCCACTACAGGAATGAATACATACTCAGAGTTATCAGATCATCCCCACGTTTTCAGATTAATTAAGAGTTTATTCCTAACTAACCATATAAATTTGGAAAGTTTTTCTCCAGCCAAATGTTCCCATCATACTGGACCTTTCCAAAGCTTTACTTCCTTCTGTGGCATCCAACAGCACAACGAATAAAATGAGGCAGAAAAAACAAAGGCTATGCTGCAGTAGCAGCTAACATCATAGATCTAATGAGTGGTATTTCAACTAAAATAGACTATATTATGGATTCCTTAACTAGCAGAAAAGTCCTGAATAACCAGCAACCTCCCACCCCTTAGCACCTTTATCCTCATTTTGACATACCTTTACAAGGTCCTTTACAACATCCATTTTGTTGAGCAAGAGACAAACCACTATAAACCTTGCATAGTAACGCAGCTTCTTAACCACTAATTCAGGCCTAAACACAACAACAAAAACACCACAGCCAAATTTGAGATTAAAATAGAACATAGGTATGCAACAGGGGTAAGGGAGAAGAGGAATTTAAGACCAGAGCAAGGCTGAACACTGCAGATTAAGAGTTCTAACTGAATTCACATGGAGATAAATAGCTGCCTGGCTGCTTAGAGGTTTACTTAAAACTGAAGTACAGAGACACAAAACACACATCAAGAAAGCCACAGTCTCCCCCTTCCCCCCAGTCTCCTCACATAAGAACAAGCATGGGAGTCAGATATAATCACTGGCTCTTCAAACTTTTTGAGAGTTCACAGGCACTATCTGACCCACTGCACCACATGATACACTCACAGCTGGCTCAGGGCTCACCCACCTGGGACAACTCAGAGATCAGCAAGTCAGCATAACCTATAATTACCCATCCATTTCTAAAATCTTCTGACAGCATCTAGAAACATGCTTGCTCAATCCTATCTTGTCTGAAACAGCTCAAGCACTCAGACTGAAACTGAGAGATTTTTAAGAGAGAAGATAATAGGATCAACAGGTATCAGCACAGAGCAAGGAAACTTCCATCTTTTTGTGGCACACAGGTGCATTTAGACATCAGCAAGACTACAGACATGCTATTAGTTTAAGTCTAGAGATCCTTGAATCCTTGGCAGGAAACTCCCTAACCAACCTCCTGCACTCATCTTGATTATGACTTCAAATCATTTCTTCTTTAACTATACTTTAATGAGAGAACCGTGGTTTACTGGCTAGAATGTAAGATCAGGATCCAGAACTGAGTTCTCTACCTATTCTTATTTATAGCGACGTTCTTGGCAGGCAGCACATTTTCTGCACTGCCACAACACGGCCCTGCTTTGAGTGTACCTTTCTCAGTATAGTGTCTTAAAAGGAAGATGTTATGCCTCTTGAAGCTCTTGGACCTTGTCCCAGTCAGTTACAGAGGGTTGTTGTACTGCAGTACTAACTGACGTTCCCCTGAAAAGCCTGATTAGAATCAAACAGGTTCCTCTGCTTTAGCCCAACTGACCTATCTTCAGCCACAGCTTACTAGGTCCCAGCACTGATACTGCTCAGGACATAAAATGACAAAGCTTTGGGCTAGTAGCTTGCTAGCCAGGACCAGATAATAGAATATTCCTCCAGTCATACAGTAAAACTCTTATTTATACTGAGTTTTTTAATCATGACAGGAGAATTAAAAGTAACTTCCTTCTACAACACTGATTTTATCCCAGTTTTGCTCCTACAGTTGATAATTATTTTGCTACTTTCATACACATTTCTAGTCTTTAAAAAACAAGGGCATTCATTCAGACATACCTGTCTTCTTTGTTGACTTGGGAGTAGTATGACCTCTGCCTAATTGCTGAATAGAAGGAGAAAGCTTCATTGAGATAGCTGGTTTCTGAAGTGCGCAAGCTGCAGAGGAAAAATCAGATTAGCTCACAGCTTCAGCTGGAAATCCATGCCAAACCCTCCCTTGCTGCCCCCTCAACCATCTTGCGCATCAATGGCAAAACTCACTCTGCAAGTAACATCATATGAAAGCCAGACTCTCATTCTTTGTGCCTGCTGGGAAGACAGATTTCAGAGCCTGGATTCCATTTCAAGCAACAATCAAATCTGCCCATCTTGTACCCATATGTACAGGTGACAGGTTAATTGAAGAGTTTAAATGAACATTAAGCTCCCAAACTTGTAAATCATGCTTTTGCACTAGAGTCAAATAAATGCAGTACACACAAAAGACTTAGAAACACTTTTGAGGTAGGAGATGAGTCCTCAGTATCAACATGACTAGCAATGTGGCATCGGGCTCATGGGTGCCTTTCTCTGCAGCACCCCTGTGCAGTCCCAAGGGCCTTCTCATTCAGGAACAGGCATCATGACTCAACTGATACATTCATTTCTCCTGACTGAGTATCCAAGTGCTTGGCATGGAGCTGCGACTAACACTGCATTCCCCTTCTGAATCCTTTTCTGTGCTTACTTACTAATAATGGTAATAGAGCTGCCCAATCTTGGAAGCAATTTCCCCAATTTGCCACCGCTTCAACCCATACCGATTGTCCAATACTTGTCTATTTTGCAAGAGAGAAAAGAAAGATTAAAAGGCATTCCAGAATTTCTCAGAACATCACACCAGACAAGATAAAGTGCCATCATAGGGCCAAATTCAGCTTTCATGACCAGTGTAGCACTCCCCTCACAGAGCAAACAGCACTGCATACACACACCAGAACAAGGACCATTTATCTTGCATAAGCTTGCAAGAGCTAGATAGAAGTATGTTGCACAAAATACACACAACAAAAGGTCACAACGTCCCAGGAGAACACCCAGACTGCGCAGCCAACTTAAGGTGTGAAGGATCAGAGCCCACGCTGCAGCAAGATGCTTCACACCATTCCAGATGGGTTCTGCACTGCAGAAGCCATCATCCCAGCTTCTCTTTGGTAATACATTAAAGCAACATGCATTCAAGTAGAGCAAAAGGTTTTGTTAAAAAAGTCACCCTAAAAACTCTGCAACATTTTAATTCATTAGGCTGAGCACTCTGGGACGTGACTATTCCCTCCCTTCATGCTTTAATAACACAGCGAATTCTCAATCTTAACCAGGAGCCCTACACATAGGAGAGATTAAAGTTAACGCTTAAATCCACAGAACATGTCTGCCTACAACATTCCCTTACCGATGTTGCTGTTGAAACTTCCAGAGTTTGGTGTAAACATCAAATGTTCTCCCAAAATAGGATTGCCACTGCTTTTGCCCATACTGAGGTAAATCTCTGCAACAGACAAGTAACAAACATGGAGTTAGGGAGCAGATTTCAGTCAGCCCAGCGTGACAGCAGCGTATTTGTGTCAGTGTCAGAATAGCTTTGCTCAGAATTGACTGAAATGCTTTAGAACTGCCTGCACCCAGAACTACAAGCACAGTGATTCCTGTAGTTTCTCAAAACCTGTTGTTACTGGAATCTGCAAGGAAATCCTGTTTAGCCTGTAGGAAGCACATATACCAAGATCTGACCATAGTATCCCTGAAAGCACGCCACAAGCCAGACAGCATATTAATTTAAGATATATGCAAGAAAATACTGCATATGCATATATATGAGAAAGAAGTATGTATTGGGGAGAGGAAGAAATTCTTCAGTGCTGTCTCCTAATTATCGCTTCCAACTTTCAGCCAAATTCTCTAGGCACTTTTCAAATGCAAAAGGATTGAAGTTATCAGTGTTAGTAAAAGTCCCATGCATTTTGCAAATCTTTCAAGTGATTGCCTACATTTAATCACTGGGGACACAGACAGCTAATGTCTTAAACTGCCTGAGCGAGCCCTGCAGGTTCCGTACAAAGAAAGGACAATGCTGCAACATCAAACTGAAGGTGCGCAGCTTAACCATAAGCAACTGAAGGTGTGCAGCTTAACCATAAGCTTTTGAAGTAAAACTTTCCCTACTAAGACAGTAACACAATCCTCAAATGCAAGAACAGCAGAATTATTCCAGTTTTTCTAGTGTCCACTGCCAGTCAATCTCCACAATCTTTAGTGTCCTACCCGAGAGGGCTTGTCCAGCTGCAGACGGACAATCCCCCCCTGCACAGACCCTAACGAAAGGCTGACTCTCCCTCCGCAAAAGATTCAACAAGATGGGTCCTGTCCAACAGCTTCCACCAGTTACACAGGTGGACATTCACTTCTAAGTTATGAAACATGTGTGTATTTATATGGTATTCATTATGAACATGTGACACACTGTACACATGATTCTGTTCTCTTCAGACATGCCTGGGATTCTGGAATGCCTACTCCAACATGCGGAATGGTAGCAGATGGAAGGAGTGCTCTCCACGAGCAAGTTAACATGACTCAAGTGACTAGATACATGCAAAAACATTGGTATTTATGAGCAAATACATTCTAAAGGGCAAAAAGGAATCCATGGTCTCTTAATCTCTGTAAACATGCCTTTATCAAGGCCCCTCAATATTAACAGGTTCTCAACAGCACCAGGAGAACAGGCCTACAAATAACGACTCCAAATAGGACCATGTTCCTACATGCATTTTTCAGCAGGTGACTGAAAACATCTTAATGTCTTGCTAAAAGAGAAGTAATTTTATGGTTATATGCACAGAAAGCTAAATAAGACTCTTAAAACATCGTATGAAAGAAAAAACCCAAACACCCTACCAAAGAGCAAGCAGTATAATCTAATGGAAATTCGTTCATTTAAACTGATAATATTTCTTGTTACTCATTAAGGAAGTAATCTTTTTGAGTAGATGAGGCTGTTCATTGCATTTCAGAAACAGACCCTGTAACATTGTACATAAATTGGCTGTCCAAGTGTCACCAGGTCAAGCAAGCATATGGATGCCCACAGATAACGTTCACTGGGTCAGGTTACATCATCACCACATTTGTCACCCTCTAACTCCTAGTGACATGTCAGAACCTGAGACCTTCTGTTTTTTTCCTATCAGTCTCCAGTGCTATAAGGTGAGTTAGTCAATCCAGTTCAGTTCCACTTTCCTACCTCCACGCTGTCATGTATCTCCTTCCACCTCCACCCAACTATGATGTAATCTTAAGGATTTTAGCTTTAAAAGTTTGTGCTCTCAATCCTAACAGAAGGCTGTCACCTGGGAGTTACTTGAATGTTGGAATAAATGCAATAGAAGACCAAAAATGCTTAGTCTCACTGAGCACATTGCCTAAAAATCTATGCTGAAGCTGATTCAAAGGAGGTATACAACTCTACAAGTGGAACAGCTTTTTTAAGACAGCATAATCTTTCATTTGATTCAAGAATGATTTCTTCAGGGAATGACCTCTCAAATCACTGCACTGGTTAACGTATCATCCAATACCTCAGTCTTCAGCAGATGGAAAAGCAGCTTATTTTGTTTCCAAGCCCAGGAGGTCAAGACTGAGGCAAACACCACCTTTTGGAAACCTTGCCATGCCTTCTGGAGGAGTAAGACAAGCAAAGCAGTACACTACGATTTCCACAGCAGCGTACTGGCGCACTTCTGCTAACTGTAATTGCTTTAACAGCACCCTAGGTAGAAAAGGAAATTAATATTCCTTTGCTCATCAGCCAACTGTACTTCCCACGCAGCTTGAAGGGACCTAGCTTAGTTACTACATGTAGAATGAATCCGTTACCAGCTATGACTTACCAGCCTAGAAAACCCTTCCAGTACTTGCTGCTGCTATTCTACAAAGATGCCAAGGAATCTGGGCAGGATTTTACAGGGGGTGGGGAGTCCCATCACACTTGCAACTGGCTGCTCAACATCTTGGAACATACTTTGGTGTAGTGAGGGTTAGACAGGAGTATAAACATGTGCTTCAGGGCACCAACATCTTCATCCAAATATAGCTTCATACTAACACATGCGAATTTAAATAATTTACTGCAAAAATAATTCACTACTTTCTATCGTTGTAACAGATGTATACATTTTAGGTAAACAAAAGTTAAGAAACTGTCCAAATATGTGCATAAGATATATTGCAGGCTTTGATATAGCAAGAGGTAGTGGATATGCTAATTAAATTTAATACAAATTTCAACATTAAAAAAATAATCAAAAGTGAATACAAAACAACACTAAAACTGCTCATTAAAAAACAAAATAAATTAAAAAAAAAAATCAGTGTTCCCTAGCACTAACTCAAAGAATGACTAAATTAGCAAGTTGACTCAAAGAATCCTAGCAGTAGTAAATTGGGCTTTCTAGGCCAAGTTGCTTAGGACATTTGAACAAAGGTCTGACATAAGGAAACAAGAAAACATACCCTTCTTCTCTCAAGCACCGAGAAGTAGGTGTGTCCACAAATTAAGAAATAGGCAGGTAACTACTCGCTGATCATGGTTATGCATATATCCCTCATCAGTAAATTAACAGGCTCTTTATACCTCATCTGTCATCTTGCCTCATGCACCTCTGTCACCCCCCTCGATTCTGTACCTTCCTCTGTACAAGCCTAAGCATTCCTGTAAAGCCGAGTTCAGTTCACCGGGCTGCATTAGTTTTGAATATATAAAAATTAGTGGCATTTTTAAAAGCCTCTGTTAGCGCAGTGTACACGTGCTTGGCTGCTGCTGTCCACAGTCACTGCTGGGTGTCCACATGTATGTTTCTCAAATAGCATGCTCGCCTAATTGCAGCTGGCATAGCTGCACAATACCATGTGATTCCTCGGCTCCCCAGGGAACAGAAAAGATCTCCATGGAAACAGACAGTAGCACTTGTTCTTTTGATAGTATTCTGACATGGCTGTAATAAAACTTCATTTATGACAATACATTACCATGGTTTCACCACAGATTTCTGCAGACAAGAGCTGCCATTGCTGCCATCCATTTACTGTTTTGTGTTCTAAATGTCATGCATGTTGCTCCCATGTATCAAGAAATTTTGCTGCGAGAAAATGGATGCATAAGCAAAAGAGGACACAGTGCAGTTTGGTTTGGGCTTTTTTTATTCGGACCAGAGGATTTCATTATTTGGTGAGGAACAGCCCAAAAGAATACTAAGGACTCAGCTGATTGCAGAGTAGATTAATGACAGAGCTCCTCCCACTGAAGGAGACAGGGAATATATGATCCAGAAGCAATTACACACCCAACTTGAGAGCAAAAGACCTATGTTACAGCAAGACATTTTGCTACTCCCAGATCTACAGAAGGATACTAAAGCAGCACAGAAAGCCAACAGCCTCAATTTCCTCCGGGGTGTGCCTGGCTGAGGATGCTGGGTACAAAACAGGCACTGGAAGGGGTACTCGCTCATGCTGTTACTGGTGGTGATCAGCTTTATAGGAGGGAGAAGGTGGCAGCAAGAAGGAATCCAGATACTTTGATTTAGGACAATTCCATCCAGACAAGGAAGACAGTTACACACTTCATTACAATAGCCTCCAACAACAAGCGGAAACTCTTCCCAATTTCTTGGCTTTTAAAACATTCCAAACTGGACATGAAGACACAAACTGAGATGTTCTAAAAGGATGGGCTTCTCACGTGGCACACAGAGGACTTGTTCCCTTGCCACACTAGAGTTGCTGGTGGATAAATTCCACGGACAGTCCAGAGTTTTATCCAATTCTTTCTGTATAGTCTTAGCAAAAACCAGCCCTACTTATGTGTCATAATTAATTTCCTGTCAGTAGTTCATTTCAGCCACACTGTTGGCAGAAGCTGGACAATACTGGCCGAAAACCAATTAAAGGTGCTGAGGTTGGTTTGGCCAGCACCACACGGAAGTTGTCACATGGGGACAACTTCCAGAGACATAAAGATGTTGAGAAACTCCTACAGACTCAGCAGTACACTTTAAAAAGGAAGGTTACAATAACTGCAAGTTTAACATTCAGAGCTTTAAATACATTCACAGTTTTGACAGGTGATAAAAAAAAGACAATTTCCTTTTATGTTCATAGCCTTGTAGTAATTACAGGGTCCTGTTCCCAGAACCTAAGCAGCAGCAGGACAACAGCACTGTGGCATAGCTTCCCCATCGCTTCTCCTAAACCACAAAGACAGTAAGCACACCAGTAGCACTCGAGTAACTTGCCTTCCTGATGCAGTCAGTGTGAGAAGCCAGTCCCTCCCCAGTACCAAGATAGAGTACGTTGCAGGGTACTACTGCAGCATTACCTGAAGGTAACAGGGTCCTGTTGTTTCTAAATCAGCATCAGCAGCATGGAAAAAAACTAAGAGGTTCAACCTGCATCTTACTAGAAGTCTACAAAATGAATGGTTAAACACTATCACCTCTTTCCATGAAAGGACAGTGATTCTTGCAGCCTGCACAATGAACAAGACCTTATAATCTGAGAAAGTATGATAAATGTGGACAGACTTTTCATTTCTTAAAGTTTCAAGCTTCTCTGTGATGCTGAACACATTTAAGCACTTTTGAATATTAGAAAGAAAATAATAACTGGTAACAGTACACCATGAAAAACTGCTTCCTAACACGCTCCCTCTTTGCAGCCTTTTTCCATGAAAAAAGCAAGTGGGAGCTGGGAAAGGAAAGAAGAGAGCAATTGGAACATACTTCATTAACAGTTGTTTCTAACTTACAGCTCAGGGTGTTCAAAAAGGGAGTACAGACACTAGAAAGACAACCTCCCCAATAAGTTATTCTAGCAGACATGGCCACAAAAGGATGGTATCACTGGTAGTGCGAGCATGAAGTATACTTTGGAGCAGCAACCTTGGCAGATCATCATATGTTTTCCTCAAATGCTGTATTTGGCATCTGTATTGGGAAGAGAGGAAGGAAATGCTACTGAAACAAAGACGTGGCAGGCTGAGCCCTTGCATTTTTGGCAGAAGCAACAGCTAAGCAGCTGCCAACACAGCTATAGGCTCAGTTCCCTGTAGCTGAAGTGCCCAGAGGAGGTTTCAGGAAATCATTGCTCTCCTCTCCCTCCCCCATCACTTCTTTTCCATGAAACTTGGTAGGGACAAGAGCATGGCATAAAACAGCAGCAAAGGCCATTATCTCAGAACAGAAGGCAGGCATGCATCAAATGCATTTATTATGCTAGACAGAAAAAGCAAACAACTGGACTAAGAATTAGGATACTTGCCAAGTCATTTCCAGGTGAGCTACCCAGAAGAAAACAAGCACTAACAGAGGAGATACTTGAAAATTATAATGCTGCTTTATACAATCATTATGCCCATAACAATCACAGGCCTTGTAGGTGAAAGAGTGGTCAAGTTCAGTGCAAGAAGCAACTACATTAATTGTACCAAGTAAGGACAGAGGCAGGCCCCCTTTCTGGTACATTCTTATTTTCACACAGTAGAGCCAGCTGCTGAAGCCCATCTCTCTATTTTTATTACCCAAATTTAATCCAAAGGTATTTTCCATTTTCTTTTCAACTAGCTGGATAAGAATGTTTCTTTTTTGCAGAATACCATGGATGTACACAGAAACTACATCTCTCATCTGGAAATCCGCTACAAGTACTAACTCCCTCCATGCCCAAAGGACAAACCAGAATGGCTGTAGGTACTCTGCCATCTCTGTGATCTGAACTTAAACACCACGCATCCAGACATGAACTCTGTTAATTTGTACTCTTTGGTGACTCAGGCCAAAATTTCAAGCAACCTATATCAGAAAGCCAGTGTAATGGCATATATGGTCCTGGAAACCCTGGCCTCGAGATTCTGGTCTTTTTGCTTCAAACTCTGTTTCATGGGGTGTCAAATGCAATCACCAAGAACTCCTTGTCTCTACTGCCCATTTACCATTCAGATTTTGGAGCACAAAATGTTTGTTTTGGATTTGGTAATCAACTTCTAAAGCACATGAAAGGATTATCAATAGCAGGGGGCAGAGGAATTAAAAACATCTTTGCTAACCATCTGTGTTTGAATAACAGCAAGCTATATGGGCCCAAACATACAGTATTACTCAGAGACCAGGAAGAGGCTGAACTGCCAACAAGATGAGCTAAACCCCATGTTGCTTAAGAGACTCTACAGCAAACCTTACAAATAAAACAGCTCTTGAATACGTAATCTTTAACTCAGCCTATATTGACATAAACAGGATGCCTATATCACTGTCCAAACATGAACTATTTTCCTTGAACTCCCCTTACTCTTATTCCCCTTATTATTGGTGCTGCTAGAACAGCTAGACTTTCTAGATGTTATTGCAGATGCTTTGTAGATAAATGCAGATTTCACCTTTCTCTACAGTTCGAGTATAAGCATGTTTCACCAGACACATACAGGCTATGGTTTGGATGTTTCCTAAATTTCTTCTCCAAAGTATTCCCTCCCCGCTTTTTTCCCACCTAGGCCAATCCTTTTCATCCCTTTTTTTGGTTGGATTTTTTTTGGTACAGAGACTGTGGGGTTTTGGACTTGCATGCCATTGACTGTACACAGCCGCACTAAGTCTTTAATTGCATACTTTGTAACACTCCAGTACAAATTCAATCAATTTAACAGAATTTCCAACTTCTAGTTTACTGTTAACTGACACAACAGAGATGTTTAGCTCGCCCTTCTCACGCTTCCTTCCCTACTGTCTCAGAAGAAATGCATGAACATCTATTCCTGCAGACATTCTTACATACATGGTCCAAAACCACCCATACATAGCTTTATCATCTCCTAAACAAATTTATCGGGTTTGAGTTCAAAACGTTAGTTGTACAACTGACTTCAGCATCACTCACATACTAAAGTGTATGTTCCAATGCTTTTCTGAAGGAATACTGTCAAAAATGCACTAACCTTAAGCCATTGAATAGCTGTTTAGATTTATCCAATAAGTAGCAAAAGTCTGTCACTGTTTTCCTCTCTGCTTGAGGAATATCATCTTCAGCTCCTCCTGATGACATGATTTCTTTTAGGGCAAACTCAGTCCTATGAAGAAGAAAATAGCCATATTACTCAAAAATTGAGGGCTACTATGAACTGATCCAGATTAGATGCATGTACGGTTCCATGGGGATGGTAACAAAGAGCATGCAGTTCTCCCACAGGTAACTCTTCTCAAGACTCATTAAAAGTAACAGCTGAGAATCAAAGCATTAGACTAATTATTGCACAATGCACTAGTTAAACAAAGCAAAATTAAAAATAACTGGCACAAGAGTCATTAAATAAAATAACTTGGAGGACTATCTTCACAAACACAAAACTGCCAACAAAAGGACCGTAACACAAACAGTACTTGGGTTTCATACTTGGAGAAAGAAACCTTCTCTAAATTTGCCTTTCTGCAGAGATGTTTATCCTGCAGCCATATTTAGAGAGACTAGCCTCAGTTCCATTTACATTTCATTTTCTTCTGTAACTGCTGAAAACCATAGCTCACTAGTTCCTAATGCTAAAATGTAGCAATTTTAGACAGAATGCTAAAAAATACCCTGCTTCTTTACCGCTTCCTCATGACTGTTTAATTCCATGGCTTGCACTGCCCACAATTATACCTGCAGATCTATTTTTACTGTTCATAGGAGCAAAATGTCATATTGTGCAGTAATCAGCTGAACAAAACCCGAAGATATCATGTGGATAATACAAGTATTCAATAAGTAAGGGAATATGAAAGCCTATAAAGGCAGAGTGGCTTTTAAAAGCTTACTTAAACATACGTAGATATAAAATTATCCTTTTGATCATCC
The DNA here is from genome assembly GCF_963210335.1 of Falco punctatus. Lineage (NCBI taxonomy): Eukaryota > Metazoa > Chordata > Aves > Falconiformes > Falconidae > Falco > Falco punctatus. Next base: position 42,787,768 of record NC_137589.1, read on the forward strand.
TAAGGCAAGCTACAGATTTATCGGCAGCAGCAACAAAACATGTTCTCTCTGAAAATGGCTGCCAGTTTAGCTCTTCTGTGCTCTCAAAGAATTTTAGTGGAAGATAAACACACCTCTAACTGGGCAAATGCAGAGCTTTTACTTTCAGCAACTTCTCTACCCTAGTAAGCACTTTTGTTAAGCAACAAGTTTCCATCTGTGCAGAAACTCTGTTTGAATGCTATTTGCACAAATAATTACCTATAAGTCCCAATTCAAGCCAGGCATTGGCAAAGCTAATCCCTACAGTCACTGGGAAGTACCCAGAAGCATCTTTCATCAATGGTCACAAAAAACCTTCACAATAATCAAATACTTTCCTGAACAAACGCTGCATGCCTACTGCAGAAGGAATTGGCAGTTCACACACACCCATCACCACCACCTTTTGGGGATAAATTAGTGAGCATCTCCAGCCAACCAAGCAGTTTCATGATTTCCCCGTTTAGACAAGGTAGCAGCACACATTCACTTGTCTTTTACACACCCACATGACAGTGCACTAGAGTACTAGTGCAAGGACATGGGGTGCACTGCACAAACTATTGTTGAAGCCTTCCAGGAAAAGGTAGGAAGTATCTATGTATTGTCAGGTAACTGCAGTATGGGTGCCAGACAGTGAAAGAGAGTTCAGAAGACACCACTCAGATGTCAAAAGCTGTTGGCGTGAGCCTAGCAAGCAGGACGTGAGTATTGTGAGGACCAGCCTGTGTCTGCAATCCCTAAGCATTTACACACAGCATGAAACAAACAACACTGAATACTTAAAAGCACCAATGTATGAAAAGCACCAATGTATGAAATCGAAGTGAACAGTGACAGCTAAAAAGCAGATGTCAGAGGTAGCCAGGAGGTGATTCAGGAATTTCGGGAAGAGGGACAATACCCCAGGTCCTGTGAGCTCCGCAGCAAAGGTGACCTAAATCCTGCGGCGAGGCCCTCGGATTCTGCAGCACTCCACTGTGGTAGACCAGGCACTCTAGAGCAGCTTCAGATACATTTTCAAAAATTGAAGAGCTTGCTTAAATTGCAAAGTATATCTCATACAGTCTGTATATAATTTTATTAATTTAATGGTAAAGCCAATTTTATTTTATGCTACCCTCAAGTTATACTACCCACCTCCCCCAACCACTGCCAACATTGGCCAACTAAATCTGTGTTAGCCCTGGCCCAGGCAAGCAAAAACAACTGCAGTTCTCACGCTGAAGGAGTCCACTAGACCCACTGTGAAGACGGCCATTTATGCAATCAATAAAAGATATGCTAGAAAATCCATTGCCTGCCAATCTGAAAGGTATCAGAAAACAGGAAAAATACTTGTTGCAAAGAAAGGAGATGAAAAACCTCTTTCAGGTTATAGACAATTAAGGTGTATTTTGAAAGCCTACTCCAAGCCCAGCCAATTCTTAAATATTTAGCATAATACTAGTTTGTGGAAAGTGAGAAGAACTGAGAGGGAAAAAAAGAAAAGAAAAAAAAGAAAAGAAAAAGAAAAGAAAAAAAAAAGATATATTACCAAACTCAAAACAAAATATTGGAGAGTATTCTGTATGGTCAGCCTCCCGATACAGCTGTTGGCACATGGGTTTGGACCTACTACTGAAGCAAAGGGCAAAAGAACCTTTTCTGCTCATGGAAAGAAACTGCCAAAAGCAGAGAGACAACCTGTCTTCTTATCAGAGACTGCTGATGAAGGAACCTAGGAAACAAACCACATTTAAGCGCATTCTGACACTGCATAGAGACCTGAAAAATTAGCGTACCCTGGAGACGCTCCACCAGGACATTCAGTTTTTCCTTTATTCACAGGTTCAGAAATGAAAAAAATGATTGTTGCAATCAAGCCACACAGATGGTATTAAGGCAACCAGTAGCCTGAGTTTAGGCTAAAATGTGGTATTATATAGCCAAGCTGAGGAGTAGGAGGCAGAGACTTGGATGAAGCAGCATGCAAGAGGAGCACACTTAAAAGAATAGTCAGGGATTTACTTTTTGAAAAAGAGGAAATGTAGTTAAGTCTCAGTCACTCGAACTTCTCTCCAGAAGAGAATCCCTACTGGTAAAAGAGACCATTCCACATAGAAGACATGAAACTACAGTACCTGCAAGATTACATCATCACTGTACAACTGAGTAAGCTGAAATCTTAAAACACACATACACCAACATGTGTATACATACATCAAAGCTTCAGCTTGTATTGCTTTAGAGATCAAAACATAAATGTCTGATCAAGTTCCACTTCAGTGAAGTTGCCACAAGCACCAAAAGCAGAGACCTAAAGAAAAAAAAAATCCAACCAGAACAAACCACAAAACTAAAAAAAACACAAAAAGTGAAGTAGCAGAAACACAAATATGAAAGGAAGGAATAACTCTGTGTCCTCTAAAATGAGTTCTTAAAAAAAAAAATTCAGGTTCTTTTGCAAGAAGGAACCTTGGGTTTTATGTATAGAGGACCTGCCTGCCTTACAACAATAGAAGACTTCTGATACAACTGTATGTCACATGAACTTAGCAAAGACAATAAAAACTAGATTGTGTTGAAAAATTCAACAGTTCCAATGCATATTATTACCCCAACATCTGATATTATTTAAGCAGATGACGACCATCGCAAACATGGAATGTGCTCAGTGTTCCATGGAAGATTATCGTTGTAAAGCACTATTACCTATCATAACCAAAACAGTGGTTTAAAACAAAGACGTGTACTTAGATCATTATGGTACTACACCTCAAACTTTGCATGTGTGTGATGGCAAAATTTTCCCAGACCTTCTGCTAAAACTTCTAAGTTTATTCCCAATTTTAACTTCAATTACAACCAGTACTCAGCAATAGGGTGTTGATATAAAAAGACTGAAATACAGCTAATAGTAGTAAACTAAAAAACCTGATAACAATAGTTGCTGCTGTGAAAACATCCTTACCATTCAGCATTCCAAATATGCCTTCGACCCAGTTCTTATCTGGATTGCCATATGTATTTCATATCATATAAAAGAAAGACTTCCATGTTAGATGTGGAATAAAACATTCAATGCGTACTTTCATCAGCATGCTTTGAATTACACATTTAATGCTTACGCTAGAACAACCTTTGAACAGAACTCTGAGAAACTCAAAAAACTCTGTCCTGGATCATGGTCTGAAAATTGTATCTACCAGCTTTTCAGGCATGCTTAGCCTTACTTCATTGTTTGCCAAACACTTTGATGGTATTCCTCTCACTCAACCTGAAGCACTTAAACAGTAAGACAGATGCAAAAATTAATCTCATTTTCTACTGATGCTTCTAGAGGGAAGGAGGTGACCATAAGACACTTGAACAGAATGAATGGAGAAGATTCTGGGTGCTTATGAAAAGCTACTCCATTAGTACATAATAAATTAAACGCAGAAGCCTCAATATGCCCTCTTTGTTTCTGGGTTATTTCTTAATAAAACAGCTAAATCACAGTTAAAAGTAGAATTAAATGAAACCTTAGTTACGCAGACAGTTATGAAACCATCTCTGTTCTTAATGACCTGAAGATGCAAGCACAATTGCCTCTGGGATAGAACAGATGCAACAGACATAACACCTCCAGGATGACAGAACAGGTATGTTCCAAATAATCCACTTTGGACAGTGACAATGCATGAGATCAAGTTCCACTCTCTTGCAGGATAATTAAAGGCATGTTCTGGCTCTGCCACATATTACACTCAGAAAACAGGAGCACTTCTAAACTATCCAGTGTATTTACACATGTACACAGTACTGTGGAAAGTCCTACTGAAAAATCTTTAAAGGTTACACTTTTAACTGTAAGCATGAGTCCTGCTCAGAATGGACTGGGTCCTTACTCACTACATGTCAAATGTATCTTTGTGATGATTATAAAATAACACCATACAGAAAATACATTATAAAATATTCAGACTGAATCACATCATGGGCAAACAGTTTTCCTTCTAGGAAAAAATAACCAGGAAAAGAAATAAGGGTTTCAACCAAGAAAGAAATAAAAGCAGCAAAAAATTAAGTGAGGTAGTAATAAGCATGACAGTTTCCTTCTGTGAGATATCTTTAGAAAAGCTGCCAGAACGTAATTCTTCCACAGAGCTCAAATTCAAAGAAGCATTTTCGTTACAGACATGTGACAGCCGCTGCTGCAATTTAAACCCTGGTTTCACTCAGCCACAGCACATGCCTGAATATGAAGGAAAGATGGGAAGATAGAAAGAAAAGGACAACAGGAGACGTTAAATTATAGGTGAAGCTGGCTCTTCCAGCTGACTGAGAAGGAAAATAAAATTAGCTCCCTCATGCACTGGTTTTGGCTTATTATGCTCCGGAGGGGGTGGTATTTGGTGCTGTACAAAGGAAGAACTACTATCACGAGCAGCTCAGGAAAGGAGGAGGTCTTCCCTGCACTAAAGACGGTGTTGTAATGCAGCAGCATTACAGAGAGGAGAAAGAATTATTATTAGAAACAGCAAGTGGGCACAGCAAAGGGAGGAATATAGCTACTGACATCGCCCTTTCCTTGGGGACTACTGAGCTGCAAATGAAAAATATAAATAAAATGCAACCAGCAGTACATCCACATGTGGACCTCTCCTCTTTGAAAGCAACCCCACACATCTGTGCTCCTCTTCTGCAGACAGTTCTCCCAGTTCTGACAGCCCAGCTATACCAGAAGTATTACCTACTTAATTTTTTGTTCTTGTGTTTGACGATGCTTTTTGTTTTCTTTCATGCAAATGAAACTATTGAACTGTTTTGCATGACAATTTTTCTTCTGTTTTCTGAAGCAGCTCATGTTAAAAAATGATCTCCAGAGTCTGCAAAAGGTGATACTGAAACATTCGTTTAAAAGACTGTTAAAATAAGTCAGAAAATGGTGACTTCCAGCAGAACTTATTATTCTCTCAAAGATTCTGCCAACTCCTCAGGCCATACAAGGCAGAAAAATTGTGCTAGCCAAGCTCTGCACTTCGCCTGCCAGGTTCTTTCCAACACAGTCTCTCTGAATGTACAATTCCAGGTTTGCTTAGTACAATACATTAATAGATTTAGCAAATTCATCTCATTGCAGCACCCAGCATAGAACTTACAGGCACCCCAGAAGATGGCAAGACTATGCAAAGCAGTTGGAATTGAAAGGCAGCAGGAGGAGGGGTATGGGAAACGGATGAAAGTTTCGTGATGCTAGCCAGTATTTTTAAAGTTATGTGTCACTTACATCACACACGTTTCCACTTCCCTGTGGTTTGCCGTCTTTTGGCTAAGGTTTTCCAGGCTCAGCTGAAGGGAAAAAGAGTGCTGAAGTCAACAGTATGCACTTCCTACTGGTCCTATACTGGGACTCAGGCTTGCTAAGCGAGACATGCTTTGTGAACGGTGAAGGAATACTCTGGTTCAAGGAAATCAAGCTGACAATGAAAGTCAAGCATAGATATGTTAAATAACCGTATTACACACACACCTTGGCCAGACTTTATCACTTAGCCAGGATCACTATAATCTGCTGCCTGGTAGAAGAGGGTGGTCACAACATCACACCTGACACTTACAAGGAAGTAAAACCTTGCTCCACTGAATGGTTAGTGATACTGTAACTGCGTGGCATACTGTACAGGCAGAAAGAAGTTAGGAGTGTATAAACACTGTTGAGTAAAGACAGGTAGAATTAGGAGCAGTTTCCTAGAGCTGCACAGCAGAGTTGGCTGGACATGGCACCTTGACTTCCACTTGTACAATCTGACCTTTTTTAACCCCACTGCTTCGGCTCAGTTGTGGAATCTTGAGTGTCTCCTGCCTTCCAACCAGACAGCCTCATCTCATGAGTACTTAGAGGATAAAAGCTGTGAGTACCTATTAGTGGTTTATCTACTTCACCTAAATGGTCAATTGAAAGAACAACTCTCTCCTCACTAGAGCATCAGCATTATACTTAAAACTATCATCTTACATGACTAGAGGCAAACAATCTCACTACAAAGACTGGTACCTTACCAAGGAAACTGGAGACCATACTACTGAACACAAGCAGTATGGAGTTCAGATACTTCACATATATGTGATATACAACCTGTCTTTCATACTTCAAGAGAATTTAATCTTAAATTTTTAGACATTTGTATTTTAAACTATCACTTCCAGAAAAAAATGTATGATTTTGTAAGTATAAGCATGAGCACATATTTCAGAAGCAACTCTTCCAAAAATCAGAACACATCGCTTGTCGTGTCATTAACAGGTGACTTCACACATCTTACAAATACTTATCTCCATGGCATTGCAGCCTTCCAAAGATAAAGTTTGGATGTGAAACCTTCACACTATGCACAGGAACAAATTCATTACAATGCAGAGAACTGATCAATGTGACCCAGTGAAGCTTCTTGGCTAAAATTAGAATGAGAATCTGTATTTTATTTCAGGCTCCAGCTGTTTCGATCATTGAGTCTTCAGCTCTGTCCTTTAAATAACCCGTACATAACCTTCTGAACAGGACAGCAGATGCAAATCTAACAGGACAATCCAGGACTGTTAATGTTGGGGATGGGGACAGAAGGGAGAGGAAAAGCGTTCTCTGTTTTTGGAAGAAATGTTCCTGGTTTTTTTCACCCACCCACCTGAAGACAGCAAACTGCAAACCAAGCAGTGAACTAGGATGGGCTGACTGTATTGATTAATCTTTAGCCTGGGAATCAGAATTTTCTGTGACAAGACGTAATACAGAACAGTAAACTGCCATATCAACTACAAGTCCTAAACTCTCGCTGTTCTGGAGTTTCATTGCCTGCATCAAATACAATTGGCTTGGCGTTTACAGTTGAGGTTCTGATTAAAATTAAAATTCTGGAGTCGAGCAGGAAGTATGTGCTTAGACAACTGAACTAATGATAAGGGTAAGTGATAACTGCATCCCGATTCACAGTTTCATGGGCAGTTTTACCATCTTAATCAGGAACTCACAACACAGAAATATAAACTCTGTTTTTCAAATGCTTCCCACGCCTTACTTAGAGATGCAAGTGGTAACCAAAAAGCAAAGCAAACACACTTTCCACATCTATCTTGTTGGTAGTTTCCCTAGACTAAGACATTATTAGAACTGCTCTCCACAGAAACCAGTGGTGCAAAACACATTCCAATCTATCAGCATTTTAAAGGTCTCATATCTTGAGTCAAAGAGACCAGTTCTCACTCTTCATTCTGACACATCTCCCACAGCATCATTGCCAAAAGGAAACGTGATATAAAGCCAGATGCCCAGTTGGTATGTATTTCTTACCTGCAAATTAATAACATAACTATAACTAAGCTCTTGATCGTTCATACCCAAAGTCTGGAACCATCATGTCTCAAATCTCGACCAAGAAACATCTGATCTTACCTTCATCAAGCAGGATGTCTACCTTTGCTCTCTACTTGCCTCTCCTACAGACTGGCATATTCGCCTCGCCCGTCTTCTTTCAAAGCTATACTGAATGTTTTGGGAAAACCATCTGTGCGTTTCCCTATAATCTGCTCAGAGTGCTAGTCCTGACAGAGCCTCAGACAACACAAAATTAATTAGAACCCAAATTCATTCCTCTCACCAGAATACCTAATTTTCCATGGAGAGCCACTGTCCTGAAGTTTCTACAACATCACTCCCTTCTACTCAAGCAACGCTGAAATAAATAAATAACATCCCCTTCATACACACAGGCATGCACTGAAAGCTTCAGACTGCTGGAGTCAGTACTTCAGAGGCAACAGCAAGGAGTAGTCATACATCTGACCATTTTTTTATGGGGAGGAAAAAAAAATGGATTTATTTATTATTGCAAGGTTTTTAGTAGAAGCTGGAACCAAATACAGACATTTCTCATCCCCGACCACTGTTCACCTCAGGGCACGTCTGCACTGCAGTGGCTGCAGCTCTTCCAGACCTACCAAGCTCCTTTCACAGGCGCTCGCTTAGACACTGCGGGAAGCATCTGCGCGCAGGCTGAGACTACACCGGGACCCCTGGCAGGGTGTGCAGTCCTGGAGGACAGCAACAGCCAGGTCTAGCTTAAAGAACAACTCAAGTGTTTCTGTACCAGCTATGCTCACTGCTGTATAAACATGCACACAGAATACACAATGAAAAGGACTTGGGCAGAGCCCAGGCTTTGGAGACATTTTTTGTTTGAACACCACAATAAAAAGAAACTTAAAATATAACTTCAGTAAGAGAAACAAGTAGCTATTTTATTCAGCCGATAACCCCGGTCAAATCGTGTTCTCTCTGCCTGGATGTTTGCTTATTTCAAAAGGGCACTAAGGAGAAATGCAGCCTGAACTAGAGGGTGGAAAACTTCTGTTTTGTAAACAAATTGCAGCGCGGCTGACTGAAAATCACCTGCAAATGCAACTAGTTCTACTCCCGTTGGGAATTCGCCAAGGAAGTATTTTTCCTACTAAAATACACCATTATTACAGATAACTTGCAGAAGCTGTAATCTCTCTAATGATTAAGCAACAGGGAAGACATTTAAAAAAAAATAATAAAAACATACAAACCCAACTGAGCCTGTGACACCAGCCCACACACTTGTGCACAAGCAGTCATCCTCTCCTTTACAATGAGAGGAAGCCTGGTCCCACACCGACCTGCATGTGGCCCTGTTGATCTTTCCCTACCCATCACCCCAGCTCTCCCACACAGCAAAAAGAACTGCTTCAACTCTCCCAGGACTCCCCACATGCCGAGGGGCTGGCCAGATGCCTCCTACAAAGTATAACAACTCTATTCTGTCTGTCCTTCCCTTTCATAGATGCACTAAACACATCACTCTCCTTCAGCTTCCTTTGAGTTTTGTGAAGACTGCTTGCTATATAATCTTCAGGACCTTTCCCCTTACAGCAACACCAGTTACATCAGACAAACGACTTAAAAGCTGCTTGGAGAAGAAAAAAAGAGGAAGCCTCAGTGTGCAATTGCATAAATTTTATTTCCTAAAAAGGGGAAAGAAGAAGGAAGGGGATATACAAGAAAACAAGATAAAAACACAGATGCAATTCTCCAGATGCACACTGCTGTAGCAAGTGGAAGTGACAGACAGCAGGCACATGCAGTTATACAAGAATTTTATTTTTTTACTGCAAACTGAAAGTTTAATACTTTCACATAAATGTGTAGTTAATTTCTCAGCATATCAGAATACCAGAAGATCTGCAAACACTGTCTCATATTAAGACCTCAGAGTTAACGTGAGCTGCCACCTCTGCAATACCTTGGACACCTCGACAGGAACAGTCTCAAGGCTTCTGCAGGGAAGCAGCCAACACCACCAATTCGACTCCGTTTCAAGTCAAATCAGTTTGAATATCCAGCACGCCGTGTCAATCCTACTATTTTAGCTTCAAATAAGTGCTTATTCTATAGAATCAGACTTTTCATTATTATTATTTTTTACACATCTTCAAAAATCCTTTTATTGCTTAAAGTATACCTGTCTGTATCTAGAACTGCAGCTTTGGCACCTCTTCTTGCAGAACATCACGGATCTGCTCATTATCATCATACCATGGAAACAGAGCATTGTCCCTTCATGCCTTCTACACTGAGATCATCTAAGCCACACCTTTCCAGCAGACCCTCTACATTCACTATAGGCAGACTCACTTTAAATACAAGAGACACAATATCACCATGGGACACATGTGGCCTTTTTCAATTACCTTCATAAGACAAAACTTTTGCTTCTCTTCTTTATGTTTCTGCCACTGGCAATTTGTTCCACCTTTGTCCATTCTGTGCCCTCTGTGATCCCTCTTTCACCGCAGTTCGTGACCTTTTGTGTATAGGATGAACAAAGGGCAAAGGCTAAAAATGTCATCACAGTTGGGCCTCTGCTCTTCTTATCGACTTAACTAGTTTGCTACTAAAAATGAGCTGAAGCTCAAAGTCAGACCAAAGCAGAGTTTCTGGGTCGTCGCAGTCCAGGAATGCCCAGAAGATGGTTCAGAAGCAACATGGGAGAGGATGCAAGTGTTTCATCCAAATTCAAATCATGAATCTGTAGTGGTGCCTGCACACCACCTACATGGTACTTAGTAGTCATTTGTATTGTATGAAAGAGCAATAGAAAAAAGAACATCAGACTAGCCTACTCTTGGCAGGGGTGGGAGGGGAAGAAGGAAGATAGAAAAACACTATCAGCTGTGGCAGGCTGATCTGTGTGTATTTACATTTCACAAGCTAAACTATTTAGTGGTTTATTTACACACAATGTTCTTGGAGCAGCTAAAATGCCAGTTGTGTTTTATGTTGATTTTGTGGCAAAGCACACAAGCCACAAAAATCATAGGAGGAGTCTGCAAATGAGATATGAACCTCATACATCTGGAAAAGCATGCAAGCCACTGAGAGAAGGGAGATAGATTTTGGAAGCACAGGCACAACAAGGATTGAAATCCACTAGTAATGACAAGCCACCAAAATACAACCCAGGGACTCAAAAGCAACAATCAAGTAACAACACAACAGCTCACGCTGCAGGGACCGTACAGCCCAGTATACCTCTCATAGCCAAGCCAACCTACAGCAAGGCATACCGGGGCCTCAGGTCTCTCTGGGCTGCCCCTCCATGTTAGAGCGAGGAGGGAATTACAGTCAGCTCCATTTTATGCACATTTGATGGCAAGACGCCAACACAACTGTTGACTGAGCCAAATCTGGGCCCCCTTGAACTAAGCCATCACCTAAAGCAGGGCGGAAAAGCACATGCCTCTCACATCTTGAGCAGCCAAGTTCCTGAAAAGCATCTGAGTTACAAGATTGATTTTTTTTCTTTCTTTCCTCAGAAAACAACTGATGTTTTAACTCTTTGATGTACACTCGTTAATTCAAAACTGAATGGTTGCTAGACAACATAGCTTGATGCTTATGTGACAGAGAGACTTCCTTCTAGAAAATCAAATTATTTACTAGATGGCCCAAATGGCAGTTCAGGCCAGCGGCCAATCTGAAGGGCAGTTATCACACTCTGCGTCTTGTCAGCATTCTCAGCCAAGGTGTCAATGGCTGCTTTCCAACAGGAACCTTACTCTGACAAAAGAGAGTGAAGTGCAAGCTAGAGAAAGATTTTTAATCTGCTCAGTTCACTTCTTCCCTCCAAACTGGCATTTGGTGGTAAGCTGCCAGCAAGCTTGGGAACTGCACAGAGAGTGTCATCACTCTGGGAATTCACCCTCCTGAGCAGGAATTGCTCCTGGACCATTCCTCTGCCACACAGCAGAGAAATCCCTCTGCTGACTTCTCCTTTAATTATATTTTAAAAACTCAGCTTCTAGCCTGTGTTCCATTATAATAATAGCAATAATTAAAAATACTTCAAACGACGAGTCCTCTAAACCTGCTGTTCCATCCAGGCTTTTTGGCATCACACACTTCCTTTCTTGACTGACATCCTCAGGGAACCAGACTGATGGTTATTCTATCCTATTCCTGTTGCAGGACTGTACTGCGTTCTTTCAGCACATGTAAACTGCTAGGTAATATTTGTGTTGGCAACTAACTTACATACTTTATAGAAAGACCTCTATTTGACCCTCCATGCAGCTCCCACACACAATTTGGTCCATTCCTTTAAACCATTTCCTTCTGCTAGAGCACATACCCCATTCCATACCTCTGTTTCTAGACTTTTTAAAAACTACATATTCAGGACAGAGCTTATGTGCTTAAAGACAACAACTTGGCTACAAAAGCCAAGGCTGCAGAACGTTCTTATGCAAGAATACCAAAGAAAATTATCATAGAACTTTGCGTGTACAGGTCCTGGTTTTTTACAAAAGTTGCTCCAACTGAACATTTCTATGAAAAAAAACCACCTACAAAAAGTTCTGCAAAAGAAGACATCAACACACAGATTTCCATGATAAGACTCTGATAGCTGTATCATGCACTGGGGGGTTGGCGAGGGGGAGTTGGTGGTTTTTTGTTGTTTTGGGTTGTTTTTTTTAAATACTGTTAAATTTCAGCTATTTAGGCAGTAATATCACCTCAGAATAGACTTTCGCACCATAACTCTTCCTTCCTTGCCCAAAGCACACCATGCAGAATAAAAGATAAGCCAACTAACGTGTCCAGATGATCAAATGAATACTCATTATCCATTCACACCACATCAGTTTATCAACAACTCTATTTAAAGCCAACAGAGCTAAACCAGAATAAAATTGATTAAAGAAGAGGCAAAATCTGACCGGCACACACCAGGGCAAGCGCAGCTGCAATGTGAGCAAAGGACTGTGCAGTCACATCATGTGACAGGCGTGGCGCTGGCAGCAGAGGAGGGAGAGCTACAGCCCCCGTCCTCCCACCTGTGTATATCTATGCCTTCAGTGCAACGTTATGGACAACACAATTTCAGTGCAGAACTGACTCAGGTTATAAGCTTCTCAATGTTTTGAATTGTTATTCTCCATTTTTACTTCCCTCCACCAAATAAAATAGTAACACAGAAATGGCTAACAATACAGGCAAGCTAAGCATTCCTTCCACCACTAAGCACTTTCCGCATTCGATCACTTGTAGATCTAGTTTCTCAACTGAGCATGGTGAACACAGAACATGGTGCTGCTGTCTGTATCATTCTTACATGCAGAGCTTAGCTCAACTAGTCATCCTGATGATAAAATCTTCCAGTGTTTGTAAGGGACGTGGATTGCCAATTGAATTTTGGGCTGTATTGTACCTATATTTCAAGATAAAACAATGATTGCAATCTCCTTTGTAGCACAGCAAAATATTTATTCTCTCCATATAGTTTCTATGAATGTTTTTTATACTTTCTGGAGCAAAGAATCTGGCCATCACATTTGTGTATTATTCTGGCTGCCCAGAATGATTGGAGAATTATGCTCTTTGCTTCTAATTAAGTGACTCATTATTTCTTTCATGTAACAAACTGTGATCGTTTATCAAAACATCTTTGGAGAGACTGACTTATCTGATTTGAAAACATAGCATCTTTTTCTACTAACATGACCTGCAGTCAGGTGTCATGCCTCTTAATTGCTTCCTCAACAGTCTGAGCAAGGGAAGTTACAACTGTTATGCAACAGGGTTCACACAAGGTAAGAAGATGCACCAGGCAGTAACCACATCTGCAAACTTCCACAGCAAGACCCATACCAGGATGATCTTCTACACTTTCCAAAGGCTGCTATTAACACCACAGCTTTGCTGCTCGCAGGAATGGTGTGAGAGCATACACATGCTGGGAGACTCACTTATACTAGCGTTTTAGTCATCCTATGGTCCATCAGTGCTGCTCTACATTAGCTTAGACAAAACACTGAGAATTATGGATTGCGTTTGGATAGCTTTCGCAAAATCCAGCGATTTTTCATATTAAGGGATCCATTTTGCAGGTTGGAGGACTAGAATGGCTTAGCCTAGACACAGCCTAAGCACAGAAGTTTGGAGCCTGGCTGTTAAATTACAGAAGTGCAACTCAAACTTGACAAAAGCAGGTCCCATTCCATAGTGAGAGATTAGACCCAGACTCTGAAAACCTGCAGCTTTGATTCTGAATGTTTTAACTGGGGCAGCCTTTGGTTATTGACATTTTTATACCCAGTAACACGCAAGAAATCTTGGGGGGATGACTATGTAACAATCATCCAGCTTCAATCCCCAAGGGCATTTCACATCACCTATTGTCCAAAGCATTTATCAGGAGGAAACAAGAATTTGGCAAGAGGGAGCTGCCAAGATAGAAGTTTCAAATCAGGACAAGTCCATGATGATTCTGTCAAACCCGCAATTTGAATATCCAGCACTGCACGAACAGCTCTTGTAAAATCCAGCAATATTTCATGCAAAAGGATTCATTTGCTAATGCGGAAAAGCAGCTACCTGTCAGAGGTGTGCAGGACACCGACGGCCTGCCCAGCGGGGGCAGGCAGGGTGGCGAGAGGGGATATAACGTGACGAATGGAGAAGTTAATGAAGAGGGGGCCGTCTCCGCAATTATTGCGGTTACGTTGCGAATCCAGGCCTAAGCAGAAGACGTGTCACATCGTGTCTCCTCTTCTCCGTTAGCAGCTAAGACGGCGACGAGCGTGGCTCCGCACGCCCGGGCCTCGGCACTCCCGCCCCACTGCCCCCCACCTCGGCGCAGGGCCCCGGCCCCCGGCGCGGCTGCGGCCACCGCCGGGAGAAGCCCGCCGCCGGGGGATGCTCCGCGCCGCCCCGGCCGCCCCCGCCCGCCCCGGTCGCCCCCGCCCGCACCTGCCACGCCGCCCGCCGCCGCCTTACCTGGGCTTGCGCTTGCGGCACGGCTTCTCCGCTGGGCCGGGAGCTCTGCGGGGGCGAGACAGCGGTGAGGGGCGCGCCGCCGCCGGGCCTGCCCCGAGCCGCCCGCAGCCGCCGCCGCCGCTCCCGCCCGCCCGCGCCGCCGCCCCGCCCGCGCCCCGCACCCGCCCGCGCCGCCGCTCCGCCCCCCGCACCTGGAGGCCAGGCCGGTGCGGGGCAGGCGCTGCCGGGCGGCCCCTCTCACCATCCGCGCCGCCTCCGCCAACTCCCGGGCAAAGCCGCCAGCGCCGCCGCGGCGAAGGCTCCGGCTGCGCGGAGCGCGGCTGCCGCCTCGCGCTAGTCTGGGCCGGCCTTACCCCGCCCCCTCCCGCTCCTATTGGGGGAGCGCCAAGACTGACGGCGAGGCGGCCTTCTGATTGGCGGCGCGGACCGTCAGTCGGGAGCCCCCCGCCCTCCAGCGCGGGGCCGGTGAGGCACGGCGCGGCTGCCTGGATACGGCTGGAGGCGGCGTGCTGCGGCGCCACCGTGCGGAGGCCTGTCCCGCCGCGCAGGGCCCGGCCCGCCCGCCTGCCCCCTCTCTCCCTCCCGCCGGCCCTCCGGCCACCTGCGCGCACGGCCCTGCCCCGCTCCGCGGCCGCTGCCACCCCGCCCGCCGTCACGTTCCCACCGCTGCCGGGGTAAGAGTGCCGCACCTCGGCCAGGGCGAGAACACGGGCTCCGCTCTGACAGGGCTCTGGCGGCTGGAAGAGCGCGGAGCGGCGCGCAGCAGCACCAGCGGCCGCCTCCCGAGGGGCCGCAGCCCCAGTGCCCCGGGGCCGGCGGCGCTGCCTCGCCGCCTCCCACCGCCTCCCGCCTTCCCTGTCAGCACCCGCGGCCGCTACCACCGCGCTGCCCACGGGGGGCGCCGCAGCGCACAGGCCTCTCCCCCCGCCCGGCCGTGGATTGGTAGGCTCCGGTCGGCAGCGCCTCCGCCCCCCGCCCTGCCCGGCTTCCGGCCCTTCCGGCCCGCGCCGCGCCGCCGCCGCCATCATGGTGAGCGGCTCTGCGCCCGCCCCGCTGCGATCCGGCGGCATCCGCGGGGCCACCGGGCCGCCGGCCCTGGCGCCGGGCCCGCCGCGCCGCTGGCGCGTGCCGTCGACCTGGCGCCGCCGTCGAGGCGCCGTGGGGGGGATGCGGGCGGCGGGAGGCCCGGGGAAGGCCGCTGCCGGGCGGGGGGGTGCGGGGCCGGGAGCGGGCCTGACGAGCTGTCCGCCGCCTGCAGGCCAAGATCAAGGCCCGAGACCTGCGGGGGAAGAAGAAGGAGGAGCTGCTGAAGCAGCTGGACGATCTGAAGGTGGAGCTGTCGCAGCTTCGCGTGGCCAAGGTGACCGGTGGGGCCGCCTCCAAGCTCTCCAAGATGTAAGTGGGGCCCAGCCCGGCGGCGAGGCTGGGCTCGAGGGGGGGGGGGGCGGGGGTTGGACGGGGGCGGCGGAGGAGCCTGCCCGGGCCTGAGCCCCGCACCGGGCGGGGGTGCTCGCTCCTGCGGGGGGGCCGCGGCGCGCTGCCTTTCAGTGGTTGTCTCGCACTAGAAAAAAGTTAAAACCGATACGGAAGAGGAATAACTATTTGTATGCGTGGGGATGGGTGGTGTATCTCCGCTCAGAGATGTGAAGCTGGATGCGGCGGGAGCCGTCAATGTTTTGCTGCAGCGTGGTGCAGTGTCAGTTACTGGGCTGTAGCATGTACACACCATGCGTACACTGGGTGGTAAATCCAGGAGGCTCGTCTTTCCGTGTGTTGTTGTTTCTGCAGACGTGTGGTTCGTAAATCCATTGCCAGAGTCTTAACTGTTATCAATCAGACCCAGAAGGAGAACTTGAGGAAGTTTTACAAGGTAAGTGCAAACATCTTGCATAGTGGTCTTTTTTTCTCTGTAGTTCCTTCCTACAAACTATGTATTTGAAAAATGTTGTAGGTGGTTTCTTAAAAGCTTAGAACACAAGAAGAAAGCTCTTATTTATATTCAGTTTTAAAGTTTCCTAGTTGTGGTTCCTTTTTAAATGTTACTGCAAGACTACCCTGAATTCTGTAAGCTCAGCGTGAATCTGCTTTTGCCAGGAGAGCCTTGTGCTGCGCTGCATTGCTTCTCTGAAGATGCAGTTTCCAGAACTGCCAGTACTCCTAAATTTTAATCATGTTGGAAGTGACCAAATATCTCAATAAGTTTCTGTAATTTTTAGAGTATTACTTCTTGGGGGTTGAATTGCATAAATAGGGGGGAAAAGAGCTTTTCAGAAGGTATTGGATGACTGGGACTCTTAATCTTAAGTATGACTTAAACTTGAGTCAAAGCTACTACAACTGGTACAAAAGTTAGAATCAACTCATGTTTCCTAGTGGAGAGTTCTCTTAAACTTCTAGGCTGTAACAATAGTCCCAATAAAAAGAAGCTGAAAACGCTGCTGGTGATGTTCTTACAGGCAGTTGCTCTCTATGAGCTCGTGCACCTAAGGGGTATGTTGCAGTCTCTCCAACTCAACTGTTGTGTATTTTTGCAAACAGGGCAAAAAGTATAAGCCTCTTGATCTGCGGCCGAAGAAGACTCGTGCCATGCGACGCAGATTAAATAAGCATGAAGAAAATCTGAAGACCAAAAAACAGCAGCGAAAAGAACGTTTGTACCCTATGCGAAAATATGCCATCAAGGCATAAAACTGCAATATGCCGAAAATTCTTAATTATATTGGCTGAGTATGTCTCATTAAATAGAATTTTGTTTGGAAGCTGTCACTATTGGGGGTTTTTTTAGCGGTGGGATAAAGAAGTCATCAACTTTATGAGGAGAAATCAGGATTCACAGTTTATTTGAACTTCTGTTGCTAATGAAAGTACTAAACTTGCAGTTTAAGATTGGTTTCCTTTTTGAAGAACAGGCAAATGAGTACAGATCCATGGAGCTGGTTCAGCTTAACATGTAAAAAGTGTTTTAACTTGAGATTGATTTAAAATGGAAAACTGTACACATGTGTACAGTGAGTTGGTGTTCATCACTTTAGTAGTTTTAAGAGTGAATTTTAAAGTTCTTGTCTAGTTGCAAGTGTTTAAATGTTACAGAGATGAACTAATTTGCCAAGGTGTTTTAGCAGACTTTATTGAAACTGAAGAGTTCCATCAGCACTTGTTTGGGATCTCTGCACAGGTAGTAGCACCAAAGAGTCCCCAGCCATCCCAGGTCTGGGCAGATGCCGTAGGCAGTGGTTTGCCTGGTCCTGCCAGCGGACCGCTGCAGGCAGGTGCCGCACAGGTGGCTGGTCACTAGCCTGACCACCGCTGCCCGGAGCTGCAGTGAGATGGGCAGAGGGGCTGCTGCAGCCTCCTTCCAAGGAAGCTACTTTGGTTTCAGTCAGGAAGCTGGATTCGGGCATTGTCTTCCAGGTTTGTTTCTGCTTGCAGCTGATTTAATGTTGGCAAACAGCTGGAAGTAAGAGGGTGCTCAGGGTGAGTGTGAAGGCTCCACCCAGCATCACCTGTCAGCAGAGGTGCATTTCAGATGGAGGGTGTTTGGTCAGTCTGTGCCTGGCTGCACAGGGGCTGGCTGCAGGCTGGTGCTCCCTCACCCTGGGAGTTGGAGTGTAAAGAGGAGTTGTTTGTAGTGGTGTGCAAGCATTTCTTTTGGAGGGCAGTCCGGCCAGGCTGTTGTTGGCATGCAGCATGACATGCAGAAGAGAGGAAGCTCAGTTCCAGTTGGAGCGGTAGGAAAACATAAGGGCTGTGATAGTTTCAGACCAAGTGTTCTTGTGTGCATGTCAAGACTGATAGAGGTCAGGTAATCAGGAAACTGGACTTGAGGAAAGCTGAGCTAGAAGGGTCACCTGTAAAGTTTCAGTGCACTCCCTTATCTCATGGTTCCACACATTTCACCTGTGAGGCACAGAACTAGTTAAACATTTCGACTTTCTGCCACCCCATGGAGTTCTTTGGAACTCTGGCCTTTTTTGGTACTGCTGTAAGGAAGAGTTATGCAGTGCTGCTTGAGCATTAGTGATGCACTCATGGTTTGTGTTAGCATAGCTAATACGTTCTAACATGAAAAATTCTCTACCCATTAGGGAGTCCTTAGATTGGATCCAGATTCCCTTTAGGAAAAAGATCTTAATTCTGCTTGCTGAATTTAGATCTGAAGGCTTTCTAAGCCTCAAACAAGTTTTAGCCAGAGAGAGGTCTAATTATGTGTGGTAAAATGAATTTCCCATGTACTGAGCTATTACGAGGGATAGCTTTACAATGATGCTAATGCTGGCTGTGTGATAGCTTTGTTAGGAGCTTCATGTGGACCTGAACACGATAAAGTTTGGCAGTGAAGGAGCCCCAGCTCTGGGCACAGGCCCTGCATGAGTCCTGCTGGAGCTGTGCCATAAGGTGGAGCGTTACGTGTGGGAACTGGCTTTGGCTCATGTTGCCATGAAGGCAGGCAGCGTTACGAAATGCTGTGCATTGCTGCTTCCAAGTATCCTGCAGCGGCCTGCAGCACACTGCTCTTCCAGAAGCATGTGCTTTTCACGCAGCACCTGTGGCCCTCTGCAAGCACTGCCCCACTGCAAGGATCCCAGATCCCGTGCTCCTGTCCCAGCAGCCTGATGCTTGACAAAGGTGGAGGAGGGGCTGGTCCCCGGTGCCAGGAATCGGGCTGGCTGCCTCTGGTCGTGCCCAGCTGTATTTGTGCTTCTCTTGTACAGAGGCGTTGTGTGCCCGTGCTCTTCCATCAGCCCATCCGAGGAGAGCCTGGTGGCTCTTAACCCCATTCCTGATGCAGAAAAGCAAACACAGGTAACGCTGCCCTAATGGCCTTCTGGAGTCTGCTCCTGGATGGTGCAAGCTGTGGGGTGGCTTGGAAATGGAGGTGGGAAGAAGGTGGTTATGCTGCAGAGCCTCTGGTGACAACATCGGGGTGTGCCTCAGGTGAAACGGCTGTCACCTTCCATCCCCAGCCATGAGCAGCAGCTGCCTGGAGAGGGTCATCTGTCTGAAAGGTCCGGTTGTGATACAGCTCACTAATGTGCCCTTTACTAATCATGTAACAAGGGGTCGGGGAAACACGGAAAAATAAACCCTAATTACCAGGCACTGAACATCCAAGGAGAATTTGTGGCTTTAAATAGCGGCATCATGCCCAGAGAACACAACATGTGCCTGAACTGTGGGGACAAAACGAGTAGCAGCTTGGAGCTGGTACCTCTGAACATCCTGAAGTCACGAGCTGCGGGGCGTTGGTGTTACTTGCGTGTCTGCACTTGTACGGTGATTGAGGTGGGACTGCTCCTCTGGAGGTCTCTGGTGCAGCTGCCTGCTCACATCAAGGCCACCTTTGAAGGCAAATGGGTTTGTACAACTTCTCAAGTATCTAATGGGGGTTTCAGTTACAATCTGCTGTACTTCCAGAGCTGTTCTACACACCTATGTGAATGGAGCGTGCTCAGCTCGGTGTCACCTTGCCTGCCTGGCTGCGTGGCGCTGGGGTGCAGGGCTTGCTGAGGGCACGCTTTGCCTCTGGCTCCCGTGCAGGGGGCAGCTGTGCAAAGTGTGGGGCTGCTGCCCCGGGGGAGGGGGCTGTGGCACAGCACCCCACTGTTGGGAGCGGGTGACCTGCCAGAAGCTGGGCTGGGAAGCCGGGGCTGCCAGAAGTCATCCATGCACAGAAGCGGGGTCGGTACGGGGTGGGGGAGCAGCTCAAGCTTTCATTAGTGCACAACCCGCAGCAGCTACTTGAGGAGGTAGATGGGTTTCTGGCACTGCACTAAATCCCTGCCTCAGAGCTGTGCTACCTTCAGGGGGACCATGCAGCATCACCCCCTGCCGCTGTGGGCAGCGTGGACTGCGTCCCCCTTGAGCACGGTGCTGATGGGGTGCTGGGAGCCCTCTCCTGCACTGACCCTGTGCAGCTGCTGACACTGGCCCCGGGTTTAGCACTGGTGTTTGCAGAGCATCAGGGCCTCTAAGGCTCAAATTGTTTATTTTTCCTTGTAACTGAAGCTGTTCCTCGGCATCTGAGTAGACTTCCTGGGGAAAGCTGTTCTTCAGCAAATAAATAATTTCCAGGGTGGGGATGAGGAAGGAGGAGCAGCGGCTGGCTGGCTGCAAGGCACAGCCCAGGGCTGATGCCACTGCGAAGGCAGCGCTGGCTGCACGCCCTGGAAAGCGTTCAGCGGCACCAGATGTCTCTCCCCTGCACAGCAGGCAGTGGCCGAGTGCGGATGGTGTCTCTGGGAGCTGCCAGGACCTGATCCTGCAGCGCGGGCAGGGCAGAACTGCAGAGAGGGCAGAGGCAGATGAGAGTCGTGCAAGGTCTGGGTGGGAAAGCCCAGGTTCCGCGCGCCTCGGGCACTGTTTGCTGCAATGGACACGGACTGCAGCTCTTCTAACGCTCCTGGCACTGCTGCCACCTCCCTCCTCTGGGGACGGCTGCTTTGCTCTTGGGTGCTAGTGCTGACCCTGCCTGCAGCGGGGCATGCAGGGAGCAGCACGTGGTGGGGCGTGCAAGGCGCTGGGCAGGGCAGGGTGAGCAGGGAGCTTGGGAGCGACCACCCTGGGCATGCGCAGGTGTCCTCGGCCACTCTGTGCCACCCGCTCCTCTCAGCATGCTGGGGAGCAGCAGCCGCACGTGGCTGCGGGCGAGCAGTGTGCCCAGCACATCTGGCTGCTGAGCGCCGCGTTGTGAGCCCTGGGCCAGCGGGGAAACGCCACGTCCCAGCAGCCCAGGTCTGCCGGGGCAGCTGCCCGCTCCCTGCCCTGAATGCCCGTTTTGGTGGCCAGGCTGGGGAGAACTTGTCCCCGTGCTGCCCCAGTCCTGCCACTCCCATGAATACAGGCGGTGTCCAGACAGGCTCCCACCGCGTGAGGGGCTCCCACACAAAGGTGGCCCTTGGGCTCCCAGGAGACTGGGCGGGGGGCACCATGTGCTGGGGCTCCTGGCTCCCTGCCAGCCTGGCTGTGCACCCAGGGGTGATGGAGGAAGCCCCCTGTGTGGGCGTGAGCAGCACCTGGCCATGAGAGCAGCCCCCAGGCAGAGCCCCTTCCCCCCGCGCTGTGCCATGGGTGCTGCTGGGGAAGGGGTGTTGGCAGGGTGCCCCCCCACCCCCAGGGGCTGCTGTGCTGTGCCGGGGGGGCTGGGGTAGCTTGGGGCTGGTGATGGCAGCAAGCCTGGGAGCAGATCTCTGTTTCCACCGATGGTGAGTCAGCGGCCGCGCTGCCAAGGCCCGCAGCTCCCCTCCCTTCCCTCCGGCCGCTGCCACCTCCTGCTGCCTGGCCCTTTCCCGCTGCCGCTCAGGGTCAGCAGCCCCCGCACCCGCGGTGCCCTGCGGCTCTCCAGAGACTGCCCGCGGCCCCAGCAGTGTCCCACCAGACAGGTGCCAGCAAGGGCGGCCGACAGGCTGGGGGCACAGCATGGTGGCCGTGGTGCTGGCACTGACCCGCTGCTGGGGGACTGCCGGGCTCTGCCGAGAGGCTGCCAACACGGCTGGGCACCGCGTCCCCGGCACAGCTCCCTGCCGAGCCCTGCGTCCCACAGCCTGGCCGTGCTGGGACAGATCTAGGCGGAGCGGAGCCGTGTTGCCCCCAGCCCCAGGAGGCAGCCCTTGGCCGGCCGGGCCGGGGCAAGGCAGCGCTGCCAGGCATGAGGCCATGCTCCCTGTCACCCAGCAGTGACACGGCCACAGCCCCAGTAAATCTTTTGCTGGCCCTGGGGACAATCAGCTCTATCTTGGGTGCAGAGCAGGTGGGTGCCCTTTATGGCCCAGAGCAGGGGGGGAGGTGGAGGCAGGTGGGTGCTGCCCCTGCACCCAGTGCTCTGCCCCCGCCACCTTCCTCCTCCCCTGCAGCAGCTCCATGGTGGGAGCAGCAGGTCTGTGCTGGGAGCCGTGTGTCCATGCTGGGCCGTGCCCACTGTGCCTGCCCCAGCCCAGAGAAGGGGACATGGGGAGGAAAGGGTGCAGAGGCTCCCTGGTCTTGCAGGTGGGTTCATGCCTTGGTTTCCCCACTGCACCATTTCTGGCAGCCCCTCGCAGCCCTGGGGTGTTGCAAAGGTGCATGCAGAGCCGGCAGCGCCTGCTGCTCGCCTGACCAGCGTTGTTTGGGTTGGTCAGTGCTCGCATCCTGAGCCCCCGCTGCACTTCCAGACACAGCTTCGTCACGGTTACAAGAGAAACAGCTCCCTGCTATGAGCGCAGCCTGGCCAAGGGGAAGCACTCGAGCAGGTTTGGTGCTGGGCACCCCCACACTTCCCAGGGGAAACCTCACCCACCGTGTCCTCCCCAGCTCCCTGCTGGCCCTGGGTGCAATGAGCCGGTGGGTCTCAGCAGGGACGTATCCATCCTGCACTGCCCTGCAAGCCATGGCTTGGGGATGCAGAGAGCAGGGATGTCCTGGCAGAGTGATGCCAGCACCATCCTGCCACACTGCCACTGTGCCGGGGAGCCAAGGCATGTCCCTGGGGAGTGGGAGGGAGAGGCACAGCAGCAAATGCCTCCCCTCCCCATGTTGATGCGCTGCCAGGGCAGCAGGGACCATGTGGCAGGAAGGGTCAGGGAGGGCAATAAAAATAGATCCCTGTGACGCTCAGTGCTGCCGGCTCCAGCTTTGAAGCATGTTCGTGATGTGGGCACAGCCCCAGGACTTGCTTCCACCTGCTGCTGGACACACATCGCCTCGTTTCCTGGGTCAGTGGCCCCGGACGGAGATAAGAATGGAGGGAAGGGCCCAATTACCCTGCCAGATTCTCCGAGCACAGCTGCTCCTGGCCCTGCAGCCCCCAGGCAGGCGGCTCTCAGCTCTCTGTAGCCAGGGAAGGGCTGCGTGGCCATGGGCGAGCTGTTGGATTGTCTCATGTCCTGGGGCTGGGGTGGGCAGGGCCCTCCTGTGGCAGCAAACTGCAGTCAGGGTGGTTCAGCTGCACCAGCTGAGGCTCCCGGCACCCAGCATGGGATGAGGACCAATGGTTTTGGTGCATCTTTGGCAGGTGCCAACAGCTTGCTGCCAAGGACAGGCTCCAGACGGAATGTCACCTGGAGCAGGGCTGGTGCCATGTCCTACCCTCCATGCATCCTGCCTGCCTGCAGGCTGGCCACCCCCCCGGGCTCACCAGTGGCACCAAGCTGGCTCTGTGCTGTGCTGGCACCATGCCACGGTGCTGGTGGGGCCGGCTCAGCGGCAGGACGAGTGGGACAGCCAGCCTGGTCAGTGGGGCCAGGGCTGAGGCAAAACCACCACAACCCAACCAGCCCCAGCCAGTAACCGAGGAGGTAGGGGGGATGGAGGCTTCAGTGCCCGGCTTCCCCCGGGGCCACCGTGCTGCAGGAGGGGGTTTGGAGGGAGGGCTGTGGTGCCAGCAGCACCTGCCTGCATGGCCTCGGCTGCTCTTCCCCGGGCACTGCATTGCCGTCACAGGGCCCTCGGGCACAGCAGCCCCTCAGCATCCCTGTCTCAAGCTTCATTTGCTGCTTGCTGCTGAACTGAGAGATTTTAATCTTTTAATCACGTTATGAGCTGAGGTGGTGCCGGCCACGCACAGGAGGAATGTCTGGAAGTCAGCAGCGCCCAGCACGGCGGGAACCCATCCTACCCCCATCCACAGGTCCTCATCATGTCCTGATTGGAGACCCCCATCTTCAGCCTCCCTCATCCTGCCTGGGACCGGGACCAGAGACCAGAGAGCAGGACCAGGCATCAGGGACCATGGACCAGGACCACAGCCGGGGAGCAGGGTTGGGACCTGCACAAGGACCAGCTAGCGAAGGGATGCTGAGGCTGAGGGCCACGGGCATGGACTGGTTGGGCATGGGCTGGTCGGGGCCAGGCAGGGAGAGCTGGAGCAGGCGCTCACAGGCTTTTCCATGGACCCGACCCCGGGTGTGATTCCCTGACTCATAATAGCAGAGAAAGGGGATCAGGGTGACTTTGAATTGAGAGAAAGGCACGGAGCAGTGGGGGGTCCGGGAAGCCCAAGGACCCAACACAATAACCCCACTGGGAAACAAAAGCCACTTTGTTTTTGTTCGCTGCTGGTGTTTTGTCAGTGGGGAGCCAGAGGAGGCTTCGGGCAGAGCCCCACACGCTGGGGGCTGCTCGCACAGTGCCGGTGCCGTGGCTTGTACGGTGCTGGTGCCTTTACAGCCTGTGCTGCTGCTGCTGAATGGCCTTGCGCTGCCAAGAAACTCTCGTGAGGCTGCACACTGCTGCCAGCTCGCCACTCTGCAGCACCCCACATCACCCTGCGTTGCCCCACATCACCCCACATTGTCCTGCATCATCGCACATTGCCCCCATCGTCCTGTGTTGCTCCCTCCCCAGGTACCCCCAAGGCTGTGGTGCGAGGGGCTGCGGAGCCTGGCCAAACTGCAGGCTTCGGGGCCAAGGCCAGGCAGCTGTCGGGGGGGAGAAAGTATTTCATGCAATGCCTGTCATGTGGGCATAATTAGAGCTTCTCGTTATCACGGTGTTAGCGGCAGCAAGGAGCATGCTCTCAGAGGGGCGTCTTTGCAGGAGGCCCCATGGCTGCAATTAGGTGACGCTGCCCTCCAGCCACGCGGGTTTAATTACTCCCTTCCCGGTGTTTTCATCCCGAGGGGAGCGGAGGGGCGTCCCACAGCCCAGCCCGGCACAGCGAGATGGCTAAGAGCCACGCAGCCCCCGCCGAAGAACAACAAAGCCCTGGAATTAGAGATGCGCTGGGAGTTTACTTTACCGCAAAAAAATGTCAGAAATCCATATTGTTTGGACAGGGATTTGCTGGGGATCGCTAGATAAAAGCCTGGCAGGGACCCAGCTCGGGGGGAAAAAGTCAGCCAGCTCCTTTCTCGTGGTGAGGACTTGCAGCCAAGCGAGGGATGTGCTGGGCGCGGGGGGTGGCAGGGGCAGGGGTAGGCAGGGCTTGTGTGAACCAGAGCAGGACCCAGGTCTGGGTGCAGCATAGGGCCGGGGGGTGCTGAGCTGCCCCAGGCCCAGCGCTGGCTTTGGCTCTTCATGGTAGAAAACATTTCAGCTGTGCCGGCATCCTGGGACAGCGGGCTCAGCTGCCCGGTGATGGCTCTGTGGCACGAGGAGCCCAGTGGGACATGAGGCCGGTGCGCAGGGCCTCGTGGTGCTGAGTGGCAGCCGCTCTAGCACACACAGGCGGGAGCTGGGCGGGGGGGCTGCTCCCACCCGGGGGCCCCCAGCAGCCCCATGCTTGCCAAATTTTGCAGCAGAGTCAGGGCAGCTGCTGCCCCGTGCCCACGCTCAGCTGCTCCCCTCTCCCTTCCCTACTTGCCCTGGCAGCAGCGCCCAGCCCCGGCTGCCGCAGCTCTCACAGGGAATGCCAAACCCCCCATACCCCCCCCCCCCCCCCCCCCCGTCTGTGCTGGGGACTCACCTGCCTCTGTGCTGCCCAGCCGGGGCTGTGGCACAGCCGGGTGCTGTGCCAGGTGCTGCGCGGGATGTTGGGTGCTGCCCCAGGCTCAGAGTGGAGGATGGGGAGGATGTGGGGTGCCGTCCCCAGGCTCGATGCGGGTGCTGCAGGGGATGTGGGATGCCATCCCCAGGCTCAGGGTGGGGGATGTGGGGTGCTGCCCCAGGCTCGGTGTGGGGAGCGCTGCCCAGAGCCACACCAGATGTGCAATGAACAGCAGCCACATGTGCCAGCAACCCCCGGGCATGCCTGGCTGTGGGACAGGGACGGCGAGTGCCCACCCTGCCCGGCTTCGGGAGAAATGACAGTGCACGCAACCCAGTTTCACATCTGTTATTTTTTTAATACTGTTCATGTCTAAAATGACCAAACCCAAGCCAAGCGCTGCTGGCCCCTTGCCCTGCCTTAGGCGGAGAGCAGGATGGCCCCGGGCTTCCTCGCCGCATGTGCCTCCTCCCCACCGGTGCTGGGTGCCGGCTGGGCACCCCGGCACTGCGGCCATGCTGCTCTGCACCCCCTGCCAGGAGAGGGGACTTTGCACGGCTCTGGTGAATGCATTTAAATAATAAGCTAATGAGCGGCAAAAGCAAAGGCATCTTAATCACGTCTCCTAAAATAGCAATCAGCAGCTGTTCCTCCTGCCCCGGCAGCGAGGGGGCCCTGCCCGCCCCGCGGCACTTGGCGCAGGCGAGGGCACGGAGCCCTGCAGCCGGCACCAGGCTGGTAAGGCACTCACACCTTTACGGTGACGGTGAGTGTGTGGTCAGTGCGGTGTGCAGAGCGGTGCTCAGGTGGGGTGCAGCACAGGCGGGTGCTCAGTGCGGTGGCATGGGGCGGGTGCTGCCATACCACCGGTGGTGCAGACTCGGCTGCCTCCCGGTGCTGCAGGGACACAGGGCTGAGATCCTCTCCGGTGTCCCCAGGAAGGCAACGCTGGACGAGCTGCTGGCTGTGGGGCAGCCCCATGGGCCCTGGGGCCACGTTGTCGTGGGGGTGTCGGCTGGGAGCTGCGCTTACCGCATCCCCTGCCCTGCAATGCCACAGGCACGGTGCAGCTGACTGGGGCACAGCAGACGGGGAGGGTTCTGGGGTGGGAGCCAGGCTCTTGCCGCAGCCCTGGCCCAGCTGCATCGGGGTGCCCCGGCTGGGCATGGTGGAAGGTGGGCGCAGGGATGCGGCTGGGACCTGGCCGGGTGCTCAGACCACGAAGTGCAGCCCGTACGTCATCTGATGGCCGTTGTCCCAGGCGTAGAGCACCTTCTCCTTGGGGTTGTAGTCAACCTGTGTGGTGAAGGCATACTGGTTGAGGAAGGGCAGCCGGAGCTCTGCCTCCGTGTCCGTGTGCGTGTCAAAGGCGTAGGAGATCTGCCCTTCCTTCTGGCTGTAGGTGTCCACAGCGTAGAGGATGCCGCAGATGATGAAGCAGTTCCCATAGGCATTGCGCTTTAGCCCTGTCTTCCAGGTGGTCTCCCTGCGCACCGAGAGGTCCCCGGGGTCGAGTCGGCTCAGGACGATCACCTCCTGCTGCGAGTAGTCGTAGTCCACGGAGGGGTAGATGACCCAGAGCCCGCTCTCATCCACGGCGAAGTCAATGTCCGAGTGGCCCCTCCATTTCCAGGGTGTCGTGTCCTCGTACACCACGTCATGGAGCAGCGCCCAACCCGCCACATACCGCTCCTTCAGGTCGTATTTGATGATGTTCTTGGTGAAGGCGCGGTTGTAGTAAAAGGCCCCCCGGTACACCACGTGCCCAGTGCCGATCCAGTTGTAAGGCAGCTTGTAGAGGTTGCTCCAGCGGCCTGCGAGCGGGTGGGAGGTGTGTTGGGACACCTCGCAGCACTGGGGTTCCACACACGGTAGCCCAAGCGTGCTGTAAGCGGCAGGGGACTCATTTCCCCCTCACTGCCCCATGGGTGCTCCCCATCAGCTGCCCACCACCCCAGGGCCCAGCACAGCCGGTGCTGCACGGCACTGGGCGCTCCCCCAGGAGGAGCTGGGGCCCCTGTGCCCGCTCAGCCACCAGCCCTCACCCTGCTTGAAGTTGTCGAGGCTCCTGAACTCCACCAGGCTGTTGCCGTAGTAGTAGTTGGTGACATAGATGCGGTCGTCCTTGGCTGCCGGGTCCTTCATCCAGGCTCCCTCGTTGCGCCCGTAGCTGTGGTGCTCCATGGGGGGCTCCACGGACTCGATGGTGCCTTCACACTCCACCTCCTTCACTGGGTACCGAGGAGGAGGAGGAGAAGGAGGAGGAGGAGGAGGAGGAGGAGGAAGTCTTACCCCTGCCCCAGGCAGTCTGCCTCCTCCAGGGTGGGAAGCCCTTCCACACAGCAGGGCTACTGCTGACCCAGCCTGGCCACAGGTGCCCCCTCCCAGCCCCCCCCTCACCCACCTCTGTTTGGTGTTTCAGGGCCCCCGGTGCTGTCAGCCCCCTGCCCGAGGATGGTGGCGGGGATGACGCGGGCAGTGCTGCGGGCGGCCAGGGCGGTGCTGGGCACAGCTGTGGTGCTGGGCACAGTGGTCTCTGCCCGCATGACGGCTTGGGCTGGGGTGCCCTCAGCTGGGGGGGGTGGGGGGCCCCTCTCCTCCTGCCGCTCCAGTGCAGCTGCCCCCCTCCCGGGGCTCTCTGCAGGGGGACGAGCCAGGGGGTCAGTGCATTTGTGAGGGCAGCCCCTGGCCCTCCGCCTCGGTGGGAGGATGCCCCCAGCCCCCCACACCCCTGCCCCACCCTGGGGACTCACCGCGGCTGCCAGCTGGTCCCTCCACTGTTCCCGCCTGCCCAGCCTTGTAGTAAGTGATGCCTCGGACCACAGTTTGCTGATGCACAGGTGGCTTGGGCTTGGGCGTGGGCTGTGACCCCCCCCTGGCCTTTGCGTTATCCTTTTTGGGCTTCTCGGGCTTCAGCTGCTTCTCCTTGGGTGCTCGGGGGGCTGCCTTGTCCCCCAGTGCCTTGCGGGTGCTGGGGTACCGTCCCGCCTCCTTCTCTCGGCCGCCCGCTGTGTTCTGGGGGGCACAGCCCCGTCAGACCCCCACCACGCCAGGCAGTGGGTGCAGGCACCAGCCCTCGGCTGCTGGCTGGTGCACCCCGATGCACTCCTGGGAGCTGCCAGCCCCCGCCACAGCCGTGGGGGAGCATGGCTCTGCCCCATGACAGCAGCCCAGTGACACCAGCTGGGGCTGCGAGGGGCTGGGGTCGTGGGGGGTACCTGTGCCTTGGTCTCAGGGACGGCAGCAGCATCCTTCTGCAGCAGCTGGTAGCCCAGTTTGGAGATCTCCTTTTTGATGCTCATCATGATGTCGGAGTAGTTCTCATAGCGTCTCATCTGGTTGGTGAGGTGCAGGACACTCTCCTTCATGAAGTCGTTCTCTCTGCTCAGGTTGGTCTTGATGGTCTGGAGGAGAGGAGAGGTTGGAGCCCCACTCAGGGAGCCCACAGCTCCCCCAGATGGTCCCAAGCAGCCAGATGGGGCACACTGTGGGGATGGTGCCTGCTGCAGCTCACTCACCTCCTCCAGCGTGTTCATCTGGGCCACCACCTTGCTGATGTAGGAGTGCACCTTCATCAGGTCCATGCTGTAGAGTGTTCCCTCCAGCAGGTCCACCATGGACTGCAGCTGCACAGGAGAGCAGGGCTGGGGCACGGAGGGCTAGGGCACAGGGCTGGGGCACGGGGGGCTTGGGCACAGGGCATGCAGCGTGGGGCATGGGGCTGGGGCACAAGGCTGGGGCTGGGGCAGGGCTGTGCAGCCGCTGCTGATTGCCCATGTCCTCGTCCCTGCTCACAGCCAGAGCGCAGCAACCACACTGCTCCATCACCCTGTGGGCCTGCCGGGGCAGGGACAGGGAGTATGGGCTCCTGCATGCAGGGAAGGGGTCTCTGGCCCCCAGCCCACAGTCCCATCACATCTGCAGATACCTTGAAAAGCTCGGGTGCCTGCTTCTTCAGCTTCTCCATCTTCCACTCATTCTCACAGGGGTTGAGCGAGGAGGGGGGTGCAGTGCAGGAGCACTTGCAGTCAGCCCCCGAGCTTACTGTCTCCACTGTGTAGAAGTCCTCCACCCGCAAGCTGCCGTTCCTGACGCGGCTGCAGGCGTCCTTGCTCAGCGGCCGCAGGATGCACTTGCAGCGGCAGTCGGAGCCTTCTGAGGTCATCCGGACCTGGTCCGCCTCACCCAGCGCCTGCGGTGGGGCAGCCAGTAAGCTTGGTGTCCCACCCGGCCACCCCATGGGGCCCTGTGACCCCAGCAAGCCAGCACGGCTGGCTCCTTCTCTGCTGCGTGCCCAAAGGTCTCCCACCGCCTCTGGGGCTCCTGGCCACGTCCTGAAGACCGTGGGGCATCGTCTGGCCCAGAGCACCCTGCACCTGGGTGACAGTGACAAAACCCAGGCAGCTGCTCGCCCCCACAGCCACCAAAGCGCTTTGTACCCCGAGGTACTTTGGTCCTATTTCTGTTGCTGTTTCCCAGCCTCCAGCAAGAGCCGAGTGAGCAGGGACGGTGGCGAGGAGACCCAGAAGCGCCTCTGTTCCCCCACGCCCACAGCCCCAAGCCCACACAGGGTCCCTTGTTCGTGGTGACATCCAGCCACCTCGGGGCAAGCTCGGCCGCTCCAGACTCCGGCAATGGCCTGAGGCACACATTCAAGGACTCCCTTGTTTCCACACACGGCCCGGACTCACGCTACGGGGCCCAGGGTGCTTTTTGGCTGCTTTCTGCAGATAAGAAACCATTCTCCCTCCATCTTTGCGTTGTGCTTGGGAACAAGGCTGCAGCTCAGCCTGCCCGGCGGGATGGGGACCTCCACCCCTCTCGCCCCCTTCTACCGGCTGTGCACCCGTGGGGGACATCTGGGCTGGCAGGGAGCATGGCCAGGCTGCCGGGTGCCCTGGCTGCAGGGATGTGCCTGCCCCGAGCACACAGGAGGGTGGCAGACAGGACAGCAAGTGTGGTGACCCTGGAGGGTGAGGGCTCTTCCTGCAGGGACTCTGACTCACCCTGGGAAACAGAGCGGTGGCAGAGCTGGGAACTGAGCTCAGCCCCGGCTCTCCCATCCTCCCGCAGAGCACCGCGCGGCCTGGGAAAGGGCAGAGGCCCACGGGCCCACGTCCTGCTGCGGGCAGCACCCACGGCCACGCAGGCACCATCCTTCCAGTGCCCAACCGGGCTGACGTGCTGGTGGCACTCAGGCAGCAGCTCTCCTGGGCATTGCCCGCGGGGCAGGGACCCCCAGCTCCCCACAGCCCTCCAGCCAGGGCCAGGGGCTTCCCTTCCTCAAGCAGCAGCAAGACCTCCTGCATTTTGCATTTCAAAAAACCCTTTCTCCTTCAAAGGAAAACCAAGATCCTGCTGGCTGGGAGGAAAACCCCAGGCGGCTGAGAGGGCTGTAAATTGAACAGGATCTAATCAAGCTCTGTCTCGGCAGGGAGCAGCAGCGCTGGGAGCAGGACCCCCTCCCCAAACACGTCCTCTCCAGGCTCTCACATCTCCCTGGGCCCCCTGACCTGCCCATGGCAATGCCAGCACTTGTGCAAACAGGCAGGCCGATTCACAGTCCGGCCAGGAGCTGCTGGCCCCTCAGCACACACCGGGGCAGCTCCCGGGCCCCCAGGCTGGGCTGCTGTCCCTGCCACGAGTTCTGTCTCTCTATGCACACGGCGCTGCACAAGGTCCCAGGGTGCACAGGCATCCCTGTGGGAGCTCTGCACGAGGTCCTGGTGCACACAAGCATCCTGTGGGAGCTCTGCATGAGGTTCTGGTGCACCCCATGGGAGCCCCACTTGAGCTCCCAGCCTGGGTCCCCTGATCCCACCAACGCCCCAGGCACTGACCACCGGAGAAGCTGCCCCCGTGCAGCACCACCCACTGCCCTGGCGCAGGCTGCGATCCTGCCTGCCCTCAGCGCCTTCAGGAAGGGCTGCAGCTGCCTGTGCTGGAAGCTCATTCCCCCGGGATCCCGTGGGAGCAGCGGCCATTGGCCGCGTGTTCCCTCCCACCACCCTTGGCAGCGCGGCTGCGGGAGGCACGGCTGGCGTGGGGCCCCGCGTGTCCCGCCGAGGTGGGTGCAAGTGGCCTGGAGCTGCGCAGGCAGTGCTGCCAGCGGCTGCTTACTCTGCGCCATGCATGGGGGGCCGCAAACGGAACCCACCTGGCTGCATCAGGGGGCAACCCCTTTCCCCAGAGACCTCCTGCTTCCCACCGCTTCCCTCCTGCGTCCCAGCGAACGGCCCCTGGCCCAGGCAGCGGGCAGGCAGGCAATGGGCCAGGGGGGTGGGCAGCGGGCCAGGGGGGTGGGCAGCGGGCCAAACAGGCAGGCAGCGACCCTGGAGCCCGGCAGCCACTTTTGTTTCATGGCCATGCAGTGACAGACAAATCCACTCACCTTGGGTCAAGGTGTAGTGGGTGCAGGGGGCCGGGGGGGAGTCTGGCTGCCCCTGCCCAGGCGCTCACTGCATGTGCCCTGCTGTACCACAGCCGGGGCAGCTGCCCACCTCCATGCAGGGTAGTAACATTAAACCTCATTCTGCCTTTTAAACGGCTTCCTTAAACAGGAACCGTATGTTCTATTTATATGGAAAGGACTATAAACAAGGAAGTCTTAAAAAAAAAAGTCCCCCCAAGGTCCATTCTGCCGAGGGTCACCCCACTTTGGTGCACTGGCTGGGTGCCCTCCATCAGCCTGTGCCTGGCTGCACCCCCCGGGCAGGGGCAGCCCGCACACCCTGGCACATGCGGACCCGCTGCCTGGCAGCGTGCGGGTGGGTCGGGACGTGGGGGCACGAGGCAGCCCCTGCCGAAGGCTGGCACACTGCACTGGCCACTCGGAGTGGGAATGTGACAGCTCCCTAAGAAACCGTCCTGGGGGCCGCTGCAGTGCTCTGGGGGCTCCAGGTGGGTCTTTCCCTGAAGCTTCTCGCTGGCTGAAGACCCCAGCCCAGGGTGCAGGCAGGTGGGTGCTGCCCCTGCTCTGGAGCCGGGTGCCAGCTCTGTGGCAGGGCCGTGCACCCATGGCTGGTGTGGGAGAGCATCCCTGCACTTTGTCAAGGGTTTCCTCACTCCCAGTTTTACAAGCCGGGTAATTTTCCCAGCGCTGCCTGGTTTCTGGGACCTCTTGCAAGAGCGTCCATGTGAGCACTGAGTTTGTGCCATTATTTGGAGAAAGCGGGACCTTTGACAATGAACCTTGGCCAGCTTTTAGGCTGTTCTTTGATTGCTGCCAGAGGACTTGTCTTGGAGGAAAACACGCTGCGTTGATAAGCATGCTGCTGCATGGCGTGCCTCTCACACAGCTGCTGGAAGGCATGTCCCCGTCACAGGAGGGAAACCATGTCACCCTCCTCTTCCTTCTCCTCCCTGGCTTGGCACAACACGTTAAACACGTTCTGCAGCACGGGGAGCCATGGCAGAGTAGTGCTGGCAGAGCGGGGCTGGGGCTGATGGTGGGCAGGCCCCGGGCGCTGGCACAGCTCAGGCGTCCCATGTTAGTCACGGGGACACGACCAGGCGAAGCGCTTGGGTGGCACATGAATGCCCACTGACAGGACCTCGCCCCAACGGCAAGAACTGAAAAACTCACCCTCAAGCACAGCCCTGGTGCAGAGGGAGGGATGGAGGTGGTGACGGCACCACGCGGGTCTGTGGGCTGTGGATCCCAGAGCCCTTCAGACAGCATCACCCCCGAAATCCTGCAGGATCTCCAGCGCAGGGCTCCCCCAGACATCACTCCCAAGCCAACCGTTGCCAACAACAGCTGCGTTTTCATCTTACTCCACCAAATGACTTGGAAAATTTTGGCTTTTTAACGCTTTGGTGATCCTGGCATCTGCACCCTTGCTCCCTGGGGGCTGCTCCCACCACTCTCGCCCTGGGCTGGGTCCCCATGTCCCGGCTCCAGCCTTGCCCGGGCACCGGCCCCACGGGAGAGCGGCGGTGGGGAGGGCTGAGAGCGAAGGCCTCGGTCCCACGGGAGAGGCCGGCTCCCACGCGCTGCTGCCTCCCGCTCCCACGTTCCTCTCATCTCCGCGGGGGAGTCTTGTCCGGGCCGCGCTTTTCTGGCACGGAGGCGCTAATTGCAGAGCTCATCACGGCAGCGCTGGGCTTTGGGCACCTTCCAACCCACCCAGCCCGCTCGCGGTCGGACCCCCCCGCGGCGCGGGGCGCCCCAGCCCTTCCCTGAGAGCATCCCACGCTCCGGCCCGGGCCCGGCGCGAGGGTCTGTGCCCGCTCCCCGGTGTCCGGGGCGGCCCGGCTGCTGCCCGTGGGGGGCTCGCCGGAGCTTCGCTGCCCCAAAAGCTGCTCCCGCAGGGAAACACCGTCCGTGCCGCTCAGAGCGGGGGCCCGGCCCGCGGGGACACGGTCCCCGGCGCAGATTGCGGTGCCGGCCCCAGCTGGAGGCGGCGGGGATCGCTCCCGCCCGCTCCGCCGTGGGACTCCCCCGGAGCCCGCCTGGGCACGGCAGCGACCGCTGCCGCCACCGGGGCCCCCGCCCCGGCTCCGCCCGCCCCGACGGCCCCAGCTCCGTGGGGGAGTTGGGGGGGCTGCCCCCGCCCGGTCCCGGGCACCCGCGGGTTGGCGCAGCGCCGGCCCTGACCCCAGCCCCACTCCCCGGTGTCGGTGCCGGTCCGGCCGGTGCTTACCGTGGCGGCCCCACGCGCCGCGGCCGGCGGCGGAAGCAGCAGCGCCGGGAGCAACAGCGCCGGGAGCAGCAGCGCCCGCATGGCGAGAGCGGCGCCGAGCGCCCGCACCGAGCGCCCGCTCCGCCCGGCCCGGCCCGGCCCGGCGGCGGGGAGGAGCCGCCCGCCCGCCCGCTCGCCTGGCCCGCCCCGCCCCGCCCCGGCGGCTGCACCGGCCCCAGGAGCGGCGCCGCGGCGACGGGGGGCGGTGCGGTCCCGCCCGGGCGGAGCTGGCCCGTGCCCGCCCCGGGGCCGTCCGGGCTCTCCCTGTACCGGGGCTAGCCACTGGCCCGACGGCGCTACCCGCTCTCTTCCCGGGCTGCCCACTCCCCCTCCTCTGCCAAGGGGGGTGCCCCGGGCGGGCCTGTCCGGGCGCCCCCCGGTGCCTCCCTGTTCCCCCGTCCCGGGCTGCCCGGTGCGCGTCCCGCGCTGGGGCCGCCCCGTCCCGCAGGCAGAGCTCCGGGGCTCGGCCGGCAGGTGCCCCCTAGCGCCCCGCCGCTCCCGGTGCGCCGGCCGCAGCGAGGCGGAGGGGAGCTGGGGGCAGCCGCCGCTGCCGGGACGGGCCGGGGCGCGGAGCCCACCGGGGCGGTGCCCGCGGGGAGCGGCAGGGAGCAGCCCGCAGCGCGGGGAGGGCGTGGCCCGGCGGAGGCGTGGCTGCCCCGCGGGTACATCCGGGCGGCGCGGGCGAACTACGCTTCCCGTCGTGCCCCGCGGGAGGGCGGGGCGGCCCGGCCCGGCCCGGCCCGAGCGCGGCGTCCGCAGCGGCGGCTCTGGCTGTCAGCAGCGCCCGGAGCGGCCATGGGGCAGCGCGGCCGCCGGGGCTCCTGAGACCCGCCGCGCCCCGGCCCGCCGCGGCCCCGGCGCCGCCATGGAGCTGGAGCCGCCGGCAGAGCTCCCGGAGCCCCTTGCCGCCGCCAAGGGGCCGCCCCACAGCGGTGAGTGGAGCGCGGGGGCTCGCGGGGCCGGGGGAGGGCGGGGGCCGTGGTGGGGGGGCGGCAGCGGTGGCTGGGCCTCGGTACCGGGGGGTTCCGCCTGCCACCTTGGGGCTGCCCCCAGCGGGCGCAACTTTGCGCGGCCGCGGGGCACAACAAAGGGCCGCGCTGTCAGCGCCGGCGGGACGGGGGCGGCGCGGGCGGGGGTCCCTGGGCTGCAGCGGCCGCCGGGCTCCGGGGGCTGCGCCCCGCTCTAGCACCACCCCACACCCCCGTCCACCCGCGGAGCAGGGGGGCTGCGTTCGTACCGAACCGCGCTACGCGGCCAGTGGCACCGGGCCGGGGGCCCGTGCCCCGTGGAACTCGGCCCGGTGTGCACCCCCCGGCCCCTCGGCCTGTGTCCGGCTCTCGCCCTCGGCGGGCGCCGTGGGACACGGCCCGGCGCTGCGGGGGCTGTCCCCGGTGGCGCGCCGTGCAGCTCGCCCCGCCGAAGTACCCGGTCCCGTCTGGTTTTTTCCTTCTCCCCTACAAAGGGTTCGCGCAGACAAAAGACGCCGCTGCTCAGGCCGCGGCGGCGGCACTTGGAGGCACCGGCCTCCCCTGCCGCGCGGTGCTGGCGGGCCCGGGGCCCGGCGGGGCCGCGGTGGCTCCGAACCGGGGCCCTTTGTGCGAGGCCGCGGCCGGCGCTGCCGCCTCCCTTCAGCGTGCTGCCCGTCGGGTGGATGCTCCTTCCCAACCCGGATACTTGCAGAACTTTCTACCTTAATTTGGGAAGCGCCTGTTCCTGTGGTGCGTAACGCAGCGGTAGCTATACTTTGAGTTTGCTATTTCCCCCCTAAGATAAACGAGGGGAATGTGCTTCCTCAGGTCAGTTTTAAGAGTTCTTTGCGTGTTTCGAGTAGCTGTTCGTGGGACAGACGTTGTATCTGCGGCTGCGGTTTGCCTTTTCAGTGGGTGATGTAACAGCCTTTTACTGCTTTGCCTTCAAAAATGTGAAATACTGGCACAGTGTTGAGACATTGCTTGACCTTCAGTCTTTCTAAAGCTTCGGCCACCGGGGGAGGAGCAGAAAAGGTTGCCTTGGTATTTTGTTGGTTTATAAAATATCTTCAAATGGTAATGGCAAATGAAGACTCTTAACCTTTCCTCTTTTTAAGGAAGATTCATAGCACTTTTGATACCTTGAGCTACAGTGTCATCACTCTTTACAAAAGTGGTTAAAATGGTACGATGTTGTATCTATATACACAGGAGATTATATAGAGAGGTATATATAGAATTATAACCTTGGTGGCTGTGTTAAAATCACTAATGAACTTAAGCTCTGCACATGGCTTCTGTGTTAAGCCACAGTAAACTGCCATAAGTTTATTGGCATCTTCACTGAAAGAAGCCTTAGAATAACTTTGAAGTGCAGTTGCATGTTTTCATTTCGGCAGTTACAGGCAATTGCAGCCTCATGATTTGAGGGGGCATTTGACATTCTTGTTTTATAAGATGATGGTTTTCCTTTACCAATCTGAAGTACATCTACATCCCCTTTGATGCGAGAAGCATATTTTGTCATCAAGTGAGTCAATGGCAATGAGTAAAATGAATTCTTTCTAAAAGTAATTTCATTACGGTATCCACTTTTCTTGCACTACTGCCAATTATTTCTCAACAGGGCCCATTTAAGACTGTTTTCCCTATAGCTTCAGTTGGCATTTTTTTACTCTGAACGAAACATGATGGCTTTTAGATGGCTCTAATTATTTTGTTTTAACTAAAATAGCAATAAAGCAGGCTACCTAGAATTAAGGTAATTTTGGACACTGTGTAGCACGCTCTTGAAAGACAGATTTAAGTATCAGGAAACTGCTTGAATTTTGTGCTCCCTTAATTATCAGAGTTTCAGATAGGTAGGTTACTAATCTGAATGAACCAGGGAGAAGAGGAAAGCTGTAAAAGTGCAAAGAATGTAAGGTTTTCGAAGAAAAATCCCACTGATTGCATCCCTTCCCTTTTCCACAGTGCTCTCAAACTTTACTGGCGCACAACTGACATTTTTAGTGGTTCTTTATGCTTGATTGCTTTGCCTCTGATGAGATAAGCCTTTGCTTAACAAAGACTATTTCATTGATATAGTTAGGTCTTAGTTTACTTGCTATAAACATTTCTTTGAAGACTTAGAAGAAAAACAAATTGAGTTGTCGAATGGCAATGCTGCTAAAAGTCAAATGTCTCTGAATAAACAAGAAGCTACAGTGTTATTTTGACTCAGTATTGGCTTGTTGAATGTGGATGGCTCTTGCTTTTGTAAATAATAATAGATAAAAATACGTAGTAGAATTCTGAGCTTGGGTCTGTGATGGGAAATAAGACTTGTAACTTAGAGGAATTAAGTTCTTCCGAATTTGATGGGAAGACTGGGAAAATACCTCTCGGTATAAAGTTGGAATTTGGTATTGATGGCTTCTGTAGATCATTAATCAGGAAAATGGGTTTATGCATGCCTTTTGGTACTAAAAACAGGGCTAGCAATGCATGTTTAGCAGATGCAGTGTGTGATGTGACACTACAACAGGAATTTTTTTTCTCACTTTGCTATAAAGCAGTATGGAGATACTGTATTATAGAAAATGAGGGAACTTTTCCATCTAGAAGACTGTTTCTTGATTGCTGGGAAGCAATAGTCATCTTTCTGTCCTGTCTCTGGCAAGTCATTGGTGGTATTTTTCTTTGGGGGGGTGGGAATGTGCAAGCGTTTTGTTGAATGACTGTTCAACTCTTACATGGTGGTAGCTTTGAACAAATGCATTTACACTAGCATTCTCCAAGAATGAGAGCACAGTTTATCCTGTTGATATACTGGCTATTTAAATAAAGCCTTCAGCAGTGTAATCTGGTAATTCTAATGAAGTAATTTACATAAAGAATTGGCCCAGGGTTTCATCAGATGGTTGCTGGTGAGCTGAAATGCATTCTTTCCTTCCAGCTGTATTAAACTAGCCTTTTGATCCTTTCCTTTTTTTTAGCCTTTAAGCCAGAGTGGTTATCACTTTGCAGAGTTAATTGAGAAAGGGAAGTTGAGGGACAAGAGGACCCTTCGAGGTTTAGCTTTAGTCTTAATTACAGTTCTAATTACCTAATTAGAAGGCTTCCAGATTTTTTATGTTGATAAAAATGGTTCTGTACTGGTTTTCTTAAAAAGAGGAAATGCACCACTGACAGGTTAGCTTCAGTGAAGTTCGTTACAGGTAAATGATTACCAGTACCTTATCTTGAAAGCAGTATATGTCTGGAGTATCTGAATTCTACTCCAGTTCTTTGATAAAGAGGTTGCATTTACAAAGGGTGGACACCATGTCCTTCAGAGAGCATAAGTTGCATGTCTGCCTTCCATTGCCTAATCATCCCAGTTACAGGCTTGTATAGGCAGTGAAAATTAAACTTGGTGAAATGTCTACTAGTGTGAAAGATTGATTATTTTTTAAGCCCTCTTTCCCTTTGTGGATGCGTCAGGGAAAAAGATTTTTGCCAAGGCTCTAATGCCAGGCAGACTACAAACTGGTGTGATGTCCTTGCCTGGAAGCCTCTCTTAGCTGAAACTTGATGGAAACATGAAATATTCTTCATGGAAATATAAC
The DNA here is from genome assembly GCF_963210335.1 of Falco punctatus. NCBI lineage: Eukaryota > Metazoa > Chordata > Aves > Falconiformes > Falconidae > Falco > Falco punctatus. Next base: position 42,826,749 of record NC_137589.1, read on the forward strand.
CTGGAATTGTGAGGCCCTTGGGACTAAACCTCAGAATTCTTTTGTCATATAAAACAGCAGGAGATATGAATTGCATGGCGGTACATGTTTCTGAAGGTGTACGTTGTGCTCGGGTCGGTGTGGGGGGTTCTCTGTGCTGTTCGGTAGCCAGTGAGCGGGTGTACTCATTCTGAAACTGTAAACCAGCATGGCGTGCCTGTAAATGCTAGGGTTTCATCTGTGCCGTCGATGCGGGCTCTGGTGCTGCTGAGAAGCACAGGGTTTATCTGTGGGAGTGCTCAGATCCTAAGGCCAAGTGATTGAATTATGGCTGTTGTGGTTGTAGTAAAAAAATCTGAAAAGAACTTCTGGTCTCTGAAAGTTCTGCCAAAAACCAAGACATCTTCCAAAAATCTCTTCATTCGGTCTCACAGCTGTAACTTGACTTTATGCTGTTTGGCAATACTTATAAAGGATTATTCCTAAGTATATTGTTACTTTAATGTCTTGCGTATACTTTTGCCAGGAGACTCTATATCCTTTACAGCTGTTGACAGAACAGGCACAGAGATGCCCTTTCCATGGAGTGCAAGCAGTGATTATTCTTAACTGCAAATGATTCAGTACAGCATTGCCTGTTACTGCAGCTTTGGCTCGAGGTGGGTCAGAGTCCCACTGAGATCAGGGCTTATTTTGCAGTGGAGCGTGAGCTCTGGTTTGATTATTAAGATAGGCTTTTTCCAAGGTTAGGTCTGGGTGCCAGTTCAGCAGGCTGCTGGGCTCAGCCCGCATGGACAGAGCAGTTTGGGCACTAAAAGAACTTGGGTTGGATCTCTGCATATGACTCTACCTTACTCAAATCCCAGATTTGTTGAGAGAGTTTCTGTGTACTTTTATAAACCAATGGTATTTTTTTAGGGGGTAGATTAATACTGAACACAGAGCATCCAGCTTCTTCCAGCAGGCTCTGTTGGGGCAGTGTTCTTTGGTAGGGGCTGGGCAGGGTGCTTCTCCCAGACCAGTAGAGCTGAGCTGGCCTTGGCCACTGCAGTTCCGTACCAGTTTCAGTGCACTGGCATATTAGCTTAAAGCACCTGTAGAATGGTCACGAAGGCTTGAGTCTTTTCTACACAGCAGCAAAGCTAGAACTGGTAGCAGGAATAGCTTTTCTTGGTAGCATTGTATAAACTAGTTGAAATTATAGCAGTTGTGGTAGAGCTCTGTGGTTTTGTGATCCTCTCCTGCAGCTCAGTCAGAAACACTCAGTTGGGTAACTTTTTTGGTGTCAGGCTAATCAACTTTGTTGAGCACCTGTAAAAATTAACTGGTATTTTATTGGTTACACTGTCTGATTTTAAAGGATGAGTCTGTGCTAACTATGCAGTGCTTGGAGATGGGTTTGAAGATTCATAGAGCTCTGGAGTGGGTTTATGTGGGTGACCCTGGGAATTCACAGCTTAGCCTCATTGTTGCTGTCTTGTTAGAAATTCTTGGTGCTTGCCAGCCAGAATGCTCAGAATGCTCTTTGAGCTTTAAAGTTGTTTTTTCTTGAAAGTGTGTGTGCGTGCATCTAAAAAGAGGAGAAACCCAAGCTCCCACCAGAATGGGTCTCTGATGGGCCTGTTGCAGTGTTTTACCAAATGGAAGGAAACTGAGGAAACGTGTGTTCAGTGCTGGTGTTGGGTAATACTTGCTACTACCAGTTCGCAGTGGCAAGCTAACAGTGTAGTTGCTCAGTGCCTCCTGCTTTGCTTGCTGGCTTTGTGAAGCTTTTCCTTGCCCACCTCTATTTTCCTGCTTACCTGCTACGTGCTGTGTGGGTCTGTCACCTTAACACTTGAGTTGACCTTTAGTATTTCACTTTGATTTACTTAGGGCCTCTGCTCAGTGAACTGTCCCTATTGCAGGATGATATCCATAAAAATGACACTTCCTAGTCTTGAAAAAATCCCCAGGCCCATTGGAGACATGTGAAAAGGACACCCAGCAGGAAGAGAGGCCCATGGCTTGAAATATTCATCAATCATTTTCCTGGCACCAGGAAACCAATCAACTCTTCTAAGGGGTAGAGCGTAATCAATCACACAATGTGGGAAACAGGGATTGCTTGCCCTACCAAAAATGTTCCTTCATGTTGACAGAGGAAAGAAGTCTTGTGTTTGTACTTATTCACAAGTAGTAACTTACGCCCTTGGTATAAAGGACTCTGTCTGTTGTGAGAGACAGTCTGTGAAGAAAAGCATTTAATGTTGTATAGGCAACTTACGCTTGAACTAAAGATTTTGTTTCCAGTGATGATATTGGGCTATGTTTTTGTTTTGAGATTTTTTCATTACTTTTCTGTAGCTGATAAGTAAAGGTTTGTTCCCTGTTCCCAAGCCTCCATGTTCTGTAAGCAGCAAGTACAGCAATGTGATGTTTTTATCTAGAGGATCAGAATTTCAAAGTCTTGTGCTTTCTTCATGAAACAATCTTAAGTTTGAGATAGCTTTGATTGTGAACTGATACCGGGGAAGAAATACACATCTGGATGCTTGTCATCTTCTGTCTTTAACTTCTGTTTAAAAAAGTATATAGGTTGCCCAATAGTAAGTTAATAGTAGTTGTCAACATCTATAGGATATTTTATTGTAACAAGTGGATGGGGGGTTATTTGAATTCCTATTTTTGAGTAAGATGCTATAACTGGAACAAGGGAGTTTAACTTTGTTCTTTCTGTGGAAACCTCTGCAATAGCTGTTACATAAGAAATGCCATAATATTTATGGCAAAATAACTGGCAAGTAGATTGCTAGAATTCCTTTACCAGGAAAGCATTTCTTGCATGCCTGGTAGGAGAAAAGAGGCATTGAGCTAATGGCCCTAATGAGCTGTGGCTTAGTGTTGCTCTGCTGATGCCTGATCTGAGTGTGGCTTGGGTAGCCGTGGCTAATTGCGAGGCAGGGCTAACCTGGGTCGGCTGCTGGCCAGCTGCGGGGGTCTGGGTGCTGGCTCTGGTGCTGTGCTCTGCTATAGTGGGTGACTTGGCTGCATGGCTTGAGTGCTGTGTCTGTTTTCCTTTTCTATTTCAATAGTTATGGAAACTTGAAACAAAAGGTGTGACTTTAGGATGTTTAGCACTTTACTCCTTGACAAATAAACCCGGGAAGTGCCAGTTTTTCCCTGGTGGTGGGAGGCCAGAAGCCTCTGTGGCAAGAACCTTTTGTGCACCCGCTCCCACATGGGGCTTCACTGCCAGCTGGGAGAGCTGGGCTGGCAGCTGCTCCTCGGGGCAGAGGCTCTGTGGGGTCCCCAGGGCTTGGGGGTGGCCGGGGGGAGCCCCAGCCTGGCTCGAACTGTGGGCAGCCTACCCTGACAGGCACTGCTGGCGGGGCAGGGGGAACGCCAGCTGCCTCTGCGCTGCCTTTGTGGAAAAGGTGTCAGGACTTCAGCGGCTCGTGTAAGCATTCAGTGCGTTTTCCTGGCATGTAGCAGCCTTCTGCCAAACACCTTTGGAACAACAGTTCCAGTTCCAGTGCATCCTGTGTCTGCCCAGAAGGAGCATTTCCAACACTTAAAACTTGAAAAACACTGCATCTGAAAATACTCCTGACTTCTTTTTCTAACTTAGCCAAATCCTGGTGTTTAATAGACATCTCTAAATGACATGGTGGGGTGGTTTACTGGGCATAGCAAGGCTCAGAGCTTGTGAGTGTAGCTGGCAGGTGCTGGGGGTGAGCCAGCAAGCCCTGCTGCAGTTGCCTGAAGTATTAAAGATGGCTTGCCTGCAATGTGTGTGTAGCAGTTAATAATGAGTAAGATTGCCAGCTGCTCTTAATGCTGAGGACAAAATCCCCAAATCCTGGTTAGTAATTAAAAGCTTTGAAATGACCTTGAATCTAAAGCTGTCTTGAAGTAAACTTAAGACTTTTCTCCATTGTGAAAGAGGTTAAGTACAAGAGTGTACTGTGCTGTTTGTAAAATGTTTCATGGCAGTCTTTAATCTGAAGATCTGAAATAATCAGAATGCAGTTGAGGCACAAAATGACTGTGTGGAATGGTTGCAAGTACATATCTAAAAAAAAAGTAAAATGGCCTATGTGTAGAAGTAACCAGAAAATAAACTGCATGCTCACACCTTGGAAATTTAATTTTCTTTTAGAGACTTACTGTAATGGCTTACCCTGCTTAAATATCCAGCTGGATTTCTCATTAATATCTGGTTTTTTTAAAAAGCAAACTCCCTTTTTCCATAGTCAGTGAAGGTACAGAGTTATTTTTTGTTCCATTAGTGTATGAATTTGAACAGCTTCATGTCTACTGTCAAGAGAGGATCATTGCTGTGGGTTGTTGCTCTGAAAGGGTGCTATTCTAGCTTTGCAGCTTTCTCAGGGAGCTGGTGGTATCTTTGGGGTTTTTTCGTAGTTCAGCATTAGTCTGGTCTAAAATGGTGCTGAAACCTGCTTTCTTAGGCTCTTTTTGAGCAGTTGCTTTTTGGGTAGAGCCTTGACTATTAGGAGTTTTGAAACCTTTTCTTAGAAAAGTTGTTCTATTTGTCAGTAAGGAGGGTAACTCTGTCGCTGAAAATGATAAACTGTTAAGGCTAAGCCATAATGTATATACCTAGATTTCTCCTATATCTAGGAGGTTTATATCAACTTAAGTACCTGCAGCTTAAAAATGGAGGATTTTCAAGAACTAAGCTTAAGTGAAATCTGGAGTGGAGCAGAGTTAAGAGTGCCAGGGCAGTGCTAGAACCATTTGCATCCTGGTCAGTCCACTGAAGATCAGGTCACACTGGGATTTTTTTTTCTTTAGTAAAAATGCTTTCAATCGTGGACAGGGGTTGGGGTGGGGGTGGGGGTGCAGTAGGCTTGTACTCAAATGACAAGCCTTACCCCAGACCACTGGCCAAGCAGAACATGGCCATCTGTGAAATGCAGCAGTGATGGAACAGTGGGGAGTGCCCAGGTGTGAGTATTCTTATTCTGATTTTTAGTGAGTAATGTCTAATTAACATATGAGGCAAGAACTTGAGTCTCTGGTTTGTAAGAATGAAGATGCTAAGTGTTGAGACAGCTGTCAGAGCAATAATGTGAGGACAGATGTGTGCTGTGGTAGATTTCTGCCCTGTGGAGCCTTGCAAAGGGAGCGCAGGAGTTGCCCACCTCACAGGGCAAGCTTGGCAAGCGCCACAGGAGCAGGGCGAGGGGATGCTAAATCACTCCTGGATTCTGGCAGTGCTGCTGGACACTTATCTCTGCTTGGTTTCATGGATAATTTTTACTCTTTTATTCATTCAGTGGAGGTACCGCCACTGAAACAATGCCAGTTGTCTGCAGCAACTTGTTCTGTTCCTTGCTTAAATTTGAGAACACTGTCAAGAAAAAAAGAGGCTATATTCTTGAGGGTGTATGTATAGTGGTTAATTGCCATGCCTATGTCTTGTCCTCCCTTGGCCAGCTGGTCTGAAGCCTCCAAGAACGGCCCTGTAGAGAGGGAGCAGTCCTGGTAGCACTGATGCCTTCCTGAGGACTGCCGTGCTGTGTGGATGTTGCAGCATCCACCTGCGGAGCAGCAGGAATAGAAGCCCTCGATGGTTCTTACCGCAGGGATTAAAAATTAAGCTGCAGTTTTAAAAACATGTTAATATTTGTTGTGACTTTCAGCTGAAAGTGTGCTCTGCCTGTGCTGAGAGGCTGTGCAGGTGGGCATGCTGCAGGTCGGGGAGCGGGAAGGCTCACATCATGGATCCCCAGCAGACGCAGTGAAGTACCGAATCTCTTTCCTCACCCACACACAAGACTAGCATCAGCCTGAATTGCCCCTTAAATGAAATGTTGCCTGACTTCTAATTTGATTTGCAGCCCATTGAAATCATAGGCTTTCTGTAGTGCTTGCTTTGTGCTCTTGCATGCTGAGGCGTTCAGGAGAGAGCGCAAGTGCCATATCGCGAGCAGTAGCTCCTCTGCTTCGGTGATGGTTTGTTTGTAAGTGGCTCACCGGTGAAATGTGCACACTGAAGTGTTGGGCCTGCCTGTGGTCTCTTGCTGTGAGTGTGGGCTCCTGTTTGTTGCTGGGCAGGTGCCCTGGGTGCGCTGGCTGTGGGCTTGGGGTGCTGGGGTAGCTCGGGGGGGGGCCTGGCGAAGTGTGGCCAGGAGGGGTGGCAGCCTGCTGGTGAGCAGGGCCTTCCTTTTCTGAAGGGGATGGGGAACAAGCTGTACACATACAAAAGGGAGATGCTGATACACTTCCCATCTCCAGCTGTCAGTACAGTGGGAGATGATTTGCTGGAGAGGTAATTCCTTTAAGCTGTATTTTTGCTGCTGCATAAAAAGATGGAAAGGTAAATCACAGCTACCGAATGGTTACCCTGGTTTTGAAAAAACATGTATAAAACACTGATCTTAAAACATCCTTTTCTGCTCAACTAGTAGCTTACCTGGCTTCAAAAGGAAGAATATAAATAGATTTTCCTCAGATGTATGTAACCATTACTTTAGCATTATAAACCTTGTAATTGTATCTCTTAAAACCTGAGATTAAAAAAGCAAAATTGTGTTGCCTTTTCATGGAATCTAGCAAAACGGGAACTCCTGTATTATATTTATAAAGTTAAACTGTAAATAAAATTTCAGATTGCTCTTCAGAGAAACAGTGTATACTAAATTCACTCCAATGATTTTTCCCATTAAGAATGACAGCTTCCTTCTTTAAAAATGCAGGTATTTTTCTGTATTTAAGGTGATCTTTTTCCTAGTAAAAGTGGAGACAAATATCCACAAATATCCAAATGTTAGGAATGATGCTTCTATCCTTAAGAGTATTTTCTAGCTGTCAGACAAGCTTCTGATGTGCTTTTTCAGATGGTTAAATGTGTATTGCCACAATTAAGAGCTATTAAGAGATGTGGCATCCTGCAAAATGAGATTATAGCAGTAGACAGACATGGCTGGAATGAGTCCAAGGAGCAGTGGAGTTGTTCCTGGAATTGCAAGCAGCAGGAGCTGATACAGTTGGCAAACCTGGTAGACAGTAGGCATAGAGGTAGATGGGGAGAAAGAATCAAATTTCCCTCCATTCTTGCTTGTATGTGATCCCAATCCCTGGGAGGCCAAATGCTTAGTGTAAGATTTTCATGCCAACAAAACCCAAGATGCTGGTGGTATTGGTAGGTCTGAAAGGGCTTAATGACTGGAAGACTGTAGATCGTTGAATTTCATGAGCAAGATGCTTGAATCAATAATGGCAGGAAAACACTTGCAACAGGGTATAAAACTGCTATTCCATAACAGGCGTTGTAGTCATGGCAAGCTGTGAGCGCTCTTTGGCCCAGGTAACTAAAGTTGCAGCGTACTGGCTGTTTTTAATCTGTCTTTGCGGGGGGAAGTTTGGGGTGCACACTGGCCTGGCTGATGGGAGCTCGGACACGGGATGCTGTGTTAGGCTGTCTGGCATCTACTCTCCTGCAGCATCCCACACCTGCAGAGTGCCTGCCCTGCTCCCTGGGCATCCCACCTGCGCAGGACACTCTGGGTTGATCCCTTGCCTCTGAAGGACAGGTCATGTATTGCAGTTGAAAGCATTTTGTGGCTCATGCTGACAGGTGGCCTGTAGGAAATGACCTCACAAATGCAAGAGCAACAAGCACAGCTATACCTGTGCTGACACATCAGCTGTTAGGCTCATTCATTGATTTCGTCCTCATGTGATAAGCAGGGAGAGCTACAGCTCTGGTGATTGATTTGTAGAACATGGAATATATCATGTGCCTAAAACATGTCACTTCTGTGTACTGAAGCATAAGACTTGCAGGTGTAAACACAAATGCCAACAGTAGTTCTTACATGATAGTGAGCAGATTAGTGGCTGGACTTGATACTAAAGGTCTCTTCCAGCCTAAATGATTCTATATTTGCTGCAACCCAACAATCTCATTTCTTAACTGAGCCTTATAGGAATGTGCTGTACCCAGATGTAAAGCTTTCCCCCTCTAATGCTGTTTTGATGTTGATAATACATACATTCAGTGGTTGATTGGGGTGATTCAGTGTGTCTGTGTACATGTAGTAACAGTGAGGAGGCTTGTTTCAATGTGTAGTGCTTACACCTCATTTTCACATTCTAGGATTCTGTCAAGATCCTCCCACAGAGCACGATTCATCCACTAGTAAGTACTAGTTAGTCTTCTCATCTTCAGGCTAGTGCAGCGAGCCAAGTCCTGGTAGGCATTGGCAGTGTGCAGCTGAAGTCTATTAGTTAGAAGCTGTAATACTATCTCCCATAATTAAAATGTGAAGATAAATGCTGTTAAATTAATTAACCCTGAGGTTAGGGGAAAAAAGCTGTTTTCAGACTTAGCACGTGTCAGGGCTTCTCCAGGATCCCAGTTTGTCAGTGCTGTTCAAGCACAACGTGCCCTTTGAATTCAGCAGCTTATGTGCTTTGTGGCGAAAGGGTCCACTTGCTGTAGTGCTGCTAGCCTGGCACACCAGTTGGCATTGGCAGCCACTCACCTCTGGGAACGCTGGCTAACTTGCAGCATGATTTCTGGCACACTCTGTATGTCATAATATGTTATTACTTACCAGTACATGAGTTGACATCAACCCAGATTAACACTCTTAAATTTATCAGTGGCATCTCTCTGCTTTTATAATACCAGTTAATTCTGTTTAATGTAGGTAATTCTAGTGGAATTAATAGATGGCTTTTGCTATAGCAGTATGCCTTGTGTTGTCTAACACTTTATCAATGATCAAAAAGCAAATAATTTCCACAGAATGACTGCAATTGATCTTTCAATATTGGAATAGACTGGGCTGCCTAGCAGGCAATATCCTATTCAAACAAAAGGTACTCCAGGTATAAAAGATGCAAAATCTCATGTCTAGGGACAAAGACAGTACACTTGTGGCATGGGGCACTGCATAGTGCAAAGTGCTGGCTGTGAAAGATAGAGGTATTTATGACTAAGTGCCTGTTGTTGCAGTGCAAGTAGTAAAAAGCACTAACATGGTCCTTCAGAAATTGCAAGTAGGTCTCTGATGTTTGCTGCCTATCTAATACTGCCAGTGCTGCATTGGAATGCTGATGCTGTAATGCTGCATAAAACCCTGATGCTGATATCTAAAACCACTGGAACTGGCCCAAAAAGACTGATGCAGCCTAATACTCTTGGCTTATTCGCTTATCAAAAAGATTGAGAGTAATTATGCTGTTGAATTACAGCTGCAGAGGGAACATCTTGGATAGGAAGGGGCTCCTAAAGAGAAGACCCATCATAAATAATCAGGCTGCAAACTGAAACAATGAATTCAAATTAAATACAAGTTTGACTGAATATAATTTTTTTATTATTGGTTGTTACTTCATTTTGTAGGCTTTTTTGGCCTCAGGTCAGGCCAGAGTATCTTTTAAAAGCAGATGAGCCATGTGAATAAGGGAAATACTGTACTCTGAAATCCTAATTTGTGTCTGATAACTGAATGTGAACACACACTGTGGTACTGATGAGCTGCCTCAATGCTTAAAAGCCCACCTTCAGGGATTGTTTAGTATTTCAGAACATGTAATCTGGGTTCTGAATAAAATGCTTTGAAAGTGAAAGGAATTGTCGCCTAAAAGATTGTAAAACACTTTACTGTTGATCTGTGGAGAAAGGTTAACCTAAATCTCCATTTACAGGCAGAGAAACTAGATGTTTTAGTAAGAGGTGTTTTTAGGCACAATTATTGTGATTTCAGTCCCCTCTGAAGGAATACCCTGCGCACCTTGTGGAGCTCTTCTGATGGCCTGCGCTAAGGGACTGAATGTCACTTCATTTGGGACATGCCTGGAGGCTTTCTTAATCATAATTATTTTTCTAAAAAGCTTTGCTTCTTGACTATGTACAACGTTTTCTCATTTTTAGTTTGAAAGTCTAAAATAAGATGCCAAATGTATATACCCCCTTTAGAGGGATGAGTTGGCTGCTGCAGTTGGCTGAGAGCAGCCCTGGTGAACTTTGCTGTTAGTAAGTGGTGGCTCCAAGAGCACGGCCATCCGCATCACCCCTTTTTGCAGAAGAAGAGCTGCTAAATCTCCCGCTAAAGCCACCATGGGCAACTTTCAAGAAGGGCACTGCATTCAGTTTTGGAAAATGCAGGCGACTTTTGGGAATCTAGCCCATAACGTATGTGGTGAAGCTGATACTGCAGCAATATTCATCTCTGTTCTGCTTTGATTTTTTTTTTTGTGTGTCTCAGGAGGCATTTCAGGAATCCTGTGACTTTTGATGGCATCAATAAATCAGATACCATGCTGACAGAATTTTACTGGAATGTAAACAGGCATTTGAAATAACAATGTCTGTACAGTGTTTATTGAGGAATACAGCGCAGGTATAGCTCTGTAAAGTACATGGAACATTAAACTGCTGTGAATGTTTGTTTACTCTGTTATGCTGGTAAGCAGGAACTGTGATTGTTTTCAATGCTAATGAAAATAATTAATCTTTATCATGAGATGACCTTACTTCCCACTCCTCTTTCCAAGCAGCATGTGTTTTCAGTGTTGAGGTGAGACAAGAAGCTGTACCCAATGTAGGGGAGAGGGGAGGAATGTCTCTGTATAGTAAAATTTAGCTGATAAGGGATAATGAATTACCTTAACCTGCCTCTGCTGAGCAGTAGCTGTTCTGGGGAACTGCAGGCTGGTCAGCCCAGTCTTGGTCCCTGGGAAGAGTATGGAGCAGATCCTCCTGAACGATGTTTCCAGGCACTTGAGGGGCAGGAAGGCAACTGGGAACACTCCCCATGGATTTACCAAGGGGAGATCATGCCTGACCAGTCTCGTTCCTTCCACGATGAAATGACTGGATCCCTGAACAAGGAGAGAGCAATTTTGTAAATTTACCTTAAGCAAGGCTTTAGATAGTCTGCCATATCATCCTTGTAGCGGAGCAAATGTAGGTGAAAAGCTAACTGCTGTCTGTTCAAAGGGTAGCAGTCAAGAAGAGTTCAAATGCTGACTGGTGGCTGGTTATTCTGTGGTTGTCCTTGGGAGTCAGTATTGGGGCTGGTACTGCTTAGCAATTTCATCAGTCATCTAGATGATGGGATGGAGTACACTCATCAGACTTGCAGATGACACTAGATTGATACTTTGGAGGGCATGGCTGCTGTTCAGAAGGGCCTCTAACTTGAAGGAAAGGGTTGATTGAAACTTCAAAGTTAAACAGACAAATGTCAAGTCCCGCATCTGGAAGGTAATAACCCGTGTAACAGTACAGGCTGGGGAGCGGCTCTGCGGACCAGACCGGGGGAGCCTGGTGACTCTGAGTCAGTAGTGTGGGCTTGTGGTGATGACAGCTCATCATGTGCTGGCTTGTGGATAGCCAGGGGGTCTGTGGGACATGGTGGAATCGCATCTGGAATACTCTGTGTGGTTCTAGCCCTCCTGGCAGAAGATGGGTTGAACTGAAGTAAGCCCACTGGAGAGGAGCTGAGGTGGCTGGGGACTGGAAGGCGTGACAAATGCAGACAAGCTGAGGGAATTGTTTAGCTTGGAGAAGAGAAGGCTAAGGGGGGGATTAACAGGCAGTCATCCAGTTTTTTAAAAGTGTTTATAGGGAGGAAAAAAATGGAGCCAGGCTCTTCAAAAGTACATGGCAGAAGGCAGATACAATGGTAAGGAGTTGCAACAAAAGAAATTCCTACTGGGCATTTTTGGGAGGGGAATAAAAACTTGGTGGAAGTGATGCAGCCCTGGAACAGATGTCCATGGAGTCTCCATCCTTGAAGAGTTTCAAAGCTTGAGTGAACAGACCCCTGACCAAGTTGATCCAACCTGCCAGTCTGCTTCTTGTGCAAGGTTCATCCAGAGCTGCCTTCCAACCTGGATTATTCAAAGATGATAAAAGTATAATTCTACTGAAAGGTCTTAGGGATGTTACTGCTATCTTGTACCTGGAAGTTCTAATGCCTCAGTCTCAGCTTTTGGAGGGAGAAGTCTATAATCCTGTGTTAAATATCTGCATTTATTCAGGGTCAGAATTGCTATTTTTAGCATGCATCTTTCAGAAAGCCTTTACTAAAATGTTATCCCATTTACTGAGATTTTACTATGCAAATGTCCTTCTGTTTGCAACCCCACAAGCACTGCTGCGTTTTTACCAAACGGATCCATGTGTGTGATTGATCTTCAGCAGACTAGCAGCTGGTCAGAAGCAGTGGAAGGTGATGCAACTTGCTGACTCAGCATGTTCTGCTTATTCTGATCTCGGGTATCCCTGTGCTTATTCAGGGTACCACGTTTTACCTGCTGTACTCCTCCTGTATGTAAGATGGCAGCCTTTGGGGAGGGGGCACCAAAACTCATGTGCCGATACCTTCAAAGTCCAATGCTATATGACAGGTTCAGGCTAAGTTCATTTCTAGGAGTAGCCCATATACCCCTTCAATTAGCATAAACAGGGACAAGGGCAGTCAAAGGTCAAGAGGAGTTCAAAATAGCATAACCTCTTTTTGCTAGTGTTCCCAGATGTTCCTAATCCTGCAAAGTTCTCCAAGCTGTCCATGTGTAGTGTTTACTAGACAACTGTAAAAGTCAAAAAACAAGGCCTGGCTTGATCCAAGGGAAGTCAGAAATCGAGTGGTTGAGAATAGGTAGCATTGTTGCTTAAAACGGGAGAAATAATTGATTTATGTTATGGTGGCCAATTAGGCTGTAAAGTGACAAACTCTTAAAGAAACCCTGTGGCTTCAAGGCAGCTTTCTGCTCTGATTTCTGCTCAGCAAATAGGGGTACCCCAATAAAGGTCATCAGCTCCATGAGCTAAATTATTAATTCCTTTCATGCCACTCAGGGCTTGTAAACAGTATATAATACAAGAAAACAATTGGCACTGTTCACTTACTGGGCAGAGGAGAGGTCAGAGGGTAAATAGTTGTATTGGCAGCAGCTGTTCTTCATAGCTGAGCAGACTTTTGTCCTTTTCATCTTTGAGAGCAAACCAGTTTCCAAAATCTTAGTGGGTTGTTAATCCATATCTCCTTTCTCTTGGCTGAATTGTTTTTAGGAGTTTAATGTGTTGCATGTAATTATGAAGATAAAAAGGGCTGGAGGGGAGGGTGAGGGGTTATGGATAAGACAACAAACCCAGCATTGCCATGTTTCATAAAGAGCAGTTTGAAATTTTTTTTGTATTAATTTACATGGATGAGAGAAACTTTAAAATCAACCTACTCAAGGCAAGTAGTAGGATAAGTACTTGCACTTTTATGTACTTTGTAAAAGAATTTTTTTGAAGTATGATTTTGAGATTAATAAGTTATAAATACCCATCCACCAGTAGCACCAAGACAGAAACGCTGAGGTGTTGCTACTCACCTGATGCTGGGCATGGCAGTGCTTGACAGCACATCGGGGCAGTTCTGCAAATTTCAAACTTGAACTGGACAGCTGTGACCGCAGTGACAGCCTCGGTGAACATACTAGAAATAGCAATTCAAATACATAATTTCAAGTGTGAACTGAAATGATCTTTTTGAGGTATAGCTAGGAAATACTGCTACACTTCTGTTGTTTACAGCCTTTAAAATGGCATTATAGTGAACAATCTGAAACTACAGGACCTAAAAAAATTGACGCAGTGTCTCCCTAAACACTTACCACTCGGAAATCTCTGTTCAGAAGGCACATGCATTATTTGTTTGCTTTTTGAATGATACTTGATAAACTCTTCCAGATGTTTGCAGGTGTAGCTTACTGCCCTAAGTGACTGTTACTCACACAATGGCTTCTCAAGTGGTCGGGCCCGCTGCTGGCCGCCTGCTCCTTGCCATCTGGCCGCCTTGCCGGGCAGCTGACCTCCTTTTGCCAGAGAGCAGCAGGTAACCTTTAAATGACCATCTGCTGATCTGTTACTTCAACCTTTCTGAAAGCTGAGTTGTGCTCTATGCTGATAGTCATGCAGGCTAAATCCTACCACTCTCAGAAGAATAAAAGTAACTTTAATGCTGCACTGACTTTTTGGGTGATTTTGGCTATGTGTGGAAAGCGTATGTAGCTTTAAATAGGAAAAAATACAAACCCCTTTCCAGGTGTCTGAAATTGCTATACTGCATATGAAGAATCTTTTTTTACTTACAAAAATGGGTATAGTGTATGACCTTCTAGCTCTCTCAGGGGGTTAACTATTCCCACATTAAGGTAGCTATAGTATTAAGATGGAAAATAGGAAAGTACAAAATCAGTATTTTTTTTTCTCTAAGCATACCAGAGACATGTGAAGCGTACTCTGGAGTGTGACTGTCAGAAATGCTGCAGTCTAGCATGTTGCATGCAGCTTTCAGAACACTGGTGCAAGATCTGCAAGGAAGAGCCAAGTGAGATCACAAATTACATGTAGACATTCTAGGCAGTAAATGTCTTGATAATCCAATGGAGAATAAGATGGGAATAACCCAGGGCATTCCCAAATAAATCTGCCACTGCGTTTGTTGCTGTTCCTGGCTGTGGCTGGTATCTAGTGTGTTAAGCTAAAGCTGCTAACTTTGTGCAACAGCACTGAGAGCACTTGCTAGGTGCAGCAGAGAAGCAAAGGAGGATTAACTTCAGCATGGTGGTATGTCTGCTCTTCACATTCTGTAAAAACGATCTGCTCAAGTGTTTACATTTGTTTGTGGTTTGCCTAATTAGAGCAGAACTTTGCACTTTTCAGTGTAAACAGTGGTCTTCAGGGGCTGCCTGCTGCCAAAGAACTGGGAATTGTAAGAATGTGAAACGCTGGATTTGGACTGACAGCAAACCCTGGCTGTGGGCTGAAGTTATGCTTCTGGAACTGTGTTCTGTGGTTAGGAATGTAAACTTGTAGTATGCATTTACTAGGTCTTAAAGTTAAATGAGAGTTACATAATATGTTATTGTGTGGTATCTGCCAGTGTCAAAATGATGGAGGTGGAGGCTGATCTGTTTGACTTGGGTGTTTGTGGTGATGTGCTAAGAGTGAATGTGGGTTTTTGAGAAGGAGATCAAGCCGCAGGCAATATATCTTTGTTTTACCTAATCTTTGGTTAAAACTGACCCTGTTACTAGAAGATGATTCTTTCCTAGTTTGGGTCCTGGAAAGGTGGACCCTTCCCAACATACAGAGGGCATCTGGTTCAGATCATGCTCTGACTTGAGGGTTTTTCGTTTGTAAAACAGAGGAAGGTAGTTCTGTTTCTTCTTTCAGCTCTCAGAAAATAATGCTTTTGGAGTGTCTTGTGTTTAAGACACTTGTTTCTGATACTGCTCCAGATCAAATGCCAGCATTTTGTGTGCCTTTGGAAGGGGGTCTTTCTTCCTACCGGGAATCTTTTGAAGGTGCACTGGACACAGATGGGAGATAATCATGTCCTTTTATCCCACAGTAATGCTCTAATTATAAGTTAATACTGTATACAGTTTATAGCTGATATAATTCAGAGTTTCTTTGTGCTGGAAGTTGTTATGAATTGATATTCTCAAACCATCGCAAATTAGATTACTAATATGACTGCTTGGAAAAGTAGATCTGCGGATAACATGTATGAAATGGAAATATCTTAAAAGAGGGAAGGGCGACACTGTTAAAAATTAACTGCTTCTCAAAGCAGCTTCCTCAGGTGATCAAAGATATGCATATTCAATTTAGATGTAAATGAATGTTTTAAAAATTAAAGACTTCTTGGTAACATGCGCATCACAGCTTTCTCATTTTCACTTTCCCATTAGCTACAGATGTGGAGCAGATGAGTTCCTCCTCTCCTGTCCTTCCTATGAACTCCATGGGCAGTAAGTACCCCTTTTCTTCCTACGTGTGATGAGGTGGAATTTCTCATTCTGAGGTACTCCAAAGAGATGAAGTCATACTTCACAGTAGAGACTTTAGGAAGTTTTAGAGCTAATGCTTACTCATGGAGGTGGGCATTCCTATATCTGATAGCTGATCAGATTGTTCTTGCAGAAGTAGCTTAGAACAGGTCTGTACATCACTGTTTATACCAGTAGAACGTAGGTTGTGAAAGATCTCTTGCCACCAGAGATACATTGGTGAAAGCTGTGAGGCAGATGCCTGTATGTTAGTGATATAAACACCTGAGGTGCTGGTAAATTATGTTGATGTTAAAGTATCGGTCTTAAGTGTTTCAGTATTGTACTTGGAAATCTGTAGCCTGGAATTCTTCATGAAACTGATAGCAGTTGGTGAAATCCTCTTCAATTTCACTGTAATTCTGGGCATGTAACTTTCAGATACTCTGAAAGTCTGAGCTGCTGGTCACCTAAAATAATATGAATTCAGATTTTTTCTTAATACTCCATCTAGTGGTATTTGCTCTGTCGAGGGAGCCAATGTATTTTCAGATTATAATCCACTAGATGGCAACAAGTCCTTGTCAGATGGGGTATGTTACAGGTATAAATACAGAATAATTGTGTTCATAATAGAGAGGGGTGAGCCCTGTACAAATTTCTCCTTTTAAAGCAACTTTTCATGTCTCCTTTTTTTTTTCGAAACTCTGGATTTTTCAAGTGTGGCAGACTTTAAAGTGAGCTGTTAGTTAATAAATAATGTTTGGAACAGCTAAAAGCCTTCCAGAGTAAGGACGCTGTCCTTTCCACATATGTCATCATGCTGATGGACTTTCGCTTTTGTTGGAGAACTTTGAAGCTTTGGCGAACTGTGGTTCCTCTACAATAGGAATATATGGTTCCTTTCTTTATAATGAGAACAGTCATGTGCAATCAATGTACAGTAGGCTCAGAGTTGTAAATATATGTGCAGTTGTTTGCCTGTTGATTAATAAAACACATTTTTTGGAGGCATCTACCTAGGCTTTCATGTAGTTGATCACTTTTATATGGAAACAAATTCTACATATGCATGTGAAATTCTAAGTTGCTGTTTAGACACATTTATAGTTTATGAAGATATATTGGCTAATATTCTGTTAATTCTTTGTAGCCTGACATAGTTGAGATTTACTGCATTCAGGCCTTATGCATTAAAAGGCACTAAAACAAAACTAAATTTCCACAGTATTCTCATATCAGAATGTATTGGCAAAATACTAAAAGCAAGGCTGTCTAACGTGAACTGAATGACCCTCTCTTTTTCCCTTAAACAATTGTATATTATTGCTCATCTGAATTTGTCTAGCTACAGCTTTCATGTCTGTTACCTTTTGCTCAACTGAAAAATACTTGTCAAACTTCTGTTCCCTATGAAGATATTTATATAAACTTTTGATAAACTAAATAAACTGAGCTCCTTGATTGCTTTTGATGTCTTCCTGTCTTTTGATCAACCCTTCAGTGCCGGTGGGCATGCTGAGCTGCAGCAGGCATGGTGTGGGCACACTGGTGGGCTTCCAGGGTCCCACGGGCCAGCCCGAGTGCCAGTGGGCAGCTGGGCAGCAGTGTCCTTAAAGTGCTGCAGCGAGATTCGCCACCGCTGGGTGTTGATACATGAGCCCTGGCAATTCCTCCTGGGGCAGCTCCGAGACCTCTCCAGCCCCAGCTGTCCCACTTCAGTAGTGGCAGCACTGAACATGCCGGTGCTCAGCACCACCCTGAAGTGTTCGGTTTGGCTACGGGCCGGGCAGGCGGTTGGGGGTGGCCGTCTCTGGTAGGCAGCCAGCAGCTGGTGCCAGAGACATCTAAAACTTCCCAAGCATGGATTTTGAAAAATCCTGAATGTGTCTGCTAACCTGTCTTCCCCTACGAGTGTTCTCCCCTGCTGTCTTGTTATCAACCATGGTTGAAGGGAAAAACTTGATTTTCACAACAGAGTAGAAAACTGAATTTTTAGGCTTAATTGTGCATCCAGAGCACTTGAGATCTGTAAGCGTCTGCTTCAGCCTCTTGCTTGTCATGTGCTAGTGAACTGGGGGGTGGCCCTTTGCTGTAGTTCTTCCTGTTTGCCTGAATTGCAGTGAATCATTTTCACATTTCCTTGCAGTAAAGATGAGCACCTCTATCAGAACCTTCGTGTTTTGTATCGTCTTTTCTATTTTCATACAGGTCTGTGGGGAAAACCAGTTGGCTGAAATGTCTGCTTAAAATACTACATAAGTGCTTTCTTATACATCATGTAAGATGCCACTGGAAAAAATCCAGATTGTGTACTCTTGCTTTTGAATGAGTCTTCCAAACATGCTGAAAAATTTGAAGTTTGATGCAGTTTGACATTTTTGCCTTTGAAAAAAGTCATTTGTCTAGTTTTCATAATGTTTAAACAATTCAGCTTGCATGCTTTCAGGCTGTTCACTTTTGTATTACTGCAGTAAATTCTCACTGTCAAACTGCCATGCTCACCAAGGGTTTTAGTAGAAATGCTTGCTATGAGTGACTGAACGGAGCCCTTCAGTCCTGTCAGACTTGAGGAGAGGTGACACTTTTTTTTCTAAAGCCCATTTTGTGAAGAGTTCGGTCTGTTTTGTTTGCAGCTGTGGAACTCAGTGAAGCTGTGCCTGTGTAAAATTGAAGAAATTTAAGTCTTTTAGCGGGACAAGCAAATGGGGATTTATTTTGAATATTCACCTAACTGGAATTAAGTCATTAATAAGTTGTTCTGACTTGAACTGTGCAGCAAGCTTGGAGACAGTTATTGTGGGTATTGGCACAGCATGTCTGAACAGGCTGCTTGAAAAGAATCTCATAAGTGACTGGAGGAGGAAACAAGGCATAAGAGAAGTGCCTGGACCCTTGATTACATGGTGGATTGACTGAGCAAAATGCCATCCCTTTCCCCTGTTTGGCCACATAGTGTCCCTCCTCACTGAGCAGGGCGCTTGGAGAGCGGTGGGGTGCATCACAGGGGGCTCTTGCCTTTACTGTGTGTGGGTCTCCACCTGCTACATTGCTCTGCCCAGGGCCAGTGGCATTCTGGGCACAGGCATGTCATGTGAATCATTAAAAAAATGTCTGGAGAACAGCTCAAGAGGTGGTTCTTCTCTGACCGAAGGCAGTATCAGTTATGCCTGTCATGCAGACCAATGTGTGACCCTCCTGGGACACCCACAGAGCAGGGAGGTCTCTGCCTGCCCAGGGCAGTTAGCTCTGGCGTGGCCACCAGGCTTCCTCCTGCACAAATGACTTGAGTTTTCTGGCTTCAATCTTTTCGACTGTAATGGAAGCCTGCCCTGCCCACTGCAGCAATGAAGCGTGCTCTCTCCAGTATCATCTGAAATCACTGGCCATTTTCTGCTTTGCCCCCTCCCTTTTTTTATCCCTGTCAGCCCCACAACTTCAGTCCTGTCATCTCTCACCGACCAGCAGCTGTGTTGTGCCATAGCTTGTTTCACTCGGGAGGAAGTTTCATTTCTTATAGCCAGGTAGAGCTGTAGGCACACACCTTACTGATAGTGAAAGTAGGTATTTACTAAAGGACTATACAGTTAGGTGCCACTTTTATTTAAAAAGAGTTACTTGATCAACTGTTCTGCCCCCTCCTGCCCCTTCAAAAATGCCCGTGCAGTTCATGACTTAAATCATGCTTTTGGCATTCTTACCAAACCTGGGCTAAATAAGACCACTGCAAGTTAACCAAGTAACTTCTCAGGTGCCTAGGAGAAAAAAAAAACCTTGAATCCATTTAATCAGTACTTGAAATAGTAGTGCAGTAGGGCTCAGTGCCTTCCCCTGTGTGTAGCTGGCAGCTGGCTGGAACTAACTTGGGCTTCCCTGGGCTTGAAGACTCCCCTGTGAAGCTCCCTGCTGCTTTTGCTTAACTACCCTGGCTCTGCTCTGCCCTGCAGCTCCTCTTCAGCTGATGGAGCAGCTCTGCCACGTGCCCGATGTGCAGAGCACAGAGCAATCCTGTGGCAGGCAGGGAGGAAAGCAGAGAGGGGCAGGGAAGAGTTTCTAAGGAGAAAGACCCAGCAGCAGAGGAGGGACCCAGTACCACATCACACCACACAGTCCAGCACGGTGTGAAGTCCTTCAGGAGGATCTGTCATGAGAATAAAGTGGTTTGGGAACAGATTCTGGGAATCCGGGGGGAGAGGGACAGAAGAAAGAGGCTATTGTTTTCAGCCATCATCCTCTGAAATGCGACCCCTTCCCAGGCCAGGAAGGGTCTTGTTCAGTAAGAATGGGATGGCTTTGCTGTGTTATGTTTGAGGGTGCTGTGAAGGATTATAATGATGCTGTCTGTGGAGGTGGCTCCATTGCTATCGCTTACATGCTGTAAAACAAAGAATGAATTTAGTGGGTGGCCGAAACATGAGCAGTGAAACATGGCTAGGGCTAACAACCTGACAAACATCTGTAAGTACAGAAGTACGTTCTCTCTTTGCATTTCTTCTGGTATTTTTCTGATACACATGGGCCTGTCTTGGCTCTAATTTCAGGAAGATGCGTTGTTATAGTAGCAGCTCACTACAATCTTTCAGCTTCTAAAGGTGAAGGCTGAAAATTCTGGGATGGACATCACCTGGCTGGAGATGCTTAGGGTGTATAACCTCTGACAGGCATTGGGTTTGTAGGTGTACACAAGCTGTTCTGGTGTGTTGCCTCTGCAGATCCCTTTTGCTATGTGGCTAGAGGCTGGTTTTCAGGGTTAGGAAGAGGAAAGCTGTCAAAAAAGTCACCGGAAGCCAACACCACAGCTTTACAGCCCAAATTATATCAATGTTCCAATTACAGAATTCAAGTTAAACCTTCATTTGTGCTGTAAAACTGCGGTGGAAGTAATACATAATGTTCCAATCTGTAGTATAAATGCAAAAAACTGAAGTTACTGACTTTGCTCAAATAAAACTTTCTCTTTTAAAAAAAGACCTCACAGCAAAAATATACCTAGTGCAAGATACTACTTTTAATGTGCTTCAGTGAGCAGTACAGACTTGTACAGAAACACACCTGACAGTTGTTGATTCGATTTCCATGTTTAAATGGGAGGCTTTTTGTATTCTTTGTAAAGTATTCAACATGGAAGCACCTTCTTTTGAAGCTGATAAATGTCAGAACTCGAATACAGCACTCCAGCAAAAAGGTTAAGTCACTTTTCTTGTTGGAAAGATGCCCTGAGCAGCGTGGCTGCACGGTCTCTTAGCTAGCTGGTCCGCAGTTTGCATTCATTGATCAGTGAGTTGATAGAAATGAAAACCCACCGACAGCAATGAATGTTGGTTGCAGCCATTAGATGCTGAAGGTGTGCAGCGCTCTCCCTTCAGACCGTTCCGCTGTTCACCTGTGTCCCACGGAATGGTCGGTATTGTAGTCTTGACCTCAGGACGTGCAGTTATTTCAGGGCTTCTTAAAATCTTGGTGACTTCTAGAAAGTACACTTCCACACGGAGAGTAGTAGAAAAACATTCTTTTTTTAGGAACCACATTAAAAATATTATATGAATTGCCTTTTTGGTTTTTTTAAAGGCAGTTTGTTTTGCTTGGATCCTCTGCTTATACTACAGATTCTGCAGTCAGGAATATCTGTTTTGGAATTTAGGTGGTTCTTGATTCTGTGTGCCCCAAATGGTGCATTCAGTGAACCTTTTGTATTCTTGCATTTAAATTATTCTCCAAAAATTCTCAAGCAGCACATTGTCCTCTAACTCAGCGAGGTCTGGGCCCCATCCCAGAAGCATTCCTATTACACCAGTATAAGACATCCTGCTTAAAAGCATTCATCACATCCCCATTGAGCCTACTTCTCGGCTGCCAAAAGCACTGCAACACCCGCATGGTGTGTTTGCTGGAGTATCTGCTGCTGTTGACAAGTGGTTTATCACTTCGAGCAACCATTTCAGATGGTGAACTTCTGCGTGGTTCATTTCTAGACCTTCGGGTAGGAGAGCTCTAACGGTCTATGTAACTATCAGCTGAACCACCTTCTACTGGTATGTGTTATGACAAAAGCCTGTGTGATATTTTAATGCCACTAGGTCATAGGATACGAGCATATAAAGGTGCAGAGTGTGCCTGAAGGGAACAGCCTTAACTTGCAAGAGCCTATGCTTTCTCTTGGTCCTGAGGTGGGCATGTGTGTTAAGTGCTGCCCATCTGTGACCGCATATAGAAGTAAAATTATACGTGTTACAAGACCTCTTCTTCTAGAGCAGCCCAAGACAACATTCCCTGGTATGTGCTTTGAGTCTTGTCTTTTTCTACACGTTCTGCGGTGCCTGTGGGGGCAGAACAACTGCCCGCAGCCTCGCGAAGGCACATGCTGCTCCAGCCCGCTGTGTGCAGTCCTACATCTGACCACCCGGGTCAGGGGCAGGAGGGGCACCATGTCAATACTGCTGAGCTGCCTGCACGTTTGGCTTTCTGTTCCATTGCAAGGAAGGATATTTTCTTGCTTGCCTGGTTGTAAAAGCGACAGCATGAGTCGCAGGAGCAGCTGGACCTTGCTGGGAGGGATCTGGTCCTCGGTCAGCGTTCCCGGTGAGCAGCTGCTGAAATCGAGCGCAGGTTCCTGTGAGCAAATGAACTGACATTCCAAAGCTTTTTCCAGTGAAGCTCAAGTTGCCAGCCCAAATGGAAACGAGGTTTCCCTCCTGATCTGGCCTGTATTCTGCTATTTTGAACATATACCATGCTCAGATTTGTTTCCAAGTATACCATATGGTGTGGATACATTACTGCTTTTGTGCTGCCCGTACAAAACCTTTCATTACTCAGATACTTTTGTTTTGCAGCAATTCTGCTCTAGTATAAAGTTTTAATTATTTTTTTTTAAGAAGAGAAAACAAACATTTCTTATACACCAACTCATTTTTGGAGAAAGTAGAAGAACTGGAAAAACTCAACCTCTGTAGCTCTTAATATAATCTGTAAATCATGACCTGTTAATGGCAACCACATGTGAAAAACTATGAAGGTTCAAGCTTTCCATTTAACAGAGGGTTTGTGATAAACCTCAAGGTACAGTCAACGGTCGATGGTTTTTTCTAGTTCTCAAACTCACCGACAGCGTTGAATGTTCACTGAAGCTATCCAAAGATGGCTGTATACATGCACTGTACATATTTTCCATGCATATGTTTTCCATAGACTAGCAGTGGAAACACTGCTGAGGACTGCACATTCTTTATTTTAAAGTCTTAAACTGCAAGTATTTTAATTACAAAATGGAACCATGAGGACTAATGAATTGCAGAAGTGTAACGCTACAGTTATAGATGCTAAGTTGACTTAAGTGTTTCTTAAAACAGCTTTGAATGTATCTGAATTGCATTGTGAAAAAGCCTTTCCTCCTGTGGATATGCATATTCTAAAAAGCTATGCTAAGGGTGTTTATGTTTCAGATTGCTTTATAAAGTTCACTTTAAATACATAATAATAAAAAAAAGCAGGGGGGACACCCATAGCTGTAAACCTACACCAGTGAGAGCAGGTGGGGGTCTACTTCTTAGTGGAGTGCATAATGTTTGTTTGTATTTCTACAGCTCCTATCCCCTCTCTTCTTGACCTTGGGTTTTTAAAAGCTTTATCTGTGCCATTGCTTTAAGGCACGCAGATTCTCAGCAACTGCTTGGCTGAACTAAGGTGACCCTTCAATGGCAGAACATCTTACTGGGCAGAGCTGCTGGAGAGTGGGATGGGGATTGGTCACGCTGCTTCTTCAGTTGCTTGTTTCCAACTGGATTAACCTGACCCCAGGATGTTTTTTGTATTGGCTGCAGCATGGTGCTCCCAGCCTGCCCAGTGGGTAGGCGGGCAGCGCAAAATATGCCGCACCTGATGGCTTCTTCCCTCCGCTCACTTACTTGTCTGATACTCAGCTCCTGAGATGCTGTGGCCCCACGTGCTGCAAAGAACTCACAGGTGAAATCTCCTGGAGTTGCCTGTGGCAGCTGAAAGCATCAAAGGGTGTTGCTGAACACCCAGTGAGCTCGTACTGTGGGTGTTGAGCATCGGGCTTGGGTTCCGAGTCCCCGCGCCCTGCGGTGGAGATGGAGCAGCCAGGTGTTCAGGACTGTGGGAAATCCTGCCCAAAGCCAGTCATGGAGGTCCTGAGCCTCAGATTATTTTAATGTCATCTAGAATATTATGGGAGCAGCTTAATTGCAAGTGTTAAACTGAATATGTAAACACCTGCCTAATAGTTGCACTATGTTTTCCCTGAAAAGTGGAAAAAGGGATTTAGTCTCTTGACATCTCTGTATTGCATCTGTCTAATTATCTTCACTTTTTCCACCTGGCTTGCATGGTTTGAGAGAGAGGAATTACCTGCAGCTTCTTTGTTAAAAATAAAATCTGCTGTCGTATCTGAAGTAACTTTGCTGTGAGTAAAGCAGAGCCTACAGTTAGTGGGGATAATTTATCACTTAAATTCTACGGACTTGCTTTGAATTCAGAGTATTTGCTCTTGTTGTAGGGACTGTTAAGTGTGTCAGAGTGTCCTGAGCTGATGCACGTAACTTAACAGTAAGTGTACTGTCTAATAAAGTACTTGAGACAATCTCCTATATTGAGTAAGCTGTTTGAGGGAGAAGCTTGTTTCCTGAATACAGTTGGCAGTCTGCACTTAATGGACAGATTTAAATGGTATCGTTAAATGTCAACCGATACTGAAAATCAAAAGAATTCTCTGAAAATTAGTCTCACCTTTTTCTTGCCATCTTTTGGGAGTAGGAGCTGGTGGAAAGAACAAAGAAAATTTGAATTAATAACAAACAGTGCTCAGCCTGGAGTGTTAAGCCTCGTTAACGTCCCAATATGAAGGGTGACTACATGTGGGAGGTATAACAAATCAAGGAAACTAAGTTCAAGTCAAGCATGAAATTTTGGTTTTAACAAACCAAAACAGTGTGTTTAAATATAAACTACATTGTGAGAGAGGCTTTTCCTCAGTTCACTATTTCTTCCTCCTTTTGTACCTCCACTGACCTTCGGCTGGGTAACTTTCATCTTCTTATTGCACGATTTGAGAGCTTGAATTTCTTCTGAATGTTAAAAACAAACTGTACATGTTATTTCTATATCCTGGCTGTATGTTCCTTCCCTCTTGCAAAGTTCAAAGCTTTCCATCAGCTAGATTTTTGGACAGATTCCGAAATGATAAAATCATTCTCTGGAAACTGTAACTGGGCAGTATGTGCAAGGCTCGGGGCAGGCAAAGATGAAACCTTTACAGCCGTTCTGTTGCTGGGAGTTTTACCCCCAGGACTACGTACAAAATCCACGTTCTCTTTTCACTCGCCAAGTCCTTTCTCTCTCGTGTGTGTGTGTGTGTGTGTGTATACATGCATACATATGTATATATCTATATAGTGAAAGGAACTTTAAAGAGAGGATTACCTTGTTATAGCAAGAGCCATCAGAAAACTACACCAGTGAGGCTAGCAGCACGGAGACAAGATTTCTCTGCCACATAGTCCTAGCGCTTTCTTTTCTTACTGTTGCTCAAATGATTGCCTGTGTTTTATCACAAAACAGGTCACGTCATTTTTCATCTATTTTCTTCCCTGTTTTGCTTCCCTACTGGAGTGTCTTTATGCCGAACGGAAGGCTCAGCTGTGGGGAGCAAAGCACCCGTGGCAGGTCGGAGCTGGGCACGCCAGGGGCGGCTGGAGAACCCCGTGCTCAGCCACTGTTGCCCAAGCCTGCTGAACAAGAATGTTTGTTCATTTTTTTTGCATTAGCATGGCAGAACTGGTAAGACACTGTGGAGGTGGTTAGTATGTGGGCTGCTTAGTTTGGTCTGACACCCTGAAAGCTGTTATCTGCCCTGAATCTTCAACGTACCTTCCTCTTTCACCTTCGAAGCACTGAAACCAGCCCATAGTTGGCAGTTGCCACCTCTATTGTTATTGCTTAATTACTATTTTCCATCGTGGAAAAAGGATTAAGTGGACCCGACACCCTCCCTAGATGCTGAAGGCAGCCAACCATGGGACATGGGTCTCTGAAAGCCCAACTGTTCGCTCGGTACGTGGAGCGCCTTATAAACTGGAATCCCTGTGAGGTCGTCAGCGTAACAATGTGAATTGGGAAGGTAGCGGGCTGCTAAATTAGAACTTTGCAATGAAAATGCAGTAAGTTCAGGGCATGTAAGGTTTTCCTTCAGCTTACAGTGGAAAGAACGGGTTTCTGTATGAAGAAAATGGTTTCCTCAAAATATGCATATGAACCCTGCTGAAACAGAGGTTAACCTGTTAATTGCCTGAAATATGGGGACAGGATTTAGTTAATTTTTTGGATGTTTCTGGTACTTTGTGTATTTATGGTGCCTGAACAATTCTTACACCCCAATTCAGTCATTCTATTAGCTCCTCACAAGAAGGCATTTATGTGTAGCAGGGCAGGAATCCTAACGGCACTACTCTAAAGTGTCACTAAATAAATTTAACATATGCATCTGGTAGTGAAAAAGCGGCCCCTTCCCTTTGTCCCGCCGAGCCATAGCTGTGCCTCGTCCGAGGGAGGTGTGCAACCCCAGCGTATGGAAATCAGGCCTAAGATCGTGCTCGGCACCAGACCTGGTGTCTTCGTGCCTGCCTTGAAGCATCGATGGAAATGCCATGTGCAAGCATGCTTCCTTTGTCCTGTAACAAGCTTTAATTGTACTATAAAAACGTGTTTTCTTTGTAGATGTAAATGACCTCAGCAGTGTAAGCGTGCAAATACACCTTGACAAGACAACGGGGAGACAAAAGGATGTAACCACTGGCAGTATTTTTAGTTACTGCTGTTGTTTCATTGAAATTTGGGTAAGCATTTAAGTAGCAATGCCATGGCCAATCATTTCAGATTCAGCAGTCTTCTACAGTTAGCATTGCAGACTTTTTTTTTTTCAATTGTCCAAAAGCTCCTTGGACTACTAGTTGACAATTCTTGGGACTACGGGAAGTCAGAGGACAAAGTTACCAGCCTATTCCATTTGCCCTTTTATAGAATAAAGTGCTGTGATGGTGATCCTAAAGAAAATAAATGCAGATCTCTTCTGGGACCTGAGAGAAATGCTGTTAATACCAGCTTCCAGCGATTTATGGAGGACTTACTGAGTTCTATGGATCTCATTTTGAGTTGACAAGCTTACTCTTGGATGCAGCATACCCTTGACTTTTATAAGGTGTTTGACTTAATACCGTATGACAACTTAAACTGGTATGATACAAATTTGTTGTGGCAAATGTTAAAAGGCTTATAAAATGACAAACAGGTAGGTCTCGATGCAATTCTGAGTGGGAACTGGATCAAGCTGGCGCAGTCTTAGTTGACTGCCATGTCCTAAAACCTTGCTGTGTGACCGGCCTGGGAGAAACACGGTATCAGGTGCTGTTAGCAGGTTTGGGGGGTTTTAGACAGAGGTGACGCACATCTGGCGCTCTAGACAAATCAAGCACAAATGAATGCTTTAGCACAGTCAGATGCAAAGTTACATGTTTGGGAACAAGGAATATAGACCATGTGTGAACATAAAGGGCTCCACTGTATGAAGCGGTACTTGCTATGGTAGATAATTAACTGCATGTGTGTTTCCTGACTTTCACTACTGTGCAAACAATGAAATACTGAATAGGAACAGAGGCTGTCGCATGTGCATTTAGTTCTCCTGTAACTGCTGAAATACTTTGTCCAGTTCTGGTCCAGGCTGCCCTAAGGACACCACTGAGCTGAACAGGTTTCTGCAAAGATAAGTGGAGGGCAATTAAATAATGAGAAAGACTTGTTACCAGAAAAATAAATGTTCTCTGAAGTAAACCAGTGAAGGTTAGGGAGTTTTGTCCTGCCTGTTGGTGTCTTTCCCTGCAGAAATGAGCCAGTTGGAGCACAGCAGCCCTGCCTGGGGCTTGGTAATGGGGCTGGGTTTGGACAGGGGAGCAGAACCTTGAAGATGGGTGTTATCAGGGAAAAAACGGTTTAACTTGCTCTTAGAAACCTGATGTGTGAACTTCCGTTTCAAGAGCATATGGAAGAATGGAAAGCTTTTTTTGAACTGCAGGGAGGTAATTTTGCCACAAACCAAATTATTTTACATTATTCGCCCCTTGTTGTTGGAAAATACAGGGCTAAGTCTCAGCAAATTATTTTAGCAGAAAAGTAAAATTATTTTGGTTCTGATTCTTTTTGCCAAACATGGTAATATTTTAAAATAAGGCATTTGTGAATGAGCTAGTCTGGATGTTCTTGCAATCTGACATCCCAGGTTGAGTAATCAAATGCCCTATGTTTTTTTAAGTACATTACTGAACGCTTTCCAAGCCACTGAAATAGTTGTATTTTTTAAATGAAACTTGTTTCACCTTTCTAGAACAAACACACAAGCTCTCAGAATCAAACCATCCATCTCCTGGTACCTGCTAAAGGAAGTATTTATCAAATTTCCTTGTAGCGAGAAGGGTGGCTGGGGCTAGAAGACACTGCCATGGGCAGAAGCTTCCTTGCTGACCTACTTACACAGGACTGATCATAGTGGATTAGGCTCCAGCTCGCTATCCTGTCTCCAAAGTTGTTTTTGTGCAAGATGAAGGGATCAGATGCACAATGTCGCAGGACCCGCCTGCCTCTTCACTGAATTTTCCAAAGGACTAAGTACAATTTCAGCCAAGCAAACCGGCGAGGAAGATAAGGAGCTTCTTCAGGACCGTAACAGCTTTCCAGCACCCTGAGGGTGGCATAAAGGGATGTTTTTCTGAGTAGACACAGCAGGGAGGGTTTTTGGAGCAAGCTGCATTTATGAGCTATTTCTACCTGCAGCGTATAGGGAACAAAAATGACCTCAGCCCAGGATGTCTTAATAATAGTGTATCTTCATCTCATTTCACGTAACTTCAGAAATTGTCTTTGTTAGAAAAAAACTACCTTGATGCTTGGGACCACTATTGAATTGTAGCTGTTGGCTGCAATCAATAAAGCAGTTCTGAGACTAAAATAAAATCAAAACAGTGGCTAATGGATGTTTAGAAAAGGATACAAGGAGGAGAAACTTGCAGTTTTCCTACTCATCATCTCCTGTCTTCCAGACACTTTTCAGCACACGGAGACTTGTGGAGACAGGCTTCTCTGCGGCTGGTAACCGTGAATGCACTTCTCCTTTAATGAATTTGCACAGCTTCCCTGTGAACCTTTCTCCTCCATCTTTTCAGATAGTATTTGTTGCCATGAAGATTATTGTCTGTATTGGATTCATCATTGTTAACAGAGAGGAATCTCGGGTGTCCTCCTGATGAATTTCTGTAGTTGTACTATGCCCTGACACATCTAATGCTGGGTAAGCAGCTTCTGTAGATATAAATAACGTTGTCTCTTTCAGTATATAAAACACGCTAGCAGTTCTTCATCACTGGAATACTGCACTGCTCTAGACCTAGCATGCTTTATTACGGTGGTGAATTTAGGGTAAGTACTTCTTCAGAAGATACTGCCTTGCTGACTGCTGCTCTTGGCTGGCAGCTCTGTGTCTCTGAAGATCAAAAAGATTTCCCATTAGCTGTGAATTCAGTGCACAGCTCCTGTGCCTCGGTTTCAGGAAGGAGAAAGATGATCCTAACTGCAGATGATTCTGCTACAGAGACTGTTTTCTGCCTTTTAGCATTTTAGAAATTGCTAGCACAGTCATCAGTATGACAGCCTTCGCAAAAATTAGTTGTTCTGTTGCACAGAATTGCCTTTTTGCTCTGAGGTTGGAACTAGTTGGACTTGGCCAGTCTTTTTTTCAGGGTAGGGAGGGCAGAAAATGCCTTCTGTTCTCATACTAGTCTCAACAGTTGAACTGAGATTCCCTGGTTATTCTTTCTGAAATGTATGATGTAGCTGCAGACAGTACTGTTAAGAGAGAATCCCGTTGTTTTCGAATTAAGGTCTCCTTTGACGAGCCAGTGCATGCCACAAAGCCTGCGCTTGTGTGGGCGCATCCTCAGTGGTCTGCCTGCCCTTCTGTGTGTTTTACAAGGAATCATTTTAGTTTTTCAATTTGAGGTACTGAAGAAATGGCCAGAACCTGTGTGTGCAACCACGAACATGGGAAAATTCTCTTGCAAAGTAATCAGGAGAGGAATTTGAGGTATTTGTTTTGTTTAGCTGGCTTGATCTTTAAAGACAATCCTAAAACATGATGCCTGCTACAGAAGGGGAGGTCCATTCCCGAGCAGGACATTTCACAGGTGTGTGACAGGACCCCCATTTTACCTGCTGCAGTGTGCCCCTGCCCACACATGAAGCACACTTAACAATACAAAAATATACATAATTACATATATATATATTTATACATGCTAATTGGGACTTTACATTTGACTCACTGTTTGGAATGGATAAAGGTTGCGTTATCTGCTTGGGAAGCAGTATGGATGGAGAGGGATCCAATGAAGGATTTTCTTTTCATAATCATGATGTCTCCTCCCAATTCATGGATAACTGTCCCTTTGAAGATAATTAGTTTCTGGTTTTCAGCTTTGTAACCCAGCAGTTCTCATGTAATAGACTTCAAGGCTTGGAGGTCTTCTCAAAAGAAACGCCTCTAAAAATCTCACTCTCTGGTTCTGTTTCAGCAGCATGGCACCCCCAGGTCAATGTTACGCTGCCATCTTGTAAGGCTCCATTTCACAATACGCCTAGTACAATAAAGATTTTTACTTCCAATAGCTGTAAATAACTGAAGCAAAGAAAATGACATTGTAATGACCAGGAAAAAGACAGGTGAAGATCCATCCTGTCATCCCCCCAGTCTCCTCCTCCCAGCCGCTGTGAGATTTCTTATCGCTTGCCAGCGTCTGGCTTAGCTGCAGACGTGTTACTCTTTCAACAAGACGCATGTCTTCCTCGTGAGTGGCATGAGCGCTGGGCACAGAACAAGTGCCCCCATCTCGCCAAGCTGCCACAGGACGCTGGCTTCCCCGTCCTGGGGGCTGCCGCTCCCGGTGCAGCGGGTGCTGCTTGCCGCTGGGCAAAACCGTGCCTCCGGCATCCTGCGCCGTGCTCTGGTCCACACGGTGGGTGAACTTCCACTGTACTTCATTACTGTTTGTTCCTGTTTTCACACCAAATTCGTTTAGCCTTGTTTCCAAATGACCTGAACTACAGCGTGCACATGGACCGTCGACTAATTTAGAGCGCTTCAGCCATATTTCTGCGATAATTTTCTTTCCCCTGCTTACGTATGCTGCTCAGCCAGCAAGCAGCAGCACCTCTGTAGCTGTTCTTCAGGTGTTAAAATTTAAAATAGAAGTATCTTCAAAGGCTCTGGTAGAACAACCAAGTATGATTGGGGGCGGGGAGGCTTTCTCATATCTGGTTACCAGGCAAATATTCTGCTGGAAGAAAGACTTCCTTCCCCCTCTTATATATTTAATTTCTTTGCTTCTGTGTGCTTTTAAATATTGGATGGATGTGGATATGACCCCCAGGTGAGCAAGACTCAGCCATTCTTTTCTGAATTATACATTTAGCCTATTTGAATGCAGCCATCAAGTGAAACAAAAAGGAGAAAATGTACTTGTGTTCATTTACAAGAATGATCTTTGGATAATGTCACCCAAATATTGCTGGGTTTTTATCTTGCCTATAAAGTAAATTGGTCCCAGTGTGCAGTGAGATGCACATAAAAGTCTGAATATGAAAGTAGTATAAAATTCAGATGAGTTGTAGAACTGGCTTTAGAATTTTGAAAAAAAATTGGAGCAGATTTATTAAGTACAATTTATGAGGGAGTTACATAGTTATTTTTTAGAGGTTTTAATCTGTGAATCTCAAATCTATTGGCACGCTGCACTTTTTCTCCTGCCCTTTTCACTGCTCTTTGATTGTATTACCTACCTTTTCTCCCGGGGTGTGATGAGAGCACAACTGTTCTAGATGTGTTTTGTACCACAGCACGATAAGCCACAGAGACTGATGATGAGATGGTAATTCTCAAATTTGGTTGGTGTGCTGTTCTTTGAATTGCAGATTCTGCAATCACTTCATTATTTTTGTAGTTTTCCTTTTACACTGAACTTATTGGTGCTTAGAAAATATTTTCTAGTATTTTAAGAAGCACCTTCTCCCCTTCCCTTTCCTAAACACAAACTGGTGTGTTTGCATGATCTATGTAGAAAGTAACTGCTTTCTAACCGGAACAATTAAGAGCTGTGAGAGGAGAGGAAATTTGTCATAAAATGTTCCAAATGGAAATCTACTTTTATGTGGTTTCAGAACAACAATCCAGAAAGCAGAGGTGGATATACCGCAACGGTGTCACAATTCAGATAGCAAAATCCTTATACTCAATAAGTAAACATCAGGGGTTTAGGAGGGAAGTCTGGTTCTGCTCTCAGGCTGAGCAGTCCAAACCAACTATCCTTTGAGGGCACCACAAAGCTCACACAGATGATGCAAATGAAATAGCCTCACTTTACTCAAATATTTCAGTATGTTCTTCATTTCCAAAGCAGACTGCAGAAACATTGCATCTATCCACTGGTTACTGCAGGGGGAAAAAATGAATTAAATAGGGCAAACAAAGCTGAAGCTAAGCTATTATGTATTTCAGATTGCTTAGTATTTGGCATGTGGACCAAATGCTTTAGATTATAAAGCATAAGCCTTTCAGAACCTTAAGTTATTTTAAAATTAAATGGATGACAGGCACAGGTCTGCTGCATGGATTTGATTTTCTTTGTGTCTTAGCAGAAGTAGTAAGCAATGTCTGTAAGTATCTAATAAGGCTATTTTCTGCTATTATGGAGAGGTTTGCTATGAGAAACAGAACTGAGAGCGTACCACATTTTCAATAAAACAAATTGAACAGATTCTCAGAAATCTAGGTCACAGTAACAGATGACCTATACATGGTCCTAGTTTTTGATGCAACTGTCTAATCTGCTCTGAGAGTACTAGCCAGACATCATTCCTAATTGACCTTGATATTCAGTGAACAGAAAGAAAGCTAAAGCCACATGATATTTAAATCTTTAGCAGAAAAAAATATATGGCGAACCCAAACGCGTTGTGTTTTATAACTCAAATGTGTATTTGCCTTGTGAGCCTTGTCCACAAATGTGTTGATGATCTTAAAAATCTGAATTTGAGACTCCACCTAACAAACTAAATCTGAATATGAACAGCCATTTGTAACACCCAGTTCCAGAGCAGCATCCCTTGTATAACTCATTTTGTATTGCAGCTGCCCTGTTGAGAACCCCCCCGACTGTCTCGGGAAGGTGTCGTGCTCTCTGGCTGGGTGAGGGCTCGCTCCTTGCCTTGCACGAGCCGGTGCGGCTGGAAGCACAGCACCCAGCGGTACCCAGGTTCCAGGCATGGTGATTATGTAAACGGCACTGCTGAGGCTCCGCTCCAGGGTGCTGGCATGCGTGCAGCTCTCGGTGTAAGTAAATATGGGAGACTGCAAATTACAGTATGTGTGGTGGAACCCTAACCACCTCTTTTTATAGACCAGGCTGATCCTTTTTGCTCATGACATCAGATTGGAGATGTAGCATTATTTAAAGAAGGCACTACAGACTTTTACAAGAGGAAAGATGGATGTGTACTTTTGTGCTAAGGTAAAGGTAGGGTCTGCCAGTAAGCCCAAAAGAAACTAAGCAATACAGCCTTGAGTGCTCATATGGCAAGATACTTTTCAAGAACACTATAAACTGATGTAGGCTACCAAACCAAGAATCAGTAAAGGTACCACAGGAAGGTTTTGGATTGATAACCTACGGCTTGCTGCTCTTCTATTTGCCAATGTGCCTCTATTTGGCAAGAAACAAGTGTGTCACTTCTGAGGCTCATCACGCCTAGCGCGGGAGCCACCATCGGAACACACGGACCATGTCTATCGGGCTTTAAAAGCAGTTGTAAGTCGTGCTGTGGGGCTGCCCCTTGGGAGCCGATGGCAGCATCCCCTGGGGAGCCACATCCACACACCCCAAGCCCCGCCATGCCCCACCATGCCCTGCCGCGTCAGCATGCCCGCCCCGAGCCTTCTCCTGCCCTTAATCGCATTTTGGCATCTCATCTCAGACAGTCTGGCTTTTTTGTGTGAAACACGGGTTTAACCGCAGGCCTCAGCAATGTCGTGTTGCAAAACCAAATCGTGTACAACTGAAGGCAGCGAAGACTGAAAGCAACCTGCTGCCAAGCAGGCAGAATTCCTATTCTCAAGCTTACTGTAATATTCATTCACAGGCACGCGTATTTAGGTGGCACAATTAACTGTTAATGCAGAAGGGGTTTCAGTATTGAGATGCAGCACTTCAGCACGCTCAAAATCTGCAGTTTTATGCAACGGTCATTCGTGGTGATTGTGTTCATTTCTTTGTGTTATGGTTCAGGACAGCTGCTGACGGTTCAAACTATTTTCAGGCAGTACAGTGAAAGTAAGAATGACTGAAGTCTATTTAAAAAGGTGATGTCATCAGTCTGTACGTCCATGTTGCTTCTTATGAAAGAAAAAAACGTAACCAACCAACATGCTTTCATGTTACTCTTAACATAAAAATACCCAATTGTTGTCTCTTGAGTTCTTAATGTTGGAAACTCTTGAGTGATATCAATCAATACTGTGGTTTTGAAATGATTACAGCATCTGCTGGCTATTACTAAGATAAAGTGAAATTCT
The DNA here is from genome assembly GCF_963210335.1 of Falco punctatus. NCBI lineage: Eukaryota > Metazoa > Chordata > Aves > Falconiformes > Falconidae > Falco > Falco punctatus. Next base: position 42,861,208 of record NC_137589.1, read on the forward strand.
TGGGATTCCACTTTTTTTAAAAAATTGCCAAGCATACCACTAGATTTCAGCATACCTGATGCATTTTTATTGGCAACTAACCTGTAATGCAATATTATGTATTAACAAATAGTCAGATTATATACACGTTGGTCTTTTGTGTCAGTTGTGACTTCCAAGTCTGTTAGTGGTTAATAGGTTTCTTCTTTTTTGTGAGCCTTTATAAACTTTCTAGTGGAATAGCCATAACTGGAATTGGGAAAACTGACTTTTTGAATTATCTGTTATTTCTATGTGCAGCTTGAAAAAGCCAACCCACACAACAACAGCCATCAGCATCCTTTTTGTTGCTGCATGACGGTATTATTCCCATGTCCAAGCTGAGTATGCAGATGTTTACAGGGGCGGGCTTTGCCCAGACATTCTTTTTATGGGTATTTTGATTAGGCAGAAGCTCTTTTTGCCAACCTAATGGTCTGGTTTCTGTTCAAAGTGATATGCTTAAACAGGTATTCAAACTGTAAGACCCAAGTGCAAGAGCAGAATTTAACTTCCCAGCATATATATGTTTTTGGTTTTCTTTATAGGCAGCACTTTCAAAGGGTAGGTTTTAAAATCAGCCTCCAGATGAATACTGAGTATTAGCAGTCTAACAGGTAATGGAAAAGGTTGCTTTATTTTAAGAATAATACGGTCTGCAGTTTGAAAGCACTTTGTAGGTAGAGCCATCAATATCCTTAACCTTTATTAAAAATAATCCATAATGCTTTTGTTGAAAGACTTATTTTAGGTAGGTCCTTCTGGGTTTGTAAGTACCAGCAAGAAAAAAAAATGAAAATAGCTTGATTGTAATCTAGCCTGATTCTTATCACCTAAGTTTTACTGAGAAGTAATACACCCAAGCCATTGTGCTACATCAGGAAGAGAATTAAAGGAAATTATATAATTATTCAGACAAAACTGACCTGTGAAAAGTATTTACATTCACATTTGTATTTCTAGTGTTCTGGAATAGCAGCTGAAAATTACTATGAGTTGACTGCCTCACACAGAGGGATGTTTTGTTAATCTTACGAAGTAGCACCTTAGACAGGATTTTGGTTTTTTCAAAAATGGTGGTGGTTGACTCATCCAGTCTCCCCCCCACCCCCCAACGTTGCTCAAAGGAGCAATGGAATAAAGTCTATCAGCTGCCTAATAGGCTGGTGCAGAGCATCAGCATGAATCTTCGCAGGTATCTCCCAGATGCCTTAAGTAAGGAAAACAGGCCCATCTTTCAAAATTCTTCCCCTTTTTCTGAGGTCACAAGGGCTACATTGATAAAACATGCTTAAAAGCAGCAAACAGCCCAACCTTTGTTTTCTATGGTTTATGATACTTTCTATCTCTGCAGTTCATAATAAAGACCCACATTTCACAACTGCAATATATTACAACTCTCAATTTCATTGTTTTTCCTGGGTGAAGAAGAGAGCCAAGTCATTCCTGCTGCTCCTGTGGTGATACTTGCATGTAGGGATGCTCCTGGCTGCTCTCTAACACCGTATGCCTGTGCATATTTTAAGCATCTTAATATCTAGTCGGATAGGGTATTCTGTCTGATGCTAAGGTGGTAGGGTAGGTCAGATTTATGGAAAAATACGGAAAACTAGGAACTGCCTAAAGCTTCCTGCTATTTGGGTGAAGACTGCACAGACTCCCACCCCTCAGCAGAGGCACCACGCACAGTGAGGGGCTGGCTTTTCATCTCATAAAACCCACTGGTTGGTTTTCTAATCTTGATAATTTCTGCTCATTGGCTCCAATCAGCAGATTAAACCCCTGTCTCTGAGCAGTCCTCATTTTAACTCTAGACCGGGGGGGGGGGGAGGGGATGGCAGGAGGGAGAAAGTAAGGGAAATGGGAGGTACCAGACACTGAACATTTTGGTTTTGTTTTTCTTATTTATTATGGTATTTGCCAAGTTGACAGAACTGGATAACATCCTCCTACACAACTGATACAGGAGACGCACGGAATGAATTTACTGACCCTTTTAGGATGAAATCAGCTGTCCAGCCTCGTCCCCTTACAGCCACCACTAAAATGAAGCCCATTAGAACACCACCACATCTCAGGCTAGACATCAGCTGCCTCAGTAATGAATCTCTGCTTTTTAGAAATGCTTTGATGTTTTTCTGGCCTCAAATTCTTTTAATTTCTTCTCCTTTCCCCCCCCCCCCCCCCCCCCCCCCCAAATTAAAATCTCCAGCCAGATCATGCTTCTGCCTTCCAGACACAGGGCAGTGACTGCAGCTGAAAAGTAACCATATGGACTTCATGATTTTATGTACTGTGACAATAAAGCTTTTATGACATTCTAGGTGGTTAAAAATGGCAGTAAGGCGCTCTTAAAGATGGCACAGTCATGTTGCTTTTCTGAACCGGCAGACCTGCCAACAGCGCATCAAAAGCTGTAATTTCCTGTGCACTGAAGCCCCTATCTCTGCTGCCTCCAGCTTTGTGTCCCAGGGCTTGTGCCTGTGTGCTAACAAATCTCTATTGTCCAGCGGGGCGAATAGTGGCTGGGACGAAAGAATTGCTGTCTGGTTTCTATTCAAATCCAGGTAGTGGGATATATGAATGGAGTTTCTCGAACAGCCATGTGAATAACCTCTGCTCTGCGTGGCGGCTGCCAGTGCCTAACGGGCCGGACCCGTGCCCGCACTGCCGCCAGCACCGGCGTCTGAAATACACTTTTCATGCTCCTCGTAGCTTTTAATACTTATTAACTTTTAAAATACGCTATCTGGCATTCCTGGATAAAACAAGGCGGGGGTAAAGCATCCCCTTCGCAACTTTCTGAAGTTGTCAAGGAATTCGACGTGTGGCTTTACACGCAAATTGCTTTTGCCCAAGAAAGGGCTCGGGAAAGTTGGTGAACATTATTTTCTCGGAGCACACTGGGGCCCCCGTGCTCATTGTGCACCGAGCCGGTGGCCAGTGCCGCGCCCGGTGGCGGCGGGGGCGGGCAGGCGCCTCGGCTGCCGCCAGCCCCGAGGGAGACCCCCGGTGCGGCAGGAGCGGGCAGGCGCCTCGGCTGCCGCCAGCCCCGAGGGAGACCCCCGGTGCGGCAGGAGCGGGGCACCGCCAGCCGGGGCGGCTCTGCAGGCCCTGGGGCGGGTTCTGTGGGCCCCGATGCTGTCGGTAATTCCCGCGGAGCGCCCGGTGGCGGCCAGCCCCGCCCGCAGGGCAGCGCCCGGACCCGCCGAGCCTCACACACACCCCTCCCCCCCCGCCGCCACAACAAGTCGCCGGTCGCGACACCGGCCGCGGAGCGCTCGCCCCGTCTGCCGCAGGTGCCGCCGGGGGAGGCCCGGGGCGGCGGGGCCAGACAAAAGCGGGCACCGGAGGCAGCTCCCTCCGCCCGTCCCGCGGGGCCGCCGGTGCCGGGCGCTGCCGCCGCGGGGCGGGGATGGCGGGGCCGGGGCTGCCCCCCTCCTTTGTGTCCCCGTCTGGCTCAGTTCCTCCCCGCCAGCCCTCGGGCCACACGCGTGTCTGGTTACCGACCCAGACCCGGAGCAACTTCCAGCGCTGCGGAATCGCTCGAGTTTCTCCTTCTTCTGCGGGGCGGGGGGCACTGCCGCCTGCTCCCCCCGGCCCACCCCGGCGGCGGCAGCGAGCCGCTCCCTCCAGCTGCCTTACATTAGCAGATGTATATATTAAAAAAAAAAAAGCTTCTGTTCGGAGAACAAAGGAACACGTGCAGAAATGAGACTGGAAAAAAAAATACATAAAAATAACCCGCCCCTGGCAGCGCGGCAGGACGCAGGGCGGCCCCCGCCCCCCCGGCGGCTCCCCCGGCGGCGCCAGCCCTCCCCGGCGGGTCCCCGGGATGGAAGCCTTACCTGCGGGGCGGCGCGCTCCGGGGAAGGCTCCGCGCTCGGCTCGCTCTCCAAGAAAGTTGCCGCCGGTGCGGGCGGGCCGGCGGCTCACCAGGGCCGGCAGCGCTGCCTCGGCTCGGCCCGGCGGCGGAGTTGGGTGCCGGGCCCCGCCGGGTCCCCCCGCCGGCCGCGCAGCGCCAGCCGTCGCCGCCCCCCGCCCCGCTATATAGGGCCCAGATGACGGGCAGGGGCGCAGCCGGTCATGTGCGCGCTCCGGCGGCGCCGATTGGCTGTCCCGGCGCGGGGGCGCCTCCTGATTGGGCCGCGCCCGCGCACCGGAGGGCCCCCCCCGGCGGCGGAGCGCAGGCCGGGCCGCGGGGCCGCTTGTTTGGGTGCCGGGGTGTCTGACGGGGCCGCCGCCGCCCGCTGCCGCCTCCAGCGCCCGACGGCAGCGGACCGAGATCCGGTGCGGCCGGCGCGCACACCCCCCCACCCCGGGAAGCGCATCGCTTCAGCCCCGCCGTGGGGCTGTCAGCCCCGGTCCCGAAGAGCCCGCTCGGGGGTGCCCGGCCCCGGGGGGCCGCGACCCGTTCCTCAGCGCCGCCCGGCCGCGCCTGCCGCCCCCCGCGGGCTCAGCCCGGCCCTGCTGGGCCACCGGGCAGCACCCCGGCCCGCGCCTGACTCGGGGGTCACTCCGCCAGTGCGGGCCGCGCCGCCTTTACACGGCGGGGCGGGGGCTGCGGCGGGCGGGGCGCGGGGGGACACCGCGAGGACTGTCCCCCTGGGGCGGCTGGCCGGTCCCCGCCCCATGCCGCCGGCACAGCTGCCTGGGGACGGTGTGTGGCAGCCCGATGACAGCCGGTGACAGCCCAGGGACGGCCCGGTGATGTCCAGTGACAGCCCGGTGTCAGCCCGGTGATGGCCGGTGACAGCCTGATGACAGCCCAGCGGCCTCGCAGGGCCCCGTTAGCGGCAGCGCTGCCGGCGGGGCGCGGCGGGAGCAGCCCTGGCCACTGCTGCAGGGCCGCCATGCGGTGCCGAGGGCGCAGCCCCCAGGGAGGCCACCCGCTGATGAAAGGGTCCCGCTATGTGGCTGGTGTCGGTGGGTTTGGACTAACGAAGGGCAGAGGTGCTGCCAGGCCTGGCCCGTGCCGCGTCCCCGTGCCGCGTCCCCGTGCCACAGCAGCACCGCAGCTCACCGGGTGGCTCCAGAGCTGCCAAACGAGGCCACACCAACTCAGTAAAGTGTTTTCAGTGGCAACATGAGACCATGGAGATGAGTGGGGAGAAGTTAACGTACTTGCCATATCTTCTCATTCTTTTGCAGTCTTTTTAGTCTGCTTTTGGTCCTTGGCCTTTTCTCTCCTCTCTGAGGACATTTTGACACAGGGAGACCAAAGCAGTGGCCTGCCTCCGGGGAGTGGAGGCAGGGCTGGGTGGTTCCTGAGGTGCCTTCCAACCAATGGAACATGCACCATAGCAAAGGTTCTCTTTCTCTGACATTCTGTCTCTGTTTCTCTTCTGCTGCTGTTAAAATGCTTTTAACAACGCCTGCAATAACCCACTGCTGGTGCCGGATTCCTCTGCTTTGGATCTTTGGCAGCCCCAGCGCCCCAGGGCCGGGGCACACGCTGGGGAAGCTGCAGGTGACAGGTCGAGAGGAAGGTGCGGCGGCAGCAATGTGGTTCATGCCCCCTTGTTGATCTGGCAGAGCCTGGGTTTGTTGAGCATTTTTGGATGTGTCACGATGCTGGCATTAGGAGCCCCTCCTGATGGTGGGTCAGAGGTCCCTCCAGGCACGCTGGGCATGGATTTCCATAGAATTCACCCTCGAGAGCTGGATGAATGCAGAAATGGAAAATGAAATTAAAAAAAAAATTAGTTACATGGAACTCATCCAAAAGGAAGCAGTTTGTGGAGGGAGGAAAAAAGGTTAATATGGTGCTTTAAGGGTGACCCAGGCTCGTATCAGTGTCACGCAGCTGCTACTGATGTGGATGAAGAGGTTCCCACCTCCTTGTTGTGAGTGTGAAGGAGATAGCTCCTATCTGCTGTCTGTTCTGCCCACAATAACCATTCTAGTAACTTCTCCACTTTCTAGACAGCTTCCTTTCTGCCTCCCCTTTCAAAGATTATCTTCGCTTCTTGAGTCACTTGACAATTCTTCTGAAATGTAGTTGATGCTGTTGTTAAAATACATGTTCTTGTGCTTGCCGGGGTATGAATATGCTTCTGAGTGGTCAGTTATGGGTCACATTGGCTGAACAGCATACGGTATCTTTGATCCTATTTATGAAAAATAAAAAATGAAACTGTAAGAGTGTCCTTGAGGGTAGTGTGGTCCTTACAAGCCATCTCAACAGCTACTGAACTCTAGGAGCTTTTACAGACTCCCGTGCATGGCTTCATAGACCTACTTCCCAGATCCCATATGGTAGCCAAGTAATGAAATCGGTTTTGTTTAATGTAATATCCTTGTGTTTTCTGCTAATGCTTTATTCTCAAGACTTGCTTTAAAAAAGCAAACAAGTGGGGAAAATTGTACTGAAGATCATTCAGGTCTATAGCCTAGCCTGGATTCCAGCCTAGTGCTCTTGCTACGTTAGAAATCCTGAATTAGCAGTTTTTCAGTGCTGTCTGCCTAACACAAGACTGTGATAATTTTAAAACTTCGGCAACTACGAGTCAGAAGTCCTCTGGTAAAGCAATTTTAAGATCTGCAGAAATAATATGGAAGTCCTGAAATATGCAATGTTAGGGTCTAGAAGAAGGAACAGTGTTTTGGCGCAGTGTAGAAACGTAATCGTGTGTCAGTCTCCAGATGCCTCTTTCTGTCTCCTGTGTCAGAGGGGGTCTGCAAATGGTTAAGTTACATGAATATTTTGAGGCCTGTCCTAATTATATTGCTCTCATTATCAAAACACTAGGTCCTGTTCAGTTGGATGTACATTACGATGACTAAATTAGAACCGCGTTTCACTGAATCTATGGAAAACATCATTTCCCATCGGGAAACGAACTGCTGGAGCAGTCGTGAAGAACAAGCTCCCCAGGCAAGGGCAGCGCAGCCAGGGATGTTCTGCTGTGGCTGTTCCTGCGAGCAGGAGCCGGGCCCTGCAGGACCCTGTCAGTGACAGTGGGGCTGGGAGGAGGAGGTGGGGGGTTGACCCAGTTTTCCACCCTTACGCCATTTTACAGTGCTGTAATCAACTTTGTGTGATATTTTGCTGCATAAAATTTAGCCAAGTCAAAAGGAAAAAGCAATGGAGGCCTGTTGAGGCATCTGAAAGTGGGGTAATGCCGCGGCACTCCCTTGTGCTTCTCCCAGTTATTCTTGAGTCTTTCTGGCAGTTCCTGTCTTGGAGAAAGGCAGTGACAAGACAGGGGAAGGAGGAAAGAAAAATCTTCCAGTGAGTTTGCTCAGATCCAACACACTTGACCCAGACGGGCAAGCATCTGGGTCACATGTGTCTCATTTCACTTCATACCGTAAAGCCCAGCTAGCTAAGAAATGGGGGCTTAAATGATAGATACTTGTTTTTTCCTTCCCCTATATCATCTTTATTGTAGCTACAGAGAAACTCAGAGCATTAATCTGAGCGTGGGCTTTTGGGACTGTTTGGGACCCGCTGCTGGTTGGTAGAGAATCGCGTGCCTGGCTGTGCTTCTGATGGGTGCTGGTGGCCCCGTCACTGTAGTGGCATCAGGGAAGGGGCAAGACTGGCTTAGTGTGGTCATCGTGCACAGTGACGTTAGCTTTGCTAACAGCTGAAGCGTGTGTGAGAAATGTGGGAGCAAGAGTATGTAGAAACGAGAGAGCTGGCTCTTAGCGGAGACACAGTTTGACAGGGCGGTGAAGAGAAAGCAAAGGGGCTTAACTGACAGAGATGCCTTCAGGCAAATTCATGATGATACAGTGTTTTACCGTCCGTTCAGTGGACTCATTGCATTTTATTAAAATGTTACAGCAGCCCTCAGTGCGAAGGCCAGCACTTCTTTTACTCTAAAGTAGTTCCTGCAGCTGAGTGCTGTGCTGAGCCAAGTTCCTGCTGCTCCATACGGGGTGGAAGTGCCATCCTTTTGGTAGTGTGGTATGAGGTCCCAATCGCTGTTTTTCCTTGCTCTTTGTTTCTGAAGAGTGTGAATTAAGTCGTGCCAAACTAAAACCCAGTAACTGAGTGAGCCGATCCTGGCTCTGACAGAGGAGCCTGGAGTTCTGCACCGCACAACCTTGCCTCTTCCAGTGACATGCTGCGTAGCCCTGCCCTGGTCAGACCAGCCAGGCTCTTCCTACCCCTCCCCACTGCTGTTCCTCTTCCCTTCCTTGGGTGATTGAAAGGTGTCTATTGCTGAGTTCATTCAGGCAAGACTGAAACAAATTATTTAAGAAAATAGTTTGGAAAAAGTTAATTTGGGTATGAGAGGATCAACTGAGGAAACTGTTTCTACTTGTACATGCTTCTGCTAAGAGGGAAGGAAGGAAAGGCTTGAAAATAAACCTTGTTGAGCCCATTTTTGGGAGTTATTTTGTATGTGCTCTGTCCTTTTGGTAGCTGTCATTACTTAAATCCATCTAACTTGATGACGAAGGAAGAAGATTCAGTTTGAGAGCAAATTCAAAGTGAAAAGATTTGGCCAGTGCCATGATGGAAGGGATAAGTGTAGGTAGAATGGGATTAAACAGAAGTATTCTTGGTATTAAACACACAGTTCAGAGGCCTCTACTTTAACACTCTTTGCAGTCTTACTTAAAGCTGGCTTTGTACCTCTTTTGCATGAGAAAGGAAGGAGAAAATTTATTTTTAAAAAATCAGCATGATGCTGAGCGAGATAGAAGTCATTTGACAGGATTGACAGAGATTTATGAAGACTCACTACAAAACTTCAGGCGCAGCATCAGGGAAAGACCATGTCAGGAAGGACACTTGAATTTGCAGTGGGTAGGCTGAAGGAATTGTCCCTGCTAGCCCTGTCGGCAGCTGGCCACTCTTCGGGCACCGCGGCCGGAGCTGCCCGGCTCTCCGGGGGCAGCAACTTAGTGCTGGCATCCGGACTCTGCGTGGGAAGAGACCTGGCGGCTGCCTTTCCCCTGCTGCATCGTGCAGGGGGCAAGCAGTGACAGGCAGCAGTGGATTTTGTTCTTGCTTTTCTGTGCGTATAGTTTCCTCTCTGCTTCAAAACCTCATTTAAAAAAAAAAGTAGCCTGTAAAAGTGGGATTGCACGGGCCTTCCAAAGTATTCCTGTTTACTACCAGTAACATGCATTCTGAACACAAACCAGCATAGCATGCCCTGCTACGGTGCGGCGCAGAGACAGTTGTGCTGCATGTTGTGCAGAGTCCATTATCCTCCCAACACCGAGTGCCAGGGAGCAGCCTGAATTCTCTCACTCAGGGAGCAAACAAGAGGGGAAGAAGAAGGCATAAGACCAAAACCAAGCAACAAGTCAGTGGAAAAGCCAGAAACGGGGTCTGCTAACTGTGCATGTATTTGTTTATTAGGGTATGCTGCCAGTATTAATAACAAAAGAATTGGCTCAGTTTCCACATTTCAGCTATGAAAAATGCATGTCTGTATTCTTGTAATCAGGGGAGCACTTGTACTCAAAGAGAGGAACGCTGCAGGTTAGCACTCCGACAGTGTCCCTGTGGCTGTCTTTTTCTCGGTGGCTGTCACCTTCTGTAGTCATCAAGTGGATAAAGAATTTTTGTCATGCTGCTTCATGAATGAAGTCTGTGCTCTTAAAGAGCATAAGAATTAGCTCTGAAGTATGCATTATCACAAAGCTGATGATGTTGAAAATCATAAAAACTAAAATACACTTTCACTCTGTTTTCCATTTCTCTTATCACGACTCTGAGGAGGTACAGAGTCTGGTTTTAGTTTGTCATGCTTTTTTTTTTTTTCCTGGCTGCTGCTAAAATGCTTGGGATCGTGGAGAGCTACCAGCCCTTTGCTTTTAGCATCATTCAAAAACCTTCCATTTAGAAACCATTCTGATATCTTGAGGTTTTTTTCTTCGTCTTTTTTTAACTACTAAGGAAATTTGCATGAAAATGGAATCATTGTTTCTGAAGAGTTCCATCTGCTCCTGCTGCTTATTCTGTAGCTGAAGTCATAATCCTCTGTTTGTGAAATTTCCCATTGAAGAGATTTTTGGCTTGTTATAGTTTCAGCACAAGATTTCAGAATGGAGGAAATATAGATGCTTCACCTAGGAAAAAAAAAAAAGAAAAATCCTGGAGATGACATCAGAACTGCAAGTGCATCTGCAGTCAATAACTGTAATTCTGTAGGGACTGAGTGAATAGGGAAGAGGACAGTAAGTGAGGTGTGCAGGGCTTGGGGTGGGGAAAAACATGTTTCCTCGCAAAGCCAGAGCTTTGGCTGGGTGTAGTGAAGGAATAATAATTTTCTGGTGGGCTCAGTATGTTAGGATTTCTTTCGGTCAAAGTCAAAGGTCAGGGTTGATTCGGGGTAACAGGGATGCTCAGACCCACTGGAGAGAAACGAGCAAAGTCCCTTTAAAAGAGCTTTAGCCAGAAGGGAACCGCCAGGCTTCTCCCAGGCACTTAGGGGCATCCAGGCTGGATATTCATTTAGCCGCTCTCACAGCCCTGCATCGACTTCAGAGGAATATTGTGCAGCCGAGAGCAGGATCTCCTGTTGTTCTAATTCCTTCTCTTCCCCGGTTGTACGCGTTTCCCGTACATTGATGCATAGTGCCATGCTTGTGTGTGCCTGCATGTAAATGCTGAACACATTCTTCCAGTGGAAGCCGTAGGAAATGGAGAATCCCGTGGGCTGGGAGGTGACACTTGTCCTGCTAGGACCTCTGTCGCTATGCAGAAATACTGCAGGAAAGTGGGTCAGGGCAGGCAGCGCTGGGAGCAGCCGCACGCCGCAAACCCACCGCAGCGGCCTGACAGCTCCCACCGGCTGCGCCAGGAGGGCAGCGGGGCACCGCAGGGCCCGAGCATGGACGGACGGCGGTGACGTGCGTGGCTGCAATGAGCCTTCGCTCAAAAGATATTCTGAGAGAATTAGTGACCTCATTTTGCATCCTCATTTACAGGATTGTTTTGTGCACCACATGTGGTATTTGTGAACAACATTGCATATGTATGAACTAGGCTGTGCCTTGGAGTCGGTAGTACGCATTTCTGCTCTGGAAAGACAATTAATCTCAACCATTTGGCATTTTCTGTATTAATTACATTGTGGTGTACCCCTGTGTGCAGTACCTGTGTTAGAGGGCTGCCATATTAACCCTTCCCGGTACTAGCAGTTCCCAGAACAGCCTTCCCACCTTCCTCACTGCAAACTGGGGTCACACACTGCTCCTGCTCGACCCCTGCACTCTGGCCCGTCTCATTCCCCATGGGATGGCTATGATGCCGTGTTCCTACTTTTCCCAAGCAGTGTCACATGCGCGCTGCTCTGACACTGCAGCGGTGGGAGGTGGCTGGACGGGTCACGTCCCATGAATGCCGTGCCCTGGCCAGACCCTCGCTGGGCTGCCCACGTGGGTCCCTCGCTGCGTTGTTCTACCTTCTCCCTGCTCGTCGGCTGCTGAGCTCTCTACCCCTTGTGAAATCGCTCCATATATTATCCCTTCATAGGAGCTGGCTCCTGGAGGTTGTTGGTCCACAGCTCGCTCTGCAGCTCAGGCACAACCCTTAACAGTTTTTCAACTTTGTATACAGATCAGATATATAATTTACCTCTTTAGGGACAAAAGATAGCTGATATCAATAAATCTGCATGCTTTGCATGCAGTTGTGCTTTGTAAGCTCCACAGGAAACATACTTAGCTAAACAAAGTCGTAATTATGTGCACCTTCCTACCTCTGTTTTCTTGCTGTTCTCTATCACGTTGGCACTCAAGTACCAGTTATTTAGGAAAGCTCGCCATGTATGCCTCATCCCAATCAGCCTCTTGCTCCCTTGTTGCCAGTTTCTTTTTCTGCTCCAGCTTCTATCTGTCCCTGGCCTTCAGAGCCTTTTACAGAGATAACTTAAGTCTTCTTGTCAGGTAAAGCCTGGAGCTGGGTGAGGCACGGCTGGGCTGCTCCCCGGGGGGGATGGAGTTCAGCTGGAGGAGGCTGTCCTGCTCTGCCCAAGGGCCATCTTTTCATCCGCAGGGTCCCACTGCATGCAAAGCCCTTACCCGCTAACAGCTCCGTGTAGTGCTCCCTGGCTTGGTGCCTTCCGGAGCTCTGTCTGGAGCCGGGAGAAGATGTGCAACCTCCCGGCTCAAAGCACAGCTCTCACGCCGGCGGTTACAGACCCTGGCATCCCGCAAAATTAATTAGTTGGACACAGATTGCAACAGTAGATATTGGCAGAGGATAATGGACTGTATTCTGTGGATATTGAATGCTTTTAGAGGAGAAGCTAGTACTGCACTTCAGGCATAAAGAAATAGCAGCAAATTTATACATAGATACTGTTCTGAAAAAATGTAAGAACATCACTTCTTCACGGGGGAAGAAGCCTGTGCAAAAGCTTGTTAGAAGTGTTGATACCTTCATTTTTGAGGAAGGCTCTTTCCTTTACCTGACAACCATGGGAAAACCATTTTTCAGATACGTTTCGCTTGCTAACGTGTTGGTTTAGTTTTTTGGTTTGTTCTGTACTGGAGGTGAGGCTGTGAGCTCGGCTTGTTTCTCAGGCAGTGCTGTGGCTTTTCTGTTTGTCCTCAAGAGCCAGATAGGAGACTGCCTATAAAACCGTGCTTGAGCTGCAGGAGCATGTAAACATTGTGCAAAACATAGGTGTGCGTATTGTTGTTTGCATATAACTCCTTTGTTTTTTCTTTTAAATTTTTTTTCATTTTCCAGTTCTGTGTGCAGAAACACAGCAACTCACATGTATGACCCAAGTACCAATTCTGCACGGCTACATCTAAGTTATAAATGAGACTAGAAATTACATGTAGCTCTGTGATTTAATTTTCTCTGACATATTGAGTCTATGTTTTAGCCTACAGAACTCCACAGCTGTGCCCTAATTCTCTTTTCCTTGTGATCTCAACATCGCTGCCTTTTAAGGCATTGCTATTCTTGGATCTCAGCAGGACACCATGTTAGACTGTCACCCTGCACTCGCTATATTGCCATTGCATAAAGCAGCTTCTGCCTGGACTTCTAGCTAATATGTGTGAGGAAAAGTTTGGAGCAATTTGGTGGGTGGATGAGACTAGATCAGTGTGCTTTATATTCTACACGGTAGTGTGCATGAAGGTGTGGGTGTGGCGATTCCTCTGGGATTGCTGTCTGAGGGCATAAGGAAAATGTTTATATTCTGTTACAAATAATAAGCAAGGTTTTGGTGAGACTCCTATCAGGGATGACAATCCACGCAGGAAGAAGTGGATGTCTTTTTTGCTTGAAATAGGGGTGTTGCTGCCCTCTGGGTATTTATATTCTGTTTTGTTAAGTGGCATTTGAATCTATAGAACTCTATGTGGCTAATTCTTGATTTAACCAAATATTGACTGTGTTTCAATTCCAGTGCGGCCTTCATCTAACATCCTGCATTTCCTCATATAAATGTAGCGCAAGCACAGTTTGCTAAATCTGGTGTAGGAACTTGCTAGATGTGATTTAGCCTGTTCTAACACACGGTATGCCACCCTCGCTGTGCTCAGATATGTGAATCTGATTGCTGAGAGCCTCTCCTGTGAGCAGCAAAGTCTGCTTTCTGTAGTACGTGTGCTGCAAAGTCATCACAACACAGCACAAACAGCCCCGTCTTTTCTGCTGATAAGATGCCTGGTGGTGAGCACTGGGAGTTTTTTGTTTGCCTTGTTTTCAAGATAGATGATAAAAACACTAGTGCAGTTTTTAATTTTTAACTTTTGGAAAATGAGTTGGCTTATCTTAAATAAGCAATGTGAAAATATAATACGATTGGAATTTCAAAAATTTATTGCCGAAATCCAGGAACGGTTGTTGGGGCAGGTAATTTTAATTTCAAATCTGAATCCTACATGTTTTCTCTAAAATCATCTCCCATTTCTTACAGCACCTCGCATTGGAGAGGATCCCTCAGGCTAAACCCGGGTGCGCTGCATCCTGGGAGTATTTATGGAGACGGCTGGCAGGCAGTGAGGGCAGAAGGCAGTGGTGGAAGGGCAGCAGTGGAAGGGCAGTGGTGGAAGGGCAGCAGTGGAAGGGCAGCAGTGGAAGGGCAGTGGTGGAAGGCAGCGGTGGAAGGGCAGCAGTGGAAGGGCAGTGGTGGAAGGCAGCGGTGGAAGGGCAGCAGTGGAAGGGCAGCAGTGGAAGGGCAGCAGTGGAAGGGCAGTGGTGGAAGGCAGCGGTGGAAGGGCAGCAGTGGAAGGGCAGTGGTGGAAGGCAGCGGTGGAAGGGCAGCAGTGGAAGGGCAGTGGTGGAAGGGCAGCAGTGGAAGGGCAGCGGTGGAAGGGCAGCAGTGGAAGGGCAGTGGTGGAAGGCAGTGGTGGAAGGCAGTGGTGGAAGGGCAGCAGTGGAAGGGCAGTGGTGGAAGGCAGTGGTGGAAGGCAGTGGTGGAAGGGCAGCAGTGGAAGGGCAGTGGTGGAAGGCAGTGGTGGAAGGCAGTGGTGGAAGGGCAGCAGTGGAAGGGCAGTGGTGGAAGGGCAGCAGTGGAAGGGCAGCGGTGGAAGGGCAGCAGTGGAAGGGCAGTGGTGGAAGGCAGTGGTGGAAGGGCAGGAGTGGAAGGGCAGTGGTGGAAGGCAGTGGTGGAAGGGTGGCAGTGGAAGGGCAGTGGTGGAAGGCAGTGGTGGAGGGGCAGCTCTGCCTGCCCTGCTGGCCATAGCTCATGCTGATGCACTGCCACAACCATGTCGCCAGTGCCACTGCTTCTCGGCCCCTGGGCAGAATGGGGAGGGTTGGTTTGCTTTAGGTAATCTGCCAGTTTCACATTCCCAGCACAGCAAGACTAGTAAACCTGGGGTAGGAGCAGTGGGTGTTGTGACATTTTAGTGTTTCTCTTGAGTGTGCAGCGCTGGCTGTAAAGAGGATGGTCATTTCAGCAGAGTGCAGCTTAGGACACGCTTAATGAGGGGAAATCAACCCCCCTAATTCAGGGGCTGTTGTCCCTGGGCAGTCATGGAGAAAGGTGGATTCCTTCAGCAGGCAATTTAGAAGCATCTGTTACGAAGTAATCACTGTCCTAACTTGGTTTTCCTCTGAGTACCAGGTTCCTGCACAAGGCATTAAGGTCCCTGACTTCTGCCGGGCAGCTGCGTCTGAGACAGCTGCTGGAAGAGATGCTGTTCTTTGCCGGCTGTACAGGGAACTTGGAGCCTCTCCACTTGCAAGGCATAAAAGCTGGAAAACTCTACGGTCTTGGCTCCACGTCTGGTGGTCTGTCGCTTTTGGTCCCATATAGACGCGCTGTTTCAGTAATTTACTTAGGCATTAACCTGCTCTTGCTATTAGATGTCATGCAATATACTAAATATTACTAAATTATTACTAAATAGCCACATATCAGCTGTGCTCCAACACAGCATCACCTCAGGCTCTTGCTTTTCCAGTTTGAGATGGTTTCCACATCATTTTGGGATCTGGTGAAAGGAAATGTAGGACTTTGAAAAGTCACTGAGCCTTTATGGACCTGGTCCCAGATCCTACAGAACCTCATGGCAAAGGCCAGTCTTGGGCTGGTTTCTGGTTAAAATCAATGGCAAAGCAGCAAGAGCTCCCCGTGAGCATCTCTACATCTTTGAGGGTACTTCATTGAGGATGGTTTAATTTCTCGCCTCTGGGATCTATTCCCCAGGCAATCCGTCCAGCAGTTTCCAGCTGGATCCAGGGGTGTATAAATTGGTACCTGGGTAGGCTTAAAATGCTCTGAGCTCTCTCCTCAAGATAAGCCTCTGCTTGGACTGTCAGAAATCAGCCAATTAACCCTGAATGCTCTAGAAACAATTTGCTGGATAACTTGTATTTGCAAATTGCAAGTATGTGTATTTGTTCAAGCACAGTCTGTGCTACTTGTTGCCTTTAAGGTGTAGCTGCCGCTAATTTCTTCTGATGATGCAGCTTCTCCCTCAGCAGACCTGGCTAGAGCTTCCAGGCCGGGATACTGAATACTGTGGTGCAGTAACGATTTTACAGACATCTTCAGAAGTGAATTGCAGATATATAAAAATAAAATTAAAAAGTGAACAATGATGGAAGCATGCTGTTGGTAGTGGAACCTGTTGGGGAATTCAGGATGTGGTGTAGGATTATGGTTGAAAAGGACAAATTAAAAATATAAACCACTTTCACGCACCCTGAATTCACAAAGGCCCCCAAAACATCTGTGTTTGTTTTGAGAAGAAATGTAAAGGCCAAGAAACCCTCCTGACGGTGACAAACTGCGTAAAGGGAAGCCATTTGGCTTTGCTGCCAGCACTGCATTTCAGAGGACGTGGGAGACTGCTGGTGGTGGTCCGAGTTGCGTTGGACATGGAGAACTGTTTTAAATAAAGAATTAAAAATCTTTCTCAAAAATAAATATAAATTTTACTTAAGGGGGGAAAAAAAGAGTTAAAAAGCAAAAAGGGTTAGTTTTAGTATTTGTAAATTGTGGTTTGCCCTGCATCTGCCCGGCCATTGTCTGAGACCAGGCTGGGGCTTGCAGGGAGCCGACCCAGTGCAGCCGACCCAGCGCAGCCCTGCTGATGTTTGGGTTACCTTCTGCACGGGGGCACCACGGGAACACTGCATTGATTTTAGATACACTATTAATACAAATGTGAGTGAGGTCACAATAATTGGTCATTATTATTGTTTGGCTAATGGACATCCCAGGTCTGCTCAAACAGCTGTATTAAAAAAATAAGTTGAGAAATAGATATGAAAAAATGAGGAAGGAAGAAAATAATCACTTTACAAACCAAACAGTGATGCCAGCAAAAAGTGCGCTTCTGGATCTTGCAGAAATGAAGCCTGGAGATGGTGGTGGGTGCCCATCCTCTGCCTGCCCATCCCCACGAGCACACAAAGGCAGAGCTGTGAATGCTGCCGTGTCCCACTCGGTCCTGCCGCTTCCACTGATGGGGTCATTCGGTGGCACATAAGGATTTAGGGGCTCTACAGAAAGGCATGTTGTGAGCAGACTGGTCTGGTCCTGGATCCATGGGTCCCTTCTATGTTTAGATGCCGTAATGAGACAGGCTTTTGTGGTCAGGGCTGCTGACAGGAACTGAAAAGGAGAAAATAAAAATGTGCGTAGGGAAGTGTCATGGGAAGAGCTTTCCACAACATTCATGAGCTCTTAATGTCCTGAGGTCAAAGTTAGGGGAATTCAAAGAAATAAAATCTGTTGGATGGCTGTGACAAATCATAGCATTGTTACATTACATTTAATATATTTTAATTGACTCTGGGTTTGTCCCCCATTGGTTTTACAGTGCTGTCATCTGGAAGACAAAATACAGAGCTATGCTTTCCCAGCAGAGCAGTGCTTGTTTCTGTACCAGTTGTATCTAGAAGACTAGACTTTGTGTGAACTGGATAATTACCCTGTAAATGAACCAGAGCGAATGTAGGTTTGTGAAGGATCATCTAATGTGAGTAAAATAATGACTAGCTACCAATTAAGTTAGCATGAGGCTGGATCATGTGGAAAAGAGCATGTGAAGATGCAGTTAGACTGTGTTGTGAGACATACGTGCACAGGGATCAACTTGATACCCAAAAAATTAGTTCCACCGTGTGGAATAAGTTCTTGACTCCAGAGCAGACACTTGGCACAGTGCAGATCCTCTGCTGCTTCAGCCGGGGAAGTAGCTGGTAATTAGAGGCTCATCTTCTGTGAATCAGACACAAAAGAAAATGAGGGCACATTTTTTGAATGGGCTTGAATGAAAGCAGAGGGATATTGCACTGAGAGAGTCTTGGTTTCTTCTCCAGGTTTGGAGAAGTGTGGTGTGTCATGCTTCCTTCTGAAGCGCCACTGTCGGTGCACCCCGCTTGGTCCTCTTCCTGCCCTCAGTCAGTTTGGTGGCTGTTGGGGTTCTTGTTGGCAAGATGACCGCTTTTCTCAGTTTTGCCTGCATTCCTCCCCATTTGTGAAATTAAGGGAAATTCCTTAGTACACAGAAGACCCTGTTTGCCTTTGAGCTACCTAGTTATGTAGAACAGCGTTGTGACTACAGGAATTTCATCCTGAAAATGTGTGGCAGTCCTGGGGACTCGTGTTACGAACAGCCAGTTGTAGCTGTTACCGATATGTAGTAGCTTTCCTCCTCAAGCACATTATCTTATTACCATAGATTTAAATATTTGATTTACAAAATGTTGCTGCCTGATACTCCAGCAGTATCATATAAGACACATCACAATAGATACTGACTTTAAAGATTGTTTTAAATGGCTTTAATACAGACAGAGGTCAGAAAAGGCAAGATAACAGCAAAAGAGGCTATGTCAAAAAGTAATTAGAGCAGGACAAATGGATTGTGCAGGCATGTCGAAGGCTGTTATTTCTGTAGGCAGTGAGTAGGAAAGGTGTTAATGTAATGTGACAGATCTGGAGCAAAAATGAGGGTGCAGGGAAAACAAATAGGAGCTGACCAATGGAATGGTTTAAATTATGAGGTTTGCTTTAACATAATTTGATTACACATGAAAGAAATGTTTAGTGTAGTTTCTTTGAAAACCTAATTGTCTTAAATACTGCATGTTCGATTCAGTCTTTACACCCAGAGAAGCAGTCCCGCACTGTGGCAGCCTTGCTATCTGTCAGTAATAAGCATGTGAATGCTTTGCCCTGTGTAGCTTCACAAATGGAGAGGAGGATGGAAGATTTTTTTCCCTAGTGTCGGTCTAGTAAAATTGGCTCTTATTTGCAGTCACGTACATCTTAATTTGGGGCCTCGTGCTATCTGGGGTGGGTGGTATCTGGGGCCGAGGAGCTGCTGGTAGTGATGATGTGACAATTGAGAAACTAGTTTATCAGAAGGGAAGGACTAGGGTCGGCTGTAGCAGAAGGAAGATGGGAGGGAACTGTTATTTTTTCGGCACCCAGCTCTTGCCCTATTCAAAAGTGAGAGCAATATTAGGAGGATATACTATGAATATTAGAGGAGGATAGCAATGCAGAAGTGCCCCGGTTTTCCAGACTGCCCCAAAGGAGTGGGCAGAACACAAGGATTTAATTCCTGAGCACTGTCCTCCTCCGTGGTGTCGTGTGGAAACTGCGCTGCCTGCGGCACATGGCACAGTTCCACCTTGCAGGCAGAACAACCCGTATGGTTCGTAGGAATGTTTTCCTCACATCTGCAATAGCAGAAACTTAAAAATTATGAAAGCACCTTCCTTAAGGAGCCAGTGATGAGGCTTTGAGCCGAATGCTTCACGTTATGCCTAAACAACAAAAGGGAACTCAGAGCCCATGAAAAATCATGCTTGTGGGCAGCTAGGCTTGCATTGACCCCTCACCCCTGCAAAACAGCACCAGGCACATCGCTGTGCCACCTCTGCCATACTGGGGGCCTTCCTTACCACTTTGAGTCCCTCTAGAAAGGAATTAGAATTTACACAAGGCTTTTTAGAGTATGGGATTTTTTTCCTGCCCCATTGTCCAGTGTCATCTTCTCTTTCCTTAATTGTCCTTGAAATTCTAATAAATATATTTTCCATAGATTTTGACATTTTGCAATTTCATTTAAACTTGACATCATCTGAAGCCATCAACTGTGGTCTATAAATGGTTCAGGTGAGATGTGTTAAAGGTGGTAAATCATTATGTCTTCAAGCTGAGGAGGTGTTGGCAGAGGTGCTTAGAGAAGCTGGGAGTTCTGGTGATGTTCTTTTTTTCGGCGGAATATGCTGTTTTCTGAATGGATGTGTTCTTGGCCAGTCACCTGGGAACAAAAGGGAAGTCTGTGGGTATTGCCAGACTATGCCAGACAGTTCCTCGGTGCTTTTATTACCATTCTTGTAAATTCTGGAAGGGCATTTCTCTTCAGCTTTTCCTCTCCTTGTGAGAGTATTACAAACATCAACAAGTTTAGTGTAATGATACTCTAAGACAAATGGCAAAAAAAGACATTTCAAATAGCTGTTCCTAATAACAGAAAAAGTAATTGCAGTAAAAATAAACCCGAAGGGCCAGTGTCTTGGTCTCCTGTGGGGCGGCCGGGGCAGATGTGACGTGGGTGCCCGGGGGGGCTCTGCCCTCCAAAGCGTATCTCAGAGCTGACGGCCTTCTGCTCCGGGGGCAGAAAATGGGGTTTAAAACCTTACTGGTATCCCTACAGCACTCGGCTCGGTGCGATTCGGGCGTTGCAGACCGCGGTCCGTGACTAGCGGGGCGCGCTGTCGGGCCGGTCCGTCTGTCGGATGCTGCCCTCTCCCGTCCGGCCCCCGGCCCGGGACCCTGCTCCAGCGCGTGCTCGGCCCCCCCGGCCCGGCCTGGGGCAGCAGAGGGTGCTGGGGGCGGCGGGGCAGGGTGCTGGGGGCGGCTGTGCCCTCCCGGACCGGGATCCACCTCGCCCCAGCGCGTCCGCGTAGCGCAGTTTGTAAACCTGCTGTAAATCCCAAGGGTTAGAAGCTGCCGTGTTCCGTCTCTCCGTAGGTACCGGTGTTTCTCTCTGCTCCCAGGCAGCCCTGCTTGCAGCGGGAGATGCTCATGCTCCTGCCCTGCGTCGCCCCCTGTCATGCTCCGCTCCGCGCGTTCCCCCTGTACCGACACCAACGTGCCACCCGTCCCCTCTGCCCCGTCCCACCCCGCTGCGAGGGGCACAGGCGGCCCGTTGGCTCACCAACAGCATTTGCCCCATACTCCTAATGATCTAAAACAGCTAATTAACAATTGCAGTCATGACGCAGCCATGACGACGTGTTTGATACAGGTACAGAATCTGCAGCTTTAGTGCTGATGTTTTTTCTTCTTTGTTTTGCTGCCTGACCTGAAGTTTGGGGAAATGCCCTCTTGCTGCTCGTTGGGTTTTTTTTCCTGGGGATCCCAACAATTGTTGCTTATCCACCAAGCTGCCTATTTAGAAATAATGCTCAGAACTGTAATAATAATAGTTACAACAAAATGTTGGTTGGTTGTTGTTAGTATTAAAAACTGCAGCAGACCAGCATAGCCGTATGATTGCAATTTATGTGTAAAATAAGTCAGGTGTAAAATAATCTTTCGGCTTTTCAATTTACCACTTAAATGCACAAAACTTTTCCTGCCTCTTCCAATGCAGGAGATGCTCTCTGCCTTGTCACCTACATGTGTCTCCTCTGTTCCCACATCCTGCTAAACATCTGCATTTTCTGCCTGGCATGGATGACACCAGGTTGGGGTGAAGAGGCTTCTGCTCATTTGTACGTGTGCTGGTGGTGATGGGGTGCCCGGCTTCCATAGGTGGGAGTGGGACGTGCTGGGACAGAGCCCCACTGTTGCACCCAGGGTGCGCCTGGGGGATTCTGTGCCTGCATGTTGACCCCGTGGGAGAAACAACTGGCTGCAGGAGGGCGCGAGGAGGGTGCTGGGGCTGGACCCCGTCCTGGGCTCGCTACTGCCCAGCCACGCAGGGGCTGTGGTGAGCAGCTGGTGCTCAGGGCACTGTGGGGCTGTCGGTGGTAACAGGGACCCAGCTCAAGGACTCCATAGAATCATGGAATCGTTTAGGTTGGAAAAGACCTTTGAGATCATCGAGTCCAACCGTTAACCCAGCACTGCCAAGCCCACCACTAAACCGTGTCCCTAAGCACCACATCTACATGCTTTTTAAACACCTCTGGGGATGGTGACCCCACTGGGCAGCCTGTTCCAGTGCTTGACAGCCCTTTCCTAAAGAATTTTTTCCTAATATCCAAGGTTGGTCCGGAATGATCTGATGTTGTGTGACCTGATTTGGGTTACCGGGAGTTACAGGACATGCGCTCCCAGAATGGGATGGAGTCATCCTGTAGGAAGCGAAGCGCTTGCTGCTTGCTGCGGAAGGGTTTAGAAAGGAGCTCGATTGCCTGCTCATAGAAATGTAAAGCTTCTCCCTTTGCAATTCCCCTTTCTTGTACTTGTCCACTAAGGCAGTAAAACCATATACTTCCCATGCCTACAATCCCATTTGTTTTCCTTTTTTCCTCTGAAGGTGACCTCTCTAAGGAGCCCTTCACCTCCCCCCTGCTTTTTCCTCTGTTATACAGAGCTGGTCTCCACTGTTTGTCACCCATCAAACAAGATGCAATGAAACACCTCTTGTGAGCCATTCGTGGGCTGGGGTGGCAAATTCAGTAGCCAAGCAAACAAAAATACAAAGAGATGGAACTGGAAATGGATAGAGGGATTAATTTTGCACAATGACCTATCGGAAGTAGTAAGAAGGAGGAAAATGCTTAATTATATGTGCACCAAGTGATACCTTCACCAGGATTAGTGACACCACATTCCTGGTGCGTTTAACGGTAGGGAGCAGAGGAATTACCCGCGTCTGTTATGAACCCTTATTGCAGAACTTCTCAGAAGTCAGGCAGATGGTTGTAATTTATTGCAGTTCCTTCCATAGCTTCTCTAAACAATTTTATTTTATTTTATTTTCTCTGAAATATCTGTACACATAGAGTGAGAGGAATAGATTTTTGGGGAAAGCATGTGCTGTGTTTACCTGCAACCTGTTCTCTTGCTGCAGTGGCTGGAAGTGGTAACATCCACAGTCCTGAGGTTGCTGAGATATGCTAGTCCACGTTCACGATGTTTCTCCAGCTACAATTGCAAACCAGCTCGGTTCTGGGGCACGGGCACAGGGTGCTGTTCCTGGCTGGGGCTCCTGTGCCTGCCGAGCCGCCGAGCTCAGGAGCGGCGGCGCTGCAAAGCAGAGATGCTGCCAGTGGCACCGTCTTGTTGGTAAAATAAAAACAAAGCCAGGAGCCTGGTAGCTCCTTACGTGCTGTTTGTTGCTCGAACTCAAATCGACTTTACTATTTCAGTTTGGCCCATGGTAAGCTCGGTTGTGTTGAGGCAGCTCCTGGTTTAGTTGCCTTCAGCACCGAAATGTGCTCAGTTTTGTTATCCGCAGCTTGGACTTTGTTCGTGCCACAAAGGGGCCGATGTCTCAAACTGCGTAAACACAACAGAGCCCCGATTGTCATGAAAATCGGCGAAGCCTTTCTGGAGCCCCAAGAATTATGAAGCGGTGGCTGTGAGTGGGAGGGCAAGAGCATGGGGAAGGGCTGCCTCTGTCCTGGGTCCATGCAGCTCTGCTAGCCTCTGTCTGCCCAAATTCTGTTTTTTTCATGAAAGTTTTTAGGGATTGGCTGTGGCAAGTGACAGTGTCTGCAGACAGTGTCCTGGAAGACCTCCACTTTCCTGGTCTGGCAGCATCTGACCTGTTTCGGCACTGGCTTACAGCTCCAGTGAGGATCTACATTTCTGAAAAAGTCACATCTTCTGAGAATTCCTTCTCCCTGGAACTGTGGTCTCGCGCACGCCGGGGGAGCGCCCGGGAGAAGGGGCAGCACATGGCGGTGCCCGCGCTTCTCCTGCCTGCAGTCACTTCCCACAGGCAGCCCAGGTGAAACACCCGTGCTCCCAAAAGGAAATCCAGAAAATGTTCTTAAGAAAAAGCTCTGAAAGTACAGGGTGCCTTTTAAAGCCTTGCACAACTCAAACACTTATTTTCCTTTTCTCCTGCCACATTTATAGCCCGTCATCTTCTCCACACTGTCTCCTGGCTGGTTTGCCTGGCATCACAGTTCGCTGTGGACAAAGGGCAGCAAAACGCAGCATTTTTCCTGACCTCGTTTGCAGACAAGTGGCCACGTTGGTAACGGGATGAGCCAACGCTCAGTGCGCTCTGGAGATCTCCCTCCCGTTTCACAAGCCCCTCCCTTACGCCCATAATGTCAAGACAATAAATCCGTTGCAGGCGGCAGCATCACTTGTATGCAGGTTTTGGCAATGTTTTTTTACCATTACAGGCTTTTACTGTGATGAACGGGTGTTATTCAAAAATGTTAGATGTCAGTTACAATAGCATCAGCTTTTTCTGTTTGGGTTGGGAATTGGCTGATTCGGGCTAAAATAAGAACCAGCCACTTTATTTTTCCTTTTACCGAGCTTGCTTTAAGGCTGTTTGGTTCAGAGAATAGGATTAATCTTTCTTGTTTTTTGCCTGTCCTGTGCCCATTCCTAGTTTGGCCTCTCATTTTACAGAATAGTTCCAGATCTCTGCAATTATTTTCTGCCCTTAAGGATTTATTATGGACAAACTGTGACGTGTGTACTTAATGTGACTTTTGAATAATTTGGAAGATTTGGGTTGTTTGGCCAATTACCCTTTTTGCCAGCCAGCTTTTGTCTATAATTGCAGTTGTTTCTGAATTAGCAGAGTGTTTTTTCAGTGTATCTCTGTTTTGAGTCCCAACAACAGTTGTGTGAGCAACTTCATGTCGGTGTGTTCTCCTGAGATTAATTTGCTTTATTTCAGATTGCTGTGGCCACATTGCACTGTGCTGTTACAAAATAAGCACTCTGCATTCTGGTCACACTTCTCCGAGGGGTGCTGGGAGCGAGCAGAGTGCTCGCATGGGATGAAGAATGTGGAGCTTTGGGAGCAGGCAGAATTGCAAGCAGCTGTGTCAATAATGCAGCCAGGGGATGGCTTACCTTGGCCGTGCATTGCGAGGGCCGTGTAACAGGCTCCTCACACAGCCCTGCTTTGGTGACCTCCAAAGTAAAAAGAGAGAGGTCAAGCTGCAGAGCTTGTCAAGGACCAACACAACAACTTTGCAGATTTACAGCATAAGCAAAGCGGAGACCTGGCCCAGTGCAGGGCTGGTTGCGGCACCTTTTGCTCCTGCATTGTGCACCTGCTCCCGCAGAAATGCTAGGTTAAAACCAGATTGTGAACAGACAGACTCACAGGAGGGTTGGCGGTGGCAGGGACCTCTGAGGCCGTATGGTTGGACCCATCTGCCCCAGCAGGGGCAGCCAGAGCAGGGTGCCCAGGCTGCCAGGAGGGTGCTGCTGAGCTCTGCTCTTGTGTGCACTTGGGGTCATTTGCATTGCTGAATGTCACCAGAAAGCCATAAAATTTGAGGCTTGGGATTGAGCGAAATATGACCTCTTTTGTTGCCTCTGAGCCTTGTTTATTTTAAGTCAGCCATTTCTCAGAGCATGGTTGAGCCCCACGGTTCTCAGCCTGAGGAACAGAAGCAGACTGTGGCTTTTGAACAGAGTCAGTGTGGACATCTGGAGGACAGGTGGAATTGGGCACTGGCAGAAATGTTTTTGGCTGTGCCTTGGTGTGGTGAGCAATGGTCTGGGCTTGGTCAAACGCAGCTGACCCCTGGGACATGTTATCAGGCATCTCATGTTTGCAGCGCTAAGAACACATGAACTGCACAATATCCAAGGCTGAGTTCATCCCAGGAGCAGGGTGAAGGAGCAGAAGAGCTTCAAGAAAACATTGACTGGTGCAGAGAAACGTGTCGCTGTATCAGGCGGAGAGCTCACCATTACCAGTGCTGCCATGGTGGTACCTGTTTTGAGGCGGGCAGCTAAATCAGTCATGGATTTGTTGTTCTGAAAGTTTGCAGAGCCACTGAGTTTAGAGGCAGAGATGATCTGCCTCGAGGGGGATGGGCGACATGGAACTTTTTGAGTTGAGAGAGAAATTGGGCAAAGTCAAAATGCCCAATGTCTCATGCAGTTTATTTACAGTAGAGGTTTTCTTGTTGGAGCTAGTGCGATGTTAACTCCATCCTAGCAATAGCATTACTGCAAGTTACTTGCAACCCATTAGGAAAGGGAGTGCCCGCTCACTGACGTGCCGGTGTAGGTTGTACTGTTAAGTTCTGATCATTTGACTGACCTCCGCACTTGTCCATTGCCAGCTGCGTCTGCACCGGCCCTGCCCATCCATCGCCTGGTGGCACACACTGCTGTACTTAGACCATTGCGTGGCTCAGGCGGCCAGAACGGGGCTGCACAGCTCACACATCCCCATCCTGCCCGTCCTGTGGGCTGTGCTCTCACGGGGGCTTGGGCAGCCCTTGTCCCTGCTGGTGGCACACCTACCTGCGTTTCCCAGTCTTGCTGTATTTCGTGCAGTGGTTTGTCTTTTCCCCTCTCCATCCCAACTTGAAAATGCGGCTGTGGTGCTGGCAAAGCCGATGCAGTGTCCCTGCAGGCACAAGGCAGGAGCCCTGACTGCCCAGCATGGCTCGGCTGCCCCTTTTCCTAGAGCCACGCTTTGTTTTCCGTGTTAGCCTGGGTACTGATCTTCAAGTCAGCTTTTGTGAGGCTGATGACAAAACCACAAACTGATGCTGAAATCACTTCTCTAAGCCACGCCTGTGTTAAGCAGCCTCAGAGGGCAGAAAATGAGTTATGCGGCAGTTTCTTGAGCTTTCCTCCGGCGTGCCAGCTTTGGGCATGGCCAGGGGGGATGCTGGAGCAGGCTGTGCTCCGCTTGTCTGGCAGCTACTGCGCTTCTGTTGGCGAAGGCGATGAAACAGAGCGTGAGCTCGCACCGTGCTGACTGTTCACCCTTTGGAAATCTCTGTATGGTCACAGACGAAGTGCCGGCGTTCCTTGGGTGAGGAAGCTGAAGCAAACGCCCAGTTGCCAGTGTCCCATCCCCGTAGGCTGGCAGGTGCAGACCTGGCAAGGGGGGCTCTGGCCCCCTGTCCCATAGCGACCACCGCCATGCAGTGCCCACAGTCCCGGCCCTGCCACACGTGGGGCTTGTGGGCAGCGTGGGGCCCCCCTGCCCACCCTGCATGGGCAGCCCTGCCTGCTGCCTGCTGCTGCCCACCGTTGCCCTGCCTTGCTGCCTGCTGCTGCACTGCCTCCTGCTCCGCCTGCTGCCCACTGCTGCCCTGCCCCACTGCCCTGCCTGCTGTCCACCGCTGCCTGTGTCTGTGTGGCTGCAAAGCAGGACCCATCTGGCCCATGCTTGCATTTCAGTGATGATTAAAACTAGATGGAAGTCCTCAGCCCATAGTTGTCAGCAGCCTAAAGAAGCAGCTCTCATGCTGGCAATCCCTGGTTTCTCTCAGCGCGTGTCCAGGCGTTAATTCAGTACCGGCTCCCTTGGCCGTGCCGGGGAGTCGGTGGAGAAACCACACAAGGTTGTGGCTGCACTCTGGATCCTGGGGCTGGGGGCCGGTGGCTGGTGGTGGCTGGGGGTCACCGGGTCAGCGGCTGAGGGCTGAGAACTGGTGGCTAGTGGATGGGGGCTGGTGGTCAATGGCCAGTGGTCAGTGGCTGGGGGCTGGCAGCTGGCGGCTGGTGGCCAGGGGCTGGTGATTGGTGGCTGGTGGCCAGGGACAAGGGGTCTGGTGGCTGGGGATTAGTAGCTGGGGCTGGTGGCCAGGGACTGGTGGCCAGTGGCCAAGGCCTGGGGACTGGTGGCCAGAGGTTGGTGTCTGGGGGCTGGTGGCCAGGGGCCAGAAGTCAGTGGCTGGGGGCTGGGGGTCAGTGGCCAAGGCTTGATGGCTGGAGGCCAGGGGTCGGTGGCTGGGGCCTAGGGGCTGGGGACTGATGGTTCGTTGCCAGGGGCCAGGGGTTGGTGGCCAGGGGCTAATGGCCAGGGCTGGTGGCCAGGGGCCAGGGGTTGGTGGGTTGCGGGCCAGGGGTTAGTAACCAGGGCTGGTGGCTGGTAGCCAGGGGCTAGTGGCCAAGGGCTGGGAGCCGGTGGCCAGGGACCAGGGTTTGTTGTCCACGGGTTAGTGACCAGGGCTGGGGACTGGTGTCCAGGGCTGGTGGCTGGTGGCCAGGGGTTGGTGAGCTGGTGTTCAGGGACTAGTGGCCAGGGCTGGGGGCTGGGGGCCTGGGGCCGGTGGCCGGCACCGCGCCCTGCCGGCCGGGCCGGGGCGGTGTTCGGCGGGGCCCCCGGGCGAGGCGCCCCCCGGCGGGGCCCGGTGCCCGGCGGAGGCGGCGCTGACATCACGGCTCGTTAGCATAGGGCCGGCCCGCGGGCGGCGGCGATGGCCGAGCCGGGCTGCCCGCCCGCCCGCGCCGCTGCCCCGCTCCCCGCTGCGCCGCCGCCATGAGGCGGCCCTAAGGAGCGGCGCCGGGGGGATGAAGCGGGACTCGACCTGCATGGAAGGTGAGCGGGGCCTTTGTCCGGGCCGCGGCCGCCGGGGGGAGCGCGGCTGCCGGGGGGAGCGCGACCCCCGGGACGCCCCTCGGCCCCCGCCGGGCCGGGCCGGGGGGGCGGGTGCCCCGTGTCAGCGCCGGGGCGGCGGGCAGCGCGGCGCCTGCGCCGGGGTCCGGCCGGGGGCGCTTCCCCGTGCCCCCCTCCCGAGCGCGGCGGGGCGCGGTGCGGGCCGTGGCCGCCGCCTGCAGCTGCGCACGGGCGCGGCAGCGGGGAGGGCGGCGGGCCGGCTCGGGGCTTAATTTGTTTATATTTTAAACTTCCTAATCCCTTTGACCATCTGGAGGAGCTTTTTTTAGTATCGTTAATTATTGATAGTATCGGGGTCATGCCGGCACTTGATAACGGAGCTCTCTCCCCGTAGGGAGCAGTGCCGGCTCCGCGGTGTTACAGCTGCCACCGCGGAGCGGGGCGAAGCCCTCCGGAACCGAGGGGACACCGAAGGGCCACCGGCCCTCGGGAAGCCGGGGTGTGTGGCTGTGCCGGGGACGCTGTTCGGTGGCTCCCCGAGGCTGGATTGCCCTGGGTGGCGGGGTCACGGCGGGGCAGCCGCGGGGCGCCCCCAGCCGCAGCTGCCCGGCTGCTCGGGAGCGCATCCGTTCCTAAAAACAGCCCAAAGCGACCCTGGCTCGGGGCGTGTGGCCGTGCCGGGGCAGGGGCCACGCAAAAAGCTGTATTTTTGTTAAATGGCGTTAGAGAAAGTCGGGGGCCTGGGGGAGCGGCTGGAGGCGCGGGGTCGGCCCGCGAGCGGCGCGGGTGGAGCGATGGGGACCCCCGGGCGGCTGCGGCGGGCTGCCGGGCACGGTTCGGGGCGGTGGGCTTTTGTTCCAAACTCTTTGTGCAACAACTGGCTGGAGCGGAGGATCGGGCCCCCCGTCGCCCGTCCTCCCTGTGCCGCACAATGGAGCGGGGCGAGCAGCGTCCCCTCGCCCCTCGGCGTTCCCTCGCCCCTCGGCCGGCTCTTGCCCGCGCCGGGCCCCGCGGGACAGGGGTGCGGGGCGGCGGGGGCTGGGGTGGGGGGCAGGCAGGGCCGGGGGGCACCCAGCCCGCCCGCCAGAAGTTGGATTTCTCAGATGAGTTTTTGATATGCAAATGATGGGTCCCGGCCCCGGGGAAGGGCAGGGCGAGGGTTTCATCAGCTGCACGCTCTTGATTTATACCCACCCAGACAGAGCAACCGATCGTTTGCGATGGGTCTTTCCTGGGGGCTTTCTTTTGACTGAACTCTTCCGTGGCAGGAACAAAGCGGCGGGGCTTTCGGGCCGTGGGTTTCGGCTGTAGGAGCGGGCGGGTGGCGGGGCCGGGCCGCAGCGTCCCCCCGCTCCCCCGGTCGGTGCTTTGCTTCGCGGCCGCAGCGTCCCCCCGGTCCCCGCACCCCGGTCGGTGCTTTGCCCCGCGGCCCCGGCAGCACAGCCGCTGCACGCCGTGCGGGGAACAAGGGCGCCAGCGGCCGCTGCCCCCCACCCCCTCCTTTTTTTTTTTTTTTTTTTTTTTTAGAGGACTGGAGGAGGCTTGTCCATTTAAATTAACCTTTATCCCAGCTGGGCACACAATGTTTTTGTTTCAGTTCACAGAGGGTTAATTCCATTCAGGCTCCTACCACGACCGGCACAATCTGCTCCTTGGGCCAGCCTAGGCGCTGGTGCTGTCGCTCGTGGCCAGCGTGGGGCTGGGACCCCCATCGGCGGGGTCGGTGGAACAGGGCGCCCCGGCCCATTGTGGGCTCGGCCGCCGAGGTCGCTGCTGTCCCAAGGAGGGGCCGCCGAACAGAAAATTTAATCCCTGTGTTCATCGATTATAAGTTAAAGAAAAGCCCCTTAAGCAAATGTGCCTCGTTTTGGGGTGAGCTTCTTGGGACAATGCAGCACTCCGCAGTGAGAGGGGAATTGCTCCAACTCTGTGTCTTGAATTTAACAAGGTGGTTTTCTTGAAACTAAAAATGGACAATGAAAAAAATTGTTAGGGAAGGTAAGTGGGAAAAAAAAACTTAGCACGAGGCATCATCAGAGGCGAGTGAGATTTTGTTAGGATTTAAGTAACACGTGTGAGATCTCCCCCTCCCCAGGCAGCTGGTATTTAGCAGCTTGAGATTTAAACCCAGCTAAAGGGTACTGCAGGGTGTGTGTGATAGGGCGAGTTAATCGTGAAGCAAATAAATGATACACAGTTGAAAAGACATTGAATATATTAATGAATTGCAGTGCTGAGTGTCGTCTGTAATCTTTTTTTCAGCTGTGAAAGATTTTCTTAGCTGTAAATCACATTCTGTTGTATAAATGGGCAGCTTTGCAAACTGCAGCTTTCTGTGTCTTCCCTCTTGCTTTTCAGCAGAACCAAATCCCAGCACTGTCAGCTCTGGGAGTTTGGCCTATGGTTTGTACCTTCGCTTTTGGCCTCGCTCTAGGACATAAAGTCTTTGTTTCAGCTCTGTTATAAAACACCGATATTAGAAGTCACTCAAGCTGGCTGCACTGACACACGGTCTTATTTCCAAGGTAAATCTCTCGCAGGGAGCTGTGGTTGCTGTACAGCTTTAAACTGCATCTGCAGGGGTGGGTGCGATCCTTCTTGCAGCCGTGGGGAACTGCTGAGGTGAAGCCAGCATCTGGTCCCCTCCAGGAATGTGGCCGTGCTGCCTGCCCGCTTTGGGAACACCGGAGGTGCTTCCCTGTAGCCTGCTCAGGGTGTTTGTCCGCAGGAGTGATGCAGGTGGGAGCAGCAGCGATGGAGGCTTGCTGAGGGCTGGGTGTATGTCCCGATACTTTATTTGCTGTGTATTTTATATGCTTATTCATGCGCTTTCATGTTTTCTGTATGTGTCTTTGCCATGTGCTTCAGCAGGATCCTAAGGTATTTCCTTTTGGAAATTCATAAGAATTTTCTTCTAAAAATTATCAAGACTACTCATTTTGCTGAGGGAAGGAGCAGGTCTTTTAAAAAATAAGTGTATTGCTTCTACCGTTGGCCTTAAAAAACATAGACGAGGAGAGATTTCTTCTTTCTTTCTCTCGCTCCATCTTCGATGACTCTTGTGTAACATCATAATATTCTTGGAGAATTTACATTGTATTAAAATGTGGTATGAAACCTACCATGACCTTTGAAAACAATACAGCCTTTAATGTGGCTTTGGGGAGGGGTTAGCAAGGGAGTAGCCATAAAAATCTTCAGGGTTCAAGATGAGGTTGAGATTTTTGTGAGTGCTTTTGTCGTAGCAGCAACTGTTTGATTTAGTGGCCCCTGCTACAATGGCTTGTGAGAACAAAGCCAGAATATCCTGTGTATGAGTTCGTTAAATGTTAAGGCCTATCAGAAAAACTGGGAGGGGGAAGCTTCTGCAGCCCTCTTTCTGAAATAAAACATGTGCAAGGTATTTGAAAATTGCTTTGTTTCCTAATCTATGTTGTCTTGTATGGCTTTTGAAACCAGAGGAATCAGTGAGACAAGATGTAACAGAGCCAGGGAGGAGGGATGGAGGGAGGGCTTATTAGCTTAAAAATTATTATACTTACTGTGTTTTGATATTCTAGTGAAATTTCAAGGTTAAGAGAGTTCAGAGCAGCTCCAGCACAAAACTGCTTTCAATTTGCCCATGCTTTACCATTTCTGTAAAGTTTGCTGCGTTTCTGCCCCAGCTGTCCCACTGTTCGCCTACACAAGGCGCTTGCATTAAGTAGGGTGAAAAATAGCAAAGGTCAGGAGCCAGCAAACCCGTGGGCTGCAGGAAGAGCGTCTTGGGCCTGGTCACCGTTCCTACAGGATTTTTTAAACATCTTAAACCCTAATTTTTGTAGATAATTATTTCTTATCTACTGGTTTTGTTTGAGTGGCATTTTAAGGGGTGTACAGGCACCTCTCCAGTCCCTGGAGGTCTGTGTCTTTGTTCACAGGGTGTGCTGCTGTTCTACGGTGAATTTTAATCTGGAAGCACACTCCATTAACAGTTTCTGCGGGGAGGCATGTGCCCTTATTGTGGTGATGGGGCCACTCACACCACCTCACTGTCACCCTGCTAGCAGGGAGATAGGGATGGTGAGGGAAGGATTCTGATCCCTCCTTGCTTTAATCATCCCGGCTTCCCATGTTCGCCAGGCGAGGGGCCTATTCTTCCCACAACAAAAAAGCTGCGCCTGGAAATGAGCCCTCATTGACATCCTCGGCCGCCGGTGTGCTCCAGTGAGGAGGGAGCCTCGTGGTCCGAGGGAGCCCTGTGATGCTGCGGGGCACCGTGCCATGGTGCTGCTGCAGCCCACAGCATCCCCCTCTGCATTTTGCCGTGTGTGTAAACCAGTAGTTTCGTGGCTCCCCAGTTCCGCCCTGGCCTGCCTGGCCATGGCACAGTGTGCCCGGCAGCGAGTGGCTGTTGCTGCTGACCCCGGGATCCCCCAGCGCCCACGATTTATGGCACTGCTGGTGGGAGCAGGGGGAGGGCCGGGAGTTAAGCTGAGGCGGAGCTAAACCCTGCAGATAGAGGACTCTTCTGTCCCAGGCTAATCCCCTGGCCTCCTCCCAGCGTTTATCAGATAGCTGAAGGTGGAGATTATGCAATTGGGGACTACAAAGTCATGTTTAGTTGCCTCCTTTCAGCGAGATGCTCCGATAGCCCCAGTCCTGATCTGTACAAGCATTCCTTTGGGTCTGCATGCCTGAGGTGGTCTGTCCTGTAAAACTGGGACTGGTTTAGTGTGGTGATGACACCGTGAACGTTTCTTTAGCTAAAGTTTGTGTTTCCTTCATTCATCCCTTTATTTTAAGGTTTTATAACAATTGCAGTGCATTTTGCAGAAAAGTGCAGATTTGCATGCTGTGCATTAGCAAGTCATTTAAAGATTATTGCAGACTGGTTACGGTTGCTACTGAGTTTAAACTGTGAAGAAAGCTGCTTGTGAGTAAGAGCAGCTGGTTTAAATTTTTACTTGGCTTGTGTGAGTGCAAATTGGTTTCATTACCAATCCTAATACATTTGGCTTATTTATTTCTATGGTGTTCACAGGTTCTCCAGTAGTAAGCAGCTACACACTGGTTTGTCAGGTTGCTTAGGTTTTATCAAGATTGGAGGGGACTTGACTGTAACTTCTACCTCCTGCTGCTTCAAACCCCCTGTAGATAAAACCACCTTTGTCTCGGAAAACTGCTTGCTCAAATCTAAGTGAGGAAAACCAGGCATGGTGTTGTCCTGCTGAAATGAGTTCGCAGCAGCTCACCTTCACAAGCCAGTGCCCTCCTAAGGCTGGGTTTTTTCAAGGTCTGTCATTTTGCTGAGTGATACAGAACAGGAACAGCAGGGTGTGGGCAGCACACCAGGCACGAGGCAGAGTTGTGTGGTTCCCTCTGCCCAGCCCGAGCTTTCTCGTTAGCTCCGTGCGCCAGACTGTGGGTGCAGGCAGCTGCCCTGCCCTGCTCCATCTTCTGTGGCTTAAGGCAGCGGGTCAGCCCCTGCCTGCTCCCACCACCGTGCCAGGCTTCCTCCTCCCTCCCTGCTCTGGCCGTGCTGTCTTTTTTTAGAGTACTCATGTCAGATGATTTCTCTGTTTTGAATTTGTGCTCTTTTCCTTCTTGCTCTTTAATGTTTTTCTTATTTTTTTATGTCCCTTATAGCATCTTGTCATTTTTCTGACCTGGTCTGTCCCTGTCCTTTCTCTTACTGCCCTTTCCCCACCTCCTGTTACTCATCTTCTCAACCACTTTTCTTTACCTGTTGAGACCCATCATCTCCAATGCTGTATGATCCTCTGCCACGCACACTGGAACATCGCTGTAATTCCCTCGTCACCTGGACAGGTCGCTGTTGTGACTGCTCGGGTGCTCTCTGGAAGAAGCCTTTGTCCCTGCTAAGGTGTAAGGGTGCTGTGTGGGTCATTCTCTTCTCCTGTCACCTGGATGTACCTAAAGGAGCACTGGCCTTTGGGTGCCTTTGCTCTGTAGCTCCCAGCCACCTTGGATGAAGAGAAAAGCAGCTCTGGCTGCTTTCCTCCCTGGCTCCACTGGCAAGGTCCAAAACACCATGTGACATGGCCTGTCCTACCTTCCCCTTCCCAAGGGACAACCTTGACTGCTTTGTGGTGTCTCCCCCAAGCGCTGCCACATACTCCTGACTTCCCCATTAATTTGATTGTAGCTATCACATGAGCTCCTGCAGCAGAGAAGTTTCTCCTCTGCATTTTGAATGGTTTGCCATAGAGTAATTTCCTACACAGCACAGCCGGCATCTGTGAAGCAGGTCCTGGAAAGCGTGTGCACATCTTGCGTCTCCTAAGCAGTTTGCCTTTAAATCATGTCATTGAATATATGTATCACAAACTCCAGAGGGAAGGGACTGAGACACTGAAGTTAAACTCTGGGCACCTGAGGCTTGCATGGAGAACCACATGCAACATCCGTCCTCAGGACCGTCCTCAGGTTGCTGCAGAGAACCGTTGCCACCTCCCGGGTCCTGCTTTAGCTGTGGGTCTTTCTGTCTGTTGGAGATTGTACCATGGTGCGTTCAAGCCACAAAATACCAGAAATAATCTGGTTTAACCAGCACCCATAGGAAACGTGTGACTGAGTGAAAGACAGAGGTGTGGTTCCTCAAGTCCCATTGCTCCAAGCAAAGCAATGTCCTTGTTCCTCGGTGCCTCCACCTTGCTCGGCCAGGGTGAGCTAGTCATCCAGGTAATGAATATTTGACATTTGGGAAGGCAACCCCATGAAGTATACTGCAGATTTGTGTGCAGCCCTGAATACACTTGAGTAGTGCCCATCTTTGAAGTGCAGCTCTGTTTGCCACTGTTGGGATATTAATAGGTTAAAACATTGGGGCGGGGGAAGGCAGCTTGGTGTGGCGTGTGAGGGGTTAAGCTGTTCGTTGCTAAACATCTGCTACAGGAAGAGCTTCTGGTGCAACTTGCTGGCATTAAGTGTAGCTGGCTGTTAATGTGAAGCAAGGTTTAGGCCTCCCTGTGCGGCTGCCAGGTAATGAGGATCCATCTGGGTTAACTACCTGGGTCTCTTAAGCCATCATTTACTTTCTCCTTTACATTTGACATCCATGTCTATGGAAATCACGGCCTGCTCACAGGTTCTCTGCCGAGCTGTGCATCCTCCCTGCTCTGCCTCAGAGGCAGTGTTAAGAATCTTAGAATGCTGAATTTAATGTGACAGCTGCTGTTGCTGGGAGTCCTACCATTTACATTTTTAGCCATCCAAAGGCCTTCCAAAGATTTGGAAAAGGAACAGTAAAATCATATCATTGTGGCTTAACCATATGATTGTTTCTGTAATAATGTTCACTTGGGTTCTGGGCAGTGATTGTGCTGTGAGGCTTTTGCTGGTGCTGCTGGAGGGAGCAAGGAGGTGCTTGCCCTGGGAATATGGAAGGTGTGATGGTATTTCACGTTGGCTGGTGTCTGCCAGGCATGATTTCTGTATTTGCACACCCTGGTCTGTGCAGTTGAGGTAGGACACTTTCAACCCTTTTCCCCCTCAAGGTTTCTGTTCCTCTCTGCTGTTTCTGGATGAGCACCTCTGCCATGCTCTGCTTTGTGGGCGTCTGTCTGGGCAGGCCACCGGGCAACGAGACTTTCCCAGTCCCTTCAAGAGAGTTTCTGATCGCTTGGTGAAGCCGTTTTATTGACCGCAAAGCGTTTCTTCTTCTCTTGCAGATGAGCGGGTGGATCAGCGAACCTGCCTGATCTGCGGGGACAGAGCTACAGGGCTGCACTATGGGATCATCTCCTGCGAGGGCTGCAAGGGGTTCTTCAAAAGGAGCATCTGCAACAAGCGGGTTTACAGATGCAGTCGAGACAAGAACTGCGTCATGTCACGCAAACAGCGCAACAGATGCCAGTACTGCCGGCTGCTCAAATGCCTCCAGATGGGGATGAACCGAAAAGGTAAAACTGGGCTTTTTACTGGTGGAGGTACAGACTGGGGCCAGTGTTAGCAATGCATGCTACCCTTCCTCAGCTACCATTTTGTATTGCGATTCTGCCTCTCAAATTCCTGACAAGAAAAAGTGAAACATCAGCAAAATTGTGCATGGATAAAACATTCTTCCTGAACTACTTCATTACTGTATTGGAGAAAAAAAACCTGTAAGAACTGAAAGCCGGTACAAATATTTGGAGAACTGATTGTTGTGATCCTTTTTTTCAAGGAAGGTAACAGTTTGTTACTGTCCTTCCTGATGGATGTCCTTGCATTTGCTTTGAGTGAAGTGGTCACCATATCTATTCAATATTTTATATTGAATATATATTATATATTCAATATATTAATGTAGCAAAAATAAAGGCATTTAAGTAGGCTTTTAAAATGCCAAGCGATCTCAGTCAGACTTTACCTGTTTGTTGTCAGGGGGGAGCTTAGACCTGCAGTTGCTGCCCAGTGATAAGGTGGTGAGGATGTTCACTTAACTGCCCATCTCTGGTTGATGGCGCATGGCTCTGGGCAGCAGCATGTGGAGCTGGGGAATGCCAAAGGTGCCTTTGCCTGGTATGAGGCCACATGCAATCTGGATTAGGGACAGACACCCCTTAGTCCCCATGTGTGCGGAGGTGGTGAACTGCTACGGTATCATCTTCAGGATGGCAAATCTTCAGTAGCTCAGAAATTAATAGTAAAAAATAGTCTGGGATTTATTTCAGTGTCATGTTTCTACTCTTCATTCCAATCTTTTGACTTTTTAATCTCTGGAATTGTTGTTAACCATTAAACCCAGAGATTTCTTGGTTTGATGGCAGCAGACAGGTATATGAGCAGAAACAGAGGCTGTTCAAGTCCCTCCTGGATGTGCAGCTAGGATGGCGGGAGGGACCCTGTCCTGGCTGCAAAACAGAAGTGCCATCTCATGTTTTTTCAGATGTGGCTATGGATGCCTTCAGTGTCATCATTCATATGAAAGCCGGCTGTCAAGAGCACTAAAACTTCCATAAATTTACTGCAAATCCACCAGGATCTTCCTTAGAAAATATGTCTTAGAGCTGAGATGGAAAGCTTATCTCCTGACTGCTTTGATTACAAATTATCTTTGGGAGTTTTATTTGATGGGGAAGGCAAGCTAGTTGCAGGTAGCTTTTAACCTGAAGCGTAGTCCTGGGTGACCAGGAGCGCTGCCTGGGCTCGTTTATTTTAAGTGTCTGTAGTGTGAAGCACTCAGCGCTTGTCATCAGGCATTCTATAAATCAGGGGAAGTTATTTACATTTTCCTAAGCTCCCTCATCAGCTCCATGTGGGTGTCGGAACCAGCAGGGCAGCCAGCCCCTCGGAGGTGCCTGGAGCTGCTTGGAGCTGCTTCTACCCGCTGCTGGCCCGGTGCAGGGCTGCCTGCCTGCTGCTCCTCACCTCTAGCTGCCAGCCTGTACCTGTGGGCCTGTGTGCCGGGCCTGGGCCTGTGCGCCAGGCCTGTGCTGCGGCCTGGGCCTGTGGGCCTGTGTGCCGGGCCTGAGCCTGTGTGCCGGCCTGGGGCTGGGGGGCTGTGCCCCGGGCAGTGTGCCGGGCCGGGGCCTGCCAGTCTGTGTGCCGGCCTGGGCCCGCCGGCCCGTGTGCCGAGCCTGGGCCTGCCTGTGTGGCCGCCTGCGGGCCCGGGCCACGCTGGCGTTGGCGGTGCAGGCAGCGCGCTCCGGTGGCGGCGGGCGCGGCTCACCCGCGGGGGCAGAGCGCCACCTGGCGGCCCGCTGCCCGCCGTTCTCTCCAGCCCGAGCAGGGCAGGGCTGCGCTGGCAGCCGGTGCCCCCGCGGGGGGCGAGGAGGGCCGGCGGCGGGCGAAGCAGCGCTCGCTCCCTGCCGCGGTGCCCGACCGTTGTGCAGCGGGGCTGGGAAGCGGCGCCGGGCCTGAGCAGGTGGGTTTGAACCACGACGAACCATGCGCGCCCGAGGGGAGGCCAGAGCTGAGGGGGCTGTGGCCTGGGACCATCCGGGTCTCTTGACGCCTTTCTGTGTGGATCACCAGCAGAAACATCCCTACATTTTGTTGCAGGCCTTGGCTAGGTTCTGCAGCTAGCAGGATTCCAAAACTCCCATTTCCAGGCTGAGCTGCGCAGCAGGACCCGGCCTCGTCTCTGCCGATACCCGAGTCATTGCAGCAGATGCGGGGCGTTGACGAGCACCTCCCAGGTCTGGGGGGTTTTCTTCCATCTCGGCTAGGTTGTAGGAATTTACAAAAATAAACCAAGTCAGTTTGCATCCTGTAAATCTTGCTGTGGGACACTGGCCGACGAGGCCTGGCCAGGCAGCCTGGGGAGCATCAAGCTGCTGGCTGGCAGGGAGCTGCGTCAAGAGCAGTGGGGTTCGATTAACCTCGGGTTGTTGAGAAATAGCAGCAGTCGTAAAGATAATGTGTGTGAACTTGGGTACTGTCTCGGGTACAGCCGCGGTCTGAACGGCACCCGCTGCCATGGGGACCTGCCCAGCCAAACTGCCAACTCCTCTTAGCACGCAGGGGTTAAGGGTTGCGCAGGCTTTGAGCTCAGGACACAGGAGTTCATGCACAGTGTTGCCCTCAGCAGTAGTTGCCAATTTGAAAGGCAGCTCTCAAACCAGTTGGGCAGGGAGGGCAGCTCAGCTGGGGTGACTGGAGCTGGGGACAGAGCCGTGGCCCTGGCTGTGGGCAGGCAGGAGCAGACAGACCAGCCTGGTGCCCACCAGCTCATCTCTGTGGCTGAGCACTGCAAACTGCAGAGGCATTTCTCCAAGGCATTCTGTAAAATGATGGGGATGTAGAAAAGAAAGATGTAAGCTAATGTCTGCTGCAATTACGCTTCAAAATCAAAAGACCAAGGCAATTTATGTCCTCAGCTCGTAGCTGAGAAGATTTCCAAATTACAATTGGCAACAAAATATCTTGGAAAACTAGAGAAATTCCCCTCAAACTGGAAAAGTGTTACTGTATTTCCAGTAAATTAAAAAAACCTAAAGGGAGTAACAGAGGGCTAACCATGATGGCTTACTTTTACATCAGTTGCATCTTTTTAACAAGAAACTAATGGTTTTTTGGAAAGAGTTTTCATAGAAAGTAAACAGCTTTGTTAAAATTACCTGCTTGTTTTGCTATATCTTAAGAGATTTGTGTGATGTAAGAGACAATTATAATTGTTTTATATCCGATCCTTTGTTTGTGGCTTCTCCAGTGTGCTTAAATGAATGCTGACATTTTAAATAAAAATACTTGCTGTTATGGAGAGGTGATAGAGTTTGCGTTAGAAGGATTAAAACTGGGTTGCTGATCTCAGAACGCATTGTTGTAAGGTGCTGCAGGGATCACTGTGCTGCTGCTCACGGGTTGCCTGAGTAGTAAATCATCGGGGGGCTTTTGGGTGGTGATCTGCATGGCCTGACCAGGTGGTAATGGTTCAGGAAGGTGCAGTTTAGGTGCAAGTGCAGGGTGTGCATGGCTCTGCCTTGCTGCAGTTGCCTTAGCTGAACCCACGTATGTAATCCCTGAGCTGCAAGTGCAGCACTGAGGCAGAGGAAGATGACTTGAGCTGAGGATACCTAAAATCAAGCAGCTTTTCTGGTCCAGAAATTTTTCCTTAAATTTTGTGTCATTTTCTGCTTCGGGAGGGCCTCTAGCAGCCCCGTGTGCCAAGCGGGGTGAGGCTGGCCAGCAGCAGCAAGGTCACCGTGCAGCTGGAGAGAGCCTCCTGCCAAGTCTGGCCAGGTAGTGGTGGGAAAAAGATCGGGACCTGATAAACAGGAGGACCCGGCCCGGGAAAGGAGCTGCACAAGGAGCAGGATTGATCCTCAAATGCTGACAGCTTCTGCGGAGCTGCTCTGCCAGTAAAGAGAAAAGCAGAGGGAGGGGGAAGGTAGAGAAGCAGCTCCAGCATAATCCCCATAATTGGGCTTCACTGAAGCTCCCTAGAAATTGTTTAAAGTCTTAAAAATGCAACTGCTGTATGGAGGAGCTGGACTGCCCTTCTGAAATGCAATTGCATTGCTCGATCTTGGAACTGAAATTTTAAACAACGGTTTTGCATGCAGCTGGCTGGGTAGCATATCTCCCCTCTGTTTTCTGTGGTAGCTGTAGGAGATCTGACCCTCTGCAGCAACAGCAGTGCCAGTAGTGACCGGTGAAGTGCTTTCCCTGTGTGCTGCCGGCAGCTGTGGTTGGGGTCTCCCCAGATGGAGCCTGGCTCATGGGGGTTCGCAGGGCTGTGGGCAGTGGAGTCAGAAATGCTGGAGGTCACGGTTCATTTTCTAGCTGTCGTGGGCATTTGTTAGGTTATCTCCAGGGGTGAAGTAGGGTTGCTTTCCGGGTGCCACTTCTCAAATTATGCTGGATTTAATTGTGGTACAGGATTGCTATTCCTTCATTACCTGTCACTCAAGGGTCACATGAAGAAACTAACCATCCTGAGGGACGCTTGCAGCCCCGCTGATGTGTTTGTGCCCTTTGGGGTGAGGGTCATGGAGTGTACTGCTGGAGCTTGCCAGTGCCCTGGAAAACACTGCAGGTTTCTGCGTACACTGCTATGGTGAACAAAATGAATCTTTTAAGGTATAAAGATTTTTTTCAAAATGGTAAATACCTTCTTATGTATTTGTGGAATATTGAACAGTAGTGTTACTCACCAAGGTTTGGTTGTTTTCTTTTAGCAATCAGAGAGGATGGCATGCCAGGAGGCAGAAACAAAAGCATCGGACCTGTCCAGGTGAGCATGTCAAGCCGTTTCTCAGTAGTTCCCTTCAGCCTTTGCTCTCCTGGCCTTGGCACAGAACTCCTCTCACGATGGTGGGCTCGGACCGTGCCAGCAGCTCGGAGTGGGACGGGGCCACAGCTGATATGATTGAGCCTTTCTCAGCCTTGCCTGTGCCTCTTGCTGGCGTAGCAGGGCTTTGACTCTCCACAAGTGTTAGAAATACATCATGAACTGTAGATTTGTAAATAAAGCTCGGCGCTTGCTTATCCCTGGCAGGGACATGGTGTGGTCCTAGGGTGCCTGTGTGAATTCACAGGCAGTCTTGTGGTGCTCTGTCCTTTGTGAGCCGCACAAGGACGTCCGTCCCTCTGCAGCTCCCAGTAAATCTCCCAAGCTGTCTGCTGCAATTCCTTCAGTTGTTCCAAGAGGGGCACCCAGTAAATGTCTCACTGATTGATAGCACAGCTTGTCTGGAGATGTCTTGTAAAGCGCAAGGTAATTCAGCACAACAGCTTGTACTGCACGTGTGAGAAATGATGGCCATTTCCAGCTTGCTTCTAGAAGAGAAGTCTTTTAAAAGTTTACTATTTATTTTAATAAAATAGAAATAACGCTGAAAGCATTTTCTGTGACTCTGTGTGCCTGTGAAAAGACTACTCGCTGTGGTCCAAAACCTAACCATGAGAAGCCAAGCAACCAGATGCTCTGCCTGCTCAGTAAGGTCCTCCATAGCGAACAGAGAAAAAGGCAAGAATTAGACAGTGCAGCTGTCCCTGTGGTCAGTAGCAGAAAACCTAGCTCAAAGAATAAAAAAAATCTCTTACTGATGGTAGAGCATTTTCTGCTGTTGGCAAGCATCATATTTATAACAGCATTAGTTACTGATTCTTAAAGCGTGTGCGGGCCTATCAAAGAGCAAACATTTCATTTCTGGCCAGGTAACAATTTTTACTGCCTCTCTGAGCAATGCAGCTGTAGTAAGGGCAGCCTTTGCTAGCCAGAGCGGGCCCTTGCTCATCTGAGACTCACGTGATCGGTCAGTGTTGGACCGCAGGTTATGCCATCGACTCCATTTCTTGGGGTGAGACTATTCAGCAGTCGCACTCTTTGCATGCTGTACTGGGTAAGCCTGCTGAGGTTTTTTGGCACTTTTGCAAGACTGGAATAAACTGTCTAAGCAATGTTTGGCTCTTTAAAATGTTCAGAATTCACTGCATTTCTTTGCAGCATGTTAACTTGAGTGGTTTATGTATAGTTTTATATATAGTGTGTGTGTATATATATATGGTATATGTCTACAGTATATATCGTTTTATATATATATATATATATATATATATAACTTTCTATTTTGTGACAGCCTTGCTTAGGGACATGCACACAATTTAAAAAAAAAAAAAAAAGCCCCAAAATTTTATGTTGCATTTTCCCTGCTACTGATACAACATTTCCCCAGGAGCATGACCAGCTCCTTCTTGAAACTTTATACTTCAGTGCACTCAATTTTTATTTTTAGTCCATTTTAACTTCATATGTATTACTCTCTAATACTTGTTTTAAGTATTAGATGCTTGGTTACTTCTTAGGGTGCCACCTGGTTCTTATTTGGGGAAAAACAGTGAACAATGATTCCCTGTAAATGTTTTCCTGACTGATTTTATATATGTCACCTTGCCTCTCTCAATTGCTTTATCAAACCGGAGCCTACCTCACCTTCCGTTTGGCTTTACCTCTGCTGAGTTCTGAGTGATGTTCCCAATGAACTGGCCTCAATTACTCCCTGGGTTTTCACTGTGTGACAGTGCCTGATTTATGGCTTGTTGCTGTGTGTATTTGACATCATCTTTCCATGTGTTCATTCCTGTCTGCTGTGTTATCGTCACTTGAATCGTACTGCAGGAACTGGAGGTCACCACAATTAGCTGTAAATAGAATTTTTCATGTGCGTTGTTATATGTAAAGGACAGATGTGGTATCTGCAGGAATGGCAAAGCGTTTCTCCTGCTGCCGGGTGGTTTCAGCTCTGCGGGATGTGACTGCTCGGTCAAGCTGTTCAACAAAAGCAAGGCTCTGCCTGGTTTCTGTTCTCAGCTGAAATAACCAAATGATCCTGTATCTGACAGATATCGGAGGAAGAGATTGAGAGAATTATGTCTGGGCAAGAATTTGAGGGAGAGGCAAACATGTCATGGAGCAACAACGGAGACAGTGACCATAGTTCCCCTGGAAATGGAGTTTCTGAGAGCAACCAGCCTTCACCTGTTTCTACTCCATCTTCAAGGTGGGAATGACCCCTGGAAGAATTTTATATTACTGTAATCTTGACTGTCTTTCCCTGAGTGATACTTTGTGGCAGTGTAGGAAAAATACACTGTGAGTGCATCTTTGTGTAAACCGAGCATGCTGCAGACTCTTTCATCTCTTGATAGTGCTTTAAGAAAGACAGACGCTGGATTTGAAAAGAATTGAACTGGGAGGTGAAATGCTCATGAGCAAATTAAAAAGGCAGCAATGCTGAGTTAAAATTATATTTAAAATATATCTCTTCATTTGTATTGATAGAGTTTTCTGCAGATCATGGAAACTTGATTACATTTCACTGGTCATTCTGCAAAAACTCTTTTTCTGCAGCATGCTCAGGTTTTGAAAATAAGTTACTCTGTTTAGGTTACTGGTTGATGGTGTTGTATTAATGCCAGTTACTGTTAGTGCTAGCCTCCTGATGCGGCCTTTGACGGTAAGCACAGTGAGAATCTCAGACTTGCATTCCATCTGCTTTCCAGTTGCATCTTAAGCTAGGAAACGTTTGTGTTCACTGGCTGTGTAAATACTTAATTTAAAATCCCAAATTCTGGCCCTTTAAGGAAGCTGGGGTGGAAATGCTTTTGTACGGCTGGGTTTCTGTTTTTCTCCTGAGTGGCTGCTCAGCAGCAGTTCCCAGATCTCCAGTAAGAGGAACTAGTGCTGAGCCAGGCTCAACGTGAGGCAAGCATAAGGTGTCTGGTCTGCACACTCAATTCTTTTCAGTGTACAGTTTAAATACAAAGGCATGTTCTGTTCTGTCTTCTTTCCCTGTTTTTAT
The DNA here is from genome assembly GCF_963210335.1 of Falco punctatus. Classification (NCBI taxonomy): domain Eukaryota; kingdom Metazoa; phylum Chordata; class Aves; order Falconiformes; family Falconidae; genus Falco; species Falco punctatus. The sequence goes on from NC_137589.1 coordinate 42,904,833, forward strand.
TAACATTTCTGATGGAGCTGGGTGCAACATTTTAATGAACCAAATGGAATTTTTTGGGTATATTAAAAAGCTTTTCCTTTTCCAGTAGGTCTGTGGAGCTGAATGGATTCGCTGCACTCAGGGATCAGTATATCGGGATGCCAGTGTCCATGCACTATCAGTACCTCCCACACCTTTGTAGCTATTCTGCTCACTCGGCTCTGATGCCCCCTCAAATGCGCAGCCTGGACCCTCAGTCGCACAGTCTTATCAATCAGTTGGTGTCAGCAGAGGACCTGGAGCCGCTCAGCACACCGATGCTCATTGAGGACGGGTGAGTGTGCGTGGCAGGGTGCGAGAGGCTGTCCTTTCAGTCTGGATGTCCCTGCCGCATGCACGGCTGCGGCTTGTGCTGCAGGGGATGCTGACGACTGACGACGGGGGTGGTGGCTGGGTGCATGCATGTGTGGCCCGATCGGTGCGAGGAGCACGTTCCCTGGGAGGAGATGCAGCCATAGTGCAAGCAGCAAACCAGAGCCCGTCCCGTGGGCGGCCTGTGCCCTTGTCTGGGGCTGGAGCTGGCATGCATGGACCTTGCGTGGGGTTCCAGGCTATGAGGCCAGGCTGAGCCTGTGCAGGAGTGCGGTTCGGTGGGTTTCAGTCCTGAGACCGCGTTAATTGTGCATAGGGCCCGGTAGTAAGCACAGTGGCTGGAAAAATACACACAGGTGGAAAAAAAGCTGTGTAGTCTGTCTGTTGGTGAGAGCTGCAGGGCTGTCTCAGAGGCTGAGCTGCCCAGCAGACTGTTGATGGCCAGGTGGGTGACCACAGCAGTTAGAAGGGCTCCCCTCATGGCCCCTGGCTGGGCAAGCTGGGTGCTGGCCCTGTGGCTCCTGCTGCCGGGTTACATGCTGGGCACCAGCACGTTGGGCACTTGAACATGAATTCCTGTGCTGTTTGCTTTGCTTTTTGAGTGCCTCGTCAAATTATGTCATTCAATGTTTTTAATGGCTTCTATGCCTTCATATTGACTGTGCCTGCAGGTATAAAGTGACTCAGGCAGAGCTGTTTGCGTTGCTGTGTCGTCTGGCGGATGAATTGCTTTTCAGGCAGATTGCTTGGATCAAGAAGCTGCCATTCTTCTGCGAACTCTCCATCAAGGACTATACCTGCCTGCTCAGCTCTACGTGGCAGGAGCTGATCCTGCTCTCCTCGCTGACTGTTTACAGCAAGCAGATCTTTGGTGACCTTGCTGATGTCACCTCCAAGTACTCTCCCTCCGATGACGAGCTGCACAGGTGAGACATCAGGCTGAGCTCCTGGGTAGGGGCTAGAGATGGAGGACCCATTGGGAGGATGGCAGTCAGGCACCCTGTGACCAACTAACCACCTCTCCTGGGACAGGTCACTTCACTTGTGGCTGTTTTCCTTTTCTGTTTTTTAGGGAATGGTTGTTCCAGGCTTAGAAAGTGCCTCATGGTTAGTCAGTATTGAATCAAAACTTCCTTCTGCAGGGGAAGGTGCATGGTGCTCTGTGGTGCTATTTGAATTTTCTGTAGCAATGCTGTCATCCTCCAGCACAGCCCTACAAACTGCCTTTTTTATGAGGAGTGTAAAACTAAGCAAAACTCTGGGTAACCCTGAAGTATAGGATGGAAGGTCTTATTTAAAAACCCTTTGGGCCAGTGGAAAGGTTGTTCACAAAGCTAGTTGTCTGTATTATCAAAGTGTTCATTATTAATTGCTATTTCATTGTTTTGATTACATAAATTTAAAGATGTTGCAACTTAGTTCTTGGTTTTTACATAGTACGTACTATCTGATGCTCTGAGGAACCTGCCTTTCATTTATCATTTTGGTCAGAGTGTTTTTTGGTTTGGGTGTTTTGTTTTGTAGCCTTGGTACCAGACAGATCCTCCCTTTGTAACAGGCTCACGATCTCACCGTATTATGGCAGAATAGGTAGGACTTACAGGAACTGCTGCCCAGCTCCCTTACAATATCTGCCCCGTTTGTGGTCTGCCCGTGCTAGGCTTAGCAATTTTGCAAGAGTCGCCAGGGGATCCAAGTGTCTGATGAGTGGACATTTAAAATGCTATTGTGGTCCTCAACCGTCACAGTATCTAACGGTTCTTTGAGGTTCCTTTGTGCATCTGTTTTGACAACTGGAGGGGCTGGCTGGCTGAGACCACGGTGGAGGAGTGCAGGAGCTGAGAGCTGGACCCAGGTGTCTTATTTCCTGAGGCAGGTTCCTCTGCAGCACTGTTCTACCCGGCCATTCATCATGCATCTGGTGCTGGTCCTGCAAGGAACAGTAAGGGTCATAGAAAACCACAGTAACACTTGTTCCTGCATTCAGCTGTCCTTTTGTTCCTGCTGTCCTGGTCAGAGCCTCAAAAGAGAAGTGTTTTGTTTCATTTTGTGTTTGTGATAAATACAAGCGAGAGGTAAAATGACAAGACAAAGGAGGAACCCTCACCCTTCAGAGGCCGGCAATTTATTGCTGGTCGCCTCGAAAGTCCTTCAGGGAAGATCTGTGCACGTGGCTGAAAATAGGTGTTCTTGGGAGTGGAATGTCTCTGCAGTCTCTTCTGATTTAGCTTTTCAAGTATCATTAATTGTCATTAGTAACATGGGAAAAAGCACACCAAAAAAGCCATTTAGCGGGAAGTTGCGCAGATGAGGGGTCTCAGGCTGCATGGCTCCCTCCCAGTTGTCTTTATGGTAGTTGAGCCATAGCTTGCCTTCTGCAGGTGGCGGTGGGGTAGTTTGTGGGTATCGGTCTCCCTGTCCGATGCAGTCGTGGAAAAGCTGGTCACTTTGGATTTGAGCGGAGGCTCTTTTGGAGAAGTGTCTGACTTGAGGACTTGCTCAGAGGCCCCTGTTTCCTCTGGCATTGATCAGTAATGATTGCAAACCAGAGTTCATTAGATCTCACAGCTCACTGAAAGAATCTTGCTGAGCTGTGATAGTCTGGCACTTTGGGGTTAATTTCTGTTCTTATTTAACAAAGTGACGGGAGCAATGCTAATACTTAGGTAGGTGACAAATGAAGGCATAGGATGAGCTCCCCAGTCCCCATGTTTTAATCACTTCTAACAACTGGCTAAACGTTCTGTTTGCCTGCTAGATGAAATGTTTTCTTTTATTGTGCTGTTTTTCTGGAGATGAATATGAAATGAATAGATTCCTGACCTCCCCCAGCACTCCTGATAGCGCTTCCCTTCCCCCTCCCTCCCCAGCTGATGCCGATAACTCCCAGCCAGAAACTTGCCTGGTGTAAACTGCGAGGAAAAGTGTGTGGAGGAGTCAGTCCTCGAGAAGAAATAGGGCTGTGAAAAACAGAACAGCTTTGTTTGAAGGGGGGAGGAAAGTATGCACAGAAAAGTAAGACAGTTCAACTGCAGGAATGAGAGAAGAGCTCTCCTGGATTTACGAAGTGATGAGTGGCTGGTAAAAATGTGCATGCTCTAAAAACAATTAGACCCAGCAGACGACTGAGTGGTCTTTGTGCTCATTAACTTCTTGAGCTTTGCAATCTTGCACCTGCAAGATTTTTAATGTCAACTTGAGAGCAAGAAAACTTGTACAACTTTAGATTAGCCGACAAGGCTTTCATCACTTACAATATTACTTTCTTGAAGAAGTGACCTGGAGTTCAGATAGCTTGTTTTCACTTCTCTGAGGTCAAACTCCACCATGCATTTTACAAATAACTTTGAAGTAAACAAACACGCATGCCAAAATAAGGTATTATTCAGTGAAAAAGGTTCTATTTTTGTTCTATTCAAAGATGGCTTTCTGGCTGTGCTCTTATTCTTTCTGCTGTACAATGCCAGAGCACAGCTGAAGCTTCCCTAAACACTTTTGTCCCACTTCTGAGCATTTTTGCAATACGTGGTTTCTTTGAAACCAGGGATTTTGCTGTGAGATGTGTTCCTGAGAGCCCACTCTGGCTGTTGGCACGTATGGGATGTTCCCACAGCACGCCTGCAGGCACCAGCAGCCCCCCATGCCCTCCAGCTCTGCTTCTGCCTGTTGCTTACACTGTGGCTTTTCCATGGGGCACATGCACACATCACTCCTGAGGAAGCAGCCTGGCACCCTGTTCAGCAGTAGGACCTCATTCTGCACCCACAAAATCTCCGTCAGGCAATTTCCCAGGAGGTTTTGGGGGGATTTGGATGCCCTGTGCATCAGCATGCCCTCTCCTGCCCGCCTCTGTCGCAGGCTTCCCTTGGCAGGGGTGGATGCGGAGCTTGTTTCTAGCAAACGGCACAAATTCACGATGAGTGCGGCTGTGCCTGGGGAGGTGCTGTAGGGATGGTGGGTCTGGATCCCAGCAGAGGATCCCTGGAAGTCCTCACTACCAGCAGTGCTTTCCTGCTTGGATCTTGATAGGCATTTATTAAGTGCAATGAATCCTGCACGTTCTGTTTGAGGGGGGAAGTTTAGAAGGAGGCAGCATGTGTTCCTTGGCCTGTACGATTCAACCCTAGACCATAGGCTGCAGTTTCGCTCACTTTAACGTTGGCTATTTGTGGTTTCATGCATACTCCTATTTGTGAGAAGGATCACAGCCTTCCTGCACTATGTCTTACCCCAGAAGTGCTCCGCTGAGGAAAATTAACAAACCATAATGAACAGGAAATAAATATGGCTGTGTGGAAGTACGGAATCTCTTTGAGTCACTCCTGGGAATTTTCGGGAGGTGAGCTTCCTCACCTGCCTGTCAGATAAATGAAGTGTGTGCCACTGTTGTACATGGGTCGCTGTAATTCCTCAGTGTTTAAAACAAGGCTTTTCCCAGCGGCACCCTACAGTTATGAGAAATTGTAGGCACTTTTGTTGTTAGAAATGGGAATGTGCTGGGGGCAGTCTGTGCGGCAGGGTCTGGGGTCGGTGTTCCCGCAGTCCGGCACCACCAGCGCAGCCCTGTTTGGGTGCTGCTCTGCTCAGCTGGTACCGTGACATGGTGACATGTGCTGTACAGAGCCAAAGCCTGGGGACCGCGCTGATTCTATAGGGAAATTATAGGTTAAAATTAATTTATTGGCATTATCGGGTGGGCTGTGGGGTGCTGTGCAGCTGTGCAGGCCCCCAGGGGTGCGTTGGTGTTTCTGCTGGCGACCAGTGCAGGTTATGTTGGGTTGCTGCAGATGGTGGAAAGCACAAATGGAAGAAAGGTGTGAGGAGGTGAGGGGCAAGAACATGTGAAACACTGCTGGGGGTGGCTTGTCTTCTGAATGGGAGGAAGCACTCCTCTAGCAAATTCTAGCCATTCTAGCGAATCCAAGGATTGCTAGAGGTTACTTTTATCCTGCAAAAATATCCATCAGGAGTAAAGTGCAGTGCTGCGTAATGTGGCTGTGAGCTGCTTTCTCTCATGGATGGAGACAGTGCAACACGAGGCAGAGGGGAAATACTTGCTGACCCCTGTGTCTGGCAGGACAGGGGGTGTTTTGCAGGATATTTTCATGTCCTACAAGAGAAGTACCACTCCACATTTCTGTGAAATCTCATCTCATTCCCCAAACTGCTTAGTTAACCCGCCCATTAGCCTAGTGACATGCAAAAGCACAATCCTCACTGAAATCTGGGAAAATACAAGCATAGAGAGGCAAAGCAGCATGCCTACAAGCACACAAGAAGTTTTTGCGTATTGCTGGCTCCATCAAACCTTTTCCTCTATCAGAGCAGGCTGGTGATGAACTGGATCACCAAAAGATGTTTTTTTGCTAAAATATCTATCAGTTGAGTTTGTAACTGAGTCCATTTTCCTTCTTACTTCTACTTTTAACGTAATGGTGCCAGCAGACTTCAAGCAGTTTGGATGACAATTTTTTTCAATTCTCTTGCAAAATGCTTCAATCTGTGAAGTTATTTTAATAAGCTTCCTGCCTTTATTGTATGGTCTGTGTCCTATATAAGTTGATGTGTGATCTCTGTCCTCCAGATTCAGTGAAGAGGGGATGGAGGTGATGGAGCGGTTGATCTACCTCTTTCGCAAATTTAACCAGTTGAAGGTCAGCAATGAGGAGTATGCCTGTATGAAAGCCATTAACTTCCTAAATCAAGGTGAGTCAATAAAGCAAAGGTATTGACCCCACTGGAGAAATTCTCTGAAACAGTCTGAGCACCCTTTGCTTCCCTGATGAGAAAAGGGAGGAAGGGTCCAAGGCCCACAAAGAGGCTCGAGCTCTGAGCCCTCTCTGTATGTGTTTGCCATCATGCAGACCATGTGCCATGCTGAGTGGGATACTTGGGTACCCACATGAAGAAATCTTGGAAGTGAATGAGTTCATTTACTTAGACAATGTTTATTGCCTTTAAATATAGGCAGTAAGGACAGTAGGTGTTTCATTTCACATATGTACCGAGGGTACCAACACCAGAATAAGAACAGACAGAGAGGCTGGTGAAGCCTTTGTGGGTAAGGTTTGGGTGAGTGATGACTTAAGCAGCTGCTAACAAACTTTTCAACGGACAAAGATGTTTCATCTAAAAGTATTACTACTGTAGGTAACTGTTTAGGCAATAAACTAGACAATACTTTAAAACCAGTTAATTTCCATGACTTTTTTTTTCTGAAGTAAACATTGACTATTTGCATGACATCCTTCCAGAGATTCCCGACTAGAAAATGTGTTTGTTCATTTCTCTGCTTTAAAGGGTGAATTTGTAAAACCAGTCCTCTCTTTTCTTAGAGCTTTTCTGACTTGAAAATATTTACCTTCAGGATATATACTTAGGTCATATAGCTAGCTGGCTTCCTGCTTTTTAGATTCTATACCTAATGTCTACTCTTCAAAGTGAAAAGTAATCATGAGTGAAGGATTTACGTGCAGGCAATGAACTCTGCCCAAGAAGGGACTATCCTGCTGTTGATTAACCAGTGTATGAAGGCTGGCAGTCCAGGCTGCCACGAGACCTGGGACACGTCAGAATCCATGCAGAGTAATTCTTCAACGTGTGAGGAGATCCTGGTTATTTCCTAACAACTGTAGTGGGCTGAAATAGCTTGGTATAGATCGGGTTGGTTCCTCAGTAGTGCTTAGCCCTGTCTCCACTCATACACTGTCCCAACCCACTGCTTGTGGGTCCTCTTTCCCAGTGGCTTGTTGTGGCCCTGCATCTGTTGGGCCTCGCAGGACATTTCTTCATGTTGTAAATGAAGAAAACTAGAGAGGCAGATGCTTAATGGAAGGTGTTCAGCTGTAATTTTGGAAAGAAATGTCCCCAAAGTCTTTTGTACCATGAAAGATAGTTGCAGTTTGTAAAAATGTGCCACAGGCTCTCTCCTCCCCCACTCATTTCCAGCAGGAGATAGTGCTGACACTTCAATCCCTGCCGGGATGAGGTTCCGGTTTGCTTCCCTGGGCAGTTTCCTGACACTGGATAATACACTTCTCGAGCTGTCTCCATTGTTTTCCAAAATGTATTTTCATTAACTTCCTGTCTTCTTTTATTTTTAGTTGAAGTTTGCAATTTTTTATGTGAAATACCTGAGAATTATTTTTAAAAGTCGGCTTTTGAGCAGTAGATAAATGCCTCTTCCGTCAGATGGTCTTACAGCACGGAGCCTGCACCAAGGGTCCGCAGCTTCCTTGTTCCACCGTGCTGGATCCTTCCCGTGACCCCCAGCAGCGTGCTGATGCTGTTGATCATGCTGAACGGTGGCAATGGGACTTCCTGCCAGGGTGATAGCTTGGAAACGTCCATTTTTCCTTTGTGTATGTTGCCTGACATTGGCAAAGCTAAATTTAAAAATAAGAAGTTGACAAGTTTATAAAGCTCATGTGACATAATTCATAAGCAGATGGGGAGAAATATGATGATACCTTGAATTATAGAGTTGAGTGCTTTCCTCAGCCAAGATGATATAGCTAAAATCAACACGTTACTGTCTGAGGAAGTATTACGCTGAATCTGCTGTGAGGACTAAACCTTGACACACAGCTGCTTTACACCAGGCAGGCAGGGATTTAAGGTTGCTGGAGCTGTTATGTCCAAGAGTGTTCGTTGAGCTCTGCAGATGAGCAGCTTAGGACATTAGTTGTTCTCATCCTGGCCTTTTGTGGAAGGAAATCCTGTACCCAACATGCACGTAAAGACGCATCCGTGATGCAGACATATCCTGTGATGAGGGGAGATGGGAATTTTGGTATTTGTCTAACTGGGCACTGGAAGCCAGTCTCCAAAGCAGGGACCCAGCTTAGGGTTACAGAAATCAGTCTGTCTTTCCTGAAGAAATGGCAATAAGTGTGAGGCTGCTGCTCTTCTAGGATGTTTTTGTCATGTTTTCATTACTCTAATCATATTCACTTTCAGACATCAGGGGTCTGACTAATGCATCCCAACTGGAGCAGCTGAATAAGCGGTATTGGTATGTTTGCCAGGACTTCACAGAGTACAAATATCCACAACAGCCAAACCGTTTTCCGGATTTAATGATGTGTTTGCCAGAGATACGATACATTGCAGGTAACTTTTTGAGCTCCTCTCCCACTGGGATCAAGTGCAAGTTACGAAATTTGCTTTTAAGAGAAAATTAGTTTGTAACAGTGAAATTCTTGCTGACTTTGGTGGAGGATGTTTGTGCAGCCCTTTCTCTATGGAAGCTTCTCTCCCACCCAAAGCTGACCTCCCATCACTCCTAGCTCACCCAGCCAGACTGGCGCTTTGCAGGTTGTCCTTGGGATGCTGGTGGACGCGGTGTTAACGTCCCGCTCCAAGAAGACATGCCTTGCCCTGACCTTTTAAGTACTTTGGTTGGGATCTCCTTTTATTTTCTTCCTTTCGGTCCCAACTTGGAGGTGTTTTGTCTCAAAAGTGTGTAATTCTGAATTGAGTAGTTATAAGGAACAGAGAGATCCCTGAAATGCTGCTTAATTAAGGAGCAGGCGATAAGCAGAGCAGTGGGCAGACCTGCAGCCTAGCCCCCTGGTTTCAGCTCGTCTGGAACTCTGAAATCTGCAGGTGAAATTTCAAATGCACTTGTGTCACTAATTAGATCTACGGGGTCTGATGTTACTAAAACATTGTTTGTTCCTGACTGTTATGGCAAAAGGAGACACTTGCCTTCCAGTGTTAGGGCTCCATATGCTTCATTCTACTCCATTGTAATGAGCTAGATAATAATCACAGAGTAGCTCTCGTAATTTACTCACTGAGATTGACAAGGGAGTTTGAGGAGAGACGGGATTTAGTCTTTCCCAGTATATATCTATAAATAAGTCTCTGTTGTGGAGAAATCATTTTGATCTGACTTTGCCCATTTATTTTGCTTTCTATTCAAGTAAATAATAAATCCTGTTGTGTCCAAATGAATATCAAATGTCTAATGTAGCAGTGGGATGATTAACTGTTTCTCTGAGAGGTTCAAGGTAAAACCATCGCCAGCGTTGCTGGCTTAGGTGTCTCTGAAATCTGATTCAGGAGTGGCTGCTAATTCCGTTTTTTTTCTTACCAGGAAAAATGGTGAGCGTCCCCCTGGAGCAGCTGCCTCTCCTTTTTAAGGCCGTTCTACATTCCTGCAAGACAAGTGTGAGCAAAGAGTGAGCCCAGCTCGCCCTGGCCAGTGCCTTATGCTGTGCCTCAGGCAGGGAGCTGGCTCACCCCGGGAGAGGGGCAAACGCGATCCAGGCAGGAGACAGGGCAGTGGGTGTCCCTGCCATTGTAGCAAGAATCTTTTTTGTTTGTTTTTGGTTTTTTACTCTTTTTCCTATATATTTATTTCACGACAGAGTTGAATGTATGATCTTCAACACGATGCACATGGTTCTGTATGAATGCAGCAGATGCATTCTCCAGCAGTTTACAGAATGTGAAGATGTTTAATGTTACAGTGTTTGTTAGGGTTAGTTCTTTTGTATTTGGGGGCTGGGGACCGAGATGACTAAGACTACCTCAAGGAGAAGATGCTGTTCGCGCACTGCTCTTTCCATGATTTGTATCCAAAAGCGTTTGTCGTAGAGAGCAAACGGCCTCACCTCATCGACAGAGCTGTTAGTATCCCAAATGGATGATTTTGGAGAAGCGGGTGTTAGAGAAGTGCCAAGCTTTTTTTCTTTAATTATAATAATAACAATTTTAAAAAGGCAGGGAGTGGAGAAGAAGGAAAAGTCTGTCTAGCCAGCTGGTTTCTTTTTCCCTGACAGTTTTCAGACGCAGGTGGTAGCTCCTGTGGTTTCCCTGCATCCTGCCCCAGCAGCATCATAGTGCTCCCAAGCTGTGGGGGCCCTGCGGCCCCTGTCCCCTCCTGGAGGCTGCAGGAGCGGGCTCTGCCCCCAGCCCCAGCTTGACCAACTGTCCCCTTGCTATTACTGCAGCACTTTTCCATTTGATTGAAATTGCATTGCTGCAGTTTGTGGCAGGCTCATGGCGTTACACAAAGCTACTCTTGTTGCTAGAGAACTGCAAGTAATTTCTCATCGCCTCCTAAACATCCATTTTAGGTTCACAAAAGCAGGAAAGACCTACTTAGAGAAGAGGCAGGACTGCCCCTTTCACTGTGTTCCTCCAAGGTGGTATCTGACCGCTGAGGAGGCTTCTGCATCGCAGCGATCCCAAGCAGCCCATTTCTGGGAACAGTTAGCATACCCTGTGATTAAATGTGACCTGTGTAACGGAGTAAGGGACTCCAGTGTCCTCTGGTGTGGCTTCCTTTGCTGGACTCGGGGAATGCGTGATGCATAGTCATATCCTGCCAGGACTGTTCTGCTGCTTGGGGAAGCCCTCCTTACCAGGAAAAATAGTATTAATGCAGTACTCGGTACTGGTCTGTCCTAGGTGTTGCAAGGCTTGAATTTTCCATCCAGCAGCCTCCACACCACTCCACTGCAGGGAGAACTGGTTTAGCGGCAACTGGTTAGCTCTTTGAGCAATTGCTAAGTGCTGGTGTTTATCTAAACTTGGGCATTCTCACGAGTAACCTCACAGGTTCCTGCTCACGGTAGTGGTGGGGAGGTTGCATGAGATGCTCTTGCTCTCGTCTCCTTCGTTAAGAGTTAGTGTCAGATGACTCAGTCGCTGTCCTAGGCAGCTGTGTCACCCTGGCTGGATTTCCTTCCCTGTGTCCTTAGGTGTGAATCTGATGGTTAGGTAGCAAGAGGGTTCATCAACAAATGTTTGAATGCTGTTTGGAAAATGTTTTAGGAAGCAACTTCTATTCCTTCAGGGCAGGAGGGACCAGTTGCTACCTTTTTGTCTGGCTGTGATGACAGCTGTGTGGCACAAAGCGAGTACTGCTCAGAGGTGCTGAAGCTGCTGAGATGAATGTGGTGGTGGACAGGAGAAAAATCTCATTCACCAAAGTTGTCTTTCCTTCCCCTTCACCCCGCGGGTGCTCCCTCCGTCGCAGCCCAAGAGCTGCTCTGACCCACTGGCTTGGCACATCTCTCGGTTAGTCAGCGGCTGCGCCGGGTGCTGGTGACCGCGGCCGGACCTCTCCCTGGAGACCCGCTGCTGGCTGACTGTGCCCCCACGGTGGCATCGCCGCCTTTGCAATCCCACTTGGGCATCTTCCAGCTTGACGGTTTCCCTTTTCTAAAAGTCCGCTAGCTGCTCATTTTTCATTATTTAAATAGGATGTTACGGGTAACAGCTGCTGGGCCCAGCAGCAGTTCAGCTTGATAGAGCTTCACAATCCAAAGGCAGTTCCGTAAATCTCATTTACTTTCCGACTGTAAAATGAGACAAGCGCGTATTTCTCAGGAAAGCCTTCTGCATACAGCCTATACCTCAAGTGTAAATGGGAAGATTTTAGTATATCTGCTTGTAAGTTAGAAAGTATTTCTCAGCTTTTAAGTTTGATTTCCAAATAGCTTGATATGATCTTTTTATTACGGGTTATCTTCTGGCTTGCTGTTTTATACACTAAAGAAACTGTTAAAATTGCATAGGAGTAATTTTATTCTACGGTTACTGAATTATTATAATCTGTTGATGAATAAGAGTTTGTTTTAATTAGTGTACGTAAAAGTGGTCATCTTATTGCCAAATACACAACAAAAATAATTTGTTAGGTATTCTGTGTTTATCCAAAATAAGACTCCCAAAACTATTGCTGTACTGACAACAACGAAACACCTAAATTCATTTATGATGATGAATGGACGAGAATGTTCTGCTTTCTGTTGTATAAAGCAAACTTCACAAAGGTTGATTGGCAGCAGTATCCATTACCAAATAACCCATTTGTTGTAGGGAGTAGAAAAGCCTTACTAAACTGACAAGTAAGGAAGAATATTCCGAACCAGAATCTAGTTCACTGGACAGTCATTCTTAATATCTTCTGCACCAAGTCCTCTAATGACTTGTATTTTTTAAACAGGGTAAAGTGAATGTGTTGCATTGCAAACTCAGGTATTATGAGGAGGTAGAGATGTAGCTAGAGACGTAGAGACGTTAGGTCAGTCACTAGATGTATTTGTGAATTTGGTTTGAAGGACACCCTGGAAAGGCTGGAATTTTTGTTCCATTCTTCACGTAACATTCGGTTTACAGGGACTCATATTTTATTTGTGCTTAATGCTAGTAGGGGGAAGTTCATTATCTTTGATATCTATCTGCTCTTGCTTATCTGACCTTCTGTCATAGAGGAATCAATCAACAATAATAGTCTTTGGTAGAATTTTCTGCCATGACAAGTCAATTTTTATCCCCGATTTGAAAGATAAATTGGCTGACTGACCCCCTTCTTCTCCTTCATAGCATTTGTGCAGATGGAAAGCTGAAGAGTTAGTTTTAATCCGAACAGAGATTTGGGACATAAATTTGAAGTGTTCAGGCTCACGTACTCAGAGGGACTCTGCCGAGGTGTCCTAGTTGCCATTTTACAGCTCGAAGCTGGTCACCCAGCACAGAGAACAGGGCAGAAATTGCTGCTGCCGGGGCTGAGTCCCAGAGTGGCAAGACCCCAGGACCTGAACAAAGGCTTTTTGAAAGCGACTGGGTTTTCTTCCACTGCCTGCCTTTGGCTCGGGCTTCTGTCCTGTGAGCTGAGCCTTGACCCCACTGTGTGTGGCAGTAGCAAGTCCTTGTCCTCGGCATGCCCGGCCCCTCGAGAGGGCTGGGGGTGGAGGGACGACCGGGGCGCTCAGAGATGCCGGGTACCACAGAACTGATGGGCCCTAGGCATGGCACAATCGATGCAGCAGGAGCTCTCTCTCTGGCTGTTTTGCATACGCATTAGCTACTTTCTAATTGTTAGCGGTGCCGGTAGCGTTTGTCGTTCCCATTCTCATCTCATGCCTGCTAGTCCACAGTGCTGTGCAGAGGCACTGCGTGCTTTGGGTCATTGAGGTGCAGCTCTGGATTTTCCTGTAATTCTTAAATCCTGAGCTTTTGCTGTCTCCCGTCACGCGAAGACCAAAGGGGGAACGTGGCGTTTTCAGGGTGATCAGTGCAAAGCGGTCAGTCAGATTGCCAGCTGCAGGGCGACCTGTGCTGGCGAGCTGCTGCCCCAGTGACACCTGTGTTCCTCGTGCTGCGGTGTTGCTTTGAGTGAGCCAGAGCAGGCAGTGCCAGCACAGCGAGCAGGGCTCCCGGGCGCTCTGGCAGGGCTGCTCTCACTCGCCGTAGGTGGTCTGGGTGGCCGTGCCCCCACCCTGCAGTTGCCATGCAGAGCCTCGAGCTCCCATCGAGTGCCACTGGCTGCCCATCTCACTCTGCCACGCACGGCAGGATCGGCCCCTGCTCTTCAGGCTTCCGCACAGAACCGCAGCCACCTCAGGTTAAGGAGTTTGTCTTGTCCTTCAAACCAACCTTTTTTTAAAAAAAACTTGAATTTCTTTTCTCTTTACTATGTTTTTTGAAATGGGGAAAAAAAAAAAAAAGATTCTCCTGTGAATGTGCTATTTACCGTTCATTCCTTCTGCTTTCTTGGTTTTGATTTGAAGCTATGAAGCTTGGTGTCTGTGAAAATGTTGTTATTTCTCAGGATAATAAGCGGCAATCATCCCTGCCACATAAAAGGCAGGAGAAAGGGGGAAACTTGGGGAACTAGTTTAAGTATGAAGCTAATTTTTAAGTTGTAGATGATGTGTAAATCGAGGGTAATACATAGGATGTCAGTATCAAGCTGTGGTGTTTCTCTGGGTTCACGGTGTGTTGTTTGCAATGCACAGAAGCTCAGGGATAAGTATTTAAAATGTGACCCAGAGAAACCCTAGTTTTGATGTTGCAACAGTTGCTTTCTTTCACGACTTGTGTGGAGGGCCCATGGAACGCTGAATAAAGCCCCATATGGAGATCTGGGGGGGGAAACTTTTGGTTTGGCTTGTGGGAAGTTTGCCTCCTGAAGGCTTAGATGTTGTGTAATGGGAAAAGCATCCCAAAGGTGCATGCTGCCATTTGGGCTCTGGGCGAGCAGACAGGAGGGTCTGGGCAGGGCTGCAGTGGGGGACCTGGCTCTCAGGCTGCAGCCCCCCACCACGCGGTGCCCAGCCTCCCCCCCCCCCCGGTGCTGTTGGGTGGGGAAACGGTGAAGTGTAAATGCCATCGGTTTTGGTAACCTCACGCTTTTGTTGAAGGCGCATCAGCTCCTAGGGCTGGGAGAAGTTTGTATTTCCACATTACCTCATCCTTCAGCCTTTGGTGTTAAATGTGTTTGAGTGCTTGTGGAAAAGGGGAAAATGGGAATTTCTCTGTATCTCCCTGGCAGCCACTCCCAGTGTTCTGTGCTCTGTTGGTTATGAATTAGAGCATCTTAATTTCTGGTCAGTACATATTTCTCATCGTGGGTTGGTAAGGTAGTAGACTCACTCCGACTGCTTGAGAAAGGTACTGATGTGTGAAACCAGCGCAGTTACAGCTGCCAGGAGTATCCAAAAGGCCCCGTCTGGCCCGATGCAGCCACCAGCAGTGCCAGCACTGGGCAAGAGTCAGCAAATTTTGCAGGGCTGAAACCCGCCTTCCCAGCACTCTCACTGGGCAGGATCTACAAATCTGGGTGTAAACCAGCCCTGCAAAATGCTGGTGAGGCCAATCCGGGAGACATCTTCCCCTTTAAAAAAAAAAAAGAAAAAAATTTAAAAAGAGCTCCTGTGCAGCTGATCTCTAACAAGTCTATGAAAGAAGCAACATGGTTCAGTGGAAGAAATGCCCCCAAGGGCAAAAAGAAACAGAAATTGAAACCAGATGACGATCAACCTTAACAAAGCCTTTTGTGATTCATTGTTTTCTTTCAATTTATAAAATGTCTTGTAATAGTTGATAACATTATTGACTCAATTTCCATAACTAAACTACCTCGTGTGACATCCTGTTTATCATCTCAAAAGGGATTGTGTGAAAAACAAAATACTGCCAGTGTTTGTTGCCAGCGAAGAAGAGGGGCTGTGATGGCTGGAGTTTTGTTTCCCTTCCCATGGGTTGTGGCTTGTTGCTGCCGCAGTGTTTCAACCTGCGGGTGACGGTTTTGACTTTGCATCCCACCTGTCCGCCCGGGAAGGCGTTAGGCTGTGCACACCATGCTCTTGCCCAGCACCGATGTGCCGTGGCAGTGACCACTAATGCACCGAGCCGCTGTCGGCAGTGTGGGCGATGTCCTGCGGCTGCAGCCGCCTGTCCCCGCACGGTGAGGCAGAGGCTGTGGTGCTGCAGGGGAAGGCTGAGCTCTGGCATCTCTCCTGCTGGAGCGCAGCCCCCGCCTGCAGCCACAGGGCAGGATGTGGCTCTGGCCAGTTTGGTTTTTGTTGGTGCCCATCAAGCCGCGGGCCCGGTTCCGGCTCTGTCCTGGTGCAGATGTGGTGCAGAGGCTGTATTTGTAGCCCAGGACCTTGCAGAGCCCTCACACATATGTCCTGGGTGTAAGTGTGCTGGGCAGCTCAAGGAGGGAGCAGGTCCAGTTTGCTGCTGTGTCTTGTGTTGGCCCATCGCTGTTTTGCGGGATGTTTCCAAGATGGGTTGGACCCCATCTTCGGGTCCTTCCGCTGATGTTCTGGTAATGGTTTCTCCCAGCAAAACACTTCATTTTTCCCACAATCCCTTGTGTAAATCAGGGAAGCAGGATGTTGCCTCGGCATGACACATGGTGAACGTTGGCACGCTCAGAGCTGGGGCTGGGGCAGGACAGTGTATCTGGCCACTGCTGCCCTCGCCCCGCAGCGCCCAAGGAGGAGTGGGCACCGTGCTGCGCCTCTCGGGAGCTGCCTTTCCGTCACTACGCTACGACCAAATGAATGTTTCTACTGGCATGTCTCGGGCGCACCGTAGCACAGCCAGTCCCCCTTGCGTGGCGGGACCGGCACGGGTCCGTGGCAGCCCAACCTGCCCCTGCTCCGCTGCTCTGCTCTGTGACTTGACTACCTGTGGAAATGTGACCAATAAGTGTTGAACGCATGTGTAGCGAGTGTTAGCTGTATGAACTAATAAATGTGAATTGTTCTGCACCGGCAGTGTCTGCTGTTCGCTTGCACCTTCCCCTTCAGCAGTGGCTCGCCCTTGGCAGGGGGAGGCGTCATCAGGGTGATGGAGCCTGGTGCTGGCCCGGGTGGCTGCTGCGGCACTGCCCTGCCTGCCGCCATCCTGCGGTGGAGCAGCCGGGGCTGGATCACTTGTGGGTCTGGGGAAGGCCTTGGTGCTGGCGGCGCCGCTGGGGACCTAGGCAGGTGCGCAAGCGTGGGGACCTGGGCAGCGTGGCCTGGCAGCGGCCTCTGCGAGGGTGGGGTTGGCTGGGGGGAGCCTGCTGGTGGCAGCTGAGGGGGCTCCTGCGCCTGAGCGAGGAGCGAAGGCTCGCATGGTCTGGGCAGTGGGTGCATGGTGGTCCTTTCCCCTGCCCAGGTCCCAGAGGAGAAGGCATGACGACGGGTTTTCTCCTCTTGGCCATTGCAGCACTGCAGTCCAATGCAACCCGAGGTGCCCGCCATGGCACGCAGAGTGTGGCCATACCACCACTGTCACCCGGGCTGGTCCTGCCTGTGGGATGGCCGCAACGCAATCGCTCGGGTGGGTTGCTGTTGCTGTGGGGTGCAGCAGGAGGAGGGTTTGCACCAGCAGTGGGAGGAGACCTATGGGGCAACGGCTGCTGCAGGCAGGAGGAATAATCCAAACAAGCAAACACACCGGAAATCCTTGACCAGCATGCTCCAAAAGAGAAACTGCAGAAAATCATTTAAGAATCTCTCGTGTCACTGAGGTGGGTACATGTTAAAAGACTTAAGAAGCACTTTGTGTGTTTACATTTCTGTCCGTATTAGAGAGCGCCCACTAAGCCCACTCATGGAGCTGCCGCGCTGTCACAAAGGCAGCACCAAGTGAGCAGCTGGCCCCACTCCGCTGCTCCCTCCCGCGGGGCTGCCGGCACTTTCTGCGCTGCTAAACTCATAAAAATGGAGATGTTTAATATTTAGGAGCTCTGGTGCTTAAGAACATTTAGGATTTTTTTTCTCACTTATTTTAATAATGGCAGATCCTATGGCAAAGAAATAGCAGTTCAGTGTCTGCCTTCTGGCACGTAGGGATGCAGCCTCCCCCATATTTCTCCTGAGCTCAAGGATTTTGTGGCTGATGGAGCTCCTGGGTTTGAACACGGAGCTGCGGGATTGTAATAAGCACTTTTTGTGTGGGGCAGAGCCGGTCCCCAGCCGCAGGGGAGAAGGGTGCAGGCTAAGAGTCTGCTTTCCTTTGCTGGCTGTTTTTGGGGTGTTTTCTTGTATTGTTTGCCCCTTTGCTGTGAGCCCTGGCTGTGGAGGGGGCCACCCCCCAGCTCTGCTGCCCCGTTTGGGAGGTGAGGAGCCATGCTGCCGGGTCTCTGCCCTCAGCCCCCTGGGTGGGCACGTGTCCCCCTTGGGAAAGGCCAGTTCCCTGGGCAGGGGGTGTGGGGGAGAGCTCAGCACCCCCAGCCATGCTTACAGGAGAGACTTGGTGATTCTGGGTCCTGCATGGAGCAGATGAAGGTCACCTAGGTGGGCAGGGCTGTCCTGCCATAGGCTTTCATGCTTAGGAAGTTCCCCAATGTCCTCAATCCACAACAGAAATCTGCTTGTTCAGACCTGAAAAGGTCTGGGGAGCAAGGGATGGGTGGAAGGGTTGTCCCAAAACTCGGGCCACGCCAAGGACCTGGCGGAGCAGCGATCTGCCCTGACCTGGGCCCATGACATTCATTTGCAGCCAGGTGAACAGTCGTGCCCCCCAACTGGAGCATCGCGCTTGCAATAATCCCTCACAGCAGCTGCAATGAATGTGTTGGACTGTACATCAGCACAGCTCACCTCTGGGGACGATGCTTGTCCCAGCCCTGCGCCACGGCCTCGTGCTGTCCCGCAGTCCCTGCACGTCCCCTTCCCGAGGGTGTCGTGGGAGCACGCGGTGAGCAGAGGGGAGACAGAGAAGACATAGTTAGGAGGGGGAGTTGCTCCAGCAGCCCGTTTCTAGGTGTTTCTGCCGAAGATCCTCCTTTTCCACCAGGAAAGCTTTGCTCCTCTTCCCAATACGGCAGGAAGCAGCACATGGAGAAGCCAGATGTGCTCGATGTGGTGGCTCAGGGACTGCAGTGGCACCCAGGCAGCTGGGGCGATGAGGAGGGAGAGTGGCCAGCTCCTCATAGCCCAGGGTGCTGCTCCTCACAGGTGCTGGTCCCAGACCTGCTCCATCCCCCCGGCACCTCCACGGACCCCGCAGCCACGCTGTCTCTGCCCCTGCCGGGCTGCTCTCCACAGGGTGGCCATCCCCTCCGAGCTCGCAGGGTCTCCGCTCCCCTCCCCGCTGTAGCACCATGCCTAACCCCTCCCCGCTCCTTCTCGAGGGTTTGCCACATCCTCACTTCAATGCTGGCATAAGTCATGCTGCCCCACTCCTCTGCCGAGCGCTCTTGCATCTCCTGCCCTCTCTATTGTGCTGGTTTTCTTATTTACAGCAGTTCTCCTGCTCCGTGCAGCAGCTTGAGCAGCTTTGACGCCGCACCGCCCTGGATTTATTCCCCGTAAGGGGGGCCTGAAGGTCAGCAGTGGCGGGGCTCCCGGGGAGGTGGCAGAGGATGCTTTGCACACATGGGGCAGTGGGTTTGTCCTCACCTTCAAACCAAGAGGAGACACGCAGAGGTGGTGGGGCGGCCTCTCCCCTCGCCCCATGCTGGCACAAAGGGTTGCCTGGAAAGCAAGGCTGGAGTGGGAAAAGTACCAGCACATTTTAATTTTCAGCTCAACCTCTACTGACCACTGTATTTTGATTAGAGCTCTGCTTCCTTTTCATCTCGGTGCTCCGGCTGGTGACAACTGCCACAGCCTCGTGCGCGCAGTGCAATAGTTTATCACCGAAGGCCAGCCGCTCTATGAATTCAGAGCCAGCGCTGAACAAATCACGCTGTCACTAACGTCAAACTTGTTAACCTGATCTTTGGTGGATCACTAGTGTCAACATTGCACGGGACATACATTATCGGGCCCAAGGACTTTGGGAGATGCGTTTGTCAGGCTGCTCTGTCACAGTCCCACTCTTGACCTTCGGAAAGTAACTTTCAAGGATAAGTTGCTTTCCTCTTAAAAAGGGTTGCCATTCTCAGGAGTGTCACCCCACAGCCACTGGCTGGGACAGGGCTGGGAGGTGAGGCTGGGTCATGCTGCCGCAGCGGTGGTATCAGCTCAGCAACGGGTGAAGAATCTCTGGGATGTCCTGTGGGGCATCTCCCAGGGCTGGGAAAGGATGGCCATTGATGTCCATCACTGGCCACATCTGTTCCCTGAACTTCTCCCCATCTTGTCACCAAATGTTCTCACATGTCTCCTCAGCTTTTGCCCAGCCACTGCCCTTCTGGAGTTCAAACTTGACCACCAGTGTGTTGCATGCAGTAGACTGGTGGCTCACCATTTACTGGACCATCACAAGTCTCTCACGTCTCAGTTTGCCAAGTGCTGGTGCAAGAATTGCTCTCGGCATTTCTGACAGGGGTGATCGCCACTGCGTAGGCTGGACAAAGGATGGGCCACCTCGTCCAGGCCAGTAACAGCATGCTCAGGAGGTGTGTGCTCCCGGTAAGCTCTGCCCAAGCTCCTGGGGGCAGTTGGGTTCCAAGGTCCCTTTGCTCAGGTTGGGGGCATCCCCTCCCTGCAGCTCCCCCGGAGCCGGAGGGGAGCGGTGCCGTGGGACAGCCTGGGGACCCTGCACGGGGCTGTGCACCAGCGGGGATGGCGGGGTAGGGCTGCACCAGAGCAGATGTGGCTCATGGCCAGGGGCACCCCAAGGCAAGTGCTGGGTTTGAGCTCCACGTTGCTGTCCCCACAGGCCGACCCCGCTAATCAGCTGTGAAAGAGAGAGAAAGCTGGAGAGAAATCTTTCCCTCTGCTAACCTCATCACAATAAAGATTCCTATAAAGAGCTCTTATCCTTGAAGAAAATGAGGCACATAAGCAGGAATAGTAAACAAAAGGCTGTCATTTTGACCCAGGAGTGCTTCATGTTGTTGGCAACTGCCAAGAGGAAACATAAAGAGAGGCTGCATCCAAGTCCCAATTATGCAGAACTATGTGACTGATATGTCAATGAGTCCCCCCGGGAGGAGACCACCAGCACTTCCCGGCGCTGCCTGCGCACCATCTGCACACACCGCCATGCGCTGGGCCCATCTGCACCCCCGAGCGAAGGCGTGCGTGGCATCGGAAGAATGTGGGGGACAAGGTAATGTCATCAGGAACGCTATCGCCAAAGTCCTCGCCGCGTGTGCATTATCGGCACAGGCCCCGGAGTCAGGGACTGCGGGCAGCCGGCGGTGCAGGCAGCGCGATCTGGCAAACAGTAGTGCTGACCACACCTGCTGCAGGCACGCTCCAGGAACGTGGCGCAGGCAGGAGGGCTGCCCTGCCGCCGATAAGCTGAGTGGATGGAGATAAAATCCGAGAAGAAGATACGCTTTGCTGAGCATCAAGGATAAGTACCAGCAAGGAGCCAAAGCACGTCTGTGGCTCACTACGGGCGATGTGGCTCTGTGGGCTCTGGCTGCACCATGGCTGTGCCGTCCCCGTGGCACAGCCAGGAATGGGCAGGGCAGTTGCTGGACCAAAAGCCGAGGCTTTGGTGACAGATATGCTGGTGCTTGGGCCCGTCGAGAGCACGAAGCAGGGGCTCTGCCTGTCCCTTGGCTGTCCCTGCGGCAGGGCAGCAACTGCAGGGTGCATTCCCAGCCCCAAACAGCAGCCGTCCTCTCCCCAGCGCATCCCTGGGGACCGTGCAGCTGGAAGCCCAGGGCCACCCAGTCCCTCCCTCCTGGGTGCTGTGGCCACTGGAATGCCACCCGTTTGCACTTCCTCCAGCCCCCAGGGACCCTGAGGCCACACGCAGCCTGCAGCATGGGCTCCCTGTGTGCTGCCTGCTCCTGCCTGTGCAGGCACATGCTGCCAGGGGTATCCAGGGGCTCCTTGGGCACAGCTGGTCCTGCGTCCCAGTGCAAACACAGCATGGGACAGGGAAGGAAACAGGAGCATGGGCAAGAGGTCAGGGCTGCTGCTGCAAAGGGCCCCGGCATCAGAGCTGGCACCTGGCCGGCGCCTGTGCTGCAGGGGGCCTGGGCATCCCTGGTGCTGGAGCCCCACGCGCCCACCCTGCTGGGACCTGGCTCTGCCCGGCCGCTGCGCAGCCGCTCTGGAGCAGCCTTCCCAAACCCACCTCCTGCCACCGGCCGGGACCTGCTGGGCTGCACCGCGGCCCATGCACTGGCCCTGACCCGGGGCCATGTGCCCACGGCAGAAGCTGGGCCCCGGCCTTGGCAAGGGCCTGTGCAAAGGAAAGTGCCCAAGGCCGGTGGGGACATATTTACCCCTGAAAGCACCTTGCTGCAAAAATAGCAAGTGGCCAGTGTGAGGCCGGGGCTTCCCAGGGGAACAATGCCCGGCAGGAGGAAGCGGCCGCGGCCGCCCCGCAGCTCCATCCCTGCCTCGCGCAGTGCTGAGCTGCGAGCCGCTCTGTGCCGGCCCGGCAGGGACCTTGAACCTGCCACAGATTTATTTTCTCTGACATTGGCATCGCGTCGGAACATCTGGCATGCGGCTGATAATTGCTGGGGATCAGGGCGGAAGCCACTCCGGGCCTGGCGCTTCTTCCAGAGCTCTGTTTTCATTAGTTTTTCTCCTCTCTTCAGCTGCAGAGCGAGGAAAAAACAAGCAGGGCTGTGCAGCTCGCCACTCCCGCTCCTCTCCCCACAGCCACAGCACCGAGGGTCTCCCTGCTGCCCCCCACCCGGCGTGGGTACACTGCAGGGCCGTCACCGTCACCATCATGCTGTGTCAGGGCTGCGGCAATGCCGAGGGGAGACGAGTCTTGCCCTGAGCCCTGAGCCCGGGATTGCGGGTCCTGCTGTGCCACCCCAGGTGCCATCGGCTGCCCGGCCGGGGCAGACCTGCGGCACAGCCCTCGTGGCTCTGGCGTGGGGCTCAGAGCCGAGCTGCCAGCCCGTCCCAGGGGCTGCTGTTGCGGCGGAACAAGGCAAGGAGCAGGACCCTGTGTGTGCAAACACGGGGAGACACTGCGGTGATGGACGGCTGGAGCGCAGGGCCGGCGGTGGGGACAGATCCCCACTGTGGCAGCAGGAGGTGTCGTGCGTGGCCTCTCGCCCCGACGCCCGGCCTTGCTGCCCTCGTGTTTTCACAGGGCACTGGAAACCCGAGCCCTGCGGTCACTGTGGTACCCGTGGGTCAGGACTGTGCCCGGCGCTGGAGCGTGGGGAAGCAGACGGCAAACACAGCCCCTCTGCTGGGGGCTTGGCTGCCCCACCGCCTCCTGTCCCGGGGGCACTGGCTTCCTTCGAGCACTGGCTGCAGGCACCGCGAGGTTGCGGGGACCCCAGGCATGGGACCCCACATGTGGAGGAGCCACCTCCCACCCTCCCCTGCAGAAAAGACCCCTCGGGGCCACAGAGGCCCCAGCTGTGGGTCCCAGAGCTGGGTGGGTACATTGGGCTCCCACTCCTCCCGCAGGCACCCTGCCCCGTGGCCCCCTCCCTCCCACCCCATGGCCGTAAATCAGCGGGGCCATGGGTGCTGGCGCACTCGCCGCCTGCTGGTGCCCCCCGCCTCCCCGCAGGGTCTCTCTCCCATGGCGCGTTATCTGCTGTGGGGGTCCCACTTATCTCCGCTGTCACTTTCTAATGCTAGTTTATGGGCAGCGTTTTGTAGTTTAATTATGATGTTTTTCAGCGCGGTCACGTGGCCACAGAAGCCAATAAGGCCCCGAAGTGGGTCCATCCCAGCTGAGCCTGGCCCCCATGGGGAGGAGATTGGCTGGTGTCCTGCCCAGGGCGGTGTGTGCGCAGCCAGAGCCCCGACACCTTCCCAGCAGACGCAGGTCCCATAAATCCCCCAGCCCGCTGCAGACAGGGCAGCGGTGCCCAGCACCCCACGGAGGCTTCTCGGGTCACAGGTCCTGGCTGGTGGCGTCAGCGAGGCTCTCCTGCCACACCGGCCCGTACTCAGCTGCTTCACGGTGAGTATGTATCCACAGGGAGAACCGCGGTCCCCCACCCCACTCCTCTCCCAGGCACTGCCGCCATTCCCAAGCATGGTGGCGGCTGAGGCCAGCGCTGGGGACGCAACAGGGCTTGGCGAGGAAGCGGGAGCCATGTGTGGGCCTCTGCTTCCCGTCCCGTCCCCATGGGTGGGTGTGGGGATGGAGGCTCCGCATGCTGCGGGCAGCGCAGCGAGGCCTCACTGTAGCCTTGGCCCCTCAGCCGCGCTGCTGCCCAGAAATGACAGATCCGGCTGCCGAGGGGCTCTGGGAGCCCCGCCTGTGGTGGCTGGGGGTCCCCGGTCACCCCAGTGCTGTGTTACCCGTGGGAGCCCAGGCACCCCCCACGCGCTGGAGCAGGCATGGGAGGTGGCTGGAACCCCCCAGCGCCCAGGGCTGGCCAACCCCTTATCCTTTCCCCAACCCACGCTGGCAGGCACCACAGCTCTCGGCTCCGAGTTGCTTTTGTTCCTCATGGTGTTTGCTCGGCTCTTCTCCCAACCCGTGGCCCCTCCTGGGCTCCTCTTCCCGGATGGCAGGTCCTGCTCCACTGCTGCCTGGCAGCTCCCCCAGCAGCTTGCAGTGAGTGCGGGGGCCATGGCCGAGGGGCTCTGCCGGCGGTGGGAGCACTTCTTCCAGCCAAGCAGCGGCCGACCCGCACCGGGGGCTGCTCCGGTGCTATTCTTAGCCTGGGCTTGATTCCTCGTGGCTCTGGAGCGATGCTCCGCCGAGCCCGTTTCCTGTTTGCCGCTCTCCCTGCCAGCGCTGCTTCCTACCCACCGCACCCGCGGGCGGCAGCGGGCCTGTGGGGCAGATTGAGATGTGTGGGGCGAGCCAGGCAGGGTGAGATGTGGGGGGTGAGCTGTGTGCGATGAGCCATGTGGGATGAGCCATGTGGGGCCAGTAGCCCCGCTTCACCAGGCGCTGCCGGCAGCACAGCCCCCACCCCGCAGCAGCCCCAGGTGCCCGCAGCCTCGGGGCCGGTACTGCTGCCCTCCCTGCAGCTCCCTTGGCATTAAGCACCTGGAATCGGAGCTCGCTCCTGGCAGGCAGTGCAGGCAGCAGGCTCCTGTCCATGCTGGGACAGGCTGTGACTCTGCACCAGCCAGGGAGGGTCTCCTGACTGAACAGCTTGGCCCTGCTGGGACAGGTTCAGCACCAGTGACCGGCTCAGAGCCGGACCCTCAAGCCCATGGCCAAGCAGCCCAGGAGCATCCCAATAAACAGGACATGCTGGAGACATGGGTGCTCCTGTGCCGGTCTGCTGCCGTCATGGAACATTTCATTAAGAATTCCTAAATGTGAAGCAATTAATTAAATACCAGCGGTGAACTACTGCTGGGTTGCTGTTGGCTGTGGCTGCTCCACATGGTGTGGCCAGTGCGAGGTCCAAACTGTCACCTCCTTAGTGGTGGCCCCAGAGGGGGTGTCAGGAGCTGCCGCACGCCCCAGCGCTCCTCATGTGCCTTTCCCTGGGCTCCGTGAGCAGCTGCCTGCAGCCAGGCCTGCCCGCTGCGGGGTGTTCGAGGTGGCTCTGGCTGGCGCCAGGGCTGCCGGGGCTGCGCCCCGAGCGGGGCTGGCTGCTCCTCTCACTCATACCCATCTCATCGTGCTCCAGCCCCGGGACCCTGGGCTCCCACGCCGGTCCAGCTGCTGGCAGGCCAGATGCCTGGGGAGGTGGGGGGCTCGTTGTTCCCCAGGGATGGTGTGGGGCAGCCCCACCAGCCCCGGGGAGTGGGGAAGGGATGGGTGCCCCTTCCTGAACCTGCCCAGTGCCCCTGCAGCCCCCCGTGCCCCCGCGGCTGGAGTGCGGTGCTGCCGAGGCCTGGCCGAGAGCTTCCCCCAGCCCTGCGCAGCACTGCCTTCGCGGGGGGCAGCCCCCAGCCCCAGCTCCTTCTGTGCCCCCCTGTGCTCGGCACGAGGCTGCTGCCCGCGGCTGCCGGCCCGGGGGCCGTGCCCACCGCCCAGCGGGGCCTGCGGGGCCGGGGCCGGCAGCGGGGCAGAGCGCGGCCCCGTCCCGGCAGGTCCCTCCGCCCCCAGCCCGTCCCCGGCGCCGTGAGCCGCCCGCTCTCCCCAGAGGAGGTTCCCCAGCCCCCGGGGGGGTGGCCGCTCGCCCGCACCAACATGGAGATGCTCTTCCAGGCGCTATAAAGGGCTCCGGCTCCGGCACCTGCCGCTCGGTCTGCGCCGCGCCGCGCTCCCGCTCCGCACCCGGCGCAGGGGCTGGGGCCGCCCCCCCGTGCCCGTCCCCGGCCGGCCCGCTGACCCGCTGGCTTGTCCCGCAGCAGGGCCGCCGGAGGGGATGGACTATTCATATGATGAGGACCTGGACGAACTCTGTCCGGTCTGCGGGGACAAGGTCTCCGGGTACCACTACGGGCTGCTCACCTGCGAGAGCTGCAAGGTAGGAGCCGCCCGGGGCCGTGCGGGGCCGGGGCCGGGGCTGGGGCTGTGCGGGGCCGGGGCTGCGGAGCCGGGGCTGAGCGGGGCCGGGGCTGAGAGGGGCCGGGGCTGAGCGGGGCCGGGGCTGAGCAGGGCCGGGGCTGAGCGGGGACCGGCGCCCTGCGGGGACTGGGGAAAGGCGGCAGGGGCTGCGCGGGGAGCGGGGCTGCGCGGGGCAGAGGGGCCGGGGCTGTGCGGGGAGCGGGGAGGGGGCTCTGCAGGGGCCGGGGCAGCGGGGCCGGCCGCGGGCCGCTCCTCGCCCGTTTTCGTTAGCGGCAGATTCGCGCTCGGCGGGGCGGGACGGGAGCGCGGCCGCGACGGGAGCCCCGAACGCGGCGGGGGACGGTGGGAGCCTCCCTCGGAAGCGAGGCGAGGGGACGGGGTGCCGGGATGCCGGGATACCCGTGAGGGGATGCCGGTGCCCGCCGCATCGCCGCCGCCCGCCGCCGCAGGGCTTCTTCAAGCGGACGGTGCAGAACAACAAGCACTACACCTGCACCGAGAGCCAGAGCTGCAAGATCGACAAGACCCAGCGCAAGCGCTGCCCCTACTGCCGCTTCCAGAAGTGCCTCACCGTGGGGATGCGCCTGGAAGGTAGGGCACAGGGCACACCGCCGGCACGGCCGGCCTCTGCGGCTGCGGACGGACCGGGGGCTATGCGGGGCTGCGCGGTTCCCCCCGTGCCGGTCGCGCCGTCCCCGCCCGCCGCGCCGCGTCCCCGGGCCGGTAATTCCCGCGGCCGCTTCGATTCCGTTTTTCTCTCCCAAGTTAAAAAAAAATTCGTTTTTTCGCGTAGCCTCCTGCTTTTCCTTTTTTTGTTTTTGTTTTGTTTCCCCGGGGCTTTTGGCCGCTGCGCCTTCAACTTTCTAGGATTTTCTTTGCTGGCAGAACGGTTGGGAAATAGCGCAGAAATTATTGTTTTTCTTAAGCACATAATTCCAGAAGCCGAGACTTAAGGAAAACGTTACAAATTATGGGACTTGCAATAAAACTGCTGCAGCCCCACCAGGAATTATATTTTCCCTCTTGGTGACATGCAGTGTAGCAGATCCCCCCTCTGGCTCTCGGGGAGCGCAGCCACAGCTCCCACGGCTGCCACCTCGCCCGTGGCAGAGGGGCCGATCGCGACTGAGCTGCCAGAGTCGGGCCCCGACAGCCCCAAGGCTTGTGGTGGGTTCTGCGACGGGCCAACAAAAAACATTCGGGGGGGGGGGGGGGAACAGGTCACGGGCAAGCTCTGGCAAAGCAAAAGCAGAGGCAGAGAGGAGCTCCCCCCCCCCTCAGCAGAGCCAGCCGCCCCCCGGCTCTTCTCCCCTGAAATCGTTTACATTTTGCAGCGGATGAGAGCGGCCGGAGGCGCGGGTGGGGCCGAGCCCCTTTCCCCGGGCCGAGCCTCTTTCCGCGGGCCGAGCCCCTTTCCCCGGGCCGAGCCCCTTTCCCCGGGCCGAGCCCCTTCCCCGGGCCGAGCCCCTTCCCCGGGCTCGCTGTGGGGACCGCGCCGCTCGGGGCAGGTGCGGGCGAGGGCAGAGCGCTGCGGGTCCCGCAGCGGGGGGTGGGTGGTGGGGCACAGCACCCAGCCGCGACCCCAGCCCCTGCAAACCCCCGGCGCGGGCCGGCTCCCAGCCCCAGCCCCAAACAGCTCCCAGTTTCACTCTCCTCCCTGGACTGGAGTTACTGGTGCGCTAAATCAACGTGTGCGTGCTCCGGCTGTTTTGATCGGTGCCACAGGAGAATGTGGGTGCGGGGCAGGGGCTGGGGGCTCTGGGGGCGGGCAGGGACAGTCCGTGGGGTGACCGTGGTGAGGGGACAGCGCCGGGCTCAGTTTGTCCCTTTTCAGTAGTTTTTTTTCTTGCTCCGCACGGAGCTCCTCTGCTCCTGCAGCCTGGGAGGGCAGCAGCCGGGGTATCGGAAGGCTGCTCCTTCCCAAACACTGTGGTTTGAGGTTTTTTTCCTTATTTTTTTGCTGTTAGCTCCTTAGCAAAGCCCTGCAGCTGGGCAGCCGCGGGGATCACCCAGCAGAAGATGATATTCCTGTAGGACCATCCCTTTTGCAGTAAAAACTGGAGCTCGCCTTTCCTCAGTTCCTAGGATTTTTTGGGCAGGGAATCTGAAGTGGCGCTTTGAAGGTGAGCGCCCAGCTCCACAGGACCAAAGCACCCCGAGATGGTTGTTTCTGGGGTCAGAGTGTCGACACAGGCCCCCCTTGAACTGCCCGCAGGGATGCTGCAGCGAAGCCTGGCTGGGGTGACCAGCACAGCCCTGGCACAAGCATGCCCATACCACTGGGCACCCCCAGGCACCCCACGGGCACCCCACGCCCCTGCCTGGGCAGGGAGAGGTGGGATGGGGAGGCTGAGCTCGGCCAGCAGCTCGCACCCAGCGGGGCTCTGTGTGGGGTGAGGGCAGGTAAGGCAGAGGGGGCAGGCAGGGGGGCCACAGGGTGCGTGGGGCGCCTGTTCCTGCCGCTGTGCCGGCTGGCTGCACCCAGCTGCGTGGCTCGGATGCTGCCTGCAGATGGTTTTGTTGAGGGGGTGCGGAGGGTAGGGCGCTCCTTGGGCGGCCCCACTCCCCCCCCTCCCACTTCTTACCCCAGAGGTCGGGGCGCATTGGGGTGCGTTGGTTTCTTCCCAGCAGCCAGCTGGGATGTGGCAAATGGCAAGTTGTTCCCAATCCCAATTGAGGCACAAACGGCAGGAAAAGTGGAGCAGAGGGAATTAAAAGGCCTCTTCTCCCTTTGTGTTCTTGCCGGCAGAGGGAAGGAGGTGTACTAGGAGGTGTACTAGCGGTTGCCTGCAGAGGATTTGTGAGACTGGGCTGTGAGCACCTCTCACTGGGTGTGTGGGTGCAGTCAGCACCCGTGGGGTCCCTGCCTGAGCACCCTTGCCCTGGGTCACTGGGGTCTACTTGGGATGTGATCCCTGGGCATCGCTGGGCCCAGCCTTGAGCAGTGGTGTGAACACACTCCTTTGAGCAATTGGGAGCTCTGGGCTTTCGGTGTGGTCTGGCATCACCAGGGTGCGTGGCTGGGGACACCAGACCTGCCGGGGACACCAGACCTGCTGGGGCTGCGTGACCGGGTCTGGGGGATCCTGGCAGGAGCATGCACACATGCTAACTGTGGCCATCTCTATTGTACCCCTGAAGTCAGGAGCTGCCCCGAGGCAGCTGTCTGCTGCCCAGAGGAGTGCGGGCAGGCTTTCTGGAGCAGGGGGCCACAGCACCCCTTGCCTCAGAGGCTGCCTCTGCTGCCCCGCTCCCAGCGAGATGCTGTTTTCATGAATAAAGAATGAGGGAGGAAGCGCGGGGCGGCTCCCCTGGGAGCACATTCCTGCTCGCCCTGGAAATGCTGCTGCTCCCGGCGAGGCTCCCGCGTTTCCAGCCTGCCTGGGGAGAGTTTGGGAGGTGCCCTGGCTCTCCGGGGGGGCTGGCTGGACTTCCAGCGGCCCCAGGATAAGTAGGCGAAAGAGAGGCAGAGGTAACAGCTGAGACACAAAAGCAAGACCCGCCTGCTGTCAGCAGGGACGCAAACCAGCGGAGGTTTTTTCCCTTTGATGCTGTCTGCTGTGCTCGCTGGCAGCTCTCCTCCATCCCTCTCACTGCCGTCCAGCTCCCAGCTTCCAGTGAGCTGAAGCTCTTCCAAGGGTGGGCCGGGGCAGCAGCCCCCGGGAGCGCAGCGGGGCAGTGCGGCCGGACAAGCTGCTGCTGCAGAGAAGCACCTGCTCCCTCATGTGCTGACACATTCTTGGGTTTCCTTTGGGGTTCAGAGAGAACATCTGCTTTGCTACAGCTGGGAGACTGCGATGGGGCTGTCAGAGTGACTCTGACAGTGGGATGCTCTGGCAGAGCCCCTCAGCCGTAGCTGATACCCGGCAGGGACGGGCAGCCTCCTGCGCCAAAGCTGGTGCAGCCCCGCCGTGGGGTGCAGTGTGCCCAGTGGGACCTGCCAGATGTGCTGCCTGTGAAAAGGACAGAGATTTGCAGAAAAGAAGCATGTGTGACCTCGATGCAGATGAACCAGGGTCCTGAGGGGGCTGTGGGGTCCCAGGCTCTGCAGAAACAAGGAAATCCCAGGGCTGGTCCAGACTCAGGGGTCATAAAAAGGAAAGTGGGTGTTGGGCCCCCTTGTCTGCCTGGGCTTCACGAGCTGTCCCCTCAACCCACAAGAGATGCAAGATGCTTTATCCCCCAGCCCATTTTGCGGTTAAAGCCAAATCTCTTCCTTTCCTGCAATTCCCAGAAGCTCTGAGGGTGACACCAGCAAGGCAAGACCCAGGGCCAGGCACCTGAACCTGCTGTGTCACATCCATAGTGTGCATGGCTGGGCTGGGAGCAGCACAGCCTGCCCGTGGCTTTCTGGGAAGGTCTCCCCAGTGCCCCCCAGTCCCTTTTGGCCACCAGTTTCCCCCTTATCATTTTCTCCACGCTGCGTGGAAGCACTGGTCTGCCTCCACGAGGGTTCATTGCAGCTTCTGCCCTCTCTGCTCCCCAGCTGTGCGCGCAGACAGGATGCGTGGTGGGAGGAACAAGTTTGGACCCATGTACAAGCGAGACCGTGCCTTAAAGCAGCAGAAGAAAGCTCTGATACGTGCCAATGGCTTCAAGCTGGAGACTGTGCCTCAGATCATGTCCCCAGTGCAGAACGACTACAGCCTGTCCTCCACCATCCACAGCATCCATGCCATGTCCAAGACCTTGCCGCCCAACCCTGCTGCCCTGACGCCCATCGACTACGAGCGCAGCCCCTATGGGACACCCTCCCTGGGAATGACTGTGCCCAGCCATGTGCCGCTCTCTGGCTACCACTACCCCTCCTTCCCCAACCGCACCATCAAGTCCGAGTACCCGGACCACTACACAAATGTGCACGAGTCCATGCCTGCCTATATGTACCCAGAGACCTACCCGAGCAGCTCCCCCCCTGACATCCCCGATGTCATCGTGAAGCTGCTGCAGCTGGAGCCGGATGAAGACCAGGTGAAGGCGCGGATACTGGCCTGCCTGCAGCAAGAGCAAGGCAAAGGCCGGCATGAGAAGCTCAGCACCTTCGGCCTTATGTGCAAGATGGCTGACCAGACCCTCTTCTCCATTGTGGAATGGGCACGGAGCTGCATCTTCTTCAAGGAGCTGGAGGTAGGAGCCTGGGCAGGGGGGAGGGATGGATGCTGCACTGGGCGGGCAATGGGAGGCAGGTAGGACTGGGGCTGAAATGCCGTGAGGATGGGATGTTGCTGTGGGCAGGATTGGGGCTGAAATGCCATGAGAACGGGATGCTGCTGTGGACAGGTTTGGGACTGAAATGCCATGAGGACGAGGCAACAATGCCTGTGGGCATGAGCCTTGGGCTGCCAGGCCTGCAGATCTGCTGGTGTCCCACCGTCCTGTTCCTGGTCCCTGTGTGGCAGGGCTGGAGGCACCCGGGCCCGGCTGCAACACTGGAGCGATTCCCGCTGTTGCCACAGGACTAATGATTTCAGATTCATCATGGCAGGGGCAGGTGTGGAAGCAATTGCAGGCAGAGTGACTGTGGTGTCAAGCTCAAGATATAATGGAAAAATGTAACATTGAGGAATTATAATTGAGACAATTCTCATCTCTGCCTTTAGGAAGAAAATGGATGCTGTCAGGTGGGTGCCTATTAGCACCAGGCAGCCAGGGCAGGGCTGGCTGGGGCAGGGGACATCACCAAGCCTCCCCCAGAGCTGCTTCTGCTGCTGGCAGCCTGTGAGCACACTTGGCTGGGGGACAAGGAGCTGACCCCCATCACGCCAGGCCATCCCCTCTAGCAAATCTCCCCAAATACTGGGGCCAAGGGGTGGATTAGTGGGGGTGGTACAGCCTCTGCCATCCTGCAAACCCTGCCAAGCTTTCAGATGTTTTCCATTCATGTCCTGGGCTGACCTAAGATCCAAACTGGTGCAAAAATGGGAGAGAAAATTTTCCAATGTGGCCAGACCCCAGAGAACCATGTCCTGGGATGGCTGGGAGACCCGGGTGCCTTCCTGTGCTTCCAGCGTGAGGCTGTGCTACCCGGCCCTGGCCAAAACCATCTTCTTCCCGCAGTGCCATGGGGACCATGCCCCAGCACAGGGCCAGGCTCTTCCCCATGCCCACCCCGCTGGGTGCCATGGGGCCGAGTGTGGCAGAGCTTCAGGGCCCAAAATAGCCCCAGGCTGCCAGAACAGTGTCAGGAAATGGCATTGTGGGGGTGGGTCAGGTTCATTTCAATCATATCAGTGTCCAGCCTGGATTTTGGGAACAGGGTGGTTGTTGTTTTGCAGGAGATATTGTAAACTGTGTAAATTCAGCTCCCGGCTGCAGTGCCGTGTAGCCTTGTAACTCCATTGTCAGCCTGATTGCGCCACCAAAATAGGCTGTTTCCGTGTGAATCCGTGTTGGCGGGTGCTCCTCCTCACGCGGGCTTGGGGGGGACGGCAGTGCTAAGGGCCTCACCTGAGCAGCACCACGGGTGTCCCACCAGGAGCGGGGCATATCCCCCACTGTGACCAGCGCGCAGGGTGCAGTGCCCAGGGATTGGGGCTTGGCTGGGCATTCCCGTCTGTCACTGCCATCACCACTCACACCTTTTGCCTTCATCCGTGCGGCAAGCATGGGGCAGATTCCTGCAGGACCAGGGACTGCAGGACACCACATCCCACCCTGACTCCAGAGGGAGCATGAGAAAGCACGGTTGTCGCTGGCCTTGGCTCACTCCCATGTGCTGGCTCGGTGGCGCGCAGTGTAACCGGGCAGGTCCGAGCCCCCAGCACAGGGCTGTGGTGCTCAGGCCCCTTTGTGCACATCCCCCCAGGGACGATGCTGGGGCTGCCTGCCGTCCACCCAGCACGGCACATCCTCCCCAGTGCAGAGCGGTGGCTTTCCCTTGGGCACATGGAGAGAAGCCATTGGAAGCAGGGGTAGGTCTACAGCTCCTGAAACCCTGTTCCTGATCCTGCCTGGCACATAAAAGCAAACAGCTGCTGGGGCGGTAAATGAACTCCTGCTAGTGCAGAGTTTACGGCTTTATCCTAAAGCCTGCTAGCACAGAGTAAAATCGCGATCTCGGAGATCGATGGTTGTCATGCAGGCAGTCTGCGCTGGGTGCTCAGGGCTCGTCGGAGCAGGGGATGCCAGCAGCCCTCTCCATCCCCTGGGAACGTCTGCCTGAAGGGAATGGTCCCCATCCCCAGCCAGAGAAGGGCTGTTGGCCGAGGCTCCGCAGGGATCCAGGCTGGAAGGGCACCATGCAGGGACATTGCTCCAGGGCATCATGCCGGGCTGATGCCAAGTGGAGAGGGGGTGCAGGCAAGTGAAAGGAGGGTGCAGGCAGATGACCCCATGCATGGTGTCCCCTGCCTGAACACTCCCAGCACCCACGTGCCTCTGCCACAGGGCTGGTTTGCAGACAGCTGATTTCTCCTTGCAGGGAGCCTGAAGAGCAGGGAGCAAACCCCTGGGGGCACGGGGACCCGCTGGCTCATGCCTGGCCAGGGCAAGCCCTTGTTCCCTGCCCAGGGAGAGCGGGAGCAGGTCCCCCCTGGAGCCAGCAGCTCTTGTTCCTGTTTCCATGCCCATTCCCACACTAGCAGTCCGACAAGGGGTAGTGGCAGACCGTGTGCTTTGCCATCTCCTCCTGGCAGAGTGGCTGGGGTGGGGGGTGTTGGCGAGACCCCCCCCCGGCTCCACCACTGCGCCCAGGGAAGGAGGAGGGTGATGGGATAATGGCCTCTTGACATCGGCTCACACGCCACGTCTGCCCGCAGGCGCTGGGCAGTCAGATTGAAAACAGATTTAACTTCCCAGATATATCGTTTCATTTAAGGGCCAGTAATTCTGTCAGTCTGCCACTGACAAACGAGGGTCCCCATGCCAATCCGCCGGGGAGACTGATGTCGTGGCGTTCATCTCGTGTCACCAGGCAGAGAATTACGGACTGCGCTGGCCTTCGGAGGCAAGACTAATAATGCCGCACGGCAGAGGGGGATTTGGGGGCCCGCTTGTTTATCGAGGGCCGGCCAGGCAGCCGCGGCGTGAGGCCGCGCGGGCGGAGGTGGAAGAGGTCAGCGCTGACGCCCATAAATACGAACTTTAACTGAGTCTAGATGAGATGTGTCAGGACTGAGGGAAGATTTGCAGCATCTCTTCAGGAAGAAAAATATGGGCCGGGGGTGAAATATATTTTGTTAGGTCGTGAGTCTCAGGCAACTTTGTCCTTTCAGATGTAATTTTTTTATATATATATGGAAAGAGACAGACAGAGAGATGTGCATACACAAGCACATTTGCACACTCACATTGTGTCTGGTTTCAGTTTGGTTTATATACATGTATCTTGCACAGCCGGGTTTATGTAGGTGTTACTGCCATCCATACATATAAATATCATGCACACAGGGGTGCAGTGACCTTTAGATTGGGATGAGCAGCCAGGAATGTTAAACAAATTGCCGTGGTTTCAGCCCGAAGGCTGGGCTGGCTGAGCGTGGCGGGTCCCCGTGCTGGTGGAGGGGCACGGCACGGCTGCGGGGAATTGGGCTGATGGCAGATCCCCTCCTCGACCCCTCCTCGCTGTGGGGCCAGGGCACACCACCCTCCCATGGGCAAGCACCAGTGCGGGGATGATGCTGAGGGCAGCACTGTTCCCATGGACCAAGGGGTTCCTGTGGGTCGCTGGGGCTGTTTGTGGGGCTGCTCTCCCTCACTTCTCATTAGAGATCCCAGAGCCACGACGAAGCCTATTTGAAGTCAGTTGCTTCTCTGCCTTTAGCATGTGTGGGTCATCTTGACCCCATCTCCTGGCCAACAGCCAGAGCGTTTTTGGCAGATTTAAAATCTTCTGGTTGTGGATGCTGCAGCAATGTTTAGCATCCTATGCACTGGGGGAAATGTGATGGCTTTTCCTGCCTGCTGGTGTCCTGGCTGGCACAGCCCTGCCCTCGCTCCCGGGGCACACACACACAGCACCATGATGCCCACCCAGCCTTGCAGCAGGCTGCCTGCAAGCCCCAGCAAAAAGCAGTAGCCTGGGCCACAGGAATGTGCTCTGCCAGCATGGGATAGGAGATGAGGTGGTCTGCCATGCTGGTCTTGATGGTTTTTTGCTTTAAGATGCCCATTGCAGTGGTGTCTGGACAGGGGGATGGGGACCCGCATTGACCATTAACACCTTAGACTTCGTGGGGTTTTGATTGTGGGTGGCTGGCAGACGGTAATCAGCTTTCGTACTTCCCAGTAGCCAAGGTAATGGGTGCTGCTCGCACCCAATAATTGCCCAGGCTGTGGCTCAGGATGCTGGTGTGTGCTGTGCACCTGTGTGGGAGCTTCTGGGGCAAATCCTGCACCAGTGATCTGGGAGGAGGTCCAGAGTGCATCCCTGGGGTGAAGGCAGTTGGAGGCATCCGAGCACTCCTCGTGCCTGTGGTGTGCTGAAGGTGGGTGGGGAGAGGTGGGGGACTGGTGTTCTGGGACCTGCCCAGAGCTTCCAAGCAAAGAGGGATTGCTGGTGGATCACTTTGGTTAATGCTGCAGAGATGTCCGAGGGCAGATGATGGTACCTGATGTGGGGGATGCCCTGGACCAGCCGTGCACGAAGCAGCGAGCACAGCAGGACTGTGCTGTCCCTGTGGGGGTTTGGCTGCAGGGTGCCAAGGCACTGGGGTGGCCTGGGCGCATTCTGTGGGGCCTCAACACTTGCAGGGACTCACACCTACAGACCCAGGGAGGGTTGCAGGAGGTTTAAAATTACATCTGCATGTGGTCCTGCAGCCCTGCATCCCGGCAGCACTGCCAGTGCCTCTGCTCTCCCTGCCTCCCCTCTGGCCCTTGGCCCAGCCCATCGGCTGCAGGGAAATCCATTTCTTTGTGGGTCACAGACCTTCAGCAGCAAGGCGCTTTCGGTGGCCAAGTGGCAGGGGAGGGCTCACCCTGCAAGGCGAGGGTTTCACTGCCGTGTTTTGTCAATGGGTTAAATGCTCGCTTTAAAAAAAAAATATATAAAAAATTAAAGACAGCTTGCATCAGGTGCTTGATAAAGCACTCTTGTTGAAAAGCCTTGACATTAAAAGAGGAAGATCCTTTGCTTAACTTTTAAAGGCGAGAGTGTGCGTGCCGCCTCACCGGGTGGATGGATTGACTCCGCGTGGCCGCCCATTAGCAGCCCTCTCCTCCTGGGAGGCCAGGCTGGTGCTGGGCAGGGGGGAGGCGAGCTCCAGCCCGGAGCTGCCTTGCAGTGGAGCCACACTGCTGGAGTGGGGCCATGGGGGGATGCCCACCGCTGCCCCAGCCTGAGGCAGGGGGATACCCAGCTTGGTGCTGGGGCGTAGGCAGGGCTGGCGTCCCTGGAGGGGTTCTTGAGTCCTGCCCAGACTCCAGAGCCCCCAGCTTGCCCTGTTGTGCTCCCAACCATATCCCCCAATGCCATGGCCACATGGCTCCAGGGCACTGGGATGGTCCCAGGAAAGGCCACAGCGTGCTGGCAGGGGAACAGCCATGCAGCTGCCATGCAGGGCAAAATGGGCTGCAGGGAGGTGCTCTGCCGAGGGAGCTGAACCTGCCTGCAGAGTCTGGGAGAAGCTGATCAGTAATTTTTAAAGGAAGAAGTTGAAATGCTTCCTTCTAGAAAAGCTGACTTTTAAAAAACCATTTTCAAGGCAAAACCTTCAGTCTGTCCCTTCTGGAGTTCGTCCCGCTCTGGAATGAGGCACAGGAAGGAGCTTCCAAAACAATGCTGCGACTCAGCCAGAGCAGAGGAGCTCGGCACCGGCCGGGAGCATGCGGCTGGGCTGGCAGCACGCTGCGAGCTGGGAGCCCAGCTCCCTGCGAGGGCTGGCCGCAGCTACAGCCAGGCCACTCGCCCTGGGACAGAGGTCATCACGAACGCAGAAAATCTCCATTTTGTTTTGATGCAGAATGAGCTTTTCCCCAGTTCTTTGTTCAGCAGCTGAACAGAAACCTCAGGGTCCGTATTGCTGGGCTGCATACCGTGGCACCTTCACCACTTCGGGCGGTGTGACAGTGAGCCCGGCCTTGGCAGCCCCGTTGCGCCCATTGCACTTCGCCGCAGGCAGGTTTTGTGCTGTCGGGGAGGAGTGGGCACCGCAGCCCCAGCCGCTGTTGCTGCCTTCTGTGCTGCATCTCCCTCCTCGTGCTGCTGCGCGTCCAGCTCTGACCACCCACCGCACTTGAGAAACAAATCCCCGCGGCTCACAGGGAGTGTGGGGCTCTGAGACCATAAAGCTCTTTCTCATCTGACTTCTATTCCTTTTGCAATCTCCCAGCACTGGTTTATTGCAGCCTCTTCAACAAAACGAGAGTATTATCCAGTCCTGTGATACTGCATCTGTCTTCCTTCTATTAAAGGCAGTGACCACAATGGCACTGCAGAGCTCTTCTGCTGGCACTGAATGTGCTCTGCAGGGAAGCGTTACTGATAACCCCAGCCCTTCCCCTCCACCAGCCTTGCAGGAGAGGGGGGCTCCGGGTAGGGCAGAGGTTCAGCTATTTACAGAAAGGTGTTGGGGTCCCATGGACAGCAGTGCTGAGGGGATGAAGCCAGTGACCTGTGGTGGTTCTCAGCGGGGTGGTGGGGAAGGCAGGTGGATGGTGTCCCTCCTGCCTGCCCCCTGAGCTGGGGTGGCAGCATGTGTCTGGCCGTGGCTCCAGGCACAGGATCCTGGCAGGGCTCTTTGTTCTGCCAAGTGCAGCCGTTGGCTCTGGCAGCTCATCGTGCCCATCGCTGGCACTGCCTGCAGCCTACTGGCTTTCCCACAAGACCTTTGGAGGTCCCTGCAGTTTGTGTCCTGGGTTGAGCTTCTTACCAGAGGCATTCGCAGTCATGTATTTGAAAGCATAGCTGTGGACGCTTCTACCTGTGCCTGCACGTACACACCAGCACTCGTGCAAAATGAGCATGGGATCAGGTGTGTGTTGATGCGTGGGCAGGGAAGAAGCTGGCAGCTGCAGGGCACAGTGATGCCCCATAGCTGGCAGCTCCTTCATGCCAATGCTGCACTGAGGCAGCTCTGTGGGCCCCCCCACCCCCCAAACCTGCCATCTCGGGCAGGGAGGTGAGGATGGGTACTGTTTTGTTTCATTTTAAAGTATCCAGAGGGGCTGCCTGGAGACACAGGGCCTTTGTGCAGCAGCCCTGCATTCCCTCCCGCGTGGGGATGTGGCCAGCAGTCATTTAGTTAAAGATTTGTGTGCTGTCTGGGGAGGAAAACCCATGCTGATAAGAGCCAGCAAGTGCCACCGAAATG
Source organism: Falco punctatus (assembly GCF_963210335.1). Classification (NCBI taxonomy): domain Eukaryota; kingdom Metazoa; phylum Chordata; class Aves; order Falconiformes; family Falconidae; genus Falco; species Falco punctatus. The sequence goes on from NC_137589.1 coordinate 42,942,941, forward strand.
TGCCGAGCTGCTTCAAAGCTGGTGCTGTGCAGCTGCCTGGCTGGTCTCCTCTCCTCCAGCCCTGGGACCTCCTTGCTGGGGGTGCAGGTCCCTCCCTGCCCACCCGAAAGGACCCGCCGCTGAGCTGGCCTCCCATGGGATCTCTGCAGAGCATGGGGTCGGTGCTGTGTGGGTGCGGTGCAAGGCGTGCGGGGGGCATCAGCCTGCAGCTGCCTCCTGGCTGCAGGGTGCTGGTGGTTGCAGTCCTTGCTATCGAGGTTAACTGGTGCTGTGGGCATCAGTCTTGCCATCCTCTCCTCCCACCCGCCATGGAGGTGATGGAGGTCATGTGTGGGACACCAGCAGTGAGGTGAAGTGGGGCACAACGACCAGCCCAGTTACATGCTGGCAAGGGCAGTCACGGAAAAAAGGAGCCAGACCAGGGCTTTGCAATTAACGTTGCATTAATCAGATGCAGCATCTCCTTGCTAGGAGCTCATTCATGGTCAGACTGCAATTTCCACATACACATACATGCATGTGTGATACTTTGGGAAATGCTCTGCAGGCAGCGGGGGTGAGGAGAGCTTCAGGTTCTTAAAAAAATGGGGCTTTTGCCCAGCTGCAAGGATCAAGCACAAAGTCCTGGAGGATGAAGTTCAGTCCCACCTTTTTCTGACAATGATGCCAGTCTGCTAGAAACCCCTTTCTCTTGTGCTCAGGGTGAGACACAGATGGGTCAAGTCCTGCCCAGGTCCAGTGCTAATGTGGCAACATGCCATAGCACCTGATGGTGTGAATTTGAGGCATCATCGCCACAGGGCTGGAGCGTGGAGCTGATCCTCGGACACAGGGCTGGGGGGCAGAGAGGTGGTGTGGGGACCGGGGCAGCCCAGCTCCCTCCTGCCAGCCGGGACAAGCTTGTGCAGCCACAGCCTGGGCTGCCCCGGCGTGGTGGGTGTCAGTGGTGCTGCTCTGGCTGTGTTTCAGGTGGGTGACCAGATGAAGCTGCTGCAGAACTGCTGGAGCGAGCTGCTGGTGTTCGACCACATCTACCGGCAGCTGCAGCACAGCAAGGAGCACAGTGTGCTGCTTGTCACCGGCCAGGAGGTGAGTGCCAGCCCACAGAGACCGCGGTGGCTGCTGCAGAGGTGGCAGTGGGAGCCGGGTGGTGAGGCTGAAGGGGGGGCACAGGTGTGACTTGGCTTACTTTTGCTGCGCTATGGAAGTGCATGTGCAGAAGGTCCAGTCCCATCCCATCTCATTGCATCCCATCCCATCCCACCACATTCTGTCCCATCCCATCCTGTCCCGTCCTACCATCTAGCTCTGGTTCTGGAGAAAAAAAAATTCTCATGGAAAGATCAACAGCCACAGCTGTACCTGTAGAGGCAGGACAAGCGAAGGGCCCCTTCCCTCGCTGGGGGCAGTTTTTGGAGATGTGGGTGCCTGTGATGCCAGCACCCTGCAAAGGGCCCCTCTGTTTTAAGCAGTGCTGGAGAAACAGGGTTCCCATTTCACTCATCAGCCTTTGCTTTGACACCCCTAACTCTCAGTCAGAGCCTTGGGCTGGTGTCTGGCTCCTGCCCTGTGCAGGGTCCACTGCAGTGGGTTTGGGGGGGCTGGCACGCCACGGCTGATGCTGTCCCTGTCCTACAGGTGGACATGTCAACCATCACAGCCCAGGCGGGCTCCATCCTGAACACGCTGGTGCTGCAGGCACAGGAGCTTGTCCTGCACTTGCACTCGCTCCAGGTGGATCGGCAGGAGTTCGTCTGCCTCAAGTTCCTCATCCTCTTCAGCCTTGGTGAGCACTGCCACGGGGGGCACCAGGGCAAGGGGCGGCCACGCTCGGAGGTCACGGCTGTGCTGCCGTGGGGTCTCAGGGGGTGGGAGCGCAGCCGGGGGAGGCACGTGCAGCCCAGGGTCCAGCCGCCTCGCCGACAGGCAATGAAGGGGCTTTGAACGAGGAGCCAGGAGCCAGGGCTAGGACTGGCGGCTCCCCCACCGTGCCGGGGGCACCCAAAGCGTCTCCCACCACTGGGCCGGGCGCTGCCCCCATCCTCGGGAGATGCGGCTGTTGGCTGAGTGGAGCCTGTTTTGGTCCGTCGCCCTCACACCAGGCAGGGAAACAACTGGCTGATACGGCAGCAGCAAAACAGGCGTGTTGATAGATGCAGCAGCCGGGGCTGGCCGTATCTCCCGGGATTTGCGTCAGAGGCCGGTGCGTGGCGAGCAGGGCCTGCGTGAGGCTCTGATTAGGCTCAGCCGCGGAGCCTGCGGCCGGACGAGGTGGCGGGTTCACACGGTCCCACCTCGCCCAGACAAAACACACGGGAGCTGCTGCCAGAGCCTGCAACGTCCCTGGGGCTGCATAGCAGCGCTGCCCTGCTCCTGCCCGTCCCTGCCCCACTCCTGTCCTGCTCCTGTCCTGCTCCTGCCCCAATCCTGCCCCAGTCCTGCTCTGATCCTGTTCTGCTCTTGCCCTGCTCCTGCCCCATCCCTGCCCCAGTCCTGCCCTGGTCCTGCCTCAATCCTGCTCTGATCGAGCCCCACTCCTGCCCCGCTCCTGCCCCGCTCCCACCCTGGCCACACTGCTGCCCCCGTGGGGAGCATCTCCCCATCCACCACAGCCAGGGATGTGCCTCCTTTCCCCACAGGCATCGCTCTGAGGCAGGGATACCCATCTGAATCCCACTGGAGAGATCTCAGCCCTGGGTGGGGTGGTGCAGCTATGGGTGGTGCTGAGCACCACGGGGACCCCAGGGTGTCTGTCTGCCTTCATTACTGGTGCTGACACCTACCCCTTGGCCCCGTCCTGGTGGGAAATCTCACCTCCCGGCACGAGGATGGTGGTGGGGCCTGCCAGGGGCTCAGCTGGCCACCGCACTCCCAGGTCACACCTCTGCCACTGTGGCTGCTTCACTTCCCACACCTCCATGGCTGCTGCTAATTGCATGCACCTGGATGGAGCAGGAACTGGCATTTCCCCAGGGAAACTTGTGCTTGGCTCCCTGCAGTGGCTGGGTGCTGCTGCTGAGCTGGGATGGTGAGCCCAGCTTTGGGCAGTCCTACCTCCATTCCATCTCCATCCCACCCCATCCCTGACCCTATCCCCATCCTTGTCCCAACACCTCGGTCAGTGCTTGCACTTCCTCATCCATGGAGTCTCATCCGGGGGGGCTCTGCCAGTGGCCCTGTGCCAGATCGCCAAGCACAGCAGGCCAGGAGCTCCGCTCTGTGCTGTATGTTTTGGTACTTTGTGCTGGAGGGACAGTTTGCATCAATGTATGTCCCTGTTGCTGAGGAGCCAGCCTACTCCAGGAGCAGCACCGCCACTGGGTTAATGGGGGTTAAGTGGGAGCACTGACATGCTGCAGGCAGTGGGTTCCACTCCCCCACCCCAGGGGCTGGGGTCAGGGACATACAGGCTGAAGGACCCATTGCTTTGGCACTGGTTTGCTGTGGATGTGTCCCCGTTAGCAGGCAGCCACGGGCGCCCGGGGGGCCCGGGCAGGGTGGGTGTCTCAGGGCGTGGGAGCCACACTGCTGTTCTTTCCTGCACCTGCAGCATCTCCTCCCTCAGCTTTCTCTTCCTTCAGAGCTGTTTTGAAATCCAGAGAAGTTAGATACGATAATTTGCTGCTCGAGCAGTGATAAGGTGTGGCACAAGCAGTGCCCAGGCTGGGACATAAATGAGCTGGTGGGGCTTGTGCCCTGAGCCGAGACCTTCCCCGGCTGCTGCCCTCGGACTCAGCACCAGGAGGACCAGTCGCCTCTTGCTGCCCCACATCCCCCCACTGCCCCCTGCCATGGCCCAGCACGGTGAGCAGGAGCAGCGTCCTCCCAGAGCGCGGCCAGCACCGGCGGCTGTGGCTGCTGTGCCAATCGCTGCCCTGGAGCAGCAGCTTTCAGTGAAGGCATGGAATCAAATAGCTGTATTTTCCCATATATCATTTTGCCCCAAATCCAACTTTTTCTCTCCATATTGCAGAGCTCACTTGGAGTAATTTGCCCTTCGCAGGCTCAGCTGTAGAGGATGGGATTGTGTATTATGTGCAGGATGTAATTGCCTTTAACAAGAGAATTTCCACATTTACCACTCTGCCACAGCACAGTCAAAGCCAAGCCCCACTCACAAGAGCTGCCATTTGAGTTCTAAATAGATTTCTCTCCTGAGCAGGTAAAGAGATTTAATTAAAATTAGGGCTTCTCAAAATAGCAATATTTATGAGGACGGCACAGGTTAGCTTTGTTCTACAGAAGGGCTTAATAGAGCCTTAATGGATTGACCTATCATTCGATTTCATGACTTACATTCATGAAGCAGCTACTCTTGGGGAGGGGAGGAAGAGAGGCTTTTATAGCCCACATTCCCTTAAGCGTTTGCAATTTATCAGCGGCTTCTCCCAAACAAAAGGAGCCGTGAATAGGAAGAACACTTGAGGGCATAGAAATAATCCCAGGCATATCTGTATGTGTGATGGGAGGCTTTGTCACAGGACAGTCTTTGCAACTGCTGCAGTGTCTCTAAATGAAGTGAGTCAATGTTATTTGGACAACATTCTTTATTCCTTGCAGGAATGAAAAGATTATTCAAATATTCAATTAAACAGTGAATAGGGTCTTTCAGAGAACCAGGTGAGTTCATCGAGTAGAACTAGCTATTGTTGAGCCAACTCAGGGGATAGATTTGACATTTATCAATATAACTTCTTTTTTTAATGACATGCACAATAACCTTATGCAGATAAAGAGATTTCATAACAACAACCCGGGTAGAAGGGAGACAATAAGAGCAAATGTGCCGCAGGAGTGAAAAGGGAAGGGTGATCTGATAAAGTGCATCTTGGCGCGACGTGCAATGCTTTGTGCCTGTGCCACAGCTCTGGGCTGGCCGCACAGCCTGGCCATGGGCATGGCCGGAGGCTGGGTCTCCCCAGGGGCCCCGCAGCCCCCCACCCAGGGCATGGGCTGGGGGCTCCCAGCTTTGCAGGGCTGGAGCAGTGCCAGGTGCCGTGCCCCCCCCCCGAGGGAGCCATGTGGGGCCATGGACACCCCTGCCCAGTGGCACAGAGGCCCTGTCTGCTCCCTTCTGCTTGGGCAGCTCCATCCCCAGCACCGCGCTTTGCCCTCCCGAAAGCTCCTCAGCCCTCTGGGTACAGCCATGTTCAGCTCCCCACTTGTTTGTGAGGAAATCCAGAAATAAACCTCAAGCTCCCAGCCACCTTGGCCAGAACCTGTGCCCAGATTTCCCTGTTCCCAGCCCATGGTCGGGTTGTGTCCGGGCTGCCAACGCAGACCTGAATTTGGCTGTGCATCAGCGGCTGCTGGACATGGGCAGCAGTGCTGGCAGTGCTGCTGGGCACCTCCCTGCCATACAGTAAATCTGCTAAATCCTCTTGCCCCACGTGGGCTCGGTGCCAGGGTTTGCAGCAAGGTCTCCCACGGGCAGGCGCCAAGATCCCATTGCTGTATGTAGCTGGAGCTGGCTCATGGGGCAGCGCACAGCACGTTCCCCTAAAGCCACCAAAACGTGTCCAGGGCCAGTTTAACAACATGTTGCACAGATTAAAAATAGGTGCTTCCTTCACAGAACGCTCATGGCAACCTGAGCAGCATCCTTGGAGGGCAGACCCCAGCTCAGGCTGCCCCAAAAGCCTGGAGAAACCCTGACCCACCCGCCTGGGTTGTCCCTGCAGCCACCCTCCTGCCGGTGCTGCAGTGGTGGGGTGGCCCTGGGGCTGTGCGTGCCCCGGCTCCTGCACTGCTGCCGTCGGGGCTGCAGGGGCCTCTTGGCTGCCAGACCCTGCCTGCATCTTGGTGCTGCTGCCTGCTGCACAGCTTCCCACCCGGCAGGCAGCGCGATTACGGGGGAGCTGCTTGACCCTGGCGAGGTGTGGAGGATTAGGGTTTCCAGGCTGGTGAGCCCGGTTGCCACACTGGAAAGACCAGGTTTAGGGGGGAATTAATTCAGCCGCTTCCTCGACCTTCAGGATTTAAAGGGGGCTCATGGCAACAGTTCCCTGCGTGTGGGCACAGCTGGTAACACATTCTGGCTTGGCAGCTTCCTGGGGGCAAGGGCTGGGGGGCACTGGCCCTCCTGCTGCCTGGGCCTTTGGGTGTCTATCTTCAGCACTGGGGGGCAGGGCAGGGACGGGGTGTGGGACCCCCTCCTGCCCTGCGGTTTCATGCACAAGGGGCATCAACACAGGCGTGTGGATCCCTCCTGGTGGAGCACAGCACAGGTGGGGCAGACACTGTGTTTGGCACCATTTTGCTATCATCCTTCCCCCTTGCAGACGTGAAGTACCTGGAGAACCACACGCTGGCTAAGGATGCTCAGGAGAAGGCCAACGCAGCGCTGCTGGAGTACACCATCTGCCACTATCCCCACTCCACGGACAAGTTCCGCCAGCTGCTGCTGCGGCTGGCGGAGGTCCGGGCACTGAGCATGCAGGCGGAGGAGTACCTCTACCACAAGCACCTGAGCGGGGAGGTGCCCTGCAACAACCTCCTCATCGAGATGCTGCATGCCAAGCGGACTTGAGTGCGGCCACCAGCACGGACCTGGCAGAGCTTGGGCGCTGCCAGCAGCGTGGCAGGGGCAGGACTTGCGCCCGGGGCTGGCGGACCAGTGCTGCCTCTCTACTCCGCCTTTCTCAGTGATGCTGTTTAACCTGTACTATTGGAAAGGTCCCAGATGGTTTATTTTAGTACACAGCAAGGACATTTGATGGCCGTGGGGCTGTGCGCTTGGCTGCCGGTCTGCCCCATCAGCAGCGTAACCCCTGGCTCCTCTACACACGTGGTGCCCGACCTGTCGCCTGCCCAACCCGGCTCTGCAGCACGAAGGAAGGGTAAAGCCTGTCCTGGTTTTCTCCTGTTTATGCTCCTCTCCTGCTGTCCCAACCAGCCATTTCTCTACCGCTGCCATCCCTCCCCAAACCCTGCCCCATGTCTCAGGGCCCCTCGTGCACAGGGCAGGGGAGAGGTGAGGTAAACCCCCGGGGGTTGTGGTTTTGCAGCGGTTGGGGTGTTCCAAGGCACTGGCACAGAGGCAGAGGATTTCTGCAGGAGCCAAGCAGAATGCTGGGGTTGGGGCTGGATTTGTCAGCCCCACACAGCCGTGTCAGCACCCCAAGGTGCACATGATAAGGTCCCCACTCCCGGGTCCCCGCAGCATCGCTGTCTGCTCTGAGTGCCACTGCTGCCCCGGCCAAGCGAAGGTAGGCAGGGATGGACTGTGCTGAGCCCTTGGCTGAGATTTGTTTTCTCAGTGCTTGCCGGTGCCGGAGACAGCAGCTGTGGCTTTGCAGCCTGTGGCAGCCACAGTGCCTGGAGCTCACAGGTGTCCATGGTCAGCACGCATCTGGAATGTCACAGCTTTGCTGCAGAGGCTCTAAGAGATTCCATACTTGGAGCAGGGGACTGTCCTCAGGACACTTTGGGCCCCTGGCTCTGCTGTTGCACCCTTGGTGCCAGCACAACATCCCCATGGCTGGAAAGCTTTGCAGGTCACAATGCCCAGGTGGCATCGGCACCACCGAGCTGCTTCCCAAAGCGCGAGGACAGGGTGGCCTGGGGACGGCATCCCCGAGCAGTGCAGGTCCTGTCTTGCTCCAGCCCTCAGCCATGCCCAGGCAGCACCTGAAGAAGAGCCAAGGGGCAGGACAGGGCAGGGATGGACCCTGTCCCCTTCCTGCCCAGGGGTGATGGTGGTAGAGCAGCTGGGCAGGAGGGAGGTGCAGAGTCTGACCCTGCACTGCAGGTGCCAGGGCAGCGGCAGGTCCAGGCTGAAAACAGTCCAGAGCTGCTTCTGCACCAACATGTGCCTGGGGGCTCAGGGGAGCTTTTCAGCCCCCTCCTGCATTTACCTGCCCATGTGTGTGGGTAAGGAGTAATAAGAATTGTCCTGTGCTTCGTGCCAGGCTGAGCCCCCAGACCCCCATTGCAGTCTGCCGTGCCCCCAGGTGACAGCAAATGTTGTGCCCAAGCTGCAAGCGAAGAGCTGTCGGTTCCCTCCCACCGGGACAGGGGCTGGCATGCACACCTGGGCAGCGCTGGGGGGCTGCAGCGAGCTGGGACGTGCCACGCTCTTGCTGCTGCTTTCTCTTAGTCTCAGCCATGCTCTCCTCTTCTGCCACTGGGCAGCCCAGCATGGCCCCCCGCCACGGCCGGTCCCCCTGCTCTGCTGGGGCTCCTCAGCACAGCTGGGGTGGGTTCAGGTTTGCTTTCCACGGTGGGTGTTTGCCCCTCACCTTGCACGGGCTTTCGGCTGCCCCAGCTCTGCACAGAGCTGGTGCCTTGAGGAGCTGCAGATGCTGCGCCCGGAGCCGCGCAGTTTGTGGAAGCTTGTTAGATGCAGAAGAGCATGTTTGTCTCTGCTTTTCAACATGTTTGTGCATTTTCCTCCTGAAGTCTGTGGTTTGGTTTCACCTTCTTCTTCATGTGAACTTAACTGGAGAAAATGGTTTGGGAGGTAAAAGATGTTTTATTTTCAGAAAATGAAAAGTGTCCTTAAGTGTCTCTCTCTCTCTTTCTCTGTGTCTCTCACATCCTTGCCTCCCTCTCATCCCCCTCCCTCCCCACTCCCCACCCTTCCTTCCCAGGCGGGAGGTTACCAACTTCCTTGTCAGGAGCAAACCACTGTAATAAATTTTGCAGTTCATTTAAAAAGGCAGACTTTGTCTTTTTGGACTGTCTTTCTAACCCTCCTTGTCCGTGCTGCCCCCTCCTCCTGGCTCCCCACGGGCAGGCGGGATGCCCTGCCTGGCGCTCCCATGGGAGAGCAGTGCTTGGCCCAGCACACGCCGGGTGCCCAAGGGTGTCCCTCCTGGAGTGCCACCTGCCTTTGGTGTGACCGGGACACCACAGCTGTGGGAGGGGGGTCGCTGCTGTGGTGTGAGTCAGGATCAGGTTCAAAGCACTGCTGGGAATTGCCATAGTGACTCTGAGTGTGTTCTGCAAGTGAGCTCACGAATGACAACATTTATGGGCAATTAGCTTAGACTCAGGATTTTTCATGTAGCCCTTGGTGGTCACTGTGGCCGAGAGCCCCCAGTGTGCCATGCACTGCGGCAGGGAGCAAACCCACCGCAAAGCACAGAGCCCTGCAATGGGTTTGATGCCCTGTCTGTGGCATTTCAGTGCTGGGAAGTGCCCCATGCCCTGGCTCTCCCCAGTGCCAGCAGCTGGGGATGCTGCTTGGCTGACTCCGATAACTGGCACGATGGTCTGCACGCACACCTCGCCCTCCTGACCAGCACGGGGCTGCTCTAGGGCTTCGGTTCCCAACAGCACGCAAATACCTGCTGGCTGGCACATGCTGTGCTGAGCCCAGGGAAGGTGGCGCAGTGCAGGACACAGCACAGGGCAGCGTGCAGTGCCCTGGTCCCCTGTACCGTGGCCAAACCGCCCTCCACTGCATCCAGCCATGTATAGCCGCAGCGTGTGGCCGCGCCTGAACCGCAGCACATTCCCGCGGGTACATTGCAACAAGGAGAGAAGGTTGCCTTTAAAATCAGCATTTACTGTCATCATAATCAGCAAAAACTCCAACATGTTTTACGTGCTCTAAACACTAGGGAGCTAACAGGAGAGCCAGTTGGATGTAAAGAACAGAGGAAGAGAAAACACAACCCAGCTGGCGAGGGGCCACGCCAGCCGGGTGGGAGCCCCAGGAGGAGCAGGGAGAGGATTTTTGTCCTAAACAGCAGAAGATGCTATTGAAGTCAGCTGGTTTAGAGAATGCTTCAAGCCAGCTGCTGTCTTCCTTAGCGCATGTGCTTCCCGGGTGGCCGGTCCCCAGCCCTGCCCCGGCAGAGCGGTGTGCTGAGCCCGGGGAAAGCGGCAATCCTCACCGGGACGGGAGCACGGGTGCGCTGCCTGGGCATGGCTGCTGTGGGCAAAGCGGGGCTCACTCCTGTGCCGCCTGCTCCAGCTCCCCCAAGCTAAACAAGATCTACTGGCAGCAGTGACAGCAGTGCACAACACAGGCTGCCGGCGGTGCTTGGGGCTTGGCTGCCCTGGCAGAGGCGGCCTGAGCCACGGGGCCCTGGGCCGGCACGCAGGCTGGGCAGGAGTCACAACCAGTACCCACCTGATGGTTGCCCACCCCTGGGGAAGAGCAGGGCAATTCTCAGCAGCAGACGAAGCCCTGTGAGACCCCCACACTACCCCAGTCCTGCCTTGGTTTTGTCTGCACATGCTGCTAGGAAGAAGCACAGGGCTAACAGCTCTGCCTGGGCTGGGAGAGCCCTCTGCACGGGAGCCAGCTCCTCCGACCCGCCGTCCTCCAGGCTGTTGGAAGAGCCTTGGCGTTGATGGAGCCCATCACCCAGAAACTTCTCAGACTCCTAAAGCAAAAGAGAGAGGGTCTCAGCTGTGTCGGCGGGGAGGGGAGGGCAGGGGTCCCTCCGAGGGCAGTGGGTGCACTGGTGGGGTCCCACAGCACGCTGGGAGAAAGCACAGACCAAACCTGCTGTAGGACGGCACAGTGGGAGGAGGCAGCCGCTGCTCTGGCCCAGCCAGCCCTGCCTGTTGCCACTGTGGCTCTGCCATCACATGGACACCTCTGCCCTTTAGGGGTCTCTGAAAGATGGTCCTTACAGCAGGGAACCAAAGCAGCCTCCATGCATGGGGCCGTGGCCGTAAGGAGAAACCTGTTCTTCCTCTGATCAGTAATCTGCCCACTGCGCACAGCGCCAAGCTCCAAGAGCGCTGAAGAGTGAGGTTTAAATGGATTTAATGAAAATACCAGCACTACCGTGGCAGGGAGCACTGGTGTCGCATGGGCTGCATCTCCTTCCGTTGGGGCATAAGGTACCCTCTGCCCGTTGGGAAGGACCGTGGCACGGATGGCAGCAGTGATCCCACTGCGGGGCAGCCCAGCAGGGTCAGTGCGGGGGGTGCTGCATTTCTCCAAGTCCCCACAACACTCAGGTGCTTTACTGGCTTTGAATTCCGAAGAATATAATTCCAAAATAATTTCCTTATTATTTTAAAACCGATCTTATTTAACGTGGTATGGTGAGAGTTGCAGAATTACTCAATATTGATCAGAGAAAGGCTGGGCCATGGAGACAAGATCCATGTTGCTATGTGTGGCTTAGCAACATATAAATGTATTCAAACAGAATAATGAAATTATCGTGGGGAAACAAAGCAGCCATCACTTGAAGAGATGGAGGATGTGGAGGCCTCTTGGAGCTCTTGTTTGCCAAGACAAGGAAGACAGTACTTATTGTTTGTGCAAATATGTGAACACCCCCGGCCATCCCCTGCTTATATAAAGGGTGTAATGAAACCGGGCAGTGCGCTCGCTGCAACGTGCAGCTTTGTACAGCTGGGCTGGAGCTCATTACTGCAGAAACGTGCGGCCTCTCCGAGTGAATTGAGTCCTTGCGGGGGGAGCCCCACTATTGGGGGTGGGGAGTCGGGGAGGGAGCCCACGCCTGCCTCCCAGCCACAGCCATGCTCCAAATGCATTTCTGTGGTTCTGAAACAGGCCTGGTATTTACCTGGATTTTATCCACCCTCATCCTCACACATATTAAGGCACCATTGGGAGCCCATCCCACCTCTCCCCACGGACCCACTGGCTGCCTCTTGCGCTTGGAGCCAGCGCGATGCCACGGCTCTCACAGCACGGCTGAGGCTCTCGAGCAGAGAAGTGGTGGATCCCCTCCCAGATCCAGCACAGCTTTCCTGAGAGGTTGCGAGCAAGTCATTTAAGCCCCAAGTCTCCCGCCAGTGCCCAGGGTCCCACGCTCCTGCTGCCCACCAGCTCTGCCCACTGGACTGCAGGGCAGGTGGGCTCCTCCTGGGTCTCCGCAGGAGCTCCTGCAAGCCTGCCACTGGTTCATCACAATTTTCCTTAGAGCTGGCTGGAAATTTTCAAATAAAGATACCTGGGGCAAAATATGTCTCTTTTCATTAAACTATCTGGGAGAAAATATATAGAAGAGAGGAAGTGGTGTCTGTGTTGAAATGATTTGTCTCTTGTTCATCACCGAGCACAGGTTTATGCTTTGCTTCCCCTGGCAGCTCTGATTCCCAAGAGCGACACAGCATTTTGCTGTGTTGAACAAGCTGTGAAGATGGGAGCCTGTGCGAAGCTGAGCTGCCCTGGGGTCTTCCAGGCATTACTACAGCTGGGCATTACCACCTTTTACTATTTTTTTTTAAAGGCTGGAAGCACTTGTCTTTGAGCCCGGCGCCTGGGAGCAGTGCAGCATAGCCAGCATCAGCGGTGTGTCGCACACTGGCTTACACAAGTGTGCAGAGGAGTGCTCTTCTGGTTCAAGGAGATCTTCTCATTCACCCCAGGATGAAGGACTGCCCAACCAAGGGCTCCCTCGCCCCTGGGTGCACGAGGAGCCGCTCTTGGTGCTAGCAGAGGGGGTGGCCGCGCACAGCGCTGCCTTGCACCCACCCGCTGCTTCCATGGCTGTTGTGCATCAGTCAGCATGTGAGGGGGCAGGCACCGAGCCCAGCCTGGTGTCCCCACTGTCCCCTGGGCAGACCCAGGCTTTTAAAAATATACTGAGGGCTTACCTGAGAAAACAAAACCAAACTAAACAACCCGCCTCTTTGCACAGCTGGAGTTTAATTACACATGTGGCTAGATTGAAATATGCAGGAGCAGGTGAGGGTGAGAGTGGGGCGGGGGGACAGAGCACAAATGCACGTGCTGGGTGTAGGTCTTGCTGTCTCTGAGACCCCACTCCTACACCTGAAATGCCGCAGCACATCTACTCCTGGATGCCACCGTTTCTGCCTTGCTCATGTGTCCACTGTGGGGAAGAAAGCTGCAATGCTTCTGGGTGGCATCGTCTCGAAAATAGTCTAAGCATGCCCTGCTTAGACACTTAATGTGGAGCAAAATCAGAAACCTGCTAATGCACTGCTTCTTTTGACAAAAGAAAATGTAACAATGCAGAAAAAATAGTATCAATCCATTCCTGGTGCTTCTTCACTGCACTGTCTGCTTGAGTGACCCCATCCAGAGATTGTACTGAGAGTGCCGAGAGTAATTGGCAGCAGTTGGTAAAAAAATAAAGTGAAATATGCTGCACCCGTACCCGGAGGAGCTGGTGACTTGCCCAAAGCCAGGCAGGGAAGCCGGGGAGGGAGCAGGGAGCTCTGGCTGGCTGGCCTCTCCCCAGCACTGCTGTGAGCAGAGGTCTGGGGCTTAGGAGGGATTTCTGGTTTTAATTCTACCCACCTCCACGGTGACATTGGCCTTTCTACAACCTGAAACAGAAGAAACTAAATGGCTGCTTTTAAGCTCATAAATCCAGTGCTGCCTCAACACCCCACCTTCCCTGGCTTCCCTTCGCTGGGAGCAAGGCACTCCTACCACCCACCAGCACCTTCTGCAGCACCTGCGCGTTTTAAATACCCTGTGGCTGCGAATTGCTGCTGCCACCCCTGAAAGCAGCCCAGGGCCTGCCAAGCAGGGAGAGGTGCTGGTCCCCGCTGCGCCTTGAGGACTGGCCGTGCTGGGGTGAGCAGGCAGAGAGCTCAGCACAGATATCAGCAGGTACCCACCGCCCCTCTGCTGCCTGCCACCTGCGACCTGCAGCTCCACTGCTGTGCAGGGGCCCAGGGAACCGGTGTGCAGCAAGCTGCAGGCACGGACAGGCAGCAAGAAAAGTGTGGAGACATGGGGAGAAACCAGGTGGGTGCCCCAAGACAGGCACCCTTGCCTGAGCCACCAGTACTGCCAGGGAGAGGCAGCACAGGCAGCACTGACAGCACCAGCAGAGCTGCTGGGGCTCCATACCCTCCCTCTCCCTCATCTGTGCAGGGGAACACGGAGCTCCCAACAGCCTGGCCAGGACTGCACCCACCAGGGCAGTTTGGAAATAAAATGAAGCCTGAGCAAAAACCACCTGCCCTCCGGGCAGCGCTCCACCACGCAACCACAGAAACCAGTAGCAGCAGCAACAAAAAATAAAGAACGTGATGTAGGCAAATGTTACCTGAGGACTTGAATGCTGTCAGCTCTACAGCCTGAAAGAGGGGAGAAGGTTTGTTAGCAGAAGGTAGAGGTCTGACTGCTTCGCTGCTGGCACCCCTGCCACGCTGCCCGGGGCCAGGCAGGGGTCCCCAGCACCCCACTGCTGCCCCGCACGCTCCATGCCACGGAGCCATCGCGCAGGCTGGGGACTGGAGCCTTCACCCAGTCCCCGAGGGACGGGCACCTTGCAATGTCCCCGGACACAGCTGCACCTCCCAGCAGCACCCCCAACCTCATGCCCTCTACAGGGACCCCCGAGCCCTGGGGGGACCCAGTGGGCTGGAAACTGTGGTGGGAACCACAGGAAAATCCATGAAAAGTGGAGGGAGAACTTTCTCCCCCACCCCCCGTGCTGTGGTGGAAAGAGCACACACAAGCCTGGACCCTGTGCTTAAGTGATGCTTAATGCTCTGTGAGGTGTGAAATTCCTGCTCCCAGCCCAACAGCAATAAATATCACCAAACAACATTTGAAAAAGCTGAAATACAAAGAACATCTCGTCTGTGTTTGTATCTCCACTCACGCAGTGTTTTGTCATTTTAAGTGTTTTCAAACGTTTTTAAGTAGCATCTTCTCTTCATCCAAACTATTGTGCAGCTGCCAGTGACATTCTTAATTCACCGCTCCTCCAGCGAGTGCCGTGACTCATTTAGCCAGGGAGCAGGAAAAACAGCGCGGACTTATACAACCGCAGAAAGCAGCAGCTCTCGGGGGGGTGGGGGGTGGGGTGGGGGGGGTGGGTAGCACCAGCCCCGGCACAGCTGCGCCAGCCCCCTCGCCGTGAGGATGGGGCTCAGCACCGCCGCTCTCATGCCGGCACCGGGCGAGTGCTGGGAGCAGTGCTGCCGCCCCACAGATGTGCGTGGGCAGGGGGCTGTGCCCCCCTCCCCAGGCAGGCCCTGGCATCAGCTGCACCTTTTGCTGCATCCACCTTACTTAGAAAGGAAACAAATACATTAAAAATGCAATGTTTATGCTTAAGCAACAACGATACAGCAAAGTCCTTGGTGACCCTCACATGGAGGAAAGTGCTTTCTGTCTTTGCCTGGTAGGAAATGCCACGGCCTTGGCATTTAGATCTGCTGCCTCCCAAGGCTCCCGGCCTTAGGAAACTCGGGCCCCTGGGCTAATCCCCTTGGCCCACATCGAGCTTAGCCCTGGTCCCAGTTCACACAGCCAGCACCTGGCTGGCTGAGGAAAGCATCACCTGCGAATGAATCCCAGCCGGCGTTCAGCAGGAGGGGAGGAATGGCACTAACCACAGTATAAATCATGAGAGATACAAATATGGATTTTATTGAGTGGCTTCAAAATGATATGCCAGCTATAGAAGTATTATCTATTGGATAAATAAGAGCTGTCTATGTGACACAGGTTTTCAAAGGATAAATATTAGAGAGGGAGAGAGAGATCCTTCAGTGAGAGACTCACATGAAAGTAGTGTTGGATTTTATTCTGAGGAAATTACAGCACTTGTATGTCAAGTGCACAAGGACTGATGATCATTTCAATAGTGGGAGATGGAAGTGGTATCAGAGTAGTCAAATTTAAATTGTTCCCTGCTTTAGGCCATACCTCGCTGAGCTGTACATCACACTCCGGCAGGCAGCACAACCCAGCCTGCCCTCCCTGGACAGGCGCACTTTGCCCACTGCAGGGACAGCAAGTCCCTGCCCCGGTTTGAATGTGCTGTCATGGGGGAATGTCCTGCCTTGGTCTGTGCCAACCTCCACTCGGTGCTTTACTCCCTTAAATGCTCCTTCTGTTCATGCGTGCCCTGGCTACAATCACCCTCCTGGCACGGCAGCAGGGCTGGTTCCCCATCAGCTCAGGGGTGAGCTCTTGCCTTGGAAACTGGCCATTCTGGGGCCTCACCTTCTCGTACCTGCAGAACATGTGCTCTGCCCCGGTGCCCTCTGCTACCTGCCCCTGCCCGGGCCAGCCCCTGCTCAGGCAATTGCCTCCTGAGCCATGCCCTGCCCACACTGCAGAGCTGAGGCAGGTCACCGGCCAGAGCTCCTGCCTGCCAGCCCACCGCGCTCTCCATCCTCTGCTCCGGCAGAGCAGCAAATGCTTCATTGCATCTGGCCTGATTACCAGGAGTGGCCACTGTGGGCATGAAAGCATGCATCTCAAATGACTTAAATGACTTAAACCAGTACATTGCTAATAATGAGTAGGTATTTTAATAAACCAGAGTCTTCAGGATGTGTATCAAGACCTTGGTTTTGACAGGCAGGTGGCATGTCTGGACTGGCCCTGAGGAGGAGAGCGTGGGTGCTGTGCTAACACCTGCCTGGTCCCTCACCAATGCTCTGCAGCTTCTGTAACGCCCTGGGGCAGGGGGGATCGGCATTACCCTCAGTCTGGGCGCAGGGTGCATGAGTCAGGCAGCTTCTGGGACTTGCACAACGTAAAACACTGAATTTGTGCCAGAGCTGGTAACGCTACCAGCTGCCTCGAGTCCCAGCCCCTCACTGGAACCATCAGACACCAATGCCATTCCTACACAACTACTGTGCTCTGTGCGTGGGTGAAGGTGGAAGAATAACAGAAGACATTACATACCGGTCTCTCGGGTGACATAATTGATGAAATCCCCATCGGAATTTTGGCTCCAAAATTTCCTAGGAGGTGATGCAGCACAATGAGTTTGGAGACTAGAGAGTAGAAATATTCATGCTTTACCACGAACTCAGTGCTTTGTGTCCCCTAAGTATCTCCCACTGAAGCGAAGAGACCCAACAGGCTATCTGCATAATGGCAGCCACAAACTAGTAGGAGCACACAACACCTTTTTTCCCCAAAGCTAACCCCCCTGTTTCCTTCTGCCACCTTTGCCTCCCCTCCTCCACAAAATGCATTTTAAGACACAAACATGGATTCTTGCCTCTGAAGAATGCAATGCTGCATAACACAGTGATGAGACCCCCATGCCCACGCCCATCTAGCCTGCGGGCATGAACTTGACCCCTCTGAGATCCACAGAAGTCCCTGACTTCCCTGGGAACCCTTCATTCTGTGCTACACTTGCAGCACCAGACCCCAAGTGCTCACAGAGGCTCAGTGTGCAAATGAGCTAATGCAGTGCCAAGTGAACATGCACTACAATTCAAGCCTTGGGAATAACATTTTACTGTGTTCTCATCACACAGCCCGGGCCAACAGCAACGACAACCCTCTTTACCTTTGTTGGTGATGTTCTTCACTGGAGGGTCTTTCTGCACAGGGCTCGACAAGGCACTCTCAGCTGCAGAAGGACTCGGTTTCCCTGTCTCCCAGGAGGTCGTGTTTCTTGGACTTGATAAGTAGTTGATGGGATGAGAGCAGTTCTGTAATGACAGGGTAGAGACATGGGACAGTGAAAACTGCAACATGAGTCTTTGCTAGACCCAGGTCCAACTTTAAAGATCGATTTGATCTGCACTGTGGCCCCTGGCACTTTGACTCCCATCCCACCCTGGTACTGCAGGCTGCTATCTAACCAGAGTAGATTGGCTTTGGGTCTGCACTGTCCAACAGGACTGTAAAGAAGGGAGACAAAAAAAATAGAAAACTAAGACTTCTTTCCAACATCATCTCCTCAAAGCAGAGCAGATGTACGTCTAGGGCCCTCCTCTGGTGGCTGCATGATAAATGAAGCGGGCAGCAGGGTTTCCTTGCAACTTACTGTGAACGAGAGTGCTTTCTTCTTGTCCTTCATCCTCTGGATGGCATTCCTCACCTGGAGCAGAGCAAGGACATTAGAGAGGGCTGCAGCAGCTCTAGCAGAACACAAGATCCTCCAACAAGTCATGGAGACCAAGCAACTGCTGCTCCAGAAGCATGGTTGGGGCTATGCTGGCTGTTGCAACTACTACAACCCCAGCTGCCCCCTTGACTGCTAATAAAACAGTTGCCGTGATGAGTGACTGAGCCCCAGCCAGGGGCACCTCTTACCTCGCTGTTATAGACTGCATAGACAAGGAATATGTACAGGCCCTGAAAAGGAGAGAGCACAGGAAGGGTTAGAGATGTACAGCTGGTTTGTGCTACTTCACATGGGAAGAAATGAGTTTGATGAGCACCAGCATGGGTGAGGACTGGGCTGCAAGGGAGAGGCACAGGTGGTGGGCACGGCACAGCCAGGGACAGCTGGGCAGGAAGGACCTTCCTTACAATCACACTTGAGACCAGGCTCTTCACAGAGAGTCCAAAGGAGAGATGGTCCCTGCCTCAGTCCCTCCTCCTTCTCCTCTCACTCCATTTCAATTGTGGGGAGCAGGCATCCCTCGCAGGGCACTCAGCTTCCCGAGCCTGAAGCTCTCCCGTACTCCCATTCACTCATGCATGCAAAATCCCCCAGGAAACACCTCCCTCAGATCTCAGAAGAAGAAGCCATCAGGAATTAATTGCTGGGGGAATTGAAATCTGGGAAGCAGACCTCCCTTCCCACTGACCACTGGCCCCAGGGGGGCTTTTGCCAGCCTCCCGCAGATAAAGAGCAGCATGAAGCCAGGAACAGGTCTTCTGTCCCATGCAGTGACAGACCACAGCATTAATGGAACCCTCTGACCCAAATTCAGTGCGGTACTGACCCAGGGGCTTTGCTCAGCCCCAGCCTGGACAAACCTTCACGCTGGCGTGCCGGGGCTCCGGCAGCACAGCCTTGGCCACCCTCTCCCTGCTTGCCAAACCGGTGCTGTTGCTTGCACACACCAAGGACCAGTGAGCAATGACAGGCTCTGCCACAACTAAGTGCTCGCCCACAACTGTGTGCTTGGGGCCAGTGCAGAATGTGCTCCAGGAAGGTGCCTGGGGCAGGGCTGGAGCTAGCATTGCCTGGAGGCCACAGCCTGGGGCTAATTACAGCTCCAGACCAACGATTCTGGCCTTAAGGCAGTCCTATCTGGCCCACCAGATTTATGTTATATCTGTGGGGTGTTTGTTATCGCAGCTAGATAAATCAGCTGCAGCAAGAAAAGTAATCCATCTTGTCTTCAATGAGCCTTGCTCTTCATCTGCAAGCTCTTGGCAGGCGTTATGGTAGCAGCACCCTGGCACCGTGCCATGACCTGTCCTTCAGCCAGCAATGCTGGTCACTCCCCCAGACCAGATTTCTGGTCAGGCTGCCAAGGCAGGTCTTCCTTGAAATAATCATTCTGGATGAGAGTGGGGAGGGGGGAACGGTGAGGTCGGCTGGAAGGAGAGCAAGGAAGGAGAGGAGGCCCAGCTGCAGCGCGGGCGGAAGCAGAGCTGTGGCTCTGGAGGATCCTACTGCTCACACTCCTGCCTGCGCTCCTGCCCATGCTCCTGCCTGTGCTCCTGCCTGTGTTCCTGCCTGCGCTCCTGCCCATGCTCCTGCCTGCGCTCCTGCCCGTGCTCCTGCCTGCGCCCCAAGTTCTCCCAGCAGGTCCTGCAATGCCCTGTCCCCTGCAGCTCCCCGCTCACAGTGGAGCAAGTGCTGTGTGGCCACAGACGAGAGCACAGCACATGCTGGGACCCACAGAGCAGGATGGATGCTCCTGCCTGGTGTCCGTCTGTCCAGCACCCAGGTCCTGCTGCACCCCACACACCCCTGCTGGGAGCAACGCCCCCTCCAGCTCCTCTCTCACTGGAGATGGGCAAGTGGCTCTGCAAGTCCCTGCCCTGAGCCAGCCTCAGGACCACCCCTCCAGCCTCAGGACCATCCCTCCAGCTCTACAAGTTCACATTCACCTATGTTGTTTCTCAACAGCGGGTACCTCCGGCCAGCACTGGGTGCTCGGCAGGGTGTGGGTGCTGCTACCAGCAGAACGACCGGCCGGAGGGACGGTGCTGCTGCCTGCTCGCCAACCTGCGAGGCAGCTGCCTCCGGTGCAGCACCGCTCTCTGTTGCTTTTCAGTCACTCGGCTGAATTCCTGTGCTGCCTGGCTGCAGCAGGAGTTGTCATGTTTGGTGTCGACGCACAGAGTAACCTTGAAGACAGGCTTCAGTTTCCGCAGATAAACAGAAAGCAGTCAAACAACAACCACCACAGCGGCAAAACTTCCCTGCACAAGACCCGTGCATGAAGGAGCACGCTGGCCCAAAGGACATTCCAAGGTGATCCATAAGACAGCCAGCAAAGCGGCTGAGATGGGATGGCTCTATCCCTGCTTCCTCTCAACTCCACAGCTTCCCACCAGCATTTCTCTGCTGGGGTAAGAACTTGGTAACAAAGGGACAGAGGCAAACAAGCACGGCATATTCACGGACAAACCCTGGGCTGTCTGTCCACACAACAGCCACGGCTCCTACTGAGCTTGAGGAGAAAGAACTAAACCGAAAGCAGCAATAACTTAGAAAGCAAGGGAGGAAAACAAATCCTGATCCAGCAAACACCTCAGCTCCTATCTCACCCAAGGTGGACATTGTCATCGTTTGTGAGAGAGAGCCTCAGGAGGTGTATCATCCAGAGGACACATTTGTTCATGTCAGGTACTATTCCTCGTCTCTCAAAAAGCCCATATGCCCAGCATCCCTGTTACGACAGCCAGCATCCCACAGCCCCTCTGCTGGCATCACGATGCACCAAGGGCTGAGCGAGCCACGGAGGCTGCAGGCTGGGCACTGACATGGCTGGGCCATGGCCAAGGGTATCAGCAGTCACTGAACCAGGGAACTACTTGTGAGATTTCCCTTGCCAGTGCCAGGTGGCAGAGGAAAAAGCAGCCCTGAGTCCTTGTGGAAGTAGCTCTCCTGAAGGCTATCCAAGCCTGAGATCCTCAGCAGGACCCCTCCGGTGTCATGTACATGCTCATGTTTTTAACACAGGAACACTGAAGCAAGGCAGAGGAAGGCTGCCAGGCTGGTGCTGGGACACCGTGCTCTGATATGCCTCTCTGCTGATATTGATGGATTTCACCCAAGCTGAGAAATGCCTTTTTCTCTGTGAACGAAAAAATGCTGGTGCTGTTATCAGCTCTGCTCACCTCATCTCTTCACAGCACTGAGCCTGGAGTTCTCTTCTGCACAGTAACCTAAGCATGGCACGAGGAGGCAAGGAGAACTGATGCTATATTTAATTACAGTTAGGACAGGCCTCCTGCCACCCTTCTGATGTCCCTAATAGCAGAGATGTCCTTGGACATCTCCATCTTCTTGGAGAAGTGGTCCTTGTCTGGCCTTGGAACATGCCCATCAGCGAGACGAAGGATGCGTGTGAGCAGCACCCGGCCGCTAGACCAGCGCCAGCCACAGGCAGCACATCCCTGGAGCAACCACCATCTTGTGCACGTGGTGATAACGCCTGCACTTCACCCTTGGAGAGCTGGGCCAGTGCTACACGAAACCGGCCAAGTGTGCCAGAGGGAAACACCGCGAACTCTGCTGCTCCGTAAGTGAAAGCTACAGCAGGAGCCAATTTTTATTGAATCCAAAGAAAAAAGGGAGATGGGGGTGGTGACCTCTTTGGATTCCAATGGTTTGGAGCGTAGAACCTAGCTGCTCTCTTGACTTGGATCCCCTGGAGCAGGATTTGTCCTCGAGCACTGGGCAAGGGGCTCCGAAAAGTACCTCTGTGGACAGCCGGTGCTCAGGGACAGGGCTGGCGGTGTGGGTGCCTCCAGCGCCACTTGTGCTGGTGCAGCCCCAGCCCCAGGGGCCGGACTGGGCCCATGCCTGGCCCCTGCGCAGGGACCCCTGCCCCCAGCCCCTGCCTCGGGACCCTTCGGCACTGGTGGGCAGTGCGTCTCTAGCTCCATCTACAGCTGCTTGCTGTAGGGTTTGGAAAGCTGCTGCCAAGAAGCGGCTGATGCTTTGAGTCCCAGGTGGTAAGCACATGTTCAGAGACTTTTTGTCACCACGTGTCCCTGAGTTTCAGATATCCTGAGGCCCTGGGAACAGTCCTAGCTCGGCGCAGAACTGAGCGCTCCTGGCTGCTGTGACTAACACAGTTTGCTTTGGTCTCTTAACCACATACAGGCTAGTTACAATTAACTAATTCTTAAAACTCTTTCCATGAAATCAGTCAATGTAGAAGCAAATTCTAAGTATTTCTTTACACATCAGGGTTACTCTCTGCCCTACAGAGATCCCTATTAAACAACATGACTCTGAAGTACAGTAGTCAGAGCCACGGCCCTGGAGGACTGCAACACAGGCAAGTAGCCTTAAAAATGGAGCCAATTGATGCTACCTAGAGAGGAATGAAGCAGCTGAAGAAGACTACATGACTCATCCAAGGTCTTCAAACTCAGAGCTACAAACAGCACACACATTTCCAGCCTCCCTGTGCAAGGCTCTGATCGCCAGCCCACATTGCGACCTGTTCCACCTAATGGTCCTGCATCCCATCAGAGTCCAGTGCAGCTCTCAGTGGGTACCAGGAGCATGCCTGGAGAGCAGCTGCACAGCTGCAGATAATACGGACTTTATGGGTAAAGATTTTCAGTCCTTGATTTGTAATTATTCTTCTCTTGTCTCCCTGCAATACAGCTGACCTCCAGGCAAAGAGAAGGTGATTCTGCTGGTACAATTCTTGGGCCACAACCTCTAAGAATGTCTGAACATGAACCAGATGGAAAATACTCATCCTGGAACACAAACCATCTAAGCAGCAATCAGGCACACTATGGCTGGACGTGACCTTTGAGACGCTCTCCACGAACAGCCCTGCTCTAACAGCGATGCTGGCACACGTGGCCCATCCCTGCCCTGTAGGGATGAGGCTCGTTTCACTGATGCAAATAGCAGGTGGGATGTCTGCCCCATTAAACTGCACAGTCATCACTTTAATTATCCATTAAATGACCAAATCAACACTCTAATGAAGTTCCCTACAAGCACATCAGTTTGTAAGTGGCATTTTGAAACCACACTGATGTCTGAAAATCTAACAACATGAGGAACAAGATTTGAAGTGGAAAGCTGTGACACCAGGAGGACACTCCAGAGACTGGTGCTGAAGGACCATGAGATGAACAAGGTCTCCAGAGCTGCATTTCACACACTGGGAGCATGAACGTAGTTTCCTCAGACAAAACAGCACAGTGGCTTGGGAAAGCTGGGCTGGGCTTCAGAGCTGCCAAACACTCCTGACTACTCGGGGGGTAGAGTACACCGAAGCACAAGGAACGGCAGGTACCTGCTGGGCTGTGACGTGAGGATCTGCCTGGCACAGGACTCACCTGGAGGGAGTTCAGCACAATGAAGATGTAGGCCCAAATGATGCTGAGGTGGACAAGGACCCCGCAGACCCAGGTCAGCCCCAGCACAGGCAGCAGCACCAGGATGGGCTTGGCCATGGCCCTGTCGGGAAGAAGGGCTCAGGGTTACCTGGGTGCATTTCAGAGCTGAAGTGCTATGCACTGGCACCCACCTCCGAGCCACCAGCCCTCCACCGGGGTCTCTGTCGTGCCCCACATCCCTGAGCCCAGGGTGTCCTGGAAAAGAGCCCCAGCCTGCCCAGTGTCCTTCCTGGCTCTGCAAACCCTGC
Source organism: Falco punctatus (assembly GCF_963210335.1). Lineage (NCBI taxonomy): Eukaryota > Metazoa > Chordata > Aves > Falconiformes > Falconidae > Falco > Falco punctatus. The sequence continues at coordinate 42,966,383 of NC_137589.1, forward strand.
TCGGGGTATCGCCGTGGTCTGCCCGTGGCATCCACCCTAGGTTACGGAGCACTGAGTGGCTCTGTCCTGAAAGAGCTCCACAGGTTTAGGCACACCCTGGCCTCTGTCTTGCAGGTTAGAAGAAATTTTCCTTGTCTTCATGCCAGAGACAGCTCTCCTCCCCCAGCAAGTGCCTTTCAGATATGTGTCCACCAAGAGGCACCCAAGATGGTAGCTATGGAACAAATTCCTTTGCAAACAAAATTAGTTCAGAGGGGAAAAAGCAAACATTTCACCTCTCAGCCCCCTGCGTGCTAGCCCTGCTCTTCATTTATCACTAAGTGTTAGCAAGAATGGAGCCCTTTGACGTCATTAGCCATGAGAAAACAGCTATTTTCCCCCCAGTTGCTGCTACAAGGAGGGCTAATGCATTTGTTTTATTAGCATATGGATGTCACCTTGCCCTCCAGCAATGCCCTATCTTTGTGCTTCTGTAAATTTGGGAAAAATTATTTATGATACAGGGGAACAATGCGTGTCTAGCAGGGGTATTTGGCGCCAGCTAACAACAATAAAGATTCACAGAGCATGATAAAGTAATGACTCAAGCAGCGGTTTTTTAGAGGTCTCTCTATATTGACTGATTACAGAAGTCCACACTGCCTCTTTCCCCATGCATGTAAATCGCCACCAGCATTACTTTCAATCCACCAAGTCCCAAAATCATATAGAAAATGCTTTTTATAATTGCAAATAGCCAAACCCCCTGCAGTCTCCACAGCTGGCATCCTCCTGTGGGGCACACACAGTGCTAAGCATGGGACGGGTGTGAGACAAGTTCAGTTACAGTCCCCTCGAACGGCAACGCTCTGCTAAGTGGAGAGGAGCTGTATAAAATTCCACGGAAACTAGGCACCCAGCTGGGTCTCTGGGTTCCTTGGAACACCCCAAGCTGCTACCTTACTTCCCTGTGGTGATGTTTTCAGGATACCTGCCCAAGCTGCTCAGCAGCACAGTGGGCTGACGTTAGCAAAAGGGCAGACAGCTCGCCAGTATGACCTGAGCTCCCACACACGCTGTCACCACTGCAGATGATGGGAACACTCACACTGGCCATCCCCAGACCCAGAGTGATGCTCCTGGTCATGCCAATGGGCCCAGGGCAGCTTTGATTTCAGCAGTCACTGCCAAGGGACTCCCATCCCAAAGCGCTGAGGTTTAGGAGCGTGAGCGCAGATGAGTCCAGCACCGGGTTCCGCAGGCTGAAAGTGCTGGCTGGGCTTCTCAGCGGCACCGACATCAGAGCAGAGAGACTACCTTTGGGTGATGCACAGTTACCCCAGAGGAGAAAATCCTTTCTGCCCTCACTCCCCCAACTCATGGTCTTCTACTTCACCAAGGCAAAGACTCTCAGTTTAACAGTAATTCCACCGTTTTATACCCTGGGCAGCCACGGCTGGGAAAACCGGCCCCTTCCCCGCTCACCATATCTGTATTCCAATCTGGTTCTCCAGGCTGCTGTTGGGAGTCAGCATCTTTGATCTCCTGCGAGCACTGGACACAGTCACCACCACCACCCGGAACAGCACAAAGGTGTTCACCTGCCAGAGAAGAGCCGTTGGACCCAGGAACCTTCTGTAATCTCAGCTTGGGGGGGATGACACTTTTCTACCGGGAACTCAACAACTGAGTGTCAGAACTTGGGGAGAAATGTTTCACTTTTGAGCAAGCAGTGAATAAAATACTTCATAGCCACATGTATGTGCTTCATAGCCACATACACATTATCCACATGTATGAAATCTAGAAAACTTATCTCAAAACTTCTCCTACAGAATGTCTTCCCTGTGAAGTGTCTATTCTGGACCCCTTAAACATTGCACCTTTGTCTGCTACCCTGCTGTTGTATAATGAACCTGATACTACTTCGAGGACATAGATGTTCCCATATTAAAATCAGACCTTTAGTTAAGACAACGTCCCAGTCAACCCACACACCTACCTACATTTCCTAATTCAACAGTGAATACAACAGCTGGTCAGCAAAATTTTCTGAAAGCACTTTTTTTCTGACAAAAAGCTGCTTTGGTTAAAGAGATTTATTTGTGTTGTGAAAGTATATATAAAGCATAACAAAAAATTTCCTATAAAAGTAGCAGGCACAATAAGCCCTGTGAGCAAGCACCTTCGCTACAGGAGTGCTGACACCCCTGACTCTGCAATGCTTTCCTAAAACCAGACAGGAAGAAATCACACCTTCCCAGCAGGTTTTGGCACTTACGGCCAGGATGAAGAGAACAGGGCCAACAAAGGCCCAGATGACGTTGGTCTGGACGTTCAGCCAGCAGTGGTTGTCTGCCACATACTTGTTAAAGGAAGTTGCGAGGGTCACACCCACGATAACGACTGGAAGCCCTGCAGAAAAAAAAACCAGATTAAACCCCAGGAAAAGCAGAGATGACCCATGTGGGTCAGCTGTGCTCTAGACAATTGCTTCAAAACCCCCAGAGCCAGACACGCTCCAGCGTGAGCCAGCTTAGCCTCTGAAACCCCATGAGCAACATCAATTTACTGCAGCTTAAATCTGTCCCAGCTCTGCAAGACGAGATTTATACCCTGTCAGCATCATTCTCCTAGGTATAAAGCATTCCAAGTCCTGAGTCCTGATCAAAGCAATTTACTCCTCAGATTGCTTTTTTAACAAAATAGACAATCAGAGACATAAAACAATCCAAAATATTTGAACCTGTTGTCCAATGTCCAACTAGGTGCGTGTTTTGCAAGGAGCACTGACCTAAAGAGGCTCCTCTTTGGTATGAAACTCAGCTCATTCAAATGAATTCTACGTCCCTAAAGGGCTCACTCAGAATAAAGGGTGCTCAGCCAGGAACATATTTATATTTGAATTACTATCAGACAGTAGTAATGCTCTCCAAGAACAAGCAGTTACCATAAACTTCCTCCTCCTTCGAACTCTTGGGTTTAGAAAAATAACAGAAATGCCTTTTATATTCTGAGACTGGCAATTTGACACATAAAGGTAAGAAAGCCTCTGCAGGACAGCGGCACCCGGCTCTTGTATTGCATCAAACCAAACATTTGGGAATCTCTCCTGTTGAAACTCATGCTAGACAAAAAATTGACACATTTTTCTGAGTGCCCAATGCAGAGGAGTCTGTAGATACCCCAGCCTGTCACGTAGTAGAATTTCATCCTCCTGTCTTCACTCATGTTGACTGCTACCACTTTGCTCCACAGGAGAAGCCCCTCTACCAGCATCCATGAAAAGGCTGCCATGAAGAAGAGATGAAGGCAGGCAGTGACGGTGAAACACACCACCTGGGGAGGAGAGAGATCACATGCTGCGTCAGGAGTCGTCGTCCTCTGAGAGCTTCCGAGTGTGTGTGGTCAGGAGGAAGAGAGCAACCTACAAACTGTGCTGCAGAATGTGTAGAAATGTATGTAAACATCCACAAGCACCAGGAAGAGTTCTTAAAATTGTAACACATGAAGAGTGCAACTGCTGCAGCTCACACTTGTTTCATCTGTGTGACCATCTCACACCACAGAAGAGGGAACTGATAGCAGCTTTTCCTGCAGTTCTTGGCCTTCCTTGCAGGTCTCTCATCCCTGAGCTGCTTGCTCCAGCCATGGGATGTGGAAAAGGACACAGGAAGGGACAACAGAACTATACGTTGCTGTTTTATAACTGCTTAATTTCCTGAAAGATTTTTTTGTCAGACACAAACTGTCAGAAAAAAAAAAAAAAGGTGAATTTTCCTGACAGATTGCACAATGCATATGTGCGTATCTCCAAACATGGAGACACAATTCTTTCCTAGATGCAAGTTACAGGTAATTAATGAAACATTAACAAAAGGGATTACGCTTCTGTTCTGTTTGCTCTGACAATAATGCTTGAGCGGGCCTGGGCCCGCTGGCTGACCAGGCGGGACACTTTCTGGTGGGTTTACCTGGTTGGTCTTGGCCAACTCACTGAACATGAGCAGAGCTTCTGCCGCCGCTAACGCAAAGATCAGGTTCTGGTGCACGGTTGTTCGTTCACTCTTGGGAACACTGAGGAAGGAGAGAGGAAGCGCTCAGCTGCAGCCAAAAGAAAGGGTGTACATGTCCCCTCTAGTCCTTGCTGGGCGCAGACCTGCCTGGGTGGCCTGTGAGCTCTGCTGCTTACTGCAAAGACGACAGAAGGAGGCAGGGGACTGCCCTGCTGTGCAAGCACTTGGCGCTGGGGATCTGCTTGGGTACAGCTGCTCAGACCTTGCCCAGTGCTCCAAGGAACAGGCAGCGAGCAGCAGGAGGAACATGGCCATGCTCACAAGGCAGATCCCTCTGCTTGCCAAGTAATGCAGAAGGGTTGGCAACTGAAGAAACAGGTTTTGCTCCATTTGATTTATAAAAATTAACTCTAGCAGAGCAGTTTTTGTGGTAAACATTATTAGTCATTGATAAAAATATTTCCACGGACACTCAGGTGTGTGCACAGCTCATACAAGCATCTCCAGTCCCCCTCCCTAGGCAAGGACAAACTCCCTCCCCTCTGCTACCAACCACCAGTGCAGCTCCCCAGCCTCTCCTGCATCACCCCACACTGACTGAGGACATCTTGTTTGTATACTTCTTCTGAAGCAAAATATCAAACAAAAAATACAGAGAAAGCTACAAGTTCCTGGACTTTTCTTACCCAACTGCCAAGAATAAAATGAAGGTAACTATCAAGGCACAGAAGGAAACGCCACATCCAATGAAAGTCAAGGTCTGCAGTGTGAGCTCCTCCTTGGTGGTCCTCTGCTCCAGTCATGAAACAACAGAAGACACAAACCCCCACAAATTAACTGCAGGCTGCTCGCAGTTTTGGCGTTCACCCCACAGAGCTGCAGAGAAAGGTTCCTCACTTACCTGCATCTCGTACACCTGCAGCAGGACAGCAAAATTCGTGGTATGGTTGCAAAAACAGGCAGTGGAGTCTGGGAGAGATGTCACCACAGAGCAGCCAGCTGTGGACCACATCCCACCAGCATCTGGGCTAACAGGTGGCAAAAAAAACCCCAGAGAAAACACATAGAAATTACCATCCACTTCAACAGAAAGCCAAGGTGCTAAGGGAATTTCATTCTCCCAGAAGAAGCAGAGTTGAAAGGAGGAAGAAGAGGATACCAGAGACATGTCTTCACATGGACTTCCCTTTGGCTCATCCTCAAATCTCAGCAGATTTGCCTTACCCATCAGGCATGCACAAGAAAATAGGTCTAGTGTCAACGTGTGCATCAAAAAGCACAGTTCAGCCATCACTGCTTTAAACAGGACTCAGACACTGCATGGCTCAGGGAAGAGCTCCCTCACAGCACATTCTCTCAGAGCACCACTGGACCAGGCACATCAAATCTCCCTCAGCTTGGCCTGCCATGCACCCTGCACAGTTCCACCTGACCCTTGATCTCCAGGGTAAGACAGCCTGTCCCCAGCCGGCCAGCTGCCCTCCGCTGCCGGTAAGCCTCCAGTAAACGGTGGCCAGTAAAGCTCCAGATCTGAATTCCCTGTGGAGGGACCAAGGCTGCAGCAGGTCAGCTCTGCCCTCACTGGCAGCACTGCCCCTCTGAGCCTGCCCCAGGACCAAGGGAAGATCAGATTCAGAGCAAGGCTAGTGGAGCTGTTGGTGTAGTAACCAGCTGCTTCCAAAAACACCCACTTCCCACCTTCCCCAAACTGTTTCATGCCTGTTACAAGACTGGGACTCTAAGGAGTTTTTTTGCACTTGAATGACTTAATTACCAATCCATAATATATCAGTCTCGGTGCTCTCACTGTGGTGACATTCAGCAAAAACACAGCGCAATGCCAAGCAGTATTTATGAGGCTGGGAGTCCTGCATGTCTTTTGGTCTATATATCTTGGACCAACCCTTCTTTGTTGCAGGCAACAATCATCATTAACTAGGGCTTTCCATTTTAGTTATATATACCTCATTAAAGGTCACTTGCTTGTGAGTGACTTTTTTCCAGAGGAAACCTTCCCAGGAGAGCGTTCTATGCCAGCAGATAGAGGATGCCAGCACGCAAAGCAAGCAGAGAATTACAGATCCCTATTCTTACCGTCACATTTATATTGTTATGTTTGATTTTCCAGTGGAAATAAAAGCTCATAAATCTGGGGACCCGAACTGAAAACAAGGCACCTGAGGCTGAAGTTCCAGAAGGCACAGATGGGCCCCACCAGCTTACTGGGCAGGTTCTGCAGACAGAGAGGGAGAAGAAGAGATTACAGAGCCATACATGTTCTGTACGCGGACCGATGCAGTTCACCCACTAGGCTGCAACAAGGTCAGTCAGCACAGGACAGGGAAACGGGACAAGATGAGAGACCTGGGCATGGGACACCCTGAAGCGCAAGAGCTCCGGGGCCCCGTGCCAAGGTGCCGGGTCAGGCTGTGGGATGCTGCTGGCAGGGGGTGCCGCTGGGACACACAGCCCCTGCACAGGGTACCTGGGCACGGTGCTGCAGGCGGTAGCGCACAGATGTGCTGATCTCCTGGAAGTCGCTGAGCAGAGCGGACGAGATCACGGCAGTGCCCACCGCGGTGCGCAGGTACCTGTCAGGGAAAGCGTGCTGCTGACGGGCACGGGAAACACCAGCCGTGCTCAGAAAGCGTACAAGGCAGCTGGCGAGATGCGGAGCCACTTTTAGAGTGTTTCAGTGCCAGCAGCAAAAGGCCTGGGCGCAGGGCTGACAGCCCCTCAGGTTGCCGGCTCACAGCAAACACCGCCACTGCCCCTGTAACCGCAGGAGGGGACCGTACAGCCCCGGCACCGGGGGTCCCAGGTGCTGGGCAGCGGAGCAGCACCGCGGCGCAGCCGGAGGCCGGGCGGAGCCGGTGGCTGGGATGCGCGGGCTGCCATCCCCCCCTAGCGTTCAGCGCTCCCTGGGGAGCGGCAGGGCCCGGCCCCAGCCCCTCTGCAGCGGGACCTGCCCCAGCCGGGGGCCTGCAGCTGCCCCCAGCCCGCCCAGCAGGGCAGGGAGCCCCCGGGGAGCCCGAGGCTCGCAGAACAGGCACCGCGGTGCACAGAGTTATACATTCATTTAGGCTGGAAAAGACCTTGCCGATCATGGCCAACCATTAGCCCCGCACTGCCAAGCCCACCACTAAACCATGTCCCCAAGCGCCACACCTACATGTTTTTTAAACACCTCCAGCGACAGTGACTCCACCACCTCCCTGGGCAGCCTGTTCCAGTGCTTGACAATCCTTCCCGTGAAGAAATTTTCCCTGATATCCAATCTAAACCTCCCCTAGCACAACCTGAGGCCGTTACCTGGGAGAAGACACCAACCCCCCTCGCCTACAGCCCCTGTCAGGCAGCTGTAGGGAGTGATAAGGCCCCCCTGAGCCCCCTCCTCTCCAGGCTAAACCCCCAGTGCCCTCAGCTGTTCCTCATAAGGCTTGTGCTCCAGCCCCTTCCCCAGCTCGTCGCCCGTCTCTGGATACGCTCCAGCACCTCAAGGTCTTTCTTGTAGTGAGGGCCCCAAAACTGAACCCAGAATTTGAGATGCAACGCCACCAGTGCTAAGTACAGCGGGATGGTCACTGCCCTGGTCCTGCTGGCCACGCTACTGCGGACACAAGCACACAGGCAGCCCTGCCGCACAGCTCAGGGGGGAGCTCTGCCAGTGCCAGGGGCCTCTGCCTCTGCAAACACTGCCTCGGGAGCCCCTCTCCACTGCCCGGTCTCCACATGTGTACTGGAGAAAGCAGGGACAAGGACAAATGGGATGGGATGGAGCAGGGTGGAGGTGACCCCAAAATAAAGGCACCAAAAGACTCAACGCAGACTTAAAAATGAATAGTGCCGTGGCACTAAGAGGGCAGCCCTGGGGTGCAGGGCTTCTGTTTCACTCACTTCTGTTCTCCATCAGAAGCAGCCATGTCCTGGAAGACAGCGCCGCTGCCTGCACTGGACAGGCAGCGCTGCAGGGAGCCGTAGCCAAACCACATGTTTTTCACCATGACTCTGCGAAGACCTGGAGGGATAGAGCACTGAGAGATGGGAGCAAGCAGCCAGGGCACCTCTGACCAGTCTGTGCTTCAGCACCGCTGCCCTAATCTGGTGCGATACCCCCAGGGCACCCACAGCTCCGAGCTGTGTCTGCAGAGGGGCTGTAGATAATCTGTCCCCCATGGCCCACCTCCCTTTCATCAAGGGTACCTCTTCCCCACACTTCTCCAGACTGCATGTGTGCAGGGGAAGCAGTTTGTCCATCAAGGAAGATGCTGCAGAAGTGCCAAGGGTAGACCCAGGGAAGCGCAGGCATCATAACCCACCTCTGGCTTTCAGTCTTTGCATTTCTTCTGCAGGAACTTCAATGAGGTCGTGCCTGCCCTTCTCAGGGCTCTGGACCAGGTACGCCTCGCTGCTCATCTCCTGCCTGCTCAGCTCCAGCTTCCTGACCTCCATCCCTGTGGAGCGAGAAAACCAGGCACTGAACCAGGGTTCAGCTTTCCGCCAGAGCTCCCACTCCAGCAAAGTACCACAAGGACATTGTAAGCCCAGCCAAGATCCACAGCAGCAGCAGATCCCTTTCAGTGCAAACCACGTGGGCTCAGTTTGTCTCCTGCACCCAAAGGTTTCTTACAGTCCTCTTACAATGCATGGTGTGAGAGGTGCCCCCACACTATGAGATTTCTGCATGGAGGAAACAGGGAGAAGGCTGTAGGGTTAACAAGAGATGAGCCAGAGGGGGAGAGGTGCCAGGAGTGGAATTGGTCTGGGAACCAGATGGGATGACTAAACTGGGTCCCAGTGAGCTGCCCTCCCCTGGCTCTGCTGGTGCCACTCACCAACGTTCCCATGCTGGATCGTGATCTTTGTCCTCCCTGCAGTCAGCAGTGGGGCTAAGTGTGACACCACTCTGTCGCAGAGCTCAACAACAGCCATGGGCCCGCTGATAACCTGCAGACACAGAGAGAGCAATGAAAATCAGCACCTGCACTGCCAGCTCACACTTCCCATGGCTCACAAGAGTTTTCTTCAATGCTTGGTCCTTGGCAGAAAAAGAGAAGTTGGGACTCAAGGCTTTTGCTTTGCTTTTCTCTGATTTCTTCATTAAAGGATGTTCCTGATTCCTTCAGCAGGGAGACAAGGTTGGCAATGAGGGAAACCTGCTGGTCTTTATAAAAAGCCATTAAAACAGCATGGGTATAAACAACTAAATAAGCCTCTGGAAAGAAAGTAGATTTTTAGACCTGACTCCTGATTGTTGCAAAGCTGTGGAACAACCATCCTCTCTTCCTGGAAAAGGTTTCACCCAGAAACAGACTCCACTTCTGGAAGGGTAGCTGGTGACTGGCCCCATTACTCAAGGTCCTGGGTGTGTTGGGCAGCACAAGCGCCACCCCTGCAGTACATGCACTCAAACCCTTTCTTCTTCAGCAGAGATATCTGCTGCACCAGCTACACAGGGCCACAGCTGGGTTTCTGCCACTATCGAGAAGCTGTGAGTAATTGTGGCCACGGAGACCTAAACAACTCTAAGCGATGAGGTAAACTCTGAACTATTCAGCATCCTTTTGTCTCTTGAGTCCCTGGCTTGGTTCCTGGAGTGCTGGCCAGGCCAGACACTGTCACACATTTCCCAGAGACAGGTGGGGAGTGCAGACCATACAACAGACACAAAAGACCCATGTGAGACGGGAAGAAGCTAATGGAGAAAATCCTAACTGGGGTGGGATGATGGCAATCCCTCACACAAAGCCTGACTGTTGTGAACAGCATGGGGGCTGATGACAGATAGCTCCTTGGCAGCCCACCCACTGAAAATACAACAAACTATGAAGTGAAGGGCACTGCCCTGCCAGAGACAGCAGGATATGGGAGCACGGAATCTACAATGTACCGGGAATCTGCAAACTGTGAGTAATCAGGCTGACAAAGTGGAGTGGCTTGAAGAGAGCTGAGAAAGCCACCAGAAGGGTTTGCAAGGCAGGCACCGCCTGACTGCGCCTGTTTGCAGGAGAACTTTTTTGCACCTCCAACAAATGAGGCAACAGTAAGGCAGCTGGTCCTTACCTGAGCTGGCAGCGGCTCCATGCCCATGCTTGCAGCACTTTCACAAGCTCCATAAGACGGGCAGAAAGGCTGCATGTGACCATGCAAGGACAGGTGCTCAGCCTGCTGCCATACACCTGGCCAAGGAGCTGCACACACACAAGACGAACAGATGCGGCATGCAGCGACCAGACCGCTGGTGACCGTTACCTGGCTGACTGATGACCATGTTTCAATATTCTGCTCTTTCAGGATTAACTCAGTCACTTCCACATAATACTGGCCCAACTGCTCCAGCATCTCCAGCTCCTCTCCCTCCTGGACTTCCACATCAGAAACTTGCTTTAGTAATTGAAGCACTGCAAGGAGATCAGATGACTCCAGCATGGGTGTCTCTCCTTCCCTCAGAACAGTTGCCAAGAGATCAAGAGCACCAAGAGCAACAGAGAGGTTCATGTCTTGGACATCACTTGTGAAGATATTCTCAGGAATCTGCCAAGGAAAAAACGTTTTAGTTCAGTGCAGAACCCTGATTCTGTGTGATCATCAGCTATGCCCTGGCAATGCCCTGCATGCCCTCGCTGCTGTGAGGCCACCTGCCTGGCCAACCAGGCACACCTTAGGGGAAGGAGACGTGACATTTTGAGCTCTCATGTCCAGCCTCTCGACCTCAGTGAGACAAGTCAACCTGAAGCAACACTTTGCTTGTTTGATCACAGCACAAGTTACAGCTGTATTGGTCACACTCTCCAACAGCATCTCAGAAAAAGCCACAGGTGTAACTGCTGGCAAAATGATCTCAGACACCAGTAGGTCCAGCAAGTCCACCCCAATGGCTCCTGCCTGCTCCTGGTGTCATCTGCCACTGCTGGGGCTGCAGGACTCACCACAGTCCTCTCTGCAAGCGTGTTCACACGGCCGACAAGCGAGCGGCTGGATTCCAGCTGAGCTTTTTTCAGTTGCCAGTATGCATCTGAGAATAAACCAAAAGCATAACCATTGCTGTGGTGTCTAGCGGTGTGCTTAACACATGCCATGCTCTAAGCCAGGGGAATGGTCCTCAGATGGTGGGTAAGTTTGTAGGACAGTTCAGGACAAGGAGACTTCACAGCTGTATTTTATTTCTAGTATAAGATCCCATCTGCAGAGACAGACTAACACTTCTTTTCTGCCTCCTCCCCACATCCCCCTGGCCAATGAGTCTGGAGATGCCTGAATGGGAAGGCACTTCTACAGCCTTGCAGCCAGAAGCCATGCAACATGTTCAACCACTGCTTAACTGGAGAACAGCAAAATAACCCATCAGAGTGCGTGCAGCTGAAGCAAAGTCACAGCTACAGCAGGTTTTGCATGAGATCTCTGCAGAGCAGGCATGAGGCCTCCCCCTCACTGGCCGTCCCCTAGCTAGGATATCCAGGAGTGAATGCCATGGAAGTAACGAATAAATAAATAACAGATGCTGTACCCTTTCTGTAGCGACAGATAAAAGGCAAAGTCTGCAAACAAGATGTGTAACTGAATCCACTGCTGCCAACTTCAAAAACTCGGCATTCCTCAACAGGCCCTGTGGAAACACACACAAACAGACGGCCCGGATCCCCCAGAGCTGTGCCACCCCCAGCAGGTACCACGTTCCCTGGGAGCAGTCCACGAACTCTCCTGAACACAAAAGCTGTAAGCTGCTCCTCCAGCAGCACCAGCGCCAGAGCAGAGCAGGGACCAGGCAAATCTTGCCCAGAAGGAACTCAGAGGAGGCAGCAGTGCCAGGTCCTGAGTGCGTGATGTATCCGTAATGTCACACCAGCCTGGCTGAGGCCGAATCCCTCCTCCCAGCAGAACACCAAAGCACCGGGCACGCAAACCCCAGGAAACAGCATCACTGACAAGTAAGCCATTTCTCTCAGTAGAGGAGAAAGCCTGTAATTAGTCGAGGACATCTGACCAGCTGTCTTTCCTAGGGTCATCGCAGGCATCTTCAGTGACCAAGGGTTTATTGACGACTGTGCCTTTAAGTTTGATTTGTAACCTGCCTGGCCCAGCTCTGAATGTGATTCTGCTTTTCTTCCCAAAGGAGAAGCATCACTCCACAGACTGCACCACATTCCCTCTCTATGGATGGGACTGGCTTCTCGGACTACCCCGCATGCTGCGCCCCCGCTGCAGAAGGGAGCTGAAGCAGAGGGCAATGAGACTCACCTGGGCAAAGAAACTGTGCGGTCACCTCCTGAACGCTGCTCTCGATCTCCAGAGCATTGGAGCTCCACCCAAACACAAGGTCTTGCTCTACTACCCAGCATGAGCGAACTTTCTCAATCTGCTCCACGCTGAGGACTTTCTGCCAGATGTGCAAGTCAGTAATGTTCCCACTGAAGGATTCCTTCTCCCTGAAGGTGCCCCCCAGGGAATCTTGATCCTGCCCAATTATCAAAGTCCCCTGGCCATAGATGGCCTGGGGGGAAGATGGTCCCACAGCACACAAACCGCTGGCAGATGCCCTCCTTTTACCGTCAGCATAGATGGCCCAGGTCCCGTTTTCCTGCTGCCAGGTCACACAAAAGTGATGCCACTGTCCATCGGCACGGAACACTGGCAGGTATGGGGAATGGTGCCCGTGGACTATGAGAGCAAATCGAACAAAGCCTTCCTCGTCGACAAAGCCACGGACCTGGAACTCGTTAATAAAAGCTGGCACAGCGTAGGAGAAGATGGTAGCAATCTCCTGGGTCCTGGTGTCCCACTGGAGGTGGGCGCAGGCTGTGACAGCAGGCAGTCCTGGGAAGTCAGAGAGCACCTTCACATATTTTGTGTCTGTTTTGTCTCCAAATATCAGGACTGGTGCAATGTGGTCCCCTAGAAGGAGAAATTTCAGCCAGCATAAAGGAAGAAGCATGGGCCAAAGCCTGCTCATCTTCCACTGGGACGAAACCACCATTTCCATGTGCCTCTTAAGCTAAGAGCTCAGCACGCAGCAAGGCTTCTGACTCCCCCATGCCTGGAGGGGATCAGGAAGGCAGGCAAACGGAGATTGCACCATTTCAGCAAGTGTCATTTCCAGAAACTTAAGTTTTCTAGCAAATAGGATTGCAAACAATGAATATGGAAGGAACAGCATGTTCTCAAGCATCCCATGCTATAGCAAATAGTCAAGTAAGACCTTTGAGGCATCTGCCATGCAGTGCCTTACCACTGTGGAACACCCGTTCCCCTGGTCCTGTCTCTAACATCATCTCCGCAGGACCTGCACGTCACAAATGGTGAGGCTGAGCAAAGCCACACCTGCTTTATAGGGAGATGGTACATGAGGACCAAGCAGAGGAGCCCCTTTGCAACTCCCTTCTGTTGCAATTCATTAAAAAATCTTGACAGTGACCAGCCGATACTGCTGGGATAACTGTTGTTCATGCTGCCAGCTCCAGCTTGTGACTAGAGGTCCTAGGCATTGCCACAATAAAAAGAAGAGTGGCAACTTTTCCAGTCAGATTAATTTTTCAGAATTAAAAAGATCCACCAGTGAACACGTCTCCAAATAGTCCAAGCCCACTTATACTCACGTCTCCATTTTGGTTTGTGCAGGACACCATCCCTTTCATTTAGCCAGATGGAACCTCTGATATGGTGGGACTGCAGCAGTTTGCTAAAGGAAGCTTGCTCACTGTCTTGGGGTTCAAAAAGCAGCTGAGCAAAGCGTTGTTCACAGTATCTATCTGCATGCCACCAGTTCAAAGCAGTGGTCACATATTCGTACATGTGTCTTGAGGTCTCAATTGTGACAGGAACAAAATCTGGAGAAAGACATACACAACATGAAACAGGAAATCTCTCCAACCCACTTTCGAGCCACATACACTACAGGGTCAGTCGCTTGCAGCATCTGCAAGCATCTACAAATACTGTCTGGTGCACTCTGGAGGAGCCAAAGGCAGGAGCTCATTTCCCTACCCAGCCCCCAGGATGTTCAGTGGGTACAGTGCGATAGAAAAGTCCAGGCTATATTGGACCTAGAATGAGGGACATCTGTGATTCTGCTCACAACCTGCATTGCTGACCTAGGGCTGGAGCTGGGCACGCTCTGGTGGGACACAGAACCATGCCAAGCTCAGCCAAAGAAAAAGTTCACTGTGGTATGCCCAGGGATTGCCCTCAGGACAGCTTGCTCAAAGCAGTTATGTACAAGCAAGTTTTCTCATTTTATCCCCCCTTCCCAGCTCCTACCAGCTTCTGCATTTGCAGATGCAAGTTACAAGCACAAAATAATCTGTTTTGTTTGCAGCTACAGTGGCACAAAGACGAGCAGCTAAGCAGGACTTACCTGGTTTTAGGCAGTAATTTCATAATCAGCCAAGCAAATACTCAGCTATGCAAATATAATTTCAGGCACAAAACAGGGCATCAGAAGAAGTTTATTTACCTTTATTTCTGCCACTGGACGCCTTTCATGTGTTGCTTCTCTGTGCTAAATATTGCTTGTAAAAACATACAGAAATGCTGCTAAAAACACTAACCTTTAGAAGTCTGGTTCTTGGCAAGGGCTGCAAAGGCAAAGAGACTCCTGGACAGATTACCGACCTGTTGGAGAGGATGTGTTGTAACATTCCTTTAAAGCATTAATACCATCTCAAATCCTGAAATTATAAAAAAACTCACCAGAAAGCTGAAGAACCAAGAATCAGGTCTCAAGTCTCTCCTAAACATGCTGAACAGCTGGAAAGCTTTCACCCTTTGCTAGAATAAACAAAATACTATTAGAGATGCATTGCAGAGACAGAAGCATTCTGCACAAAGTCAGTTCTCAGGCAAGGCTCCTTTCCTCACAAAGTCTTGAATCAAAAAAGAGAGCATGATGCTCTCTGAAATACCTGTCCTGGGTAGCGTCCTATCAAAATAATTCTCCGTTCTTCTTAAAGAACTCAAGGTCTCAGTTTACTATTTGTTTCCAGGATACGGGTTAATCATAAAACATATACAGATATTAATAGACAGGCAAGTTAGCAGAGCCTCTTTATCTGCATTAACTAAATAAAAAAGCCATCACAAATCGCATTGTTAAACCGTGTCACATCACTGGCATCTTTTCTCGTTTCTGTTAAAGCCCGCAGGAATACGGATCAGAGCAGACCCTGAGGCCAGCGCAGCTGGGCCACACGAGCAGAGCCGAACACACAGCTCCGATGCCAGGGCTGAGCCGGTGAGCTCCGCCGCACCACCCTGGCCGGCCGGGGGAGCCCTGGCTGCGGCTGTCCAACACCTCGTAAAGTCCTAGAGGAGGGTACGTAAAGGTACAAACACGGAAACCGGCAGTGCGATCCCCAATGCAAACAAGTCCCAAAGCTGCCTCTCGGCCCCGACGCTGCCAGCCGCGGGTGGCCCCTGCGCTTGGCGGGGCGCTCCCCCGCGCAGCCCCCGCGCAGCCCCCGCGCAGCCCCCGCGCAGTGCCCCGCGCACAGCCCAGCACTGCGCTGCCGCGGGACCCCGCAGGTCCGTGCCGGCGCCCGGGCTCTAAAGACGTTCGCAGCTCTCCGCAGCTCAGCAGCGGCTTTTTACAGCCGCAGAACGCAGCTCCGAGGCCGCCAGGGAGCAGCACGCCCGGCTCCGCGCCAGCCTGGCACCGGGGGGGGCAGCGCCCCGCCAGCCGCGTCCCGGACGTCTGCACCGCGGGGCCGCCGGGGCTCGGGGCCCGCAGGCCGCCTGCAGCCTGGGGGAGCCGCCAGCGAGCCCGCCGGCGGCGCGGGCTGGTACCGGGCCGGAACCGCCGGGAAGGACCGAGCTCCGCCCGCAGCCGCTGGCCGCGGGAGCCCGGCGGGGGCTTGGGCAGCGCCGGCCCCGGAGGAGCTGAAGGGACCGCGACGCCTGCTCCGCGGGGCCACCGCGCCCTGCCCCGCACACCGCACACTGCCCCGCACACCGTTCCCCCTCCGCGCCCCGCGCTCCGCACACCACACACCGCGCCCCGCCCTGCACACCCCGCCCCGCACACCCCGCACACCGCGCTCCGCTCCGCACACCCCGCACACCCCGCACACCGCGCTCCGCTCCGCACACCCCGCACACCGCCCTCCGCTCCGCACACTCCGCATACCGCGCTCCGCTCCGCGCTCCGCACCTCCCCCGCCCGCCAGCGCCGGGCCTGCCGGGGCGCTCCGTGGGCAGGGGGGCTGGGCCGGGCCGAGCGGCGGCACGGAGGGGCTGCGGCAGCGTGGGGCCGGGGCCGGGCGGGCGGCGCCTGAACGGCGACACCGAGTCTCCGGGGCGGTGCTGGGCTCGGGCATCCCCTTCCCGCACCCCACAACCCCCTCCCGCAACCCCATCCCGCATCCCCATCCCACATCTCCATCCCACATTGCCCTCCTGCACCCACACCCCCACCCTGCATCCCCATCCCGCACCCCGCTCCAGGATGGCTCCTCCAGCGCGCTCTGCTCCCGACGCCCGTGGCCCCCGACAGCGAAGCACTCACACTGCTCCCCACGCCGCAGCCGGCACTACCGGCACGGGCGAGCTTCTTCCCAGGCAATCACTTCTTCATGGAAGTTCCCGATAAAGCTTCCTAGGAAATCTGGCACATGGTCTTGGCAGAAAAACCAGGCATGGGGGAGTTACCCGAGATCCTCGCAGTAGCAAGAGTCTAGTAGCAGCGTGCCCAGGGTGCAGGTGGCGGCAGCCAGCACAGGAGCAGATGTTGAGGACAAACACAAGAGCGGGGCGATGCAGCGGGCAGGGCTGCAGGGTAGGGGCGGCGCAGGCACCCCCAGCACGCGATTGCCTCACCCAGCGGTCTCAGTGTTCTGACATCTCCGCAGGCCTGGGCCCGCGGCAGCCCCGGGGAGGATGTGGATGCTGGGGGCCCCCAGGCTGCCCCGCAGGCCAGCAGTGCTCCCACCTTGCGGGACAGAGCTGGTCTTTTGGTTAATGCCCACTCGCTTTTGCTACAGCAACAGGCGGTTCCCACTCCTCCCCTCCGAACAAATGCTTGGATCACACCATGGATTCATGGGCAACTGGCTTTTGTTCTTCAGGGTCTTCGTCTGGGAATGAAGGCAATTACCACGTCCCAGCCTCTCTGCTCCCTGCAATAAATCTCTCACAGAAGAATGGACCGTGGAGGCAGCTGCCCCCGGCTGCTTAGTCACCGCTGCCTGTTGGGAAACGGGCTGGCGCTTGGGGACAGCGCGGCATGGAGAGCCAAAGGCTCACAAAGCCACATGGCAGCACCGGGAGAGGGCTCTGCGACTCGCGGCAGCTTGGCCAAAACTTCATCCTGCTTCCCTCGGTGATGGAGGGAGCAAAGGCTCCGAGGTAGAGCCCAGGTTTACACCAAAGATCTTCAGAGGGAAAGTGCAATGAGTTTTCCAAACCTAGGGCTGGATTAGCTTTAATAAGAGTTAAAAGAGTTCCCCAGCAGATATTGTTTTCTTTATGCCCGTGTCTTAGACAGAATTAAACACCATTTGTAACAGCACTAAATGCAGTTTTCTGATAGTATTAGAAACAGAATCCAGCCCACAGCCTCCACAGCCTCCAGCATCACTCCTTTTTTCTACAGCTGCATAAATAAATCATCCTCTGTGCACATGCAGAGAGGTGAAGTTTCCCCGTGCTCACTGGATGCCACCTGAGTTTCCAACCTCACCAAAGTTCTTTGGATTTACGTGTGAACTAACTTCCATAATTACCCACTAGACTTTCAAACAAAACTTGATGCTTTGGCTGGCAGCAAGGATGGCTCTAGAGATGCCGGCAAGAACACTTCACTGGCACTTCAAAGGAAAGGTCACAGCCGCAAGCGGAAGCTAATACTTGGTACCTCATTGTCCTTTCACCTAAAAATCACCCCTAAAATGCCCCAGAGAGTGCAGGCTCCTGGGCTGTTGAGCAGGTCCAGAAAGTGGGGTCCAGTGCCTGGCCTGCTGGACCCTTCCTTTGGACCTCTCAGCTCTCTGGAGGGTTTCCTGCAGCCACATGGACACTGCCATCTGCTCCTTACCATGGCAGCAGAGTCATCACCACCAGTGCTGGTAATTCATCGTTGTACTGGCACTAATCCCCACAAAGCTAATATTCTAGCCAGTCAGCTGTCTCCTCAAGGCAACTGCAGTTCCTGAAGTCAGCCTCCATTCATACATCTCAAAATAAATCAGAAATAACAGTTCTTAGAGTCCAGAGGTGTCCATCCAGTGCAAGAAGACCTTGGCAAGAAGACATATGACCTTGAGACAATTAGATGGAAAAATCCCAACATACTTTTAATGCCTGTAAAACTCTCTAACAAGCAGCTGAGCAAAGGGCAAATTGTGTTGCACAGTTTGGGTGTTGCTGTCACTCTGAGGTAGCTTATTTTTGAATCAGTTGCAATTCTATTTACGTGCAGACAATTTTAACAATCAGCTCAGGTGCATTTTAAGAAGCGCTATCCTTACCAGTTAGCAAACCCTGATCTGCCACCCTCAAGGCACATCTTTCACACAACCCTTGGAAGAGCTTCCCAGCACATGGGCTAGCAACATGTTAATCTTTATAAATCAAATATTTGCCAAGTAGAGTAGAAAGCCATGTGTCTGAGCAAAATGCACTGAAAAATGGAACAAAGTGCCGTGCGTGTCAGAGATCACTGGGTCGTGTTGCAGGCCTGTCCCTTGCAGAGTTATCCTTCAAAATGACATTTCCCTAGCACAGCTGTAGATGTTATTCCACTCCAGCATTTGGTTTATTTCCCACTTTTTACTGCACCAAACTGAACCAGCTTCTCCTTATGGAGTTTAATGTCACCCAAACTTTGTTTGAACTAAATTCAGTTCTGAGCTGAGACAGGGCTTGCCTGTCAGACTTACAAGGCATTGGTAGAAGAGACAGAGACTTACCTCCCTCCCCCCAGCACTGGGGCTGTGAAAGTATGTCAGACTCCTGCCATACCTCAATTATTTTACACTTTCACGCATCTGAAAATTTCACGAGCTGCTGTTTGGTGCTGATGGCTCACACTGATACCAGCGCTGCTTCTGCAGCTCAAAGCTTCCGCGGTACCCTTATTTATCTGCTTATGGATGTTTCTCTTTGCTTCTGCAAGGGATACATCTATCACAGCGTTTGGGAGAAACTCAAAGCACAGAGCCTCCATATAATAAACTCTTTGACTGTCCAACTACTTATTATTCAGAAAGATGAGTGAAGCAGTTGCTGCTTCTCTCAGCTAATGCCGAATACTTGTAAAGGGGCAGTCGGGCTGTTTGTGAGAGCACAGGTAAGAACTGGAGCCTTCTGCTGCCTCTAATTCAGGCACTTCCTTGAGAAGCGCAGAGCCCAGTTGTCTCTCACATGCAGAAACTAAAACTCTAGGCTGCTTCTATGGGGCCAAAACACTTCTGCTTTCCAGTTCCACCAACAAAGCCTTCCATCAAGTGCCATCCACCCCTGCTCAAGAGCGTTGCAAATGGGCAGTTTGTGACTTCCACAAATAAAAGTCTGTGGCAGACCTAAGGCCAAGAATAGACAGTCTACCACTGAAACAGGAACAGGACTGATGATTCCTGAGCATGTTCTTGGCCTGTATATTTAACACATCCCTGGAACAGACACTTCCATGCTAAAGCTCCTCTGTTTTTCCTTCCTAGCCCCCTGAGATTCTCATGTATGAAGAGATATGGGAGCCTGCTGTCCCATGAACTCCAGCTGGCTGAGAGGCTGCTGGCTTCTGCTCTGCAGGACCTCCGGGTCAGCTCTCCCCAAAGAAGATCCATCAGTATTCAGGAAGCAATTAACACTGCATTGCAGTGATCAGGTCACGGCACAACTTCCCCTGTTCCAGCTGACAGGGAGACATCAGTCCAGGACATCCCATGCCTGTCACTCCAAAGCAAGCTGTTAACACACGTTACCACTCTCACATGGATCAAGCTATCAGAAGCAGAAGCACCTGGAAAAATCTAGACAACACTTCCACCTTCTCTGGACAAAGCCACAGCATTGCTACCTAACCTCCATGCACACCTTAGGCAGAAGACTGGTCTGTAGCACCGTAGCAGCCACTGACGAGCCGAGCTAGCCAGCACCCTTCAGAAGTGCACACTTTGCTCTTTGGACTGTGGATCGTGGACGCAATTTCACAATCACAGCTCTGCAGGACAGAGACATAGAGGACACGTGTTCAAGGTAATTCTTTAGGTTTCCAAACAAGCATCCTTATTCTGCATACCGAAGGTCTGTGCTGATTTGCTTTCATGGCCAGACACCTGCATGTTTGGCAATGCCATTATTCATCTAGTTCTCTCAATTTCCTCTCCCCATGTCCTTTCAAGTCTGTCACATCAGGGCTGACCAAAGTTCCTGATGTTACAAACCTCACATCAAGAGTCTGAGATGTCAGGGATATGTGCCCCAGGAAGCTGAGAAGAGAGGGCACAAATTCACTGGCAGGAAGAACAACACCTGCCCAAGGGGACAGAGTGACCCAAGCACCTCGGTCTCAAGAGCCTGTCTGTACTGCCACCTCCTTGCACAGCAAAACACACCATTCGCCCTGCAGTTCCGACTGTGCCATGCCCCCATCAGCAGAACGTGGCCTGCCTTCAGCGCGTGGCTCACACCTCAACTGCATGCACACAGGACGACGTGCAAGAGCTCTGCAGCCAGTGTCGGCGCCTGCTCTCCCAGTTCTGTGCCCTGCTCAAAGCACAGCGTGGCATCGGTCGCTGAAGACCCGCAGCAGGCGCAACTTCATGGCATATGGCAATCATGTTACATGCCTGGGGAGACTGAACCGATAGCAAGGAAAAGACTGTCCTAATTTACCTCTGTGGCTTTCCTGATGCTTGCTTGCTGGAAGAACTCCTGCACCAGCAGAAAAAAAGTTGGAGACTTGCTGACTAAATGAGTTTATTCTAATAGATCTTGCTACAATGGCAGAGGTGGTCAGCTGCTGCCCTTCCAGTTTCAGTGCTGGTCACAAGAAGCAGCTGAGACTATTTGTGTTGCTGCATTGCTTTCAGGGCCTTTGTAGGGTTAGTAATTTGGGAGACTGTTAAACATTCAGAGTGTCAATTACGGAGCATTGCCCAGGGCTTAGAACTTGCATTAGATGGGTAAAAAAATCTGTTCTGTGAATGCTGGTGCTTAGTCCTCGTCCTGGCTAAGCAATGCAGAAGGCCTGCTGCAGTTCTGGTGTGCAGAACCCCACTTGGTGCTAATTTCCTGTGATACACCACTGACAGCTACAAGACATCTCAGCTGAGAAGAAAGCCTTTCCTCTGCAACCCCAGACTTATATTTCTAGAGCCAATGATCCTATTCCAGTGCTATTTTGCTTTCTAGACTTGTTCTAGAGTTAGATTTAACCATGGTTTTATTTTGTTGTTTTTGTTTCTTAAACGCCCCCAAGTCTCAGTGAGGTTTGTTTCAACAATCTCTTGTGGACATGCCAGCCTTAATCTCACTCTTCCAGGCCCTTCTTATTGTCTGGGATGAAAGCACAACACAGACCCTCCCCTGCTAATTGCCATCTTTATGTTTCCCAGTGACAGGTGTATTGTCTGGAGGAACAGACCCAATTGTGTGCCTGCGCAGTAGGGCATCAGCTGCTGATGTTAGAGAGCCTTTCAGGGGAGCTTGGGACGGCTGCTTATTTAGTGCCATCATTTATAACAAATCTGTGTAGCCTAGAAACTTGTAATAGAAAAAAATAGGACCTGCCTTTATTCATCTTTGTTTTTTTCTCAAGCTACTAACTACTCCTAAATCTCCCATTCCCCTACCAGCAAGACAGGGCATTTGGTTCTCACTCTCTTTGAAACAGTAAGTATCTCTAATATCCTTTTTCCATAATTTTCTAATAAATGGGTTTTGCTGGTTTAACCAGACACCCACTGTGCATCTGCTTTGACCTGTAATCCCAGCTAGCAAAAAGTTTGCAAACTGTTATTCCCATGGGGTGCATTCTGAAGCAATGGGGCTAGTCAATATGCATGGGCTGATTCACAAACATCGGAGAGAAATGGTTTATATCCTCCAGAGATCCTGACTAGCAGCCCTGAGGCTGGCAGCTTGCTGCAGGGGACAGTGACTCTGCGCCTGCTTTATCAATTCAAAAGAGGGGCTCTGGTGCTCAGACAGAGTGAGGAAAGGCAGCAGCAAGACGGCTCTTGAGAGATGAGAGGAAAAAGTACAAGAACAATATTAGCCCCAGATTGCATCTGTCTTTCCCATTTTTCACATTAAAGGGTAAAGCTTTCCATACGTGCCTGCTGTACAACAGCCCAGCTCCAGCCAGTACTGCAGCACCCTGCGACCAGGAACGCAACAGACCACCAGGCAGATGGCCCAGCTCTGCTGCAGGAACCTGGCCGTACAGAAACCTCCTCTACGCTGGATTTAATCATGTCCATCACGAGACAGGAGGGAGGGTCTATAAACAACTGGTGTAAGCAGTTCCACATCAGCTTGCAGGAATACAGATGTGGAGAAAGAGGAAGCGTGTTGTGTCTGGTGGGCCCCCGCACTTTTGGAGCACTGCGGTCAGACTAGCACAGGCATCCACGAGGAGGATCCCCCTTGTTTCTGCTCTCTCCCACTCCGTGCAACATCAACAGGGGCATCCAATAACCGGTGCTGGGAGACCTGTGCCTACACGCAGGTGTCATGCCAAGGAGCACAAGGAGCCCGGAGGGACACAGAGGACCCCTGGGGCCATGGTGGCCCCCTGGAGACCCTCCCTGGGCTGGCCATGGAGTCACAGCACTTCTGTGCTGTACACACTCTTGCCCAGCAAAGCAGACCTACGCACACACAAAAGACTTTAAAACACCCTATGGCTATTTATACAAAGCAACAGTGAGTGGTAAGAAAAGTAATTATGGCTTTCATAGCTTAAAAAGGATGTGAGGCTTTGCTTCCACCAGGTACAGAGTGAAGCCTTTTCCCAGTGCCACATAATTAATCCTGTGAGGCTGGAATCATCAGTTCAGCAGTTGATCAGCTGCTGTCGGTATCTGAGCTACTCTCTGTTTTAGCTCTAGGATGTTCAGTGGTTCCTGTTGTGATCCCAGGGAAGACAAAAGCATTTTGGGTCCCATAGGATGAAATACAGACTCAGCTCCAAAGTAGTATTAGGAGTTTATCACCACTTGTCTGTTTGAATGAGACAGACACCTCCCTACTCATCAGCTCTTCCCATCTTTGTCAGAATGAGATGAAGCTAGATTCCTGTCACTGAGATACCAGTAATAAAGGTTAAATGTGGATATTTAGGGCTATACATTACAGACCACAGAATTATAAAATATATTCAGGTGTTGTAATAGAAGATCCACACGCTGCTTTGAAGCCCGCAGAGGAGAGCCACCTCTTCTAACGCTGCCTCGGCTTCCCTGCACAAGGAGGAATGAAGGGGTAGTACCTGGCAATGAAAGCACAGAAAGAACCAAAGATCCACAGGACGTGTAATTGCTCCCTCAGGGTCAAGTCACTGCTTAGATTGGGCTGTCACACACAAACCTCCTTTTGGGTGCAATCCAGGTGATCATTCAGATTTTCTAGCCCAGTGTCAACGTTACTGTACTCACCCACTTTCTGCAGGCAGAGGAAGGAACGCAGCAACCGAGGCACTGACCCACCCTTAGATTATGAAGGGACAATTTGCATGTAAGATATTCTCAAAGCTAGGAAGACCCCTGTCTAACGGCTTGCCCACTTCTAAAAGACCACTTTCACGGTTCCTAGCCATCCCTGGTGTAGCTGGGCTCAACTGCAACTTTTGGAAGGCACTGAACCCACTTGAGGACACCAGTATTCTCAGACAGAAGCAAGCAGAGCCAGGGAAGCTGCTGTGATCCACACGTACCTGCAAAACCAGCATCATCTGCAGCAGGTTATTTTTCACAAGCCAGGCCTCTCTCCCTACTTCCCTGCAGTTTTCTTCATGCTGGTTTGCAGTACTCCTGGCTGCCCAGCTCCCCGGTTTAAGACTGGGTCCTCACCGCTCAGTATTCCCACTGTATTTTTCTTCCCACCTCACTCACATTTCGTGGTATTCCTCAGTGCAAATGGGAGACACTTTTCCTGCAATACAGCAGGTTACAGCCATAATATATATGCAGCCTCTACCTGCTGCTCCAAATGTGTCCTGCCAATGTGAACACTTACAGGTTAGAAACACCTATTTTTGGAAGTTTAGCCCATCTCTGCTGTCATGTTCAGTCAACTCAAATGCATATTCACGGTCCAGATGGACTCCCCACTTCACATCCCTTTTAATGACACACAGCAGCATCTCAGAGAGAGGCACAGAGACCTCTTCATACCTGAAACTCTCCTTCCTCTTCCAACTCCTGCATTTTTGCCAGCTTGTTCTGCCAGAACCTAAATAAAGACAAAAACTTGATTCCAACACTACTAACAGAAGGACTTTTGCAATTGTCAACAGAACACCAGAAATTCAGGCACTTCCCCTAAACAGTATTGACAAGTGATAGACAGTAGCATAATGATTTGAGCAGCATAATGCTAGAGAACAGTGCAAGATCAGCACTGGGCTTTCTTGAGTTTCTAGCTGCACAGCATGTACCTGAGAGCCAGCAAAGGGCTCCCCGTGTACTCCCTTTGTCCCCCTCCCTTGGAAGGAGACACTCTGCTGCTTATGTCCACACCTCTGCCAGAAACTTTTTCTTCTTCAGAAAATGGTTCTTTCCAAAATTCCTGGGAACTTGCTTCACGTTTCAGCACCTCATCCCCTTGACTGCACCACTTCTCTGCTCCCAGCTTCAACCTTTTCTTTCCGTTTTCAAAGCAATGAAGACAGCCTCCTGGACTCAGGTTAACTCTCTATCTCCTGTAATGAGTTTGAACACCTCGACTAAATTTGCTTTCAGAAGCTACAGCTGCACAACAAAGAAGATCCCTGAGAGATCACCTCTGTCCTGACCTGAGCAGGTACTTACTGGATTAGCTTTGTTTTAGCCACAGGTTGGTAAAGTTTTAGTCTATCTAGTTCTGATCTTGTCAGAATTGTATTTAAATTCTCCTGACAGATTCTTGGCCTGCACTTTGTTAACAGATCGTTGTTGAAGCAAGATGTTTGAAATTAGAGTGGTTTTGAACAGGAGAGACACATGGTGCATTTATTCTCCGGTTCAGTGATTCTCTCTCTGCCTGGCTCCCCTCCTAACACAGGTTCACCCTGGGACATCACCAGAGCTGCTGACTAGTTTGGGAACTGGCACCGGTTTGCTGGAATGTGCACAAGACACAGCCATGACCAGGGTTCGGGCACAACTGCAGTGTGTGCTTTCAGTTTCTGGACAACTTGCACCACCTCTGGCCAGCTCTAATGACAACCAGTCCCACGCTGGGCTGCTGGGCTGGATGGTGCAGGGCCCCGGTATATTCTCCTACGAGCTCTGCAGACAAAGTTGAACGTCAGGGCGGTCAGCCATGCAGTTATCCAGACTTCGTGCAGCACAGATTCAAGTGTGCCTACCCATAAGCACAAGAAAGCATTTCTTGGGTTTCTCTGTCACTTCACATGCAGGTGCCAAGGGTGATTTGTCACCTTCCATTTTGAATGGTTGTAAGCACCAGTCCCATAGCCATAAGCTACTGGGCACCACAATCTCACCAGTGCTATACTGGGATCCTTGCTGGCTTATACCTGAGAGCTGCAGGCTTCACTGGTGTGCTACAGAATGCTCGAGGCTGTCTCGGTGTCTGCAGCTGTTGGGCTCGCTGTGGCTGTTGGGGTTGCCTGGCTGTCCTTTGAAAATCTCCAACAAACAGGTGCCAAGTGATGCCAGTGCTGGAACAGTGGAAACCCTCTGCCCACTGCTCTAACCCGTTACACAAACCTAGTCCAGTCTCTACAGGATCAAACCCCTCACCTGCTTTACTTTTTGTCACTCCCTTATTCTAGAAAGCAAAAAACTGATTGATGATTTACACTTGTGCCCCTGAAGAGACAGCATGTTTGTCTCTCATACTGCAAGAGCAGGTGCAAGCTTCATAGAGTAAAAATTGTACTGAAGATTTTGTTAAACATTCCAAGTTACCCAATGTCTCTTTAAATAAGGTCCAAGAATTTAAGGTGTCATTTGGCACTCATGCACAAAGACAGCACTGAATACAAAACCAGGAAACCAGGCAGGGTATAAATGCAGACACCAAAATACCTGGAAGTTTATACGTTACATACACAAACTGTAAAGACATAGGCCGCAGCTTGAATGCCCACCTGTTGAGAGAAACACTAACATTCCTTGTATCCCAAGTAAGTTTTAAAAAATGTGTCTGCAGTGCTATTTAACTTCCCTGTCAGATGTCTTGTAGGATGATAAACCTGGATTGCAGCTTTGCTAAAGCTAGAAACAGACTTCAGGACTGTTTTAAAAAAGTAAAGAGAAAGGTTTGCATTCTTCAGGCTTCAGCACAGTTCATCGTACCCGGTTAGGGTAAGCTCTGGAAGTACGTAGCCCTAGATTTTCATAGAGGATACAGAACACGATGTCCCTTCCAACCCAGTACAGTGGGTACCCAACGACAGTGGTTATGCCTAGTGATGCCACCCATCACCCCACCAGCTGTTCAGAGGAACGCAGGGCAGCTGTCAGGGTCTGGTGGTCCTGGTAACCCACGCTGCAGGACTCGGAAGGGCTGCAGAAACCATGAACAAGACATCTGTGTATACAGTGGAGGGCATCAATCCAGAAGCAAAGTTTGCAGTGCAACGGGTGTGAAAAAGCCCACGTAAGATGTTCAGAAAAGATCTTAAGACAATCAGTTGTATCTACATAAATGGGACTGGAAATAGGTATCCCATAAAGTTGAGAGGGAGAAACAAGCATTCATCTGAATCTCAGCCAGCCATTAACCAGCAATAGATGGAGCTAGTGGTGCACTAAGCTGGCTTTGAACTAGTTAAGAGATGTACCTGCACATCTGCAAAAGAGCCAGGCGCGTACCTGGGAGGATAGGAAAAGACACTATATTACTAGAAGGTAAAACAATAATTGTAGGACATCTGCTTAGTTGTCAAGGACCAAGAGGGAAATAAAGCTGTTGTCCCCTCTAGCTAAAACCTGCTGTTTCTTTTTCCCCAGACTCCCAACCACCAACTGCTCTACAGTTTGTATGCCAATCCAATTTTGACGCCTGTAATTCACCCCAGAGACTGTTTATTTTAACTTTATCAAGTGAAGAGAAAAACAACTGTGCTAGAATAAAAAAAAGAGCATCTGGCAGCAAGATATTCTTTCTCTCAGACAGCTTCCCAGCCTAACTGGTATACAAGAAAATGGGATTTTACTTACCCAAGGGTTAAAAGAAGGGGGAGAAGAGAGTTTAGAGTGCAGGTTCTCTGTGTGTTTATCTTAAAGATGGTCTTTCCTGGTCTGTTGGAACAAATGCTCTCAGTATATTGTGCTCCACTTCAAAAGAGGCAGCCAAGCCTCATATGGGCCCTACAGGACACAGCAGCGATGAACCCACCCAGAGAACACTGTCTGATGTAGCTAGACTATGCCAGAAAAGTGACCTCTGGAACTCCACCAGCTTAGCAATGTATCCCCAGGAGCCCCCAGCCTGTGTTGGACAGAGCAACACAGCTTTTTGACAGCCCACAGAAACCAAAGGGCCCTTAGGAAAACAGACACGTCCCTTCCTTTTTCCAGATTTTGAGTATCAGGTGCCTTTCCCCCCTCTTTAGTGGCACTGCAGCTTTGAGCAACACCAGCAGAATTTGCCATCTGCAAGGTGTCCTCAGTGAGAGCTTATAAATCAGACAATCTCTTGTTTCCTGATCCCTAACATAAGCCAATTCTTTCATATTTCATGATGAGACTTTCCTATTCACTAGCAGGGGCTAGTGCCACGCTTGGCTCTGCAGTTCCTCCAGCCTGAACACGGCTGGTGGGTTTTTTTTCTGTGAGACTGGCACAATCAAGAAAGAGGCTGGGGTTTGGTTTTCTTCCCCATGGCTGTTTTTGTTCCCTCCCATTGGCAAGTATTTTTAACACTGGAGAAAAAAAGCAGACATTGCACAATAGCCATGCCCACCCACCCCATTTTTGTTTGCATACTTCCATCAGAGTAACACACTGATGGAGAACGTTCATTTTTAAATAATTAGGAGGGACACTGCAGACATGTAGATTTGGTCTGGACACATGGGACCCTACTTTCATTCTTAGGCCATCTGCTAATTGGGTACTGTTCAGAGGGAGCCTGCAAGATGTCTGACTCACTACTGATGTAAAAGCCATCGTTCCTCCTAGAACAAAACACAGGTGTGCTCATTTCACCAACACCACCTACTCTGACAGTCACATTCTGAGCATTAACTACTACAAGAAGGAAGACACTTTGCCCAGTAAAATACTTGGGGAAAGTTTCCTTTAGGCAAGAAGCCAATGCAGTAACATTATTGTGTTGTTCTACAAGAGAGAGGGCCTCACGTAACTAACATTTAAAGTGTGGAATGAGTAACATTTTATTTTTTCTTTGATCAACAAGATTTTTAATTTCAGGCACTTATACATCTAGAAAGCAAATTAGGTATGTGGTAAACTTCGGAAAAAAATCTTGCTACATGTCTCCCTGGCTTTAAAATGTATCCTTTCTTGAGAGGTTGCCACATGTTCTTTTCTCTACAGAGACACAAGGGCATTCCTTTTAACAGGTCAGGAAGCTGGAGGAAAAGTTAAAACAGAGGTCAGATGTAGTTTACCCAGAAAATACTGAATTTTATTGACCTTTTCCATATACTGCAGGACTTCCCTAGTTTTGAAAAGGGACATCTCTCTTTTACCATACAGCCATTACATTAACAGCATACCAGTTTTAGGTAAGTCTCCATTTTCTCCTGCGGTTATAGGTTCTTAAGATCTAATCATGAAAGTTTGGATCCCCCCCCCCTTTTTGTCCTTTACCATCCTTTATTGGCAAGTCTCAAAGCTTTTTACAAAACCCATTAGCCAAGTCCCACAACCCCATAAACACGGCATTACTTCCACCTTACATACGGCAAAACGAAGGCACAGGAACGGCAAAGGAAGGAATAAGGAGCAGCCCAGGCTCACGGACATAAGCAGGGCCGGAGCCTGACCGAGCACCCGGCCCGACCCCATCCCCTGCCCCGACAGGCCTGTCCCCGGGGCCCGGCGGCACCCTCCGCACCACGGCCCACCGGACAATCGGGGTCCGGCAGCGTCAGCGGCATAGGGCGGCCCAGCACCCCCCGCTCAGCGTAAGCTACAGGTAAACCGAGGCCGGGCTGCGCAGGCTCCGCCGCGCCGGGCCAGCACCCGCGGCCCTGCGCCCGGCACGAAGCCTTCCCTCGAGGGCAGCTGCGGGGCCAGGCTGAGCCCTGTGACCAGGCCCCCCGGAGCCAGGCACATCCCCACCGACGGTACCTGCCCCCCGCCCGCCGCTATTTCACGGGCCGCCGGGACGGGGTGGGTGGGCCCGCAGGCCCCGCCCCCGCCACCCACCCCGCCCCCGTGCGCGCGCCGGCGGCTGACCCGGAAGTGCTCGGCAGCCCCCCCCCGTCCCTCACTGGAACGCCAAAATGGCGGCGGTTTCCGTGCTGCAGGCGCCGAGTGGCGGCTTCAGCTTCGATAACTGCGCTCGGTGAGGCGCGGTGAGGCGCGGGCGGGTCGCTGGGCCCGGGTGGCTGCGGGTCGCAGGGGCCGCGGCTGGGGGGAGCCCTCGGCCCGGCCCCACTTTTTGCCCTGTGTTGCAGGAACAACCTCCTGGAGGCCGAGCTGGGCCAGAAGGGGCTGCGGCTGCCCGCCGCCCGCAAGACCGGCACCACCATCGCCGGCGTCGTCTTCAAGGTGAGGCGGGCGCGGGGTGTGGCCTGCTGGCCGCTGCGAGGTGCTGGGGGGCCGCTCCGGGCCGTGGGCCGCCCCTCCAGGCCGGAGCGGGCCGGGGCGCGGCCGCCAGTCGCCCCCTCGCCAGCCCCGGGGGCAGGCCGCTCGGCCCCGCGGCGGGCCTCGTCGGGAAGCGGCTCCTGGTGGAGGTTCCGCGCTGCTGAGTCATTCCCGGTGGGGCCCCCGCGGGTTGCCCCGGGCCGTACAGCCGGTCTCGCCGTCGATGCCAGAAAGGTCCCCTTTGGAGAGCGAGGCTTTGGGATAATTCTCTCTTTCTGCAGGATGGCATAGTCCTCGGAGCAGATACGAGAGCAACGGAAGGAATGGTTGTTGCCGACAAGAACTGTTCAAAAATACACTTCATTTCCCCTAATATCTAGTAAGTATAAAACCTGTTTTTTGTGTAATGGTATTGGTAATAATATTGAGATTTTTAGCCATGTCCTTTGCTGATGGCAAACACTAAGGTGTACTTGAAAATGATAACTGATTAGCGAGGCTTGGGGATTCTCAGTATTTCATTTACACTTGAACAGGTTATCTTGTTTCATGCTCTGAAAATACTGACAGTATGAGAACGTAATTTCCTCAGTTTTACAATAAGAAAACTTCTAGCAGTTGGATAAAGCAAAGAGTTGTTTCACCTGTACCCCTCACCTTTTCCTAACTTGCTCATAATATGTTTTCAGTTGTTGTGGTGCTGGAACAGCTGCCGATACTG
The DNA here is from genome assembly GCF_963210335.1 of Falco punctatus. Taxonomy (NCBI): domain Eukaryota; kingdom Metazoa; phylum Chordata; class Aves; order Falconiformes; family Falconidae; genus Falco; species Falco punctatus. Next base: position 42,996,982 of record NC_137589.1, read on the forward strand.
ATATGACAACTCAGCTGATTTCTTCCAATCTGGAGCTCCATTCGCTATCTACTGGGCGACTTCCAAGAGTTGTCACAGCTAATCGAATGCTAAAGCAAATGCTTTTCAGGTAGCGGAATGGGTTTCTTGCTTATTAACAATGCTGTTAAAACCACTGTATAGTATTTAAGCTCCTGTGAAGGAGCATCCTTCCTCAGCCTCTTTCACCTTCATAAAAGATTTTGTAATTGTCCTTTGTTCTGTAGGGTTTTGAACTGAGATAGAAGAGAAATCAAATCTGTGGTGGTTTAGAGAATTGACACTGTAGTCGTACTGTGTTGCTGGTGTTTACATGGCAAAAATAGAAGGACAGTAGTTTAATAAACTGTTGGTCACACCAAGGAAAACTGTTGTGTGTCTGGTGACATGGCTGGACCAGTAATAACCTTGTAATGTGTGAACTTCTAAAATAGAGAATTTCATGTGACTTCTAGTAGAATCAGTACCTCAAAATGTATTTTACTTTCAAAATAAAGTATTTAACCATCTGAAGCTCACAGCTTTTAGTATGGAAGTCTGCCATTGGTGTAGTGAGATAAATAAGTAAAATGTTTGGAAGTTGTACAGCAGTTATCCTAAAACTTCATCTCATCGCTTGACAGATTGCAAACAGGCAGTGCAGTTGAACTTCCTACCTGGCAGCATGATGTAGAACGTGCCCTTACATTAGGGGCCTACTCTCCAAACCTTTTAAGTATTCCAGTGCTGTTTAGTGCTGTCTCTTACAGAAGTAAAAAATTCTGTTGAAATAGAAGGAAAGAATTATGTAAATGTATTAAAGGTAGTGATTGGTCAAACTATTGGAAAGTCTTCGGGAAGGTGCAATAAAGCAATGAAAAGAAAATGTTTTGTGCAACCAATTGACTGAGATAAATGATGACAGTTCAGCTTGGTTGCTTAATGCTGTATTGCTAAGCAGTTAGCCTGTTCTTAGGTGTGTTGAAAGCAGTAAACTAAGAAGTTAAAAGCAGCCAAGAACATCTTGTGGGGGAAATGAAGGAATATATTTTCTTTAAAATATCTGAATAAAAACATAATTGCAGATACAGGAATTTAATTTAAGGCTTGAAAACTAACCCAGGTTCTCTCCCTGTTAGCACAAATATATCATCCAGCCTGCTTGCTTGTTCTGCTTGAGACTGAAATACACCATATTTTAGTAAGTTTCTTTTAATTAAAACTGCTGCTCACAAATAGTAAAAGCAGTCTTTTCTGTTACAGAGGTGCACCTGGTATAGTCATGGAAAAATTCTCAAATTCATAAGTTGTGTTAAAAAGAATCACAACTTTATTGTGGACTTTCAGATTTGCATCTAAACGTTTGCTCCTAGGTATCAAGGCTACATTGGTGCTGCCCTGGTGTTAGGGGGAGTAGATGTCACAGGACCTCACCTTTACAGCATATATCCCCATGGATCAACTGACAAATTGCCCTATGTTACCATGGGTAAGTGATACTCCCTCAGTATTATAACATAGCTGCCTGGTAAAAAGGGTAAACACTTCAAATTATTATTTAAAGTGTTTTTATTTAAATTCTGTTGTTTGCTGGGAGCTATACAGACCTCAGACTTCAAATACAAAGTTGTACTTGTATTTCTAAGGCAGATGAACTGTTCTGTTTATTTTCTACCACTTTAAAAACATGGGCTATATACTATTTAAATCTAAACTGCCAAAAAACTGGTGTTAGGAGAGTTGCTGTGTGCATTCCCGAGCATACCTTAAAGCAAGAGAACTTTGTGTGGAGGGGAAAAAAAAATCCTTAAAAACTTGATTTGCAGACAGTCCTAACTCATGGTTCATTTGAAGTCTCACTTGGGGAATTGCATGCTGCCTGAAGCTTTTCTGTAGTTCCATTAGGAATCAAAATGTGCTTTACTTCTGCTTTGGGAGTGGTGTATTTCTGTGTTTCTTGCTAAGCAGCAGTTACATTTTACTCAAGAAGTTACTTCATTGTAGTGAAGCAACACCTGGTTTACTTGCTACATATAACAATTAGTTTTAACTACTGTGTGGGGCTTCTTAATAAAGAAGTTGAGTTCTGTCTATTGCTGGGGTCAACTTGACAATAGTAACCCACCATCAGATTATTAAGTGTTGGTACCCCAGCTCTTCTCTCCGTGTAACGCTTTCTGTAATGGCAGTAATTTGAGCTGTAGCTGTATACAGTTGTGTGTATGTCTCATTCAGTTTCAGATTGGGGATTGTGATAATATTCAAAGCTGAAACCACAGATTTGTGCATGCTTCTTTAGCAGTATGTACACCACCCTCAAGATCAATTACAAAAGCAATGTTCAGGATATATTGTAAAATACAACCTTGACAAATATATTCTTAATTTGCTGTTGTGTTTTTTTTTTTTTTAACTATAAAGAAGAATGTGGAAATAAGTACATGGAAACAAGTACTTTGTGGTAGCAGAATACAAATTATAGGTAGCTTTTGTGGAACGTCTTTGTCTCACTCAAAAAGCAGAAATGCTGCTCCGTTACTTCACAGTTCTAAAGAAGGAGATGAACAATACCTACAGAAGAGAATTAAACTTTTGAACTCCTCAGTGCTGCTTTGCAGTAGCAGTAATTTCAAGTTGTGAAGTGGCTCTTGAGCGTATACCCTTCTGCTTGTGATCTTGCTAAACAACCCAATTAGAGGCCTCTTAGTATATTCAGGAAGACACTGTATTAAAGAATACAAAATCTTCATCTCTAATATTGATTTGTGAATTTAACTTGTCATTCTTCTCATGTCTTCTAACTATTCTCTGTTCGTGTCCCCTAGATAAAATTGTTTCTTTAGATGTCTTGTTCTGTTTCTTAATTATTGAGGGATGCTTGGAGAGTCCCTTATGGTGTAAGAATCCTGAAATAATAAGCCACAGTAAGCTTTGTGATTTGCAGGAGAGTCTTAGTGATCACCATCATCCTTGTATTTTTTTTGAGAAGGCAAATAACACATGCATTGTTGAAGGGAAGGACACACACATCTTGAAATATTACAGAACTTGCCTGGTCTTTGGCAAAGGGAGTATTTTTCAATAGTAGTGTCAGCTTGTTTGATTAGTTCTGAAGTCTTGTGATTTATAGGCAATAACCTGGGAATAAAGGGTAAAAAATGGTGAGAGGTATCACTGAGACACTGGTAAGAGATTAAACTAGTACCTTCTGATCTAATAATATTCTTGTGCAGTTTCATCTGTGGCTTTTAAGGTTAATGCCCTACTGAGAATGTCTGGAAAAAGTAAAATTCCAAACATAACAAGGGTCCCAATCATTTTTGCTCTCTGATCACTCAGAAGACACTATCATTTCAGACTTGTGTTTTATTTTGCAGACTTGGATGACTTTAAATGAAAGCTTTGTTTTGGTAGAGCTATGGAAGTCTAATGTGGAGCCCAAATATATCAGAGAAGAAAATTGATCTGAAAATGAAGTGTGTCAGATTAGTAAATCAGATTGAGCCTATGTCTGATGGAGTTAAGTCTGTGATAGGAAAATATAACTTTCAGTTAGTATTTTTCTGTTCATGGTTGGCATCTCTAAATAAATCAGCTGGTTACTGTAGTTTTGGAAATGTTAAAGTTTTTTTCTTCTGGATCTTTGCACTACAAAAACAGTGCAGCTGTTAAACAGAATTATCTGGTCGACTGTATAATGAAAACTGTGATTAACTTGCAGAAATTCTGCAGAGGTGGTATGGGACCAATAGATGGTGCCAGTACCTTAGGAACTGGCAGATCACTTGGCAAATAAAATCAGTGTAAGTCATGTGATGTCATTGTTCAGCCTTTGATTTAAGAATTGGGCATTTACTTTTTTTTATATAATTGCCTTATACCTGATACTGTATAGTAAACTGTAAAACTAAACTGACTCTATACTAATAGCTGCTAGTGGTTGATAGCCTGAATAAAGTCACATGGTTTCCATACGTGCATGGTTACTTCCCTGCCTATGTTTTAAAAGCTTTAAAATGCAGCATTTCTGAAAATCCTGGCTGCTCCCCCTTCCCTCCTCAAAAACAACATAATAGCAGAGTAAGTTCAAACAAGTAGGAAGTAGAGTATCAGTGGACTAAATTCATTGTAGCATAAACTTAGTTTGCTTTCCACTGTACCAGGTCTGTGTCTGGTGATTGCATGTTACTTCTGGCCATGCTGTCAAACAGAGCCCTTCTTGGCATAAATGTCCTTTACATCTCAACACCTGGTACACTGATACTTTCTCTGGTGACTAGGATATGTTTTAGTAAAAAATTAGCTTATGGATATAATGAAAGATAGAGCTGAGACAGGAGGAAAAGTGTCAAATGTCAAATCCAGAGGTAGTAGTATTTTGATCTTATTTAGACTAGGCTAATGTTTATTTATTCCAGATGTTCTAAGGGCAGTTTATTAACTCAAGGTAGGTATTTTGGGCCAGTGAATTTATAGAAATTCAGTATTAAATAGGAAAGGTGGGCGAGGCATTGGGGTTTTGTGTGTTTTAATGCATTGGAGAGTGATGTCCTCCCTTGCAAGGGAGATTTAAAAGATACTCAGTGCTTACTCAGGAGTGAAAACATCAAATTAAACTGTTTATGCTGACAAAGGACAAAATTGGTTTTCAGCAAACGATGCAAGATAGTCTGATTGCTTGGCTTGTCTAGGAAAGCTTCTGGCCAAGACTTATAATGAAATGCATGCATAAAATTAAAGCACTTGAAGTCTGTAGTTCAGCTTTCGGAAACAGTAAGTATGTTCCAGTAGTCTCTGGTGGCTAAAGCTAATCCCTTGGTACCAGTGTTGCTTCATATTCATAAATCAGCTCTTCATGCATTGGCAATGTTGTCCTGCAGAGCAAGCACTACCACTGCTGAGACTCAGCCCCTCAGCCAGGAACCAGGTTGAAAAATGATCCCGATCGATGGGGCTGTGGAGATCACCGAATTTTTACCTAGAATGAACAGCAAATTGAATAACAATGAGTGTGTGTGAATAAATGCCCTGTCAGGGAGCCCTGACAGTGATGGATTAGGAAGTGCTAAATGTTACTCTCTCAAGGCTCTGTACATCCTCTAGTGTGGCAGGCTGAGGTAGCAAACAGGTCCTTGGGTGATGAAAATGGACTGTGCTTAGCAATAAGTTGTCTTCAATGAATGTTCTGCTAAAAAGATCCAGTTCATCTGTTTTGGAAAAGCTACTGCAGCTGCAAAACATGGTGGATACTATTGTTGCCTGGGTTGTTTTGCTATGTATCAATAACTGTCTTTCACTTTAAATCAATACTGAAGTGGTACAACTGCTTGAGTAACAACCAGATGGGATTTTTAACTCACAGTTGAGTCCAGAATTTTTTTAATAACAGCTGTGGAAACTTATGAAATGACTAATGTTTCTTAAAGAAGAAAATAAAAATCTCTTACAGTGTCATAACTTGGTTCATGCTCATTATCAGACTGAAAAGCATTTGTCTCAGAGTAGATCTTTGAATCTCAGTTTCTTTAGGTTTTTATAACTTGTTTGGTAATCAGTATATTTATGTAATTAGATGCTCGATTAATATTTTCTGAATATTTGTTTCTGAAGTGTAGCTTACTGAAAACATATGCAGAATAAGTTCTTTGGAATTGGTATGGCATCTCTATCTTGATGATCGTGTTTGTTGAAGTGTAATCGTTCATAGCAGTTAGTGGCTTTAAAAAAATGTAGGCAAAAGGGTTTTGTTCCTGTATGTTGTATAATACAAATACATGACGACTTTAACAATTACACTTTAATTGTTATTATTGCTCATACACAGAACAGTTGTAAACTTCCAACATGTGAAAAAAAAAAAAAAAGTACAGCAAAGAAAATTTTCCTATTTCTGCATTGGTTGTGTGTTGATAAGATTTCAAACTGAAGTTACCTAAGGTAAATAACTGGTTTGGTATTACTTTGAATCTGAGCTTAGTTAAAGAAACTAATGACCCATCATCTCACAGCTTTCCTGAATGTTCTAATAGATCTGAGGTTGAACTGCTGCATCTCAGCAATGTTGAATTCCTAACTGGTAGTGACTTAAATCAGTTAGTGCATGTATGAGGTGGGAACATCTATCTCTATTTAATAGATGGTGTTTTGCAATGTTTGGATTTTATCTTTCTCCAGACGTTATGTTTGGGAATTGTTAAGACTTGTTTCTACATAAAGGCAAAGCATGCTTGTTAAAAATGAATTATTGGTGGGCACTGAATACATGGACAAGAGAACAGCTGTTTCCCCACGTACAAACAAGTTCTCCATAGACCCTTAATATCTAAGTTTTCTGTACTTTCATAGGTACTGCAATAAGAAAACCATGCTTCCAATGTTTACTTAAGTTCATAGATTTTATTGCCAGCTCTCCTGTTACAATGCATAGCTTTCACAAGTCAGTTGGACTCCTTGGAACATTGTGGAGTTGTTTGGATTGTATATGGAATTTGACAAGTACAGGGAAGTTGGTGTAATTGGATAGTGAAGTTTGCAGCTAAGCTCACAAGCAACTGTTTACTGCATTTTTCTGCATTTCTGCGTGAACAGTCAAGTGATGAGGTTTCAGTCCACCAGCAATGGAAATAGGGGGATTGAGGGAGGTTTTGTAGTTAATGTGCTGCAGGTGAATATATACACATCAATAGTATTTTTAAAAACAGTTCATATTGCTGTTGTCAAACAGCAAATTATTTGTTTTGATGGAGAAACTCAGAAGTATACATATATTTGTCTTTTTAAAAGCATGACATTTACATCTGGTGCTAGTAAGAGTAAAGAATTTTCATTGTGCTATTTAAGATTACAAATCTGTTCTTTCAGAGAATGGTTAGCTATGCTGTGAGATTCTTGCTAAGGCACTTTCTTAAAAATGCAAGCTTATAAAGTTTATGTTTAGGATTTATAAGCAGTAGAGTATAAAACAAATGAGTTTATTCAGCTTTTCTAGCTTTACTTCCTGTTCTCTTAGAACCTCCTTGGGACCTTGGTTTTCAGATGTAAATGTCTGCATGTAGGTTTAATTAAGACTTTCAACAACTCTTTGAAAACTTACATTATAGGACTGTCTGCGTGTATTTATTTAAAGGTGACATTAGGTTTGGCATTTATTTGCTCTTGATAACATAGTGAGGTAAATAATTGAAATTCTTTATGTATAAAAAGATTTAATGTAATGTAACATAAAGTTGGTTCCCCCTCCTTAAGTCTGCTGAGTTCTTGCTCATAGGATCTTTGGGAATTTTCTTTTAAAAAGGAGCTGGAAGAGTAAATCCAGTCTGAGCCATGTATAAAATTGATCAATAATGTAAATATTGCAGTATTTTTATTTGTCAGTAGAAGTTTTAAGAAATTAAGACCACTTCTTCTTAGCTCAGTAGCTGATGCAGTATTTTCTGTCAGATACTGCCTTTTATACCTTCATTCCTGCACATTTTTCAGTCTCTATATTCTATTATTTTCAAAGGACCCTTATCCAAGGGTAAGATTGTTTTCTAGGTTTGAGGCTTCCCATTCTGCGTATGGCAGGGGCTTTCATTTGAGCGCAGCTTACTGTGGTCTTCGTTTGAGACAGTATCTCCGATATTCCCCCCCGCTAGAAACATTCCTGTGTCATTCCACAGGAATAATTATTTTATGGTTCAAGTCCTGTATTTGTTTTGCAACACACCTTATTTTGACCTTGTTTGAAGGATCGGTATTTATGACTTGTTCTGTGATATCAGCTGTTTGTATCAGCAGTTCATTTCTGCTATTAGTTGCTTAAAAATCTTCCTTTTTTCCAGTTTCAGCTTTTAAAAAAATGGAGTCATGTATTGCTCCAAGGTGTAAATGAATAGTCATTGCCTGTAATACAAGTACATGCTTAGAGTGTCCTACTGCTTTTAGATGTGATGTATTTGGTACTGTAAAGGTAATGATCCTCAACCACAGCAATATTCTGTAACAGGAATATCTGTCATATTCATTGGGATTACCATGTTCATTGATTTGTGTCTGTAAATCTGCTGTTTCTACCCTTTAAATTTGATCTATAATTGGACCTCCTTAAATGGTTCAGATAAGGTAGTCTGTATTTTCTCAACAGTGTCACTGTCAGCTTCTCCTTTTTCATTATACATTCAGCAGACTTGATAAAATCAGCAGGACACCTCATTTGAAACTGTTTAATCGCTGCCTTTTTCTTTCACTAAACCATTGAGGTGGTCAAGCGATATACACAAATCATTTTAAATAGAAAATATGGCTTTCTCTGTGACCCAGCTAAACAGATAGCAGTATGCAAAACAAGTTAAAAAGTAATAAATGCCAAAAAATCTTCTAATTGGAGTAAAAAATTGCAGGTAACTTTATTCACTCCCCAAAAGTAGTGCTCTCTGAAATATGGTTAGGGCCACAGACAGACAAGATATCTTCCTGAAGACTCACTGTTTCTGAACAAAGCAAGTTTACAGTTTCAAATGGTATTGTACTGCTTTTTGCATTATTTTATGGAAAACACATTTATAACAGCTGCAGTTACAGTGCTTGGGGTAGAGATGGCTTCTGTTCCATTACTGCACTTGCACTGCATCCTTTAAGAGAAGTAACATTAAACTCATGTTTTCATATCTGTCATTTCGTCTGTTCAGCTGTTATTGTTCAGTGTAAAAATAATGGCATTAAGTAAATGCATAATAAACTGTTTAAAAGTAGATATGAGAAATAACCTGATGGCAGCAGCCAGCTACCCTATTACCATTGCTAGTTTACTCATCCCCATGTGTAAAGGTGACTGTGCCAGGGCAGCTCGTTAAAGCAATCTATTCATTCCGAGTGTCTTGGTATTAAGTGACATACCCTCTAATGTGGCCAGGCACAAAAGTGGGACAGGAGAAATGGAGGAGTAGGAATTACAAACTGTGGCATTCAGTTAGCTCTCTTTTTTAAACCTCATTTTCATATCTTAGTGTTCAAAATAGTAAAAAGAAAAAGGCTGTCAGAATGCGGACCATGACAAGTCTGTGTACGCTAGCTGTAAGTTTAGGATTAAATTAGGTGCTGGACTTAAAGAGGGTAGACGCTTTAGAGTGTGTAATAAGCTAAGGTAGACTTCAGTCTGGTTTCTGCTGCTGATACATTTTTTTTTCTTTTTTTTAATAAAAAACTATATCTAAATACACTGCTTAAATAAGTGTCCTAATTTTGTTACTATAGGTTCTGGATCATTAGCGGCTATGGCAGTATTTGAAGATAAATACAAACCGGACATGGAGGTAAGAAACTTTTTTTTTTGTTAAACCTCAGTGTTTCTTCCCTCAGTCCTCCTCATCCTTATGATTATAAGAATTTAAAAGGTTTGAAGCTTTAAAAAAGTTAAATCTGCTTTAGTTCCCTGCATTTAAAAGGTACTAATGTCAGCTTACCGCAAAGCTGTAGAAATTGATGGGTAAATAAATTTAAAGGAATGTAGCTTCTTGCAAATTTATATATGGAAAAACTTGAGTGATTTGAATATAGGTGAAAACTAAAAACATACAGCTTACTGATTATAGCTGACTCCAAGAATTTAACAGCTCTTGCGTAGTCAATATTGCTGTTTTTCTGGCAGTAGTCAGTCCTTCCCTCTCAGTCTTGAAAAGAGAATGCATGATTGTAAAATAAAAAATGTTCAAGTAGTATATGAAACCAATTAGATTTCTGGTTGATTGGGTACGTTCAGAACTAGTAATTGCACTTTTTAATACCTACTTAAAGACTGATTATCAGATTTATAAGGTTGTGGGTTGTTTGTGTTCTGCTGATGATCTTGATAAAAAATTGGAAAACATTGGTTTGTTCATTATAGAGAATCATTCAGGAGAGCTAAAAGCCGGAGTGTCATGATTAAGATCAGAACAAGCTATTCTGTTACGAATGTATGCAGTACATTATTTTTGTATTATCTGTGGTATTTCCTTACGCTTAGTTACACCACGTTCAGTGCCTGCTAAACTAAACCAGTGAAAAATCCACTTTTCTGCAGACAGACTATTGATGAAAATAAACCCAAAACAATTAAAGGGCGTTCTGTAAGTGTATTTTGTAAAATGCCTCGGTAATGTCAAGCCCTCTTTTAAACCACATTAATCTCTTGACTTTCTGTGAATGCTCCGTCTCATTCCAATTTGTTAATAATTTCACAGTAAAGAAAAAAATGAGAATTGAACACAAATGAAAATTTAACTCATTAAAAATGACTTGTAACACTAACAGTTGCAACCATTTCAGTGTAAAATGCAGGTATGACAAATCTTAGAGCTGTTCAGTATCGAATAATGTGGAAAAGGAAACAGTTGATTTATTTCAGAAAAGGTCTTCAGATGTTCCTCATCTTTGTCATGCAGCTGCTGTGGATCACTTCCTCCCCTTCAAATGCACTGTATTTTCAGGTGAAGGTCCTGTAAGTCCACTGAGGTACTCTCTAAAGTTGATAAATCAAACTTAAAATTTGTTGTCCTACCTCGTTACATCTCCTGAAGAAACTTGACATATAATAACAATTAACTTAAAACAAACAACTAAAAACCTCCACAACACCCAAAAGTAAACCAAAAAACTCCATCCCCCAAACAAACTTGTTTCTGGGAAGTTTTCTGTTAAACTGCTTAAGAGTTAATATTAAGCAGTTTTCTAAATATTCCTGCAACTGGTTCCTGTCAGATATATATGAAATAGTTGCAGGTGTGCAGAATTACAAAAATGGAGATAAGATTAGGATTCCTGTGTTGCTGCAGTATTTTGGGCAGTAGCTGAAGTTACTGGACTTCTGGCCTCTAGTGTATTTATAAATGCTATTGGAAATACTGGTATATTTTTAATGGGCGCTTAATTTTTTTCGGTAAGTAGCATTATGCTAGATGACTGGTAGGAAGAACCCCTAGATAGAGGTGGACTACCTTTTTATTTTTCCTTCCCCTCATGCCACTGTAAGAATGACAGTGTCTCTCTTTTTCCATCCTCTTGTGTGACAGTGCGCTTGGCATGTGTGCTATTCATACTGAAAATATGAACTACAAATCCTTGGAATCAACAGCTACAGCATAATAGTCCACTTTCAAAGATACAAATGTCAAAGAGCTGTGCTATGAAACTAAAAATTTCACCTTATGCTCAGCTAGTTTTCAAGCTTATATTTTAAGTCATTCTTTGTGTAAGAGCAACCAAAGATTGGTAAATCTCCATCTTTTCCTATTTAGAAAGGTCATCCTAATTAAATTGTCTTCATACACAACCATAAATGGCATCAGATAGTCACTGTTATAACAAGCATGTAGCAATGCAGCCTACCCATTTGTTGAAATAGATACTTGGATCTTTGAGACTTGCAGGCACCTTAACCCTTCCTTTGTTTCTACTAGATATTCAGTAATCGTATTAACTAAACCAGCCGAAGTCTCGGGTGATAGAGCTGAACCCTACTCTTAACACTTCTTCATATTCTGTTATGGCTGCCAGCTGAAAATATTTACCTTTAAAGGCAGTTGTTTGTTTTTTTCCATTAAAGTAATGAAATAGCAAACAACACTTCTATTGAAATTAAAATGTAATAAATCTGAAGTATGCTATATATATTTTTACATAAAACTTGCTGTGAAATGGCAATAATGATAAACTTAAAATTCCTGGAGATTAATTTAATAAAATGGGTAGAGGATTAATATTTTTCTGTCAAGATCAATGCTGCTTTCTTTTGCACTAATTGTCAGAATATCTTGCTAGGGCTACTGGAGGGTAGTGGTGTGCTTCAAGACCATCACATCACAGAAAAATGATTCAAAGGCAAACTGTCCTGCACCCTCTGGTATCGACTTGCAAATTAGCATCTGGAATGTAATTAAACAAGCTTAATGAAAGTAACAGCTGAATACTACTGGAAAAGACAATCAGCTTTTTTGCCTCTGATATATATTCTGTACTATTGAAGCTGATCACCAAACGCATCGTGTGAGCACAGCTAAAAAAAATTAGCATTTATTTGAAGAATAGGAACTGTTTTTCATTCTGTTATGCTTTTGGCATGCACTGGTGTCCCATGAGAGCCATGCCACAGCAGATAGTGCACAATATTTATAAATCCATGACAGGCAATAATAGCAACTTGAAAAATTCTTTTGCTAGAATTTCAAGTTGAGAGCTGCCAAAAGCTGAGAGGATCAAATCTGCAGTGGCAGCTGCTGTGCCCTACAGTTAGAATTGTAGACTTTGAAGATGCTCAACTTAAAAAAATAAAAAATAAAAAAAAAATTAAAAAAATAAAAAAGAAGACTGCAGGCTTAGCCAATTTTTGCAGGTTTCTAGAGCCTTGGCTCTCTGCCTTTTGAAGATGAGTTGCTGAAGCTTCTACCACTGCCTGAGGCATGCTAACACCAGCAGGATGTGTTTTTTTTCCATAGACTTAGTGTGTCTTCAGATTTAAGTAGCACATGCTTTATCAATGCCAACTGTGATGGTCCTTTCCCTGGTTTCAATGCTGGGAGATGATCTTTACCCAACATCCTTCAGAGAAACTGTGAAGATAGATGGTGACGTACACAAGTGCCACTTCTGCAGTCTGATTTATGGAGGCATGTTTCATTATGAAGCAAGTGCTGGCCTCTAGAGGAACCATTATAGATTGCTGAAGATGTGAACACTTTCAGCCCTGAAGGCCTGTAGATGCTTCAAAAAATGTAATGCCAAGCTCCTAACTACCGTGGAACAATATTAATCTGTCATGCGGGCAGCTATAGATCTAGTTTAAAAAACGTAAGTGGAAGAACAGCACATCTAATAGAGTGTTTTGAGCTTAGATCTTTCATTGCAGCCAATTTTTCTTTCGGTAGTGTTTCAATAGAGTAGCCACATGGTTTTTAAGCCTTACAGCCAGATTTTGCAAATGCATTCGTGCCTTCTGGTGTTAAACAATAGTAAAGAAATACTCCGAGTCAGTGGATATGGAAACCATCATGATCTGGGGAAAAAAATGTCTACACTATTAAATGCTAGACTTCTGGGTTATCTGAACTGTGGTTGTTGAATTCCTAGGGATGCGTGTGTGGGGTATTACCTATTTTATGCTAGTATTTGAGTTCTGTTTGAAAAGTAGAAGCTTTTTGTAGAATTACTTGATGTACAGTGAGTCTATGTTCTAGCCTTCTGACAAGAGCGTCATCTTTAAGTAAGGAAACAGGCTGCTTGTAACTTCATTTCTCTTTGGTATTTCACCAAAATGGCCAGGTTTAATCAGAAGAGGATCCAAAAGGAAGAGAATTGGTAAAAGGCACAAAAAGCAGAACTATTGTGGGGAAAGGGAAGTAAATCTTTGTGTGGTGAGTTCAGGGACATGGAGGAGGTGGGGAAAAAATGGAATGAGGTAGTCTGGCACATATTTAAGAATTATTTCTAAAATAGGTCACTCTGAAAATGTGAGATTATATTTGCAGTCATTTATTATAACATTTTTAAAGTGTGGTGGAAAGTCAAGTGATTCTGAATGAGACCAAAAATACCCTGGAGGAGTAAGAAGAGATTAAAAATAAGAGAGGGCTGTTCTGACTATATTCCACTTGGAGTGTAGGCACTTAGCCTCCTGCAGCAGCTGTGCTGTCTGAAACAGCATCTTGCTGTCCTGCCAGAGATTTGCACTCCTTCACCTGTTGGCCAGGTTTGCTTTTGTGATCATTCTGCAGTGATTACTTTTGCCAACTTGTTTGGTTTTGACAAACACGGGTTAGGGAGCAATCTTACGAGCAGTTCAGCTGGCAGATTTGGGTAGTCCTCTGTAAAAGGAGAAATGATGGGCAGACAGGAGGAGTCAGAGGTAGTGACCTTTTTCAGTTAATAGTTGCAGCTGTCAGATTAGGTGTGTTCACAAAGAAATTGTAGGAAGGAAGAGGACTGGAAGTTGCAAAATGTGTTGACTCGGGCTCTTCTGGCCCCCAGTTGTTTCTGGTTTTGCCACTGATTTTTGAGGTACTTTTGATAGCCCCAGAGTGAAGTGGCTGAGGCATAAAGAATGCATTCAGCTAGATGCTCAATATATGCTGATGATCTTTGCTGTGTCAAAGTAAAAAGTAGTCTAAATGCAACTTTCACTCTGAACCTCTTATTTCAGTAAAAAAAAAATACGTCAGGCATAGTACAAAATGTTATGAAAACATGTCACTTTCTCCCATATTTAAACAGCTGACATACAGATCATTCAAATGTTTCTGTGCTCGTATTTCCTACTGTCCCTCAATATGGTGGGTATTATTTTTGTTTATTAACTACTGACAATAATACTAAGCTATTTTTGGAAACTGTCAAAACTCTGTAATCTTCAACAATAGTTGTCTCATCAGTCTTATTTAGCCTGCATCTGTGTGATTCAAGGCTCAAGAGCAATGACAAGCTGCATATGAATTCTGTATTCATTAGTGATGGTGATCAAAATGCCTGTGTCCCTGCCATAGGGCTCAGGTGTGGAAGTCTGCAGGCTAATCCCACCAGCTGACATTCAGAGGTTTAATGACTCCATAGGAAGGTGACCACTTGCTGGGAGGTTTGTCGGCTGAACTCAGACAGCAGACAATAGAGATCAAGCCAGACTATCAGAGTTAAGCAGGAGAGCCTGCCTGAGATACTTGAACCCCTGTTGGTGTCAAACACAGAGATTAAGTAAATGGGGGGAAGTGGTGGTGGTGGTGGGGGAGTCTGAGGCCGTGAACAAAAATAAGTACTTTGTATTTGTGCTCTGTGTATCTGTTTATTTCATTACCCAGTGACAATAACTGAGACTGCTAGTGGCATATCTTCACTGCCTTTTCTGACAGAGCTCGTGGCAATACAGATTTCATGCTTTCCTTACATACCTGTGTTATTGTCTCCTTCAGAGACATGAATTTCCATGGGTAAATGTCAGGTTAGTGCATACAGTCATCCAGAAAATAAAGGCTTATCATGCTGTTTCTTATTTTTAGATTAGATTAAAATTATTCTATGGTAACCTGCTTGACACATTGGACAGTTAGTATGGTTCTCATCTTCTTTCACAGGATTGTGCCTTGGATTGATTTCCTTTGCGGAACCAACGTTAAACAGGAAATATGAGGCTGATTTAAAATGTGCTACCTAGATGTGCTCTGGAATGGCTAGGATTACTGGAGAAGTGTTTTGAGGTGTGCTTTCTGAATATATCAAAGCACAATTTCTGTGCAGAAATCAGGTGGGAAACTGCTGACAATACCAGTCTGGGTTAGCAGTGATACCCAGTAGCACCTTCCACTTTTCTGTTTACAGACTATATCGATGGAAATAAATTTTACCTTAGTTTAAATTGGGCCTTGCTGCATGACAAAGAGCCACAATTTCTTCACCTTTATGAAAGTAACACTTAAACTTTGTATGTAATAATGTAGACAAGCTAGTCAGAAGCAGAGCTCCATGTTAAGAGATCATTTCATTGCACAGGGTAGATGTAGGACAGGTAATTATTTTTGATGCATTTCTCAGGAGCAGGTGTTCCAGTTTAAATTGTTTCAGTTTGTATATCTCCCATAACTGCAGAACACAGGCAAAACATACTGGAAAATATTTCACGTGGCATGAAGCCTGAGTGCCCCTCCTGTGGCGAGGGCTGTGGAGGCAGAGCGCAGTTTCTGTCTGAGCAGGGAAGAGTGAATGGGAAGGAGGCAGAGGGTGGGAGTCACTGGGGCTGTCAGGGGAGACTCTCTCCCAGCCAGTAAGCGTTATGGAGCGTTTTGGTGTATTAGGAAGGAAAAATTACCAGAGGGCCCAAGACTTCTTGTTCCAAATAAAATGCTGGCCTTCGTTCCCTTCCTCTTTTTTTGGTTTTGTTTTGGTTTTGGTTGTAGTTTTGTTTTCCCCAGAGGTAAAGTAGTAGTTGTATGAATGGAGATTTGCTTTACTTGAAGCCAGATGTGTTATTGCTGAATAATAATTTTTTGATACTATATGGTTATTACTATTTGATAGTAATAATATATACTAATTTTAGCTGTAATCTTTTGCATGGTGTACATATCTGGCTACTTTCTGGTAGCTGAAGTTCAGTATGTTACTGTGCAGTAATGCAGCTGCACAGAAAACTGAGGATACTGTGTTGTTAGAGTGGAACTTGCAGCCTGGCAGGATTTACAGCTCTGTTCCTGTTGAGCAAGTTTTTGTGTTGAGAATCTGTTCCCTAAAAAACTATGAAGTTCACTCAGACATAAGTAGTAGTGGATTAAATGAATTCCCTTATTTGTTCTTCGTTCAGAGCATAGGAATAGTATTAAAAGAAATCCCTTAGTTGTGAGAGAAGCTTGTATAATTTAATTCTATACCACTGGAAATATGTAGTGTACTAATCTTCGTGTAAGGAATGATATATAGGAACTAATGTTATTGAACAGTAGTTCCGAATCATGTAAGTTTCCTGCCTTGGCAGGTAATTTGGCATAAATTGTTAATGTAAATCCAGGTTAGTGGGGAAGACATTATTTTACTAAAAAAGATAAACTGCTGATTAATTCAGTATAGAACTCAATTACAAATTGAAAGTGTCTCTGCGGGATGCCAGTACCCTAAAGACAGCAGATGTTGAATTGATACTCCAGCATATTTCACACTGGTATGAAATATTAACATGGTTTATTATACTTGTGTGGTGTACAATATCAGAAAGGGGGAGGTGGTGATGAGTCTGGGCTTGCAGGCGTCTACCATTGGAACATGAAAAAACTGTAACCGCTGAGACTATTAATTAGGGACTAAGGTGCATTTTATTTGAAAAGTTCTTTGTAGAAAACAGTTAGAAAAATAAACACTTACTAACATGTTATTCACAACAAAACTGACATCAAATGCAGTAGGGAATCACCTGATCTATGAATCTGTGATCTGTTAATGAATGAATATAGGTGCATTTGTGAAAAAACTCAGGTTGCTGAGTTTTGACAAGACTGCTAGGTCAGTACTATGCTCTGATTTTTTTTGTGTGTGTAATTTCCTGCCCGTGCCGTATTTGTTTGTACTGAAGATTTCTACTTCCTAAACAAAACGATTTTTTCTGTATTTTTGTATGTGAAGTAGGCAGCACGTTAATTAAACCTGATGTGTTCGTAATCCAGGGATTTAAGCAGGTTGGGTTTTTATCTTTTAATGTACTGTATTGGTGATGGTGGCGCAGACAGGCGCTGTGGACTTGAGTTTGAGAAAGCGCCCAGGGAGGAGTGGAGGGGTAGTACAGTGGTGCAAGGAAATACAGCATGTATGTAACTCACTGTCCTCTGCTTTTTTTCCCCTCTTTCTTTTAAACAGAAGTTCAGCTTTCTAACTTGCAGAGAAGTTAGAATTTAGATAAACTTACTTGAAGTTACCATTCCAAACAGAATGCATGTTCCACAGTGTTTGAACAGGATGCATTCTGGAGAGAAAATTCTAATTGTATTTAATAGTGAGTCCTTGATACTGTTTGTTGTGCAAATACTAAGTCATTCACTTGCCTTCTTGCAAGTGAATGAAAGTAATGTTTCAGGATTTGGAGCATTTCAGTTTCTTGTTAACAAGGTTGTGGAAACAGAACTGGAAAATAACATGATACACATTACCTTGATTTAAAGTAACTTAGCTATATAACACGCAGAGTAATAGAGTTATCATTTCACACACACACCCCCTTTTGCTTTAGAAACTACTAAATTTCTGTTTATCTTAGTCTTTAACAGCTGTTAAGTAAAACTAAGTACATTTGTATGTAATATTTGAAGGTATATATTTATCTAGATTTAAGTTTTTTCTTTAGAGCCTACATGATTCCAAAATACCGTACAGTTGAAATTCAGTAGAACGGAGGCAATGCCATCTTTATACCTATACAGGGCACAGTTTTAGTCCCAGGTATCTGTAGATATCTTAATTTTTCCATCATGTGCTGGGAATTTTCTGGTAACTTCTGCCCATTCTTCTTTACGCACAAACTGGTGTTTGTTCCCAGGACCCATTTTTGTGTTTTACAGCTCCCTGTCTCACAGATGCTGCTGATCTTACACATTCTGATTTTCATAACCCCTTTGCCTTTGGTGTGATCGTTGCTTTAATTCTCTCTACTTGCAACTTCTATCTTGTAAATGTTTCTTTGTGCTGTGGTCATTTGGCATGTCAGTTTAATCCTGTTTTCTCTGATTTGGAATCCTGTCCTACATATTCATCACACGTAGCCTGTTTTGCATTGTTTGGACTGTTAAATCTCAGCATTCCGCCTCTAACTTCCTTTGTGACTTTTTAGAGCAGAAACAAAAGATGGTGGAGGAAGAAGGCTGAGGGGGGGAGCTAGAAAAGGCTGACTACTTTTAAATTTCATTCACCTGATCCAAAATGAGAGGAAAGCAAACTATTTTGATTTGATTGTAGCATAGGTCTATTTAAAAAAATAAATAAATTGGGAAACAAGGTATGTCATTCATCTGCTTATGAGGTACTACTTGAAATGCATACTTTTTTTGTTTGTTTGTTTTGTTGTTGAAGACTTGTTAAACCTGAGTGGTTTAAATTACATGTGCCAGCCCCTTTCCAGCTTCAAAAGATAGCCAAAACAAATTCATTCTCACTAATGGAGTCTTTCAACCTCCCGTTACACGAAAAATGCAAAGTACTTTGCTGCTTCTCAGTTTCGTTATCTCTTTGGAGTTAGCCAGCAGATTTTAGCATTGCTTCCAGTTACATATTGATCTCTACCGCAGCTTCTCCCTACAGGCAGACTTACATATCCTCTCACATGTTGTAGTCTGCCGATTACTCTTCCAAAGTCTAATTATGCTTCTGTAGGTGCTTATGTCCTTCAAGAGGTATCGCTTTCCTAGCCCCAAATTCCCAACACTCCTTTATAGATTTATTTTTTATTATCGTTGTCTTTCCTGCAGCTTCTGATGTCCCCCCCCCCCCTTCTGTTTCCATGTGGGTCTTGTGGATTCCCACTTTAAGTAGGATCAACTTCTTACACTATATAATATTAACAAATTTCATTCTGGTGTAAGAGACAGTTGTGATAAGCGTTATAATTTTTTTTATTTTTACAAAAAATGTTACTGTCATTCTGTAGTAATACTCGTTGTGCATGATATTTCAAATTCTTGATAAGACTTGCTATTAGACAACTGCAGTATGAATCACGTATCTAACAGCACACTGCTGACCTGTAGAAGGTATTAGTTTCACTTCAGTAAGAATTTAAGGAGAAAAAAAAATCCTCTCTACAGTTTTTTAATCTGGAAAAGGCATCTCCTGTTTAACTTGCTTGTGAAGTTACAAAATGTGGAGGAAATAATACTCGCAAAGCTGTTCCAGCTGCTTCCTTTACTGCCGGAGGCATAATGATAAACTTGTTTAAAAGCTATTAGTAAAGAGAGTATTAATATGATGTAGAAATACCCACATCTTCTGTGGGTAAAGTCTCTTTTCTTTTTTCCTTCAGTAGCATTTGAAATCTGGAAATCGCTTAAGTGAGAAGAGAAACTTGTTTCAAGTCATATACAAGAATAATGTGTAAAAGTTCCTTATTGGTGCTGTTTGGGACTTGCAGCATAGCAGCTGTAGAGAGGTAATCTATCAGTTCTTGAGTGTCTACAAAATGCAACTCTCCAGATAACAGGTTTAAAGTAAAGATTTAATACAGGCTCTATCTACTATGATGTTGCAGTGACAGTTTAAAACTCATTCTCTAAATCTCAGCAGACTTTATAGCCAGCAGTGGGCCCATATAAAGCTTAATGGCATTACAACACATAAATCATCTTTTAAAGATGCTACCAGTAGCGCCAATATTAAATGCAGACAATTGTCTGTGTTATAAATAATTTATCAAACACCATTTCAGATTAGCCTTCCATGCTGAGTTATTTATTTTAGCCTTTACTGTACTATTCCTAAGACACATTTTGAAAGATCCATTACTGGTCACTTTAATGAACTTGGGGGTCTGTGTTTTCCCCCCTCAAGCACCACAGTACATCTGTGGTGACCATTACACGGCTGATCTGGACCTCTTTGCGCCTTTTACAAGTGCTGCCCATTTGTCATGTAGTGGTAAATGGAGTTGCACATTGGAGTCCTGGGACACATTGTGTGATGTGGTGATGGAGACAAACAGATAGCTCTATAAAGTGCTGCTTGTCACAACTGACTCGCATTGCAGTACATCACTCTCGCTGTAATCTCATTTAAGAAGCAGCGTGGACCCGAGAGAATGATATTCCCAGTTAGCTTGGTCTTTGCAACCATAAAGTAGGAAGTGCTCCTTTTATATACTCTGAACTTTTAGGGTTTTTTAAGATTAATTATTACAGCGACTCATTCGTGCCCCTGCATGTAAGACTGTGTCAGCACTTTCCATGCTAACCCCCGACTGTAAAATAGGCCTTGCTAGAACTTTGAGTGCAGGATTTCCATCAAGGAATGTTCTGGGTTTTGGTGGTTTTGTTTATCTTTTTTGTGGCTATTCTGGTTCTGTTCCTAAATTATGAAAAGAGGAGTAAACAGCCCTGAAACAGCGTTTTCTACAATTAAAATTATTCCAGGTTCATGAGCTAGGCTGCACTATATCAGATGAAAGAGCTGAGATTGCATTTGGGACTTCCTCAGTGTGGGGGATGCCTTGGTGCAGTTACAGCTGAGCTCTACTGGCTGTACTGGGTATTTTTAGAACTATTTTGGTAACAGTGGGCTGATAGAGTACATCTTAAAAAGTAAATGAAATTTAGTGAGAGGACTTTGGAATATATGCAGTGTTGTCTAAAAAAGATTAAAGGCAGAGTGAAACAAGCCCCTACTAATCTGCTTTAGTTTTCCTAAGCTGCGGTGCTTGTCTTATATTAACACTTACATAATAGCTTAACATTATTCTGGTTTTGCTAACAATTTTTAAAACATCTACACATACTTTGTTTTGGTTTAGTATACTCACTTTCACTATAGTAGTAAAATACCTCTAGCATGCAACAAATCAGTGAAAGCAGTCTTCTGTCAGCAGAAAGAGGAAATACTTGCTTATCAGAGTTTTATTACCAAAAACACTGAAGCAAGATACAGGAATTATTTTTACAGCATGGCTGTTTTATAGTCAGCTTGGTAGAAAGTGTAATTCATACTATTTTTTTAAAAAGAGTAATACTAATAAAAGTGGGAGTGAAATAAGAATTTATGCTATAGTTTACTGAAGAAAATGCCCCCCTCCTGGTCAATACCTTAATTAAGCTGTTAGAACAGGAATACTGTTATTAACAAGCTCTTTTATAGAGGGCCATTGGAGAATGTGGAGTATGCACAGGGAGCAGACGTGATTGTAGCCGAGCTAATTTGGGCTCCTCTTCAGCTGCACTGGTACGTTGGGGCTTGTGCAGCTGCTGTCTGAATCAGACGTTCTAGGAGCGGGCTGTGGGTCTCAGCATCATTATTTTCATGTGGCAGGATACTGGCAGGGACGCCAAGGCCTTTAAAACGAAGCAGATTTTAAAAAGCTTCATTGATCAAAATCAGCATTGAATATTTGCTCTTTGCTTCGTGGTGTCTAGTGGCGGAAGATTACTCAAAGGTGTGAGGTATCAGCAAAGCAATGACAAGCGATCATGGTAAACTTAACACGCAGTTACGATCGTGTTGGGCGAGCTGAGCTGAGCTGCAACTGCTGTGAATTACTTGAGGCTAAACCAGAGTCCACATTTCTGTGTTCGTAGATATGTTTGTCTTAATTCTTTCTTTACTGGAACAGGCGTGCTGTAGTCGTCATTTTCAAGTTTGTTTGTTTGTTTGAGAAAAATAAGGGGTCTTACATGCTCTGGTATGTACTGAAAGGCTACTGAAAAGATTGAAGTGGGTGTGTGTGTCTGTGGACACAGTCTGTTGTCCTTGTGTTCGGATGCTTTTGCCAGATGACTGAGCGTTAGTGCTCGCTCTGCACAGGCTCCAGTGGAGCTGAGGGTGCAGGACCCGTCCTCGCTGCTTTTCTCTCTTAGCAGGTAATACGGTGCCACGGGAAGGGGTGTAGGACGGGGGCTCGCCCCCACCGCTGAACTTGGAGGGCTTGGTCAAGCAGTAGCGTCGCTTCTGTCGCAAGGACAGGCGCACGTAGGTACTGGGAACAGAAGCCTGTACCTTGTTGTTACAGTATTTAAAATGATACACCCAGAAAGTTGTTTGGCAATATTTCTTCATGCTCAGCATCTTCAATTACAGTGCAAAACTAAGGAATGACTGGCTCTATCAGATGATTTCTAATAGCGCTGAATCTGATCGGTTATTTTTCAGCGAGCTGCCTTTGAAATAAAAATAAGCCCTGCTGGGATCTGTAGAGGGAGCCAGTGCAGCTGTAATGCTGCCTCTTTGGCAAAGGCCACCGGGCGTAGCAAAACCTGTATTTCAGATGCTGTCACATCAATACCATTCATGCATTTTATTGGGGGAGGATGAAGATTATTATTATGGAGCTGTTGTAATATTTTAATGGAGAGCCTGATGAATTTGAAAAGTTTCACTGTAGAAGACTCATCTGAATGTTACTTGTGTTTGTGTTAACGCAGATAATTGCGCTCAGTTTCAGCCTGTGTAGCTTCTAGTAAATGTCTCTCAGCTCCATGCCACGTGCATATTTTAGCAGCTGTGTGTTTGCCCTTTGAAAAGAAGGTAGATACACAAAACCTGCAAGAAAGCAAACATGAGAACTCTTGCAGGATTAATATATGGTTTCAGAAGCAATAAAAATAGTGAGCTTTATTTTCTGTTCCAGTTTTCTGTTCTGGTTTTGTTGCAAATATTCCACTAGTTGTACAAAGTCATTTAGAAATACACGCTTCTGAAATATATACAGTATGCATTAAATGAACCTTATTAAATATATATTTTGCTTTAGTTACAATTCTGAAGTGTAAGAAGCTGTAGCAAATTTTTTCAAATTTCTTCACTTAAATGGAGAGAACTTCACTACAAATTGCAGTATCTTGACACAGGTACCTAGTTTGACCAGTGTTTTCAGCAGGTTTCTTCAAATTCTCTGCACTTGTGTTCAGGACAGGAATTAAAAATACTAGCCAGTTCAGTTCAGTACAGTGCAAGGCTGCTTTGCAACACTATTAAGATGAGCTGAATAAATTTTGCAACCAAGCTATGTTACAAAATGATAGAAATAATTTTGGTACTACCGAGGATGATTAAATAGTTCCTGTCTAGGGAAGACTTGTTAACTGGACTAGTATGAATCTTTAATTTGTATGCAGCTGTTACACAGAGGGCACTATAGGGAACTTGTAATGTACATGTTGTAAAATTTATTTTCTCCATTCATTAAGACAGAAATCTTAATTTTGCTTCCTTGTCTGTCTTTACCAAGTCTGACCTGTCCTGGGGTGGTGGATCATGAACAGGACAAAAGGCTGGCCCTGTAGGTAGCCCCACGGTTACTGCTCTGCAGTACTTTGGTGATTAAAAAGGTGCTGGTATCTCGTGCATTATTCTGAGAGCTCACAGCTTCCACAGCTTCCACTGTCACATGGGCAAACATCTCTGTGAAATGCCAGTGCTCGTGCAGTGACAGCTTTTCTGACTTTTCCAGGAAGAGGAAGCCAAACAGCTTGTGAGAGATGCCATTGCAGCCGGCATATACAATGATCTGGGCTCTGGCAGCAACATAGATATCTGCGTTATAAGCAAGAACAAGTTGGATTTTCTCCGTCCATATGATGTGGCCAACAAAAAGGGGGAAAGGTTGGTATTCCTGAAGCTGTGCATTATCTGTTCTTTTTCCAGCAGTTCCTCTTTTCTGTAATACTGAATGTTGTCAGAGTAATCTCTAGATCTGTATGTGAATTTCAACTAAACAAAACACACCTGATGGCTGTACCTGCAGCTAAATAGAGGCTGCTGGTGGCAGGTACAGATGCATGAAGGAAACAGACAAGAGTTCTCACCTGCCACAACTTCACTGCACCAGGAGGCTGCTCTTGAGTTTCCAGCAGTTTGAGGAAGTAACAGTTTTACATTTGTGACTGAGCAGTATTTGGATTCTAGGTAGCAACATCATCTTTTTTGCTGTGTTCTTGCTGAAATGTGTGGTGTCAGAAGGACCAGTGGCCCCACTCTACCCTCTGCTGTCCTGCCCAGTCTTAGCGTGGGGATTTGAAAAAGCAGCACTGGGCAGCACAACCTGGCAGTCGGTATGAAGTTGCTGCAGAACAAAACCAAAACCCAAGAGAAAACTCAAACCCCAGCCTGTGACTACCAGGTTGTGGTTTATTCTGTGTCTGGAGAGACTTCCAGCCAGCAGCTGGAAAACATGCCCTGTGCAAGATTTTTAAGACTGTTTTTTAAGACATTGGTTTGATCACTACAGTTTCCCCACAATTGTCCAGGAATATGCTATGATGTGTTGAAAGGACAGTTTACGGTTAATAGCTAAATACAGCAGTCATGAGATTTGTTTTTTTAGTTGGACTAAAGTCCCATTTCATGTATAAACAAACTACCAAAAATGCTTGTAAGCATTCATGCTTTCCTAATCGAAGTCCTCTCTCAACCATTTCCATTTTGAAGAAACTTCTGGGTTTTTTTTCTGTGGCTCTTTTATTTGGCAAGTCATAGCAAAAAGATTTCTGTACAGCCCCCCTGTTTTAGCATTCTCAGGGTTCATTTCCTTAAAGCACACGGAAGGGTTGCACAGCATGTGAGACTACTGCAAATCCTTCACAAAGGTGCTGTTATTCTGGCGCTAGTTTCCTTAAGGCAGTAATTGCGAAACTTTTACATTTTCTGTCATGAACAGTCTGCTACGGAACACTTTGGGAACCAGGTATATCATTTGTGTATCATGGGATCTTGTCAGACTGAACGTTCAGGTTACGGTGCTGAAGAAATTCTAAAGTGAGCAAAACTTGAGCATTAGCAGAGCTATGTTGCTTGGTGGACATCACCTTATCAGTGAAATCACAGCCCCCCACGCAGCTAAAAGATTTTGCAATGTGTGCTTTTATGGTACCTGTAGAAGTTGTGCAACTTCTCAATCCACTGCCAAAACAGTAGAGTTTAAAGGAATCGCTTTCCCCTTCTTTTTAAGGCAGATGCCACAAAGGATCACACAGCTGCAGGTTAAGGGTCCTTTGGATTCCTTGCTGTACAGCTCTGTGAGCACAATGCTTCCTTCTGAGTGGAGATGTCTATAGCGGGGCAGTTAGGAGAGAGTTCTTATTACACATTTTAAGTGAGATTTTGGGTTCTACTCCATAAATGGGTGAAAAGGGTGACAACTTACTCAGATGCAGTTAAGAAGCGTGGCTTGATTACAGGCTGCGTTCAGTGTTAGCTAACTGCGGCACAGACACCCAAAGCTAATACATTGATAGAATTATTCTAGAGTTGAAAAAAAATAAATAGCTTGTTCTTTGAGTGAAGGTACACAGCTAGGACATCCTATGCTATAGTGAGATCCTGCTTATTTCTATAAAGTAGCCTTTCCAGTTACTTGGCAATTTATTTTTTTAACCACTGTGTGTTTCCTAAAAGAGCTGGTTTGTCTGAAGCTTCATCAGTGATTGCAGTAAGTTTGGGTTTTGCAGTAAGGGTAGTTCCTTTACTTACTGTGGATTTTTATAGGAAACTTCTAGAGAAAGCTGATGAGGTTTAAAATTTTAAATGAGTTTTCCTGCATAGTGCCATCTTCCAGTGCTTAATTTTCACCTATTTCTTTAACAGGTATGGTAGATACAAGTGTGAAAAAGGAACTACTGCTGTTCTCACAGAGAATGTAGCGCTCCTGGAACTTGAGGTGGTGGATGAAACTGTACAAACGATGGACACTTCGTGAGCCATCACGTGCAGCCCTTCCGCATCACTGGAGACCAGCGCGAGTTGTGTAGAAGCCTCCCCGCACCAAGAGAAACACACGGCTGATTCAGAATAAAGAGGGTTCTGACCATTCTCCTCATTAGTGTTTTTATGTGGCGCTGATTGCTGCTGCTGCCTTTCCCTTCTTACACTGTTGAAAATGTTTTGCTTGCTGCAGTGGTTTTGCACGTCTTACCCCCTCTCTTCAGTGCTGTGGAAATTAGTTACTTAACCCTAAAAGATCTGTATTAGCATGAGAAAGAGAGCCAGGCTCCTGGAGCAGGTACCATGCACCACACTGTTGTTGGGGAAGAAAACCCACAAAAGTACAAGAGCTGGTTTTTTACGTCACTCTAGGAACAACGCTGCAAAGGTAAAACTACTCCCCATAAGCCCAGTTTGGCAAGTTTCAGTTTACCGTTGATGGACGGGTTTTTTGATGGATACATACCACAGTGAGAAGTGGTATGAAAACAGTGCACGGGGCTGGTTCTGACCTGCTGCTGCCTGCGCTACTGCAGGGAGTAACGCTGGCTATCAGGGGCTGTTCAGCTGCAGAAAACAGGAGGTGGAGTAGATCTGCCTCCACCCTGGTATCGGAGATAAACCAATTTCAAACTGTTTCATCCTGAAAAAATAAAAAAGCTAGAAGAAAATCAACCTGCAGTTCTCGTTTAGTCAGAAGGGAAGGCACATCACCTACAGGCAGCTTGAGAAGGCTGGTGGGTACCAGTCCCTGTCTCTGCATCCTGCAACCACCATCCAGGGAAAACAGCTTTAGATGTGCTACAGTTTGGAGTGTAGACTGTCAGGGCTAGTGTTCCATCAGGACAGCTGACCCTTTACATTGAAAAGTATACACAAAATAGCTGTTAGGAACAGTTTCACACATTATTTAGGCCTGTTTGCAGTAGTGTTTTTTTTTTTTTTTTTTTTAACATTTTCCTTAATACTGGACACTTTTTTTTTTTTTAAACAAAGGTGTTTATTTTGTAAATCATTTTTTTATTTATCTAAAAATGCACAAAATTACCTTTTGAAGTACATTTACTTATAAGCGCTAATAAATCTTATGTAGCAAGAAAGTGACCAGACTTCTCAAGATACTCAAATTTAAGCTGAGCTTCCCTGGAAGCCAAAGATCCTTTTCCGTGTTACACCAAGAGGCACAGCACAACCATCCTCTGAACGTGTAGCTGCCACCGTGGCTTAAAGGAAAGCTGCAGTGTGACAGTGACAGTCTTCAGTCTTAAACCTACGCATCGCTACGGAAGCCGGGTATAAATTAGCAGGGGAATGGGGGAAGCAATTTGGTGCCTCCACTGTATTCTCATGCTGATTTGAATTTCCTGAATCTCTCATGAGAGCAGCAGGCTCAACTTTCTGCTGAGAAGACTCAATAAATGGCACCTTGCATTAATGATACCAACATTATTCACAGCAATTAATAGCTTTTGTTTGCTACCCTATATAAATATTTTGAAATTTGATGGGAAGTAGTTGAAGATGGCACTGCAGTTTTCCTTTAAGTAGAGCAAATTAGGTTAAAAATATCCACTAAAAGCATATATATGTATGTAACCCTCTAACCCTAACCTTATTTCAAAAAAAAAAATATTCAAGGATTGTATGCATTTCTTAAGAAAAAAAAAAAACAAAACAAAACAGGCACAGGCTGCATTTGAACTGTCACACACAAACTACATTTTGGCATGAGCCACCGTCACACACGGAAGCAGCACTGGAACAGTACAGGCGTATTCATTCCCCCACTGTAGCCCTCAAGAACAGTAAGTGCAGCCCTGTTCCTCTGAACAGGCAAATGAAATGGAAACACTTGAACGTGAATCCACGTTTGTTCCTAAAGCAGTGACTATTTCTCATCAACAGTAATGAACCAAATCATTGATTCAATGAATGGATTTAGTTGGTGGAAAATTTTCATGTTGTTAAAGAAGATGACTCCTTCAAATCAGGTTGAGATTTTATAAAAATTCACATTCTGTAAATTAGCTTTCACAGTTAAATAGACAGGGGCTGATCCTTATGTAGTTAGATACACAAAGCATTTTGGTTTTCTTTGTTAAAAATTTTCCAAGTGTTTAAAACACTGCTTTGCTTAAGTTCTACCTACAGTACCTCACGTACTACTGAACATGTAAAAGTATCCTCACCAAAATCTAGTTGGCTGAGATAAACACTGGTTTTCAACAGGAACCTGTAGTCTTAAGAAGAATTATGCCAAATGGGAAAACTACTTGCAGAAGCAATGCTTGTTTTGGGTTTGTCTGCATGTTCTTCTTTTCTCCCCAAGTACATGCTTAACTCACCTCACTGGCTGTAGCCAAGTTAACAGATAAATGCATTAGCAAAATACTCACTCTAAATTTTCAGTTAAAAAAAAAAATAATCTTGAAACAAATGTGTTTCCTACCCCCCCACCCTTCCCAGTTCCTAAGTCTGAAGAGGAGGGAATTAATAAAAACACATAAATGGCTGCTTTAAAATATACAAAGTAACTGAATTTGCTATTAATCATTTGCGGAAGAGGCAAAGTAGCAGTTACACAAATTACACAAAATCTACTGCAATTCTTACATTAGTATAAAGTGATTTCACTGAAGGAATTATTTCAATATTTCACATTAGAGTTAAGATAGAAGGGGTGTGTCAAATGCTCTGACACCCGTGTTAATATCATCTATCCTAGATTACACACAACAGTTTTAAGAAAGGACCCTTAAATGATCTACATCTGTAACACGTTATTGGCCTTAAAAAACAAAAAAAATAATCACTTGCAATACCTCACAGAATCTTCACTTTAAAGCATGACCACCTTGTAAGAGTCCTTGTCAAATAACCTGCAGAAATAATGGAGCATCCTGCTACGAGTGCTCAACCCTCTCACTTGTGTGACTAGGCACCAGTCGGTTTCATCTGAGAAAAAAAATTCAAGTAAGACTGAGCTGTGCTGGCCGCTGCGTGTTTGCAGATGGTTCATGTGCTGGAGGTCCAAACATGCATTTGTTTTGCTATTTGGTGCACGTAACCAATGTCAGGTCTTTGATCTGGATCGGGGTATATGCACATGCTGACCAGCTCCCGCAGCTGAAAGACAGAAGGGGCACACAAACATGAGTGAACTGGCCGATTTCTTACTGGGAAAGGTTAAGGGAACGTTTGTCTGACCACTGGAAGCCAGGACAGGGGCTGGGAACCTCTTTCATACAGATGTTCCAGGCAGACCGCAGGCACACGTCCATCATCTGTCCCGTCCCCTGTTCCCCCCACTCTACAAAAGGACTAGGAAGAACCGTTTCTGCCAGACCTTCATCACCAAAGATTTAAATCTTCCACAGGCCCCGGTGGATTTTACGTTGCCATTTACAATGTGCTACCAGCATATACACACACAGGGGCTCCCGGGGGCTCGGTGGTTTGGCGTGGTCCTACAGAGAATGCAACAACCACCTCTGAGCTGTCACTCCCTGACATTTTCCTTTTTGAAAAAAATCAGATTTTTTTTTTCTGGGGAAATTTTTGATTCACTTCAGAGAACCAGAGCAGAGATGACCAGCATCATCAGATGACCGGCAGCTCGCAGTCAGCTGAGGCTGAAGCACGACAGCGGTCGGAGCAGCAGGGAAGGAGCCCGGCACTGATGACCCAGCGAAACGCACCAAGGGCTGGGGTGGGGAAGCAGCGGTGGGCAGAGGGAGGCACCAGTGGCATGGGCAGGATGGGGCTGAAGGAAAGAAAAACGACATCGCTACCAGAAATCTGCCCGAGCTGGCAGGTGGGGATGGACTTGCCAGTGGGAGCGGACTCTGAGGAAAGGGGGGCGCCTGAACAGAGCTCTGCTGTACAGCCACTGCTCCCCCCGTCCCACACCAGCCCCGGTAACAAGCCAGTTCAAGGTTTTTAATGTAAGAGTCTGAACAGCGCTTGTGTATCTTAAGATAGCGGGGCACGGCTGTCAAACACCGGCGTTCCCTAAAAACCTTTGTGAAGAAGAGAGACTGATCATTGATTATGTTTAATAAATAAAATGCAGAAGGGCTGAAAGTCTCCCCACCTCCCAGCCCTCTATTGTGCACATGAAAGATTGTAGCTTTTAATTATACAGACACTGAAAGCTGCTCGTACCCCCGAGGCACCGGGAGAAACAGCCTTGAGCCTCTGATCTTCTCACATCCTCCCAGTAGCCACAGTGCCAATTATTTTAATGGTAATTAAAAGCATGACCATACAGCTATCAAGCACAGCTTCAGCTGCATTGCTGAACGCACTGAAGTGAGGTTTTCAGCTCGGGATGGAGCAAGGCCCCGTGCTTCCAGCTGCCGCAGATGCACATTTTGGTGGCGGTTGCTGCAGAGCAGCCAAGCAGCCCGTGGGCCAGGGCTGGCAGGTGAGGCAGGGGCACGCAGGGGGCAGGGGGCGAGGGCACGGGCAGTGCCACCACTGCTGGTCACCTCGCCTATCGCTTTATGCACACACACCGAGAGCAACGCAACCCCCCAGCCAGGGCACCTCCAGAGCAAACCCAATGCCACCGCCCGGCCCTGGCCCAGTCTCTCCTAACTGCTACGGTGACTTTTGGATTCATCCCAGGGCAGGGAGGTGCGGCCTTTGTAACCCTAAGACCACCAGAAAACACCCACAAATTAAAACACTTCTAAACCTCTGACCTGAAGCTGCACGATCAATACAATTTGTCCAACCAGCTGCTGTGCTCCCATGTAGTCCAGGGCTCAAGCACAGCCCAGCAAGCTCTGCGCTCTGTCGATGAGCAGGACAGTGCAGGCACTTCACCATCATCTACAAGAACCGGTGGACTAAGCCTTGATAAGCACCGCCAACCAGCATCTCCAATTACTGCAAATTTGGTCCCGATATAGAAAACTAATCCTGGCTGGAGTCCCGGCTCCTCCTCCTGCTACAAGCAGCACGCCAGCTGATCACGGGGGGATTCGGACTGGTTAGCCACAAAAGGCTACAGAAAAGAGGAACAGCACGGAAAGGAAACATCATCGAAGAAGGCATTCTTCAGTAAATGCTCTGCCTTGTTCACCTAAAACAACGCTGCCGCAACTAAAACATTCATGTGATCCGCAGTCAGCCTACAGCTGAAGCTTCACTTCGAGACCGTGTGAGCAGTGGAGACGTGCCGATGGCTCCGGAGCATCACTGAACACTGCAGCACGGCAAGGCCTAATCGCTACCCCTGCCTGCAGGTGGGAGGATGTAAAGGCTTCGCTGCTTTCCCACATCGCTCACAGACCTGTGGCAGTGACAGTGCCAGAGGGGTTGCAAAGACTCTGCCCTTTCAATCTAAACCTGAGACATTGGCTCATGAAGGAAAACACGTAGAACCAGGCCGAGATAAGCACCCAGCCGCCAGCCGCAGGGAGAACAACCCTGGTGCAGCCTGCTGCTGCGGGCAGCTGCCTCTGCGCCTCCGCTCCTGCCTGGTTTCTCTAGCTTGGCTGCTGGGAGACACCAACACACCTTCCCCTCTGGCTATCCACTCCGAAAGCATCTGAAAACGCAACCTTTAAAGGGACGTACTAAATGGAATATTGTTCATGGTGGAGTCATGTTCTAATATTCACAAAACCGAAGCTCTGCGTTTCCAGTAGGCAGCAGCAGCTGATGCAGTGAGATGAGCTACAGCCAAAGGCACAGCCCTCCTCAGACTTTGTCAAGCATTCTGTTAATAGTGTATGAACACCATCTGGAGTCTCGTTCTCTGGGACCTGGCGCCTTTGAGCTTTAAACCATCCTTCTCACCCTGGATTGTATCACTACACTACACACACTCTTTAGCACTGCCAGAGGGAAGCAAACAGACAGTAATTGTAAAGACAGGAAACACATCTGTCAACTTACACTAATTCTTGCTGCCAGCAGGCATATCCTGAAATGCATGCTACAACAGCATGGCAAATGTGAATGCACGGAGCCGGGACTCGCTGCTATGGCAGCTTGGGGGGGGCGGGGCACGTAATATTTTTAAAAAATCACTTTTCCAGAACAGTTCGCAAATAGTATTTTTGCAAGAGTTATTTAACAAGTAAAAACGTAAGTAACATGTGTGATGCAGGGTCCCTCTTGGGGTGGGGACGGGACCGTCCGCTGCCAACTGCATATGGCATTTCCTTTGCATCCTGTCTCTTGCTCCTTAGAACTTTTGAGGTAGAATAAAACAAAAGAAAAACCCCAAAGGATACAGTGAACATGTGAAATTACATTGGCCATTTCCTTTCAAATAGGAGGCAACTGTAACTGAATGAGGAGGTAAGGAAAAGCAAAAGCAGCTGGTTTGCCTAGGTAAGGGAAAAAAACCCCAAGCACTAACCCCACCCCGCCTCAAAAGGCCCTGAACAAAAACAACAGGCATGTTTGCAGCTGAAGTGAAACACTGCCAATCAAGCACGCAGCAACAATTGCTTTTTTTAATATACTCCAGTTCAGCCACTACTCTCCATCCTTCACTTTTCACAGGCGCACAACTCAGACTTCCAAAAGCCCCTATACGGCTGCTGTATAGATGCTTATTGCATTAAACTAAATAGCCTTCCTCCCCCTCTTCCTCTTAAAAAGAATCTTTCCCCCCTTGTTATGCACTGAAGACTTCACAAACAAAAATTTAAGTGCTGTTTCACAGTATGTTATTTTAAGTGAAAGGAAGTGAAGGAAAGGGCTTTCCCACGGCTCATTGCTAGTTTTTGCCAGCATCACAGACTTCCAGTTTCAAAATATTCCCCACATGAAGAAATCATCTTTTCTGTCTTAATTTAGCTTGTCAATACTCAGACATCACAACGATAGCTTTCTCAGCCGGCCCTGAAGGTACCCAGGCCGCTCTGGTCACCTTCTGCTCTGTCTTGGATGTGCATGTGTGTGGGGGTTCCCTTTCCCCTGTGCGGGGAGGAACTCCACCGCACCACCCCCCCATTCCCCTGCAAAAAACGCTCCCAATTTACCTTTTCAGAATAATGTTCAGCTGGAAGAGGTGGGTAGTCACATTGCTCTATTTTTTGGCAAAGAGAAAACAGGTTCATTTTATCTCCGTAGAAAGGACTCTGAAGAGCTGCCATCTGGAGAGAAAAAACAGAGAATATTTCAGAGACGCAAAGGATTTAATAGCCCTCAGTACCGGTGATTTGCAAGAGCAAATTCTGCTCTTTGAGAGTGAGCAAGCGATGCTGCTGCTCTCTGAGGCTGTCCACAGGCCAAGCTGCCCCGTCCCAGCGCCCCACAGCACCCTGTCCTGTCCCCGTCAGTCACAGACACGGCAGTGCCAGCTGTGCCTGCTCCGGCAGCCAGGCCCTGCCTTCTGGGGCACCCCACGATGCCGGAGCCCGGCCCTGCCTTCGCCGGAGCTCTCTGTGACCCTGGCACAGCCCCTGGGCATCACCGAGCCTGGAAAAGTCTCCGCATTTTCCTGTCACCATGATTCTTTCTGCCCAACACATTTCAGATGTGGGACATTGGGTGCATACAGGCAGTTCTCCAGGTACACAGAAGGAAAGTACCTTTATTTAAAAAAAAAAAAAACAATAAATAGCATGCTTGGACTGTAGGACAATCAGAAACCAAGTGGCTCGACGAGGACCATGAAAACCTCTCAAACACAATCATCTCTTTAAAAAGTAGAAACTCCTCTGTCTTTGAAAACATCTCATGCTTTTAACAGTCCTTGGTTACGACCATATTCAGCTCATTTGCTCTCTGCAACTGGCAGATTTTTAACAGACTGCTACAAAGAATAACTGGATTATTTTTGGAAAGACCCTTAGAAGCACGAGCTTATATTCAGCCTTTAAAAAAAAAATAAAAATTACCTCAAAACAAACATTCCCCTCCTCCTCCCGGAGGTCTGCTCTTTAGAAAAGAGTATCCCGGGCAGATCTGGAAACCAAACTACTGAAACTTTTCCTAATCAATCTGCTCTTTTTCCTCTTTCAATTCTGTTTTATGAATCCAGTCTTTGCATCTCCAAAAATATGACAGATGTCCGAGATAAACAGGCTGCTCACACAGCAAGGAAAGCATGACAGAAGGCTCTGGGTGGGGAAGAATTCCTCCCAGGGCATGCAGAGCCTCCTTACAAAGACATGTTTATATTACACTTGAGTCTCAGGAAGGAAACTGCCTTTCTGTGCACGGAAAGCCATTGACACCGCCAGTTCTCAACCAGGAGCTCTGAGCGAACGCTGACGATGAGCCTCGGAAAAACAGCTGCAGCCACACAGGCTCTTTTGAACTTAAAAACGTGGGTGAAGTTGTGTCTATTCAAGTTACGCACAATGAGCTCAGCACCTTCCCTCCCGTCCCCCACCCCCCCAGGACCCAAGCCCAGCCGAGCCACCCGCAGCCACTGCCCACGCTGCGCCCATGCGCTCATTAGCCCAGGGCGTTAATCAAGTGCTGCTCTTCACTGCGGTCCATCGATGCCTGCCAGAGGCAGCCCCGCACAGCGCTGCCGCACCTCCTTCTAATGAAGCACCACTGAGTAATTGTGGGTATTATCCACTCTGTTTACATCTTTTAAAACCATTTTGCTACAAGCCACGTCAAATCGGCAAGCTTTTCATACTGAGGGCGGCTGAAGTTGATGCTTCTCACTATGGCTTTAATAGGGGGTTATTTGATGATTATTAGTCTTTTGCTCATTACCATGCACTGTGAAAGCCATCTGAAGAACGCTGTCCCATTGCTGACACACACAGCAAGCTCCCAGAAGAATTAGAAGTCAATACTAGATCCTCCAATCTATTATCCTGCAGTTCGGAATCAAGATTGATGGATCATTCGTGATTCGGTGCAGACGAGCCGCGTTTTCTCGGGGCAGGGCTCTGCCACACTGCGTGGGCTGGCTCTGCAGCAGCAGGGCACGGCCCGGTGCAGGGGCAGCCCCAGGCCACCCCCTCGGGCACCCTGGCAGTGGGCTGCAGCCAGGGGTCTCCTACCAAAGCCTCATTGCCATCAACACAGGTCCAAGCGTTAAGCAACGCAGGACACATCAAGATAAACTTAAGTACCACCAGGCCAATATATTTTTCAGGAAGCTCTTCCAGAAGCATTTATCAGATATACAGAGTCTTACGGATGGCAAAACAGAATACGTGAAGGTACCCAAATTACACAGAGGGACACAATGAACTGAGTACATAGCTCCCCAAAAAATCTCAGAAAATTCCGAGCTGGTTCAGTTTTCTGTCTGTAATGCTTCCTGTGATGCAGCTTGAGGTATTTGCTGTGCCGGTGACATTTACTGTGCTTTGCTGCAGGCTGAGCATGAGGAATTACGCCTTTAACAGCTGCACAAAACAGTGGGTTGGGGAACGGGCACACTTCTACTTCTCTGTGGTTTCACCACTATTATTAGTAGTAATGCAGAGTTATTCCTCATCAACCCCACAGACCTGAGGCTGAAGCGTCGCCTGACAGGCTTGTGAATGAAGCCACAACAGCCGGGCAGGAGCGCTGACACCCCCCTGCTCACAGCCTTTTGGAATTTTTTGAAGGAAAAAGGTGATGTTGTATCGCTGTTACTTCACTACTGTCATAACAGTAAACCAAGCAAATCAGTGGGGAAAAAAATTACCGACTCCAATTAGAGACTCTGATCTCCAATTAGAGATTGATAGCAAACTGCTCTCAATCAGTTAAAACAAAACTGAAGAGCCCAGCACACAAGATTGTTCCAAGAAAAAACACTAATGGGCACATTAGGAAAGGCACAGAAGGCAATCAAGGGTTAAACAAGGTCTCTGAGATTTCAATACAAACATCAATAATGCCAGTAAGGTTGAAAGGGGTTTTTCAATTCCCATTAACTTTTCTTTCCAAGTCTAGTTGAACAGTCACGTGCAAAAGGGGAAGAATGAGAAGGAAACACGGTGGGGTTTTGGGGTGGTAAATGCAGGGAATGAAAATGGCAAGAGAGCGTGCACACATGGCGACTGCGACAGTCAGGTCTGTAGGGGTCGTGACCACAGGCGCTCCAAACATCTCACTAACAGCAGTTTGTGATGCTATGTTGGGGTTTGCTCCTGACATTTTGATTAGAGCAATTACCACAGGACAGCTAGATCTCCATTTAAAATGACCACCATGCAGTACGACTGGTTAAAAATATATATATAGGAATCACTGTTAGTGTTTAAATTGATCGTCTTGCCAGAACTGCTAAAGTCATTGCTTGTAGCTATATTCTGGGAATTAACAACTTATTTTTATCCCCTCCAAGTTATCTTGCTGACAGATATCTACAGGAAGTGAGGGATGAAGACAGTTATTACTATATTGATAAGATTTAATAAAAATCACTGTATGATTATCAATGTCAAAGTTAAGTGGTGCTATGTGGCATCACATCCCAAACCCCTCAATGTTCCCTAAGTGGATTCTAGTGGACACGCATGTCTCTGAAGGCAATTTGTACATTAAATCTCTCTGCAGCTTATCTACACAATCTATCTGGAGAAATATCAGAAGTGACTCATCACCCAATACGCATCGCTTCCTTACTTTTAAGCCAAATGGAAAAACATTTGCATTATAAGAAATTAGCAAAGATAAAATACAGCTCCTTCAAAGACATACGAATTTGATTTTTAATTTTCCAAATTCTACAAAGTTTAAAAAGTCAAGTAGCTGTTTCTGTACTGAACACAAAATTGGTAACTGTCCAGTCCTCCTTGGAATTTGCAAGATCTTAGAGCTCCTGTTCCCAAAGCTAAGGCTTACCTACGTAGGAAGTAAATTTAAAAACGCTTCACATGCCAAATATTTCACATGTTACTACAGTACTGCTACTCCTACCAGAGAATTATGTTTAGTGCGCAATTAAGTCAGCTTCTTGAAATATAAGGAGTACCAAGACTACTGCGCCATAAGGGGACCATATTGCCTGCAACAAAAACATATCTTAGCACAACGCTAAATATTTCTCTCTGCATAAATCTGGAATCCCATCCCAGCAGAGCTCAGCCTCCAAAACGACTCCAAGCAGCCTGACGGAGAAGCTGCACACGACAGCAGCAGGCGAGTAGCGGTGTCCAACTTGGGCAGCTTTCGTGCTGCCAGACTTGGGAAGTCCAACCCACGTGGCAGGGCCAAAGTTCTGGACTCGGCAGAGCTGACGCTGAGACCCCTCTCCAGGCCAGGCCCCCTGCATGAAGCATACCTGGAACTGTTCAGCGTCACGAGCCACTGGGAGCTCGGGCGTTCTATTCCCTGCTCCCACGGCAGAGCGTCCCAGTTCCTTCCCAAACACCACAGCAGACCCAGGTACACACAGCTACACTGGATCATTCCGGTTTTCAGTACCTCATTAGAAGCGTTACAGGCAAAACCATCCTTCATAAAAAAATACCAGCCTGTTAATGGTACGTTGCTGCCACTTCAGGAATTATTAAAAGTCTCTTGAATTCTTTCAACTAGAGGTAATGAGAATTTGAGGATGGGCACAAAGTCACTCAATTTAAGCTCACAATTTTCCAAATCTTTTTGACCAAGTACTTAGTAGGGTATCTTGCTCGCATCTCTCCATTTCTCTCCCTCCCATCCCATGGAATTCTAACAATAAGACAGTGATACCACCCCATCGGGCTCCAGTGTCT
Source organism: Falco punctatus (assembly GCF_963210335.1). Classification (NCBI taxonomy): domain Eukaryota; kingdom Metazoa; phylum Chordata; class Aves; order Falconiformes; family Falconidae; genus Falco; species Falco punctatus. The sequence continues at coordinate 43,034,499 of NC_137589.1, forward strand.
CCACCAAAGTGGATCTTCCCTTCAGCGTATCTAGTGGCCATTTGCCCCGACACTAGCAAGGCCGATGCCGGGACTTCACACTGCTTATGGTGACTTGCGGGGTATTTAACCCAGGCACCCAGACAAATCTTTTTTCCTTAACGAAACCCTGTGCCACCTGACAGGGACAGGACAGTCAGCAGCTGCGAGCAGGCTGGCTGAAGCACTGCGGAGATAGGGTTTTTGGATGGATGCTGCTAGGAATGTAAAAAGAATGGACAGTTTTGGGATTTTGTTCCTCTCCAAGAGTATTTTTTGGACCACACCTGAGTCTGTAACTGTATGAGGGCTGCTGTGCTGCTGTCTTACATGCGAGAAGCAAAGGGCTGCTGGAGTCAAGCCTCCAAGACTGCTCAAACCCCTTCAGCAGGATCTTAATCCATTTATTTCACTGAGTTCCCAGTGTCAATCTCCCACTGGAGATGCAGACCACCCAGCGCTCTGACACTCCGCCAACAGTAAACCAGCACCTATCGAACTGCACGGCTCAGGGCTTGGAACACACGGGGGGCAGCGCGCTACCTCGCTGAGCAAGCGTTTAGTTGTATCAGATGAGTTCTCCTCAGAAGTACGTAACAGTGACAAACTCTGAACACCTGCCGGGAAGACCAGTGTTAGGGAAAAATTTACTTTTATACCATCTTTCCTAAAATATTTAATCAACTAGCTGAAGTACATGCCTAACCACAGTAGTTTTCACATCTGATGTGCTCACAAAATTAAGTACATTTCTCTAATTCCATGTGGTTATGAGAAGCTGTAGTGAGAAGCAAAATGTCATCAGTTCACATAATATATCAACCAAAGAGGATGCAAACAATATTCTTATTACTAAATATCCCAGAGATTTTAAATTCTCTGGGCTGGGATAAAAGCCTTCTAAACACTGACATGCACTGTCACTTGAATTCAAAGATGCATACATCTAAAAAAAGATTTGCGATTAGATTATAAATGAGTGCAAGACTGTTCAATACGCTCTGATCCCTGCTAAAAATGAAATCACAGAACTCAAAGTGCTGTTACAAAATCATAGCACTTATCTTCAAAATATACGTAATAGCTTCTAAGGAAAAGTTGCACACTAAGCGTGTCGTTCACACAAAGCATGCCTGCTTTGTATCTGCGTTTAGCTAGAAGACAATGTACAATCAGAAAATATTCCAGCTGTACCCTAATAAAGTTAGAGAAACTGATTTCACATTACATAAAAACCTCTATTTTTCTTTACTGAAAGCTCCCAAAATTAAAATATTCCAACTGGTTAGAATTCAACAAACCAGTAGCTACCATTCAAGTGAATGTGCTGTTTCTACAACAAATGCAGTCTATTCAGGAGAAGCTATGAATATGCTGCCCTACTAACAGCTCTGCTCACAGCAGGAAGCAAAAAAATGCGGTTATCAGGCGTGTTTATGTCTATATCCTCAACAGCTACTGCGACCTCCTAAATTAACTTTGTGCAAGTACTGTGCTGTATGGCACAATCCCTTTGTTGTTCATGCTCAAGAAGCACATGATGAGCACAAAAAGAGGTAACTTTTCATAAGGTTCCTCAACAATCGAGCTGAAGTAAGTCTGACCTGTATGGCACTGTGTGCTACAAAACCAACCTGGGGAAAAAAAGTTAGAAGATACTTGCCTCATACAATAAACAGCCCAAAGACCAGATATCAGATTTAAAGTTATAGCCGTTTTCATGTATTCTTTCTGGGGACATATAGTATGGAGTTCCCACTGTAAAAAAAAAACAAACAAAAAAATGAGGAGTTATCGTCTTGAAAAGTGACTGTGCAACTCATATTAATACCGCAGTTCAACTTCATTAAAGGATTAGGTTTAGCACAAATAGCTCATCAGAAGAGATCTGTACAAAAATTTGGAAACAAATAATGGTTTTGAAGGTGTAGAACCAAAGATACCATTTAGATAGAGGACTGGTGAACATAACTGAAAAGTTCCGTATTTCTGAAATTTGAGGAACATTTTCTTTCCCTTCCAGTCTTCCAGGTACCTTCAGAATGTCTCAGATGGACAGAGCAGTCGTAAAGGACCATCCTCCTTTGGTTCACACAACAGCACTGAAACTGCAAGTCAGATGTCATGGATGTGCTCTGCTAAAACGGCTCCCGTGAGCACATCACCTGCACGGTCCCCTGACAAGCGGCACAAGCAGCATGACAGGGCGGATCCAGGTACGAGGGGGGACCCTTCGTAAGGGTTCAGGAGACCATTTACTGCAGCAAAGAAACATGTAACAAGCCCAGCACCAGACAGGCATTCAAAAACTTTCTGAAAGAACCAAGATAGTAATTCCAAACTTTAAAATGCTGCTCCAACTTGCAGTCACATCAGAAGCTGTGGGATTTCTATGTACTTCCAGAACTCTGTATTTTATCAAAAGAAATTTACGCCAGCATTTTGGACAGAAGTTACAGGAAATTATTAATAAATTCCTTACCTTAAAAAAGTTCTTTTTTAAATCCTAAATAAGTTTCAGTTGTGGTACTGAAAATACAAGACATCCTGGCAGTCTCAACTACATCAAATAATCCTCAGATACATCATTTATTAAAACATCCAAGGACTGTATATGCTCTCTTTTCTCCTGCTTCCCCTGCTTGCCTGTCCCCTGTCAGGTTTGTTTTTTGTTTTTTCTTTCGGCATCCCAGTGTACCCTTCTCCTAATTAAAGACCTTTCCACACAAGATGGCAAATGTTTAATTTGCCTTTAACATTCAGTTTACAATTTTTCCATTTGAAATGCTTCCTGCAGACAGCTGGAAGACTAATAAGCAGATGAAGGATGGTGTTAGAGGTGGAGGGGGAAGAAGAGCCACCACGTTCCCCCAAAGTTCCTAAGGAGGGGTTTGCGCACTGTAGGAAACAAATGAGTTGTGGGGCAGAAAGCAACAGCTTCCTGAAAGGCGAAAATCAACCCCCATCAAGTGCACAGACGACCCGGCATAAAGCTGCTGCTGTCAGCACGATGCCTGAGCAAGACAAGTTTTGGGGCGCCTCTAGTTTAGACCATGTCATGCTCAGCATACATGTGAATCCAAATCTTAATTGCATTCCTCTGTCATCCAGAAAACCTAAACACAGGCCAGAATCCCTTTGATACAGGCACCACAGGTAGCCTGTCCCCACAGGACAAAGAGATGTTTACAGCCCCAGAGAATTCTTGGTACTCGTATCAACCAAGCCACAGAGCAACAGACAGAGGAGTCAGGCAATGCTCTCCGTTCTCAGCAGAGGAGCGTCCTAACAGAAGTAGGAAATCGGAGAAATGCAAAAATATCCTAGGTTATTTAGCCAAAACAAAGAGCACCGATTTGAAATTAGTACCACCAATGCTAGCATGCAATTATGCAATTTACTGCAGAGCATCCCCAACATCCCCCCTTATGCTGGTCTTGCTGGAAGTATGGATGCCATATGCAACACAACCTCCCAGTTTACCCCATCACTAAAGTCTCTACTGTATCAGCCTTCCAAAGCCCAAAGTTTTCTGTGAGGTAAACTGAGATCGTATCTCACAAGCCACTCCACCTTAAAATACTCAAGGCATTTTATTTCTCTGGGGTGAAAACTGGGCAGCTTACCTCAAAACAAAATCAACAACCACCCCCCCTGCCCCCAACCAACACCTTTCAATCTTTATTCTACATTTTTGTCATGCATCTATATGCCCAAATCTTGAGTCTACCAAACCTCAACAATTTTTACCTAGAGCTATTCAGAAACGGAGCATATAATGTGAAATCAATCCTACGGCATCCGTGTGAAACATAAGACGTCACAGGAATATGTATCTAAAAATCTTCTCACCAAAGCAGAACCAGTAACCAAGAGAGGGGACCACCGCCCTGACTGGCTCATTTATCTGGTCCCCCAGGATTTTCACTAACCTGCTGCCCCTGTATGATAAACTCAGCTTGTGTTTGCAGGTCATTCAAATAAGAAATGTCTTCATTTTCAACGTGAGAGCAGCCTAATGAGAAATTACATTTCTGCAAATTCTATACAAACTACAACACAAGAAAAATACCACATGGAGATTATTATATTTCCCTGGTCAGCAGTATCATATCCAGCCCAGGAGCATGCCAAACTGACACTGTCCCAGATCTGGCTGGTTTTAATTGCCAGTGAAAGGCCTCTGCATATGGATGAGACCGGAGTTCTGTTAATAGTAATATTTAACAGACTGCACAGAGTAACTTCACAAACACCAAGAACAGGCAGGACTCAATTCAAAGTGCCCAACAAGGTTTTCCATAGATGCCTCCCATGTGCATGCAAGATGCACACAACAGACAGCACAGCTCTCCACACAATTTGCACACACATTTGCCAGATTTCTGCACAAGAACTGACTGGGTTGGAATAGCACTGCTCCATTTTCCTGCTTAAAAACATGCGGCTGCAGAAGAAATGGCGATTCGTTACGTGAAGTTCCTGAAGACCGTTTTGGAAGTCCCCACTGAACACCAGTAAGACATTTCCCTGCCTTCAGCTACCCACTGCTGTGGCTTTTCTCGGACTGCCAGGAGAGCTAACCAAGCAGCTGAAGCAGAATACGTGCCAGCCCTCCACTGACAGCGGGTACACGAGCTGAGCACGGGCGGGCAGCACTCCATGGCAGGAGGGAACATCGAGGTCACTCCTACTTACTCCCCAAAGTCTTCATGCTTCAGAGTGCTGGTGCCAGGGGCGGCCTCCAGCCGTAGCTGCTCTTGCAATCAGTTATTCTGGGTCACTGCGCCACAAGCTCGGAGCAAATAACAAAATGTGGGGTCTAAAGTTATGGCCTTGCCTTCCATGTTAGCAGGGGTCTGCTCGGTAGGCTAAAACTGTCGTTTCAGATAATGCCTTAAAACGACCTTCGATCAAAGCAGAATGACAGGCTTTATGACACGGATGAGTGCGTTACAGTCTGTATTTGATTTTCTGCGTATTAGTCTGTTCCATTACATTAATGGGTCCATGAAGCAGTCCAGCCCGAGCTGACTTCCTCGAGTCCACCTTGCACATTTACCTACCATTACTGCAGTGTTGCCAGCAAATGTACAAACACGCAGGGCTCTGCGTTTCAAAACCGATGCATTAATTTTTAAATAACTGTCATGATAAAAGACTGACAAGCCCAATTCTCTTTATGGCCTGTCCAACATTACGTGGGAATCTCCTGTAATGAGCATCTTCTAGAAAACCGCACAAGGCTTCCAGTGCAATCAGTCAGGGCTCGCCATTGCATTACATTAGTCAATTTGACAAGAATGGTCTAATCGGAGACTATTAATCAGAAACTTTCTTTGGCATTTGCCCTGCTGAAAATACAAAATATTGTTCAGATTCAATATTAATCACCAGGTGGTAGAGTAATGCCTTTAAAGTTATACAAGCTGCAAAACGTAGAGAAGATTATGACTAAGTAAGCATCTTCCCATTCTATTTCTGAAAGTCAGAACACTTCACTCGAATATCAGCCTACCGCAGCGATACCAGAACAACATTCCTTCCCCCTCTCCCCTGCACTGCCTGTGTGCTCAGCGACAACACCCACACGGCCCAGAACAGCTCTGGGATATCTGCAACACCCAAATTTGGGAAATGCTAGCTATTCCCAGTTAGATTAGGAACAAAGTCTCTTGTATCAGCAGAAAAACACACAGGCAAAGGCAGTAAAGTCATTCCAGAAATAAAATTCAAATTCTTTCCTCTCATAACCAGTCCGAATTAAAAATCCCACCCGTGCAACTGCAGCAACCAGCGTGCACGGGCACTCTGCACCGAATCCTCACATCTGCCACAGCAACACCCTGGTGAAGAGCTGCCTTATGTTGAACTCAGCAAGTCTTTCACTACACAGGGAACAGCACGCTCACCCGTTTTGAAAACATGTTTCAGCTTGACTCAGAGGAGTTTTGTTGTTGTGACAGTGGCCAGGTTACCAGTACAGTCACATGCGGCACCATTACCTTCCATCGGAGCTTCCCCCGTGCACACAGTTCAGCCAGGGATCAATGCTGCTTGCGAATTCATCCCTAGCTGCTCATCGGCAGGAACAAGAGAAAATCCGATCTGCACTTTCAGGAGGCTCTGTCAGAGTCTGTGGTACATTAAATTCAGTGAATGAGCCAAGTCTCTTGCAGCAGTGGTTCTCCCACACCTTTAGGCAAATTGTCATTAGACTGAAACCAGTGTGGAGTATTTCCAAATATTTTAATAGGCTCTGTATGGGTTGGGGTTTTTTAAATGTTATAAAAAATAAGCATCTCTTTATATTAATGAAACTCCATGGCCGTATTTGGCTGTAAAGTACAATAAAAAGTGATAAGGAAAGCTTTTATTGTTCCGCCTTCACCAGTACCTTCCAGCTGATCTTTTAATACTGAGCCGAACAGTGTTTCTGAATCTATCACTTTTCTTTCTCACAGCAGGGAAGAGTTCTGAATATGAAAGAACCTAACAAATTCTGACCTTTCTTGTATCTTTACCGAGTATTCCCAGTTTCAAACCAAAAGATATCAGAGCGCAACACAGGCCTCAAAGGGGTAATACTGATTAAAGCATTCCTTCATTCTAGAGATGTTCCACTCCTGTCAAAACAAACTTTGCAATGTTTTGAAATACTTGTGATTTTTGAAACATGCTCATTACAAATGAAAAAGGCAGAGAACTATGCTCAAAAAACTGAGATGCTATCCATGAATAACAAAAAAACACCCAGTTTTAAAAATAATAATTATAAAGTATTTCCAGAACTACTAGCTTAGCTTTAACATATAAGACACACTATTACATATTCCATGAACATTACATATAGTAAAGAAAAATCTTGTAGTGTGTTTTAATAACATCCAGTGGTGCAAACACAGTAGGGAAGCAATTCTACTTGAAAATGAAAGTCCACAACTCTCACCTGTCTCATCTCTCCAGACAAGCTTGTAGGTTACCAAGAAAAATTTACAATGTTACCTAAAAGGGGTCTAGTTCCTAAGTTTCTGTTTCTAACCATTTGCGTTACTTGGGCTGTACTTCCAACAAGAAGGCTGAGGTCTTTTCCCAGAAGGAGAATTTGGGAATTAGATCAACTTTTGGGTATTAGCTAAAAGTGAAACAGTGGTCAAAGGCACAAAAATATACTTCAAACTCCGTGAAACCTCAGTGTGAGGTACCCCCACTAATTGTGGGGGAAGAAAAAAGGATTAATTCTACTTATTCTTACAAAAGAGAATAAATATTTTGTGCATAATATTGCAGCTGCTCTTAACAGACCTGTTGCTTTAAGATCCGTTTTTTCTTATTAAGATTTCATTATATATATAACCCTACCAAGGTCCTTAAGAGTTTTGGGGTTTGTTTGTTGGGGGGTATTTTTGTTTGTTTGTTTTTTATTTTTTGTTCTGTTTTTTTCCTGGTTTGAAAACAACATACCTGCAGTAACTCTGCACCAATCTTTTCTTCCACAAATTCTGTACTACACAGGCACAGACCAAAAGGCCAAAATTTCTCAAAATGCACAGAATATTGGCTGTTGAAATTTTAGGCAGATTTCTTGTCTCCATTTTTTCTTAAGTTCTGCTTACCAGCCCCTGGAAGTACTGTGATTTTGTTTCAAACTGCAAACTAGCTTGGCAAGCAAAAAGAAAAGAGAAAGACAAACAGTCCATTTATAAAAGAGCTCTTCTCACGACTGCAGTTACCCATGTTCACCCTCATAGCCACCAAGAAACCACAAGGAATGTGTAACACCCCACGTACTCCAGTCCACAGCTATTTCAATGTTCTAAACTGGGAAGCTTTGACTTATACGCATCCCCCAAAAGAAAAATCTGCTCCAAGTTCATTCTTGTCCAAGAATAAATAATAAATCATCTGCTCCAAAACACGACTATTCTGTGTAAATTTTTGTTGTTGTTGTTTTGTTTTGCTTTGGATAATGCCAAGTTTATTTGGCTAAAAATGGGTATTATACCACTTAGTAAAGTTATCCATTTTATTACTAATGGAAATTATTTATATTTATTACAGCTCCTAGTAAAACAAAACCTACCAGCTTACTGTTAAATTTTCCAAAGTCTAAACAGTTCTTAAATATGCTCTGCTTTTTATAATTTTTGACTTAACACTAAGTTTTATAGCAAAGTTGTGACTTAAGCTTTCTAACAAGCGTATCAGAACAGCCTTAACTGACACGATACTCCTCTGGATACCCTCCTCAGAGATCAACAAATAAATTAATAGGCACAATCAAACATTAAAACCAGACACAAATACTACTAGCCCTATTAAATCTTGAATGAAAGCAACGACACCTGGCAGCCCATCACACACCAGGTACGGTAACATCAACCCAAACTGCGTGGTGTCGCACACCCCTGCTCCAGCACCCAGATGTCATTGCGTCACTGCTGGGTGCAAAGCCCTGGGTTAAGTACAGCCATTTTCTGTAGTGAAACAGCCTGTCAGACAGGTATCACACGGCTCCTCTGGGGAATAAAAATAACTATGCAAATGAAAGAAAGGAGAAAAAGAAAAAAAAGACTACAAATGTAGTAAAACGCTTGCGTTATAAACTGCAAAAGAACAGGCTGTAAAAGTTTTTCAAGAAAATAGTAAGCACTACTGAAAACAAAAAAGGAAAAAAGCATTCCTCCTCACTTCGTGCTGAATCGCCCCCCCCCCCCCGTTTCCCACTCCCTCCTACACCCCTCAATAAAATGAAGTTTCTGTGATATGTGAGTCTACCTCCATTAAACTAAGCCCTGGAGCTTCTGCTACAGGGGAGCTTAAATTAGGAAAGGAAGGACGGTAAGCTACCATGTTGTAAAGAGAAGTAGTAAAATTCACCTTAGCTACACTCATTACCTTTACAACACGGGAGTTTTCTGGCAAGGCTTGTGCATGAAGAACTCTCCCCCACGGAAAAGTATCTCCTGTCTTCTCTCACCAGTCACACAGGGAAAAGGGAAAGCGGCAGAAGAGGTGCCACCTGGTGAATTCACCTACACCCTCCAGCCCACGGCTGGTTCCTGGGTTTATCACCCATCCCACAACACTGCTGCCTTCCCTAACACAGTTCTGTTACTCGGTGAGACAGGAGGTGTCCACATTTCCCCTCCCGCAGGTCTGCCTGTGGAGGTTTTCCAGGGGCCAGGGCTTTCCCTGCCCCACGGTCGCTTGCTGCCCCAGCGATGCTCCCAAGCGGCCGTGCTGCTGGCCAGGCATCCTGCCACTGCTCCGAGAAAGGCACTCGCCTGCATCTCATGAGCTGTGTATGGGCAAATCTTTCATTTTTCTTTCATTACCCCGGCATGTACTGTCACTTAATTTTTATGTATGCAATCCTTCCTGACAAATATGATCTGCTGCCTGGTAATTCATCTGACGTTCATTCTGTTCCTTGCTCTAATTACGGCTCCCATTCCTGACACGGCGGCGGCCGTGCTGCCACAGCCCGGTGGTACACCTGTCAGACGGGTCGTGGTACTGCCTAATGCCCTTTTATGCCAGTCTGATGCTAGCAAATACAAGGAAAGAAAAAAAAAATTAGATGAATATATTTGCATAAGCCACGCATTCAATTCATGGGTCAGCAGCCAGAGAAATGATGGTTCAGGGTGGTTGCCAGGGCAACGTGGCTACGGGAAGTGCCCGGCATCACAGCCTGGGTCCACACGGGTACCGCACTCTGGTTTGCAGGGTGTTCATCACTCACAGCTACTTAAACAAATGTCTTAATTAAACCAAAACCAAGATCAGTAGATTTCCTGCTGTTACAAAACCTGTATGTCTGGCAAATTACCAACACACACACACACACAAAAAGGCAAAGAGCTTCAAGTCTGCATATTTTTTGATTGTTAAAGCCTTCTTTTTACTTGGATACAAGAGCCACTGGAAACGGTGATGTGTCCATCGCTCCCACACCACACCACCTTCAGTATCACTCACTGCTGCTCCCTTACTGTTTTGCACCTTATTCACCTGTTTCCAGGATGCTGTTGATTTGATGAAGGGCAAGGTTCATGCAGAAGAGGCTTAACTCTTCCTACACGAGCCTTCTCAATTAAGAGAGAGCAACCCTGGTAAAGGTCACAAGCTTGGCTTACATGTGCAGCCAGTTTCCAAGCCCCAATTTATTCTTATTAATATAATAAGTGCAGCAGTCAAACTAGATAAGATCATATAATTACACATGATCATATTTTTTGCCTGTTCAGATGATGTGATTGTAACTTTCTGTGAAGAGGATTTATTTTCATCTATTAAGTGTAGTGTGTATATATCCTAGGATAGCTTTTGATGCAAAGGGAAATCTAGTGTTTTATTCAAGTCAATTATCTAAATGCCTGCCCCGCTTTTTAAGCACGCACAGAATAAGGTATGCATCTTCCTTTCTTGTCCACTGAGAAGCCCCAGTGCTGCTGGTGAGTATTATCAATTAAGTTTGTACTCATAGAAGAAACAAATGAGCAAGACTCACATTCAGTGGAAGCAACTGCACAAACAGTGAAACACCATGTTCCAAAATCTAGTCACAGCACTAAATGTAAAAGAGCTTAAATACTGCACTAAAAGCCAAAGTTCCTTCCGTGCTGTAACACAGAAGTACCTTTGCGACTCAAAATAATTGAGACCCATTAATAAAACCAGAAAAATCAGCCACCTCTCCAGAGGCTACAGAGACAATTATGGAATACTTCATACTATAAGACTTACATAATTACTGTAAGAACTATATGTATAGTACACTTTTCTATAGCATTGTAGGTAATGCCAATGGCAAAAATGAGGGAGAGAGGAACCCAAATGCCCTAAACCACTCAATTTCAATTCCCAGTAAAAAGCTGGAAATATCACCATGCTACTTACAAACCACAAAAAACAGAACAAGAAACAAGTAATCACTATCATTATGACTGGTTCACAAGTATCATGACAAATGATAATTTTTTTTTTCCATGATAATGTAAGAGTCTTCAGAGGGAAGGAAACACAAGCAACAGATGCATTACAACTTCAATGCTTTTATCAAGGGCTTATATAACTTTACTTATAAGCAAACTGTTAAATCTGTCTAAATGAAACTACTTAATGGATGCAAAATTGGTTGGAAAAGCAGTTTGCTAAAGTAGAATGCTACTTCAAGTGAAACCCTGCAAGACAGCCACTAGCTCTAGTTCTGTTCAACACGTGCATTAATATGGGGGACTGGCAATGCTTTTGCCTTTGTGGGTAACATGAAGGTGAGATAAACCAAAGCACTGCAGAGTACAGAATAAAAATCCAGAGTGATCACAAGTAGGAGAGTCTGGAAATGGGATACAGTTCAGTAAGAATAAAAGCAAGGTACTACACTTTGGCAAGAACAACTAGCTGCACTGACAGAAGAGCAGCAAAACAACCTTCAGATATGTGGAAAACATTAAGAAAACTTGGATATTTAAAGCCCAAGATGAGTTTACAGTGAAGTCCTTTTTTGGAACAGATGAACCCGGAGGGCTCTGAACACTGCCCTCACCTCAGATGACAGTCACAACCCCTGTTCAGACTCAGATGGCCAACCAGCATCTGCTAAAAATGGTGGTGGTGCACCATGTAATTCCACGAAGCAGAGTGCAGGCAAATGTGCTGTCTGGACTGGAAAAGCTGCATTTGTTACGTTTCTTATAAATCATACACTTACCAGGCCAGACTTTCCAGAAGAAAAAAAATTAAAGTGGAGTTTTAAAACAAAAAAATACTTATTAATTTCATATGAAGAGTATTTAAAATATGTTATCACAGAAAATATAGTATGTATCAAGCTTCCGTCATAGTAGGCCAACAGACATCATTTCTTTTGAACATCACAGCTGACAATGGTATGGCAGTGCTTGCTTAGCGTCTGTGAGTACCATCTTACCTAAGGAATGTGCTGCAGTGGTTTTAGAACTAAAAAAACGGCCTAATCCAAGATCTCCCAGCTTCACCACCCCTGTGGCTGTTATAAAGACGTTGGCTGGTTTTATATCTGCAAGAAGAAAAAGGTAAGAGGTCAAAGCCACAAAAGGTTACTTGGTTCTAATACTGCAATAGAAACATAGCCTGGAGCGCGCTCTGTACAAAAGAGGCTTGAGCAGAACCGTGTTTCTTTATACCTTTGATAGGCTGAATCTTCCAAGACTTCAAGCTCCACACACACACACACACACACACAAAAATCAGAGCATACTTCCCAGCACACAAGAAATACCAATGAGGGAAAAAGTAAGAAACAGCACAACAGAAGAGAGGCAACTCTAACTGATGGAAATCAAGAGCAGTAAGTCTGTTTCTCTTTGGAAATGATCGTTTTCTACAAGAAACTGTACTGCCCACCATTGTCCCCTCACAGCAAAGGCTAATTACTGTCCCACATACATATACATGAGTTCTGGGCTCTATATACAATCCAGTTTGTTCACAGAGTGTAAAAATTACCAGAACCCCAGTTTCTCAAGCAGTCATGTCAGGACTGAGTTAGTGAGGCTCTTTGCTCACATTAAAGCAGACTAAAATGTGTGAGGCTCCAAATTTCAGCCACCAATTACAGACCTAATTCAGGTACAACTGATAAACTGCATCAGGATGTCTAAAGGAGGAAAACCAACATCACACTGCTGAAAAATATAGTGAAGAATTCAGTACTTCAGAGCAAAAGGGAAATAACAAGCAGCAGAAACGGATATTGGTGTCTTTTGGGACATTTGCATTTCCTGGGTCAAGTCCTTCACAAAGGATTTATGCTGAAAGAATCAGGGTAATTTTTGGATAGAGCTCAAAGTTATGAAAAGTTCTAAGACAAGAGATTCAAAAATAATTAATGAAAATAGAGAACAGGTTATGAGAGTGTGGGACATATTTGTATTAATCTTTCAGAAAAGCTTGCAAGACAGAAAACCTCTTCTAAGCCCTCTAAGGTCACAGCTAATATAATGAAGACTATCTTAGAGTTCACCGTATCCAGGAGTCTCAGCATTTTACTTCTGACACTCCTCTAATGGCAAGTTTGACACTTCTACTTAATATCAGCGTCTGGAATACAAAGCAGCTCATCTTCCTAATACCACACTCACTTCGGACTGAATCCTTTAACAATGAGGCAAAGAGACAGAAGGAGAAATCCATCTTGCAAGCTCCAGCCTCTCTAAACATGCATTGGCTGAACATCAGCATAATTGTTTTTGAATGTAGGCGCTTACTAATTGGAACATTATATTATTATTCAGTGAAAAGAGACTGAATTAATGTTACCTCTGTGCATCACCCTGCGGGAGTGCATGTGTTCAACTGCACTGCATAACTGCACAAAATATTTCCACACCGTCCTTTCCGGGATTAACCGTTTCTGCTTTTTAAAATACTGTGGGAGGAAATAAATAAAAGATCAGTGAAAAAGCAACATATTTGACTCGTTCCTGGACTTGTGTTAGGCAGCTGCAGGTTGCTCATGTCTTCCAGATCTGCAGCAGCATGACTTTTCTTCTGATTAGCTTTTAACTCCTTCTCTCTACATGTAAACTTCAGTGCAGTTCACTAATTAACAACTATTATGAAAAATATGCTTAAATAGGTTTGACATTTTTGAATGGACACCAATTATAATTACCATTAGTCTCCTTAATTACCCTGCAAAACATATGTAATGCCTCAAAACAATGAATGTCTCAAATATTTTGCCTTAAGTAACAAAAGATCATAAAAAAATCTTGTAAACATTCATTATTGTACAATCTATTAACAACAATAAGGTAATCTGTTCCTCCTTTTTAAAAGATGGCTAGAGCATCAATAAAGTATCCATGTTTCTTCTGTGATCAGGTAGAATAATACATTCTATTTCATGTATAATAGGAATACTAAATCAACCAAACTATCTCTAGTGAGACAAAAAGACACTACTGATCAGGAGACATGCAGATCTGGAAAAAGATCATTTTGTGTGCATTTATGCAGTGCCAACTATAGCTGAGTCTGGATTCAGTGGACCTCTGGGTACTAATAGCTCTCAAATAAAATAATTGTAAGCATAATGCACACAATATGAAGGAGTGCAGCACGGTGATGGTTCCCTGGAATACTGAAGTTGTCCTCCCCAGCAACTTATTACAGGAATAAATAACCAGCTGCATGTTTACCCTTTGCTGAAGCATTATGTACCTTCAGCTATTCTTTTACCATTTCAGAAATACGCAACAGCCATATACATCACATGGAAAGCATGACTGCCTCCTCTGAGGCACCCCAAAAATCACACTACTTCGAATTACTGGTCCCCGACTTCTCATTGCTTCTCCCTGTGCTAGACCACTGAGCTACTTCATCCAGAGCATTAACAAAATACACATGTAATACACTTCCAGAAGTTTATTTATCCTCATCCTTTGATATACAAGGTGTCACTGGATAACAACTAGCTCTGAAACACTGTACACCCTTCTAGCACACTGCAACTGCATCTTTTGCATCATACCCTTGAGAATTTCCACCAGCAGCATGCAAGAGCAAGAATAAAAGGAAGGAAATTCGTCATTGCCCCTTTCTGCATCTTGTGCTTTTTCGTCTCAGTAGAGACATCTGATGTCCATTGTCACATTTTATATTTTATGTGAAGTGCTGTTACTGGTTCGTGTTTGACTCAAGTAATGGCAAATCTTCTTTTGCAGATCAGCTGTGAAGGGGCACAACCCTGCAATTCCCCAGGCAGCAAACCTGACAGATTGCAACAGTTTCAAACCAAAACTTGATAGAGAGCTCAGAGAAATTACAGAGGGTGAGGGATAAAGTGTTATATACACAATAAAATTCTTTAATTCTCATTGAAGTATTTAAGAGTGGACATGCAAGGCCACAAGTGATAAATTTCTAAATGTCATGTCCAATCAGATTCGCCTGACATTTACAAGAAAGTCCCAACTCTCCAGTGGGTTATCCTGCAGCACTCCCTTACATCAGCTTTACAATACCTCATAAATAATGCAGGCACCAGGGGCGTGACAAAGACAGTCCCTGTTTTTATCACTCTCGCACCTTCAGAGTGTTGTTACTGCTGTTCCTACCACCTCCTGGAAACTGAAAATCCTCACGTAAGCTTAAATTCCCAAGGGGTGGGGGTGGGGGCAGGCAGGCAAATTCCCCTTCCACAATTAAAGCTATATTTAGGACGAGACTTTTGTTACCTCTTGGTTTTAGGCATCTGTCCGTCCTGTCCCCGCCCCCCCCCCCCCCCAAATAAATAAATAAGGAATTCCAAGATTTGTACCAATAGGAAATCATCATTTATATGACCTTGAAAAAACCTAGTGCATCTTCTTTATGCCTGCGATAAACATGTGGGAAAACAGACCAGGCTGGGGAGCACTGGCAGAAAGAACACAAGTTGCAGTGCTGTTCAAGTTATCAAACTAAGAATCTATAAATAATGTTTTGGAAAAAAGTAACTCCTGTTTATAAAATGACACAAAAAGTAATTTTAAAAAATTAAATAACCAGTCTTGGTAGATAAATGAACATATTTATCAGTAGAGAATGTTTTAAACTAAAAACTGTAAGTGAAATAAATGCAAATATTTTATGTGATGGTATCTCAAAATTATGTAGGTAAAGCTTTTTATAAGTTAAGATTTAAAAATCAAGCAAAACACTTGCACACCCCAGGACGATCACAGCCCTAACTCCTGCTCTCACAGCTCTCGCTTTCTTTCCACCTTTAACCGCAACTACAAAAAGCCTGAGATAAACTGCAAGTTTCCCAGGATCTGTTGGGAAAAGGGTAAAACATACAAGAAGCCACAAGAAAACACCAAAAGACAAAAATACACGCGAGCTCTCCCCAGGCAGGACAAGCTCTGTCTCCACAAGGCCAAGTGAGCCTGCCCAGGACCCCGATGGCCGCCCAGGACCCCGATGGCCGCGGCAGCAGGCGGTGGCTCCTGCTACTGAGCAGCTGTATCTGGAATTTTGGGGCTCTCCCCAGGAATGGCTCTGCCAACTGCCTGTTCCCAGCTCGCTCGCCCAGGGGGACTCTCCTGCGAGATGGAGCAGATTCTCATGGATACTGTAAATTTAGCCGTTGACTATGGACTAAATGGATAACTTGTTTGACAGCCTTTGGCCTAGTGCCTCACAGCTCTGCTGGCAAAGAAAACAAATCTGTTAATAAGATATTTTAACTGTGACAACAAGGAGGAGGAGAACTTTCCAAACATTCATTTATGATAATTACAGAATAATGATGGCAAAAAAACAGGTAAAACATGGAGAGAAGGTTGAGAGTGCTAACAAACATGATATAACACATCTGTTCTCACAAGGGATGTATGTCTAAAGATTAACATGTCAAAGAAAATATAAAAGCAGGTGGTAACAGCTTAACTAAAGCTGGTTTGCAGCAATACAAGTATTCCTAAGAGCAACATAAAAGAAGAACAAGTACTTGAAACATTTTCTCAAACCCAAATCCCCACTGCAAAGAAAGTCAATACACTTTCTTGAATGTCTTCAGAGTGGCAGACAGGCTATGTGAATAACAAATCTAACAATAATTAAATGTCCCCATCAATCACAGACTGGATAAATCAACCTTGCGAATAACACATACGTCCCACCAAATAATACAGAGGCTTGCTCCCTCCAGAAGCAATGACCAGAAGCAAGCAGCATAGCTTGGTGCATGTCAAATGCCACCAGGCACTTCAGTTTAGGCTCTGGAAGCACCCTGTGGGTGTGCAAAATTGCAAACAGAAAATAAAAGTGCTTCCGGCACAGATGTGCTTGCCCCCACTGCCACGTGTCTGCTTAACCGTGGAAGTTTGTAGCACCTCCAGAATCAACACGTCCTTACCTTAATCATCTGAGAGAGATCACCAGCGTCAGCAAGTTCCAGGACAATGTTAAGTTCATTGTCTTCAATAAAAGAATCCAAATACTTAATTATATTGGGGTGGTTCAGTTGCTGCAGATAGAGGGAACGCAAGAAAGAAACTTAGAACGCTGTAGTAACAACTCCAAGATACAATACATGTACTGCTTTTGTAATCATTATGCAAAACAGTTCACAACAGGTGCAACTAGAAACTGTGTTCCGAGTTACTGTAGACAAATATCCTGTAAGAAATACAATGTATTGCAAGTACAGCATAATAAAGTGTCTTGAGTAAAGAGCAATAGAGCCTAAAATAGCGTGAAACAACCTTTTCCAATGTAAACTCACAAAGTATTTAAAATCAACGTCCTGAAAGAAGCTTTGTTAAGCAGTAACTGATCCCCACCCACCCCTTAAATATAAACAGACCCCCCCAATTGTTGATTACGGTACACCTTGATGTCTCTTTGCTCCTTAGAACAGAATTAAATTAAAACTCTGATGGAAGCAAACAATGCACAAATTACATATGTCAGTTTATTTTTCTAATTATTTATGCTTGCCTCTTCAGTGATTACTTCTTTTCATTTCAGGTATAGCTTCCTATATTCACAACTGATATTTTAATTTTTTTTTCCTCCTACATTTCTTAAAAAATGGCATCTTCTCAGATTGTTACATTTTACTCATGGGACTAAATTAAGAAACAGGCTCAAGAAATTAAAATTTGTTTTAATATTTTATGTCTGAATTTCTTAACGTGGAAAACTGTAATTGCTTAGAAGATAATGTACTATCTAGAGATCTCTTTGCTCATTTTGCTTTAGATTATCTTTCTCTTGTGCTCTTACAAATGCAGTAAATTTAGAAACTACTAAAGTGAGCATTTCATCTACTAAACAGCTGTGACTCAACTTGTCTGTTCCAGGGGTTACAAAGCCAAAAGAAACACTGTTATGATCCATCACGCTAATCACTCCTCTCTGCATGCACATTAGGGGATAGATTCTTCTTTGCAATGCCTCGACACTAGCACACATTAGCGTTAATGGGATCCATGTGCAGGCATCAGGAGAAGAACATTCCCACAAGCCCAAGCCTTAAATAAATAAATAAAAGTCACAGCCCACCATTTCTATAGAAATTTCTTTTAAATGTCTGCTCTCAGGTACCCTGACTGAAGATGAACTTTGAGTGAAAAAAAAGCACCAAACCCCTGAGAACAGCCCTTGGCCCTTAATGCACACCGGGGTGCCTTCCCCCCCACCACCACGTGCACTATCGTGACAGAGCCAATGCCTGGGTACTGCTCTTGTGGATACAGGAGAGCCTAGGATTTAGGGGATGTTTTCTGTCCTCCTTAGGATGCTCTGCTGGGAACTCTCCCCAGAGTTCCCAAAGGCATCAAGGAGTTCAAGCAGTCAAACAAGCCTTTTCCTAACCCTCAGCACCACGTGCCAATAAAATACAAGAGCAAAACACTACAACTGCAACAGGGAACAAAAACCACACACTGCTGGGGCAGCTACTACACCAACATCTTCCCTGTTCTGACCCCAGCCCTTACTTAGTTTATTTTGTATAAGAAAGCCCAACTTAGTCAGATCCAAGCATTGCTTAACCAATACAAAGAATTTAAGTACCTTTTTTGTGAGACTGTACACACTTTTTCTGATGGTTTTTATTGATTTGAAGAAACCCAATAGATCTAAAAGAGGAATGTTTCTTCTATTACAGTGAAGTATAAAATTAAAAGCAAATAAACAAACCACCCATGCCATCATGCTCGCTTCTGTGGTAGCTCTTTTGATGAAGCGGTCTCCGAGGTCTCCTCTCGCAGCAGCAAAAGCTGACGCCACCCTCTGCAGAAACCAAGCAGAGGGACGAGTGCCCCAGAAAGAGCCTTACTAGACTCTCTTCTCTGCTGGAAAACCCAGCAGACTGCCCATGACCTTTCAGAGGTGTGAATGCAGAAGTACACATTTTTTTCCTCTAATTCACTGACCCTTGAACACTGTTTTCCCAGCCAGCTAGGTAAACCACTATGGATAAGCCAAACTTCAATTCTCCACTCTTTCTTTCGTCAAAATTTTAAGTACATATATTGACTCTGGGTTGGGTTTTTTTAATAACTACTGTATATTCATGCAGCATGGAAAAAGCCACCTGAATTTTCTTCTGTATATTCATTCTCACCAATCCTCAAATGCACAAAACATTACAAACACTTTATCTTGGGTTAATGACATTTCCTATTTCTTTAATGCATCCTAAAAGTCCAATGGCAGTTAATGCCTGATGTGTATGCACAGCAGTGCTGTCAGCACGAGGCATGCAGAAGGGTAAGCCACCTCTAAATGAGTGGCTGTGGGTGCTGGCAGCCCAAATGCTGATTACAGCTGTATTACTGAGCTGCTTTGCCTAAACCTTTTCGCCAGAAATACACTGAAAGGAACATAAAATTTCATCTCGCTTCTGTTAAATTTTGAATAATTATAGCCCCTTTGTTCCTGATATAGAAGTCTTTGATCAAAACAAAGTACTTGGACAGGGATGGACTACAGTAAATCTATGCAACTCCTTCACAAACTCCTCAGTGGTCTACATTAAAAATAAAAACAACAAATAAAGAAAAGCTCTTATAGCAAATTGTTTTAGTAATAGTCTAAAAATACTTCATACTAGACACCGGAATTTAGAAGTAGCAAGAAGTTTTTAAAAATATCAATATCCCATATTACATGGCCAGACACTAGACATCTGCAAGGCAGACATGTACATCACATCTACGGAGTGATGAAAAAATACCTGGATTGAGAAGGATTTAACCAGACTCTAAAATACTGGGCTGAATCAGGTCCTTGGCACACTTAATACTTTCTAGACATAGGAACCACTATCTTAATTGATAAACTCAGGAAGTGAAATGTATTTTATCTTCTAATACAATGATGCTAAAAATGCTGGAATTAAAATTGAGAATAGGCATTCATTTAGGAAAAACACACTTGTCCTACTTTCCTGAAGCTGCACACATGCTATTCTAAAGGAACCAAAATGTGAAAAGCTCACAACAGACCCTGAAACCCCATGAAATTCCATAAAAAGCCAGACCAGAGGCCAAGCATACTCTGCAGCAAGAACTTAACTGTCACTTTTAAAAACTTTCTCCTGCTTCCAGGCACAGACTGTTCTGCCCCATGCTGCATAAGCAGTAATGCCTGCTGCCCAGCCCCAAGAAGGGAGCTGTGTCCTTCTCTGATGAAGCAGCTCTGAAGCTTTTAAACGTGACTAAAGCTTTTAAATGTGACTTTTTACAACAGTCCCAACACACCACATCTTCGGTTATTTCTGTGAAGCTGTGACAACAGGCAGTTCTCAGAGTGAAGAGTGATTAATTAGCAAAGGATGAGTTGCAGATATATTGATCTGATCCGTTACTCATCTTACGGCACAGAGTGATGTGTGGTCCAGCTGCTGACAGACGCACCAGCCCTTCCCTGCCCACAGACAGGCTCTGAGTGATGCTGCCTGCAGGAACAGCCTGTGCCTGCACAGGGTCAGCGAACACGCTGACCACAACAGCATCATAACACAGCTCCAAAATCAGTAACTTCAACTTTGATTACTTTTTACTTACTATCTGCTGATCTTCTCAGAAGCTGAGCTACACACATCTTGGATAACATTCAAGGTATTTTGTTAGCTCTGAGTGGAAAGCTAGTAGTCATTTGAAGGAAGTGAACTACACACAATATTAATATATTCCCTTTGCATGTCTAATACAACAGGATTCAAGCTGACTTTTTAACGTACTCAAACTTCAGAATCCTCAGATGGAGCTACACAACTGTCCGAGAAGAATTGTTGAAATTCAACAATAAAGACTAATTAAACTACCAGCACAATAATGTTTTGCAAAATAAACAGCATAGTAGTACCTTCCTGTAGACTGCCAGCAACTATGCCTGCTCTTCCCTTCACCCCAACTAAATGAATTTACTGGTATGTTTTCTATTCTTCTACAAAATACCGTGCAAACCAATCCAGTTTTACTAACCAGTATTTTTCAACGCAGAATTGCACTTTGCTGGTCTAACGGAAACTCCATCCCGCCAGAGAGCTCCAGCTACTATTTAAAAAACAATCTCCAACAAGAAGCTGGAAGCATGGCAAACATGCTACCCTGCTCAGAAGACAACCACTGAAGACTTCAGAACATGTACAGATACTGCTTAATTCCAGACAAACAGAGGCTTTTAACTTAAACACGTTGGCTCAGAGACAGGTAACAACAGCTTTTGTCTTCAAAAGGAGCTAATTCAGGCTCCCAATACTGCTGCAGCTAGACAGCTTTGGTGATGGTATAAAGACTGGGGAGAGTAAGTAATTTAAATTACTTCAGCAGTGGATAGGGAAGCCCTACGCCGCTCAGTATATCATATTAGTGTTCACAGCAACTGTAGTTTGGTATCTGGCTTCTTGGAGAACTTGTCTCTAGCAGATGAGGTTGCCTCTGGCCACCCCACATGGGTGGCTGGGCGCTGAGCTTCTGGAGGCTCCTGTCAGCATGGGTATTTTATTTTCAGTTTCCTCTGATTCTAGTAAATTTGCACATTCTGCTCTGAATAAATCTAGTGCAAGTTTACAATATCTTCCATAACCAGACCTCAAGACAAAACTGTTTAGACTACCTAGAACCCAAAAATATCACAAATTCTGGCTTTGAATGTTAATGTTGGCATTATTTTTCTCCATGACTGTTAAGCAACTGGATCATGTTCACACAACATCCTGTATGCCTTTGCTGCAGTCTAGCAGACTCAAGCTTTGTCTACAACTGCATGGATATAAATTGACAATTTAAATAGAAATACCTAAAAACACATTTAGAAAATGAATTATTTAATACTTTTAGCATTAAATTTGACTAGCTAAACTAAAATTTTAGCCTTCAACAATCTGTTGCATTTACTCAAAATATGTATTTGAAGTGCAATGCATATATATTTCCTACCAACATTTTGAAATAAATTACTGAGATGGAAAAAAAGCACTAGTTCGTTTCATCACTTAAAAAGTACTCCTTGGTTTCATCGCCTTTACCTACACTATGATTTTTCATGCGTGGTATGTGTGTGTGTGTATATATATACACACACACACAAAACTTTTCTCATTTAGCTAGTTCATTAATTAGCTTATTTTAAAGTGACAAACAAATCAAAACACGTAAAGGGCAGAATTTACATGCCTCTCAAAGAGGAGTACTTGCTTTTTTACAACAGAAAGATTAACAGATTCCTTAGACTATAGGCAAAAACCTCAGTAAAATTAAGTTTTAAGCCAAAATTCTTGCATCATGTAGGCATTCCAGTTTGCAAAAGAAAGCACAGTCTATTAAGATAATTCTGTCTGCTACATAAGCTTTATTTGCTATAAAAGGCAAGTGACTGTTGCCAACCTGAAAACAATTTTTTTCTCAAAACAAAAAATGGAAAAAGTCATTGTAAAAATTCTTACCTTCAACAGGTCAATTTCTTTAATGCAATCTTGCCTAGCCTTGGCATCCATCATTTCAAAAATCTTCAAAGACAAAAACATAGAAGATTAAAATGAACAACAAAAAGAAGATTTTTATATTTTAACAAGAAATTGGTCTTTTCTCTCCTAATTTGTATATCCTCTGCCATAATGAGTATTCACACAATCCCCAGATCAAAGAAAGATCAATGTTTTCTTTATTTTGAACCCGCTAAAGGGCCAGGAATACAGTAAAATTAATTTTAGAACCCGTAGGCAATATTCTAAGCAGCAAAAAAAATAAAGATACTACTTTATGAATTTGCTGTTATGATTTTCAAAACATAGTTATCTTAGTTACTATTAATTTCACATGGTAAATAAAAGATAAAATGTTTACTTTTTTCTTTTAAACAGAGATAATAGCTCCCACTGACTTCTCTGTAATAATTAACAATAATATTGAGCATTAATATTCATTTTGTAATAATCAGGGAGTAAGGCACTAGAAACATGAGTTTAAAGGATGTGATGAAGGATGAAAGGCAAATTTCCTCAAACAAAATGCTGTTCTGAACGCTGCACAATACTTCAAGCATTGTTACAAAACTATACTGCTTGCAGTAAAGTTTTTCAGAAATTCATCTAAAACTCCCTCAGCAAGCGCAGGCATTTTCCCCTTTGTGCTCATGTTCTCCTGATTCACCTCTGTCACAACAGCAGTCTCCTAGCTAAATACCTATGGCCATTAGGGCCTCATTCTTTCACACACATTTAATTACGATTTAGTGAATCCTTTTTATAAAGTAAAACAAAAATTTAAAAATAAATACGAAGTTGCGCCATTACTACATAATTCTGATTTAGAAACATAAACCCACTCCAGGATGACGAGGGGTAAAGGCCACGCAGTGCAAACAGACTGCTCAAAACTGCAATGGGGTCCCACATAGGGCACACAGGCTATAGGCAAAGCAGCCCCAGAGAATACAGCCCAGGGGCAGGCAGGAGCGCAGTGAGGCCACCTGGCCTCTCGCATCCAGATGTAAACTGAGCACCATGAAACTATCCTGACCTAATCAGTTATTTGTAAAACTGCTTTGAGACCTTCAGAAGCATTATTTTTTATTCTGTATCTTGAAATAATAAAGAAAAAAAAAAAAAGAAAAAAACTCCCAAACTGAGCTAAATAAGAAAGCAGAGTGTTGGGGTTTTTTAGTGTAAAAATATCAAACCAGACCATCCAGTGCTCTCAAACTATATTTATAAAGCATTTTATTGCATTATTATTGCTGACAAAAGAATACTGAAGGTAGTATCTTGACTCAAAGTAATCTGTGTAGAACTTAAAACATTCCCATTTTACTTGCTAAATAGTGAGACTTTGAACTTCAACGCTCACCTGAACTTTCTTTAATGCCACAGGTTTTCTGTCCAGAAGACAGGTTGCTTTGTAAACTTCGCTGAATTGTCCTCGTCCAATCTTTTTCTCTATCTGAAAATCTGCCAATGTGCAGCGATATGGGTACGATGTTAAATGTCTCTGTTCAAGTAAAAAGAAATTGTATCAATGAACTAGAAAAAGTGATGCAAAAACATGAATTTGCATTCCCAATCTGTCTTGTTTACAACCACAAACTAGTGGTTTCTATTACTAATCACATGCAGGACAATCAATTCCTCCCAGTAAGCATGGCCCAGCAAGATAGACAAGAAATTTGTTTTTGATTTGGTGTACGATGGACAACAGAGTGGTCTGGCTTTCCTTTTCCCACCTTCATTTTTCTTTGTCCACTTCAGACAATTCTGTACCAGAGCAGTCGGACCATAAAAGCACAGCATACAGCCACAAGTGCACACACATGTAACGGCAGGACTGGGTAAAAGTATTAACCAAACTGAAGCATAAACAGCTACTAAAAATGTACAGAACAGAGTTAAGATCGCCAGATGTACGCACCCTCTTGCTCTCATTGCTGATGGTCCAAAACTTAATCTAGGCTGATCAGCCTATAGATAACTCTGACCATAAATGCATTAATTCCTAGTAACTGTATTAGTAACATAGGCTGAATTAAGTTAAATGAGTTTTTTGAACGGGAAATAAAGTCTTGCCTTCTGTGTAAGTAGCTAATTGGTTCCAAACTATGATCTCCCTAGTTACAGACCCTCTCATCAACTTTGCCCGCCTGTGTCACTTGGGAGGTGCTGATGCTTACTTCTGAGGTCCCAGGTAAATACTCAGCCAGGGAGGCAGACACAGCGTAACGAGGATTACATACTCCACAGACTAGGAACTGCTCCCTAGAGCCATTCTGGTCTCTTCTGTAATTAACATGATGCTAACCAATGTTTAAAAAACGAATTATGGAAATTAATGACTTAAAGTTGCCATGCACGGCAAGTAGAATATTTTTGAGCTTCAGCATCTTGAGCCATTTCAGAGTTCCCATCAAAAACCACAGAAGGGCAAGCACACAGCAGAAGCTGGGGGAGGCCTTCCCAGGGATGCAGCCATCATTCACAGCTGAATCCTCGGCAGGCAATCCCAGCAGCAGCTCCCGGGAGAACGGACCAGGAGGGCTGGATGTTTGAAGAAGGCGTCATTTCCTAACACAGAGGGCTGGGGCTGGAAGTAAGATTTCAAACACAGGTAAAGCTTTCAGGTCAGCACCTTTTACCAGCACTACATACAAGACAGCATGAGGATCTCTTACAGCGTCTATTTATTTTGACAAGTTAATAACTCTGGACTTCTTTGCAACAGAATTAAAACCGACTACTATCCAACAAACAATAAAAAATATCAATCAAGGCATTTGAGAAAGCTTCCAGATTTCAAGGCGCGCACGCAACTCTGAACTACCATCACAGTTACTTGGCAGAGGTTTCGTAAACAAAGTTGTAAAATTCAATGTTTTTAAGAAAACTCACCAATAAAGTCCCCTAAATAGTAATTTCTGACCCACAAACTGCATCAATCAACAAGGACAAGCTATTTTGAAGACTGACACCTTTAGAGCCTCTTTACCACAACAAACGCAGGAGAAATCCCCATGACGAAAGCTACTCTACTGCAGGCATACTCAAGAAAAATGATTATGTTTTATAAATGCTGATGATACAGAGACACAGCTGTAAGCCACAAACCAGACAGTGAAAAGACTATCAGCTCTCCTCACTGTCACCTTCCCCCTCGTCCCTGTGGCACCGAGATGCTGTTTGCTGCTGGGGCTCATCCGGCACTTCCCCGCCACTGCCCCGTGTCAGTCGCCAAGCACTTCCCGAGGACAGCGCTCCGCAGTTCTGGGAGGGGAGGACTGCTGCTGAACTGAAAAGCTTAGAGCTTATGAACTCCCGAGGAGACAAAACCACAACACTAACATCCAGCCCGTGCCTGCTAATTCAAGTAGGCACCTAACTGGAAATTTAACTCCAGGCCATCACCATCATCAGCTTTCTTAGCTTAAATTCCCTAAAAGAGCAAACCCACTCCTTTTCAAATGAAACGACACTTCAAGTAATTATTTCTGAAATGCCAAGGCCACAGCTAAGTTTTTCCATCTATCACCATGAGCATTTGAATATTCTCATACTATGAGAAGTGGTTTTCACTTCTCAACGCTAAAGATGACAATAAAAAATTTAATTCATGAACAATAACCTACACAAATACAGCAGCTGCATTGAAATTTGCAGTTATACACGAAGGCAAGTCACACGCAAATAGGAAGTTAATTTCATCAAGTATTTCCTTTGAACAGTTCAGGAAGTGTTTCCCTGTTAAGGGCACTTTAGTTTCCCCTGCGCTCTGAAGGAGCCCCACCACCCCCCTCACTGCGCAGCCACCGCTCCCTGCAACCAAAGCCTGCCGGGGCAAGCAGCGGGAGGGTACTCGCAGTACCTGTGCCATGCTTGAAGCTGTACCGCATTTACAAGCTGTAACACAGCAAAGTAAAACTTAAAATGAAGATTCAGTATGTGTTTCTCCAAGTTTTGCAGTGTCTGCCGTACAACAAAATGGGAGCACCCTCCCACTGATGAGAAAGAAGGTAGCCTACGGGTCATCAGCTAAAGAGCAGAATGTGAAAAGAACACTGCTTTATTAGTTACATCAATTTGCTGATAATTTAGTAACTTCCAGTGAAAGTAAGGCAACCTGGGATGAAACCAGACAAGCAAATACTCAAAGTAATCAGCCCCTGCAGCCTTCTCAGTTTAAACTGGTTGCAATCTCTCTCTGCAGAGATTTGATAGGCAGCAATAATCAACATACATTAAAGTAATACAGGAGTATTCATCTCATTCCAGGAACTGCTAACGAAACATTAGTTTACACGCATTTTTTGTGTGACAAAACCACCAGAAGACTGAACACAAGTATTTGTTCAACTTGATTGGTAACTAACCAGGAACATCTCCATTTCCTGACTGTTTTACATATGAGTTACTAAACAAATCGGGCTGTCCGGTCAAATCGCTTTACCCAGCCAAGACAAAGGTGTCAGTATATAAAATTACAGAACACTTTTTCCTAATTAAAAAATAGAAAGGAATGAAAGCATTTCCTTCATCGTGAATGTGTGCCTCCTGAGCCATGCTCTTCTCTAGCAAGAAAGTTTGAGCAAAAAGCTTTTCTACCTGGGCATTAACATTCACAATAGAGCTAGCAGTTTCAGTGAGATTTTATGAAGCCACTACCACAAAACTTTCTTTTTAAAGAAGAATTCCTTGCTGAAATCAAGGATGGTATCCATTTGCCCTTCATAAATCATTAAACTCCGTGTTTAAACCAAAAGTGTTTAAGTGTAAATTAATATTTTAAGCATGTGCCAAGAAGTATCTAGCAACTTAACTTGAAAATATAAATAAATGTTAGGCAAGTGACAGGGTGTATGTGTGTGTCCTAACCACTTTCACATGGTTAGCACATAAAGTCTGCTTGCCATGCTGGAGGTAATGCTGGGTGATGACTGGACACCTTAGCTGATATGTTCTGGCATCCTCCAGGACTACAGCTGCACATTTACATATGCAATGACCTAGATTTGCATTTGCTATCACAACCTATCAGACCTAATTAAAGTAATGGAGCTTTCATACAGGCTAGAAGATGTTTGATTATGGTATAAACCAGAGAGCATGCTCAGGCTAGACCAAACATAGCAAGCTCCCTGTTGATTATGGCAGTCCATCTTCCCATACTTCTCTGTTTAAAATTAACCCTCTTATGCTTTACTGTACTGAAATGTAAGCAGGTCACTCTTCTAAATACTGTTACAAGGACACATTTAGAATACCTAAGAAATACCTACCTTCTCAGAATACCATCCCTATAGCCTGGCCTTGCATACATTTAACTTATTTCATGACTTCTGACACGGGAAACTCAATTTTTTCAAGTCCTTCCATGCTTAACCACTACAATTTTTCACAAAGCTGTCAAAGAACCAATACTTCTCCATTCAAATAAACCATGATCTTTATTTCTGCAAACCTCAACAGTCTTCATATACAGGTATGAAACGTGTGTAAAATTACATCCTGCCATCATCTTCAAACCTGTTCATCAAAAACAGATTTTCCCATTTTCAGGACAGATTCAGGTGCAGTGAAGGGTTCAGGTCTACATGAACACAGTAAAACCAAGCCAGTAACCCTGAAAAACAGGTTGCAAGTCAGTGATTTGAGCTAGAATGAAAAAAAGAATTTTTTTTAAAAAAGGGGGGGAGGGGGCAACCCAAGCAAATAAAAACCCCTCCAACCACTGGACCTCTGAAGATACTACGACAATTGGGCTGTCCGCACATTTCTGTTCCCAGGACAGCTGTAGGAAGGGGAGGCTGGGAAGAACTAGTTTTGAGACAAAAGCTGTTCTCTTTATCCACACAATGAAGTCTCATTCTTCTACTACTCCATTAAAAAAAAAAGTGCCAAAGACAAAAATCAATTAATTTCTTATTTGAATAAAGAGGCTATTCATTTTAAAGATGAAATACAGAGATTATTCCAAGAACAAGCCATTCTGGACAACATCTCTGGCATACATGTTCTCTTTCAGATGTAGTCACTGATGCGAGAGCAGAAATTGCAAAGCTGGCAGAAGCATGCAATGACAGCCCCCGTCACAATACTGAAGGGAGAAGTTTGCCAGAACTTTCAGCCTTAAATTTTGAGGCATTATGAGATTTACTGCAAAATAGAATTTGTAGGGTTTTGCGATACTGAAAAATCCCAATGAAATAAAAACTTTATATTACCTTGTACACACTGAACAGATATGCTGAAAGAGTAAGAAACTGCAATTAAAGATTAATAGGTGTCACTATAAACCAGATTATAAAGCAACGCAGGCAAAGACAGAAGATGACTGTTAGGAAAGTTTCTTGCTATATACTTGCTCCTTGGTGACAGGACCTAGTTTCTACTTATGCTTCCAGATTTTGGGGATGTCTGTTATAGTGCTACCACCGTCGCCTGACCACAGGCCACTGAACATGCAAGAACACAAACACGTCAAAACCTACAACTGGAGATTTGATACAAAATCCTTCACACACTGCTATAAGCATGTGCAGACAGGACAGCTACATAACTGAACACACTTATTGTACTTCTTTTTTAAATGAGTAGTTGTACAGCTCAGAATTTGTATTTTGGGATAAAGAAGAATAAGGAAAAAAACCTGTTCTGTAGAAAGACTTTCAATCTCCAGACTAATTAATGTTTGGCCAATAAATTATTTAAAAGCTGGGGAAACCCTGAACTGTCCTGAGAAAACTGTCCAAGCAGCCTTTCCTGCAGCCTCTAACCTGATGTTTCAAGCAGAGGGAAGTACTGGCAGACTGGCGACAAAAATACTGGTAAAATACTAACATGCTGCAGAGGAATGCCTGTGCGGCTGCTTCTCCCAGAGGCACAGAAAAGAATAAGCCTGAATGAGCTGAAAAAAGGGGAATGTTCACTGCTAATTGCACAATATATAAACCCAGAGTGCTAATGTTAATTGATAATAAAGTCAGTTGTTTTACTGCTGTCTGATTAGCATGTGGAAAACTGGCACTAGTCATCAGTCTGCACAAACAGCTACAAGGTCACAAGGTATTTAGATTACTTGTAATCAACCTAAAAATTGTTAAAGATTGGTTAACCAACAGTTAAAAAGTCAGACACTACAATCTTTAGATGCCAATAAAAGCATCTTTCCTGTAGAGCCATGAAATGAAATATTCTTTAGAAGAGTAAAAACATACTCGCCCAATTAATTTTCTGAAATCTCATTAAAAAATTTAGCCCGACTAAGTCATACACTTCTGACCTGAATTTTAATTATCTTTATGCTGCATATAAGGCTTTTTCTGATATTTGCAATGCATCATTAATTTTAAAGGAATGGTTTCCTTGCTTCTAAAGTGCATACTTCATCTGAATGACATTTACCGTAAACTAATTTCACCGTTAAAAGACATCTGTGATAGTAGATGGGGAAGCTTCAGCCCCTCCAGTTGAACACATATACATTATGAGTAATGATTTACTATCAACATCAGTGTTTCAAACATCTTTATGACATACAAAATTACACCCCATCTCCATTCAATAATGCCTACCTAAAAAGAATTTTGCATACTTTGAGTTTGAAATTCCAGGTGAATTTATGAGAACACATTAGAACAGATTGATTAAAAAGAAGAACTTCTAAGCTTACAGAGATGAGGACACTTTTAAAATATGGATTATCCTTCAAACAGGTAGTCAAGTAATTATTGAAGAATACATCCAGTTTTTCAATTTGCAGCTTCAAAACTAGACTATACAGTCATCATAAAATATACTTAACCTGACCTGTCACCTAGAATTTAAAGTTTGCTAAAGAACTTGGCTTGAATCTCTAAGTATTAACATCCTTATCAGCAGATATTTGTACTAGCTTACGACAAGGAGAGAAATACCAGCTTGAAAATAGTAGACCAAGGTGATATTCACAAATTAGTATTAACATAGAAATACTCTAAGCATTTCAGAAACAATAAATTGAAGAGTCTTTGTTGCTAGACAACCAGTTCAAATCCACCTTCAATTTGCAGACCAAAATGAAACTACCATGAACAGCTCTGCGAGTATATAAAAGAGTTGTTTATAAGTGAGTTATTGTGTTTATTTAGTATGAAAACTGAGTCAAAAATTATAGCTCCATATTTTTATACCACTGATCTACTCTTAAATAACTTTTACTGCTTACTGCTATAAACACTAAGTAATCTGGAGACTTAAATAATTGACACTTTCACTTCAGAACATTACTAGGCAATGTTCTCCCTCCTGCTGACGAACTCCTTCAGGGTAATTCTAGGCAGGTAAGGCAGTCAGAAGCTAAAACTGATTTTATTGAGCCTTTTTTATATTTATTTATTCACTTAGTCTGATACCTTACCCACAGGTCTATACTAACTAGTTACAAAGCAGAAATAACACCTCTATCAGAATGAAGGGGCGGGGGAAGAAGCTTTAACACAACAATATAATTACATGAGAAGTTTCTGCTAGAGGAGCACACTGTCGCTCTGGTCTTTTTGGAGGTGACACTAGTTTTGAATGAAAGGGCTGGAAGGGAGAGAGTGCCATTCCATACAAAACCCCCTCCTCATCCAAGGCTCTAAAAGCTCAAGTTCTGTTTTTTCTGCTTAAGCTTTTAATCCTGCCATTCACAACATTTCTTTTCAGTTTGGTCAATTTTTCCTTCTCAAACTTCTCTATCTTCCAAAAGCTACCATATAGCATGTCTGCATTACTTGTATCTTCAGAAGAAAGAAATAATATAATTTTGGATTCTTCCAGGTAATAGGTACCAGAATAATGAAAATTAAATACAGTTATGTTCCTGCAAAACGGAAAATCAGAAATATGTAATAAGCAATCATATCATGCCATCAGTGTAAGGTAGCCTGCCCTCTAAATAGTACAATTTTTGTTAATTTCTAAATTGGGCTTGCTGAGGAGACACATTGTTTTCAATTCTCTGGCAGACTATATTTTCATCATCCAGCTTTAAAAAAAAAATTATAAAACAAAGGAAGTCTTTTCTGCAATCCTAATTCCAAACTAGCTCACTCTCAGAATGGTTAATATACTCAGAGACCTCCACTAACACCACCTGGATATTAACAGACTTGAGGGGAGGTTTCATTGAACAATGACCATACAGCAAAATGAGCCCACTCAGCATCAGCGTTAACAGCGTAACATAGATTATTAGCTACTAATTACTCTTAACTATGTCATTACAAATTCTAACATGTGCTCCAAGATGCCATGAATGTATCCGCTACACAGGAACACTTCCTAATCTTGTTCATGAAATAATTACAGGGGCTCTATCCTGCCAAATGAGGCAGTAATTAACCCTAATTGCTCAAAATGCAACTGGCTAATTCTAGGAGATTAATCAAGGGGATTCAATTATTATTAAATGACTTAATATGACAAATTGCTGCATTAGGAGAGGGGGGCTTTGCTCCATACAATGTTACTTTCCCAGCAGTGCAGCGTAAGATACATTCATCGCTGTACTCCGTGGAAGCAACCTCCCACTTTTGCAAATCCTATCATCCTGTGTTTGATACAGCTTTCCTAACCACTGCTCCTTGTTTGAGGAACCTGGATCACCACTGCACTGCTCGTTCAGAACGACAAATTAAGACCCACAGACCCCTCCCCAAGGTAACGTTACACCACAGTTGCAAAAGTCTTTCTTTCTGACAGCTTTTCCATGATGCTTTTTGTTTACTCCTTAAAATACATATAGGTAAAACTTGATAGCTCTGATAACAGACAGCCTAAAGAAGGCAAGCAGCCAGAATTCACAAAATACAAATCTCATGATTACAGCGAAGGGACTGACACCACACGGAGTGCAGGTCTAACCCCAGCTTTGGCCCACTTCTGCAGAAAGGCAGGGAACAGAGCGATACATGAGCCACTATAGTGAAACTTGATAGTAGTACAGACAAAACAGATTGCAGGAGAGATTCCAGAGACCCACAGGAAATGAAGTCAGATAGCCTACAGTTCCATGTAGGATGAACTTTTTCTTTTATTTGGTAATTACCTCATCAGCTTTTATTATTAAACCATAAAAGGAGATAAAATACATTTATTCACTTACACAGTCAACTGCTTTTCTTTGGCCTTTTCTTCAAAGGATCAAAGAGAAGAGAAAGCCAACACAGTACATGTTTTTATAAGATGACTGAAAAATACTTGCTTTAAGCAAAATTCAAACTATTTCCTTTTTCTCTTATTATTATCAAAAAAACTGGATTCAGGAAACTGGCTGGCTGGCAGAATCCCAAACTGGATATACCCTAAAACTGCTGTAACTGCACTATAAACAGAGGAGAAAAAACGAAAAGAAGAAAAAAGGCTAAATGCTAAGAAATCTATAGACCTTTATAAAAGGAAGGGAAGAGAACCCAGAAGGAGAGAGATTGAAGAGACACATGCACTTACCTGAGGATCATGCTGGTATTCCTGCCCTGGCAGCTTGCAAAGAGGGTTGTTCTGGTCCCCTAGATGATGCGGGTGGTTATGCTGCCCTTCCATGGTATCATACCAAACTCTGCCTCACAGTTCTGCTGGAGTTAAAAGAAAGAGGCGAGAGAGAAGTCTCATCACTGTCCATCCAGCACTGAAAGCAAGAAACTGTTTCTAGGTATGTGCCTACACGTGGTCGTCACACATGAAGACAGCAGGAACCGATTCCTCCCCTTCCTTCCCTCAGATTGACTCCTGCATACAATTCTCGAGGGGAGAAACCCCTTATCTGCCACCAGCCCCAGACAGACCAGCACAGAGACCCTGCTGCCACCTGCACGCTGAAAGGGGCAGCAACAGGTCACAGCTACCCTCACGCTCCCCAAATCACAGAACAAAAAAACCAGTATCACAAATATTACCGGTATCATTTCCTATTAAGCAAAACAGCAGAAAATGGGTTTATTTGGTCAGTAGTACGTTACCCACAACAGACAGTGCTTTTGTCAACTGTAACAGCAGCAAGCGTTACCTCCCCTAGGACTACTGAACCTAGATGATCCCCTATGGCATCAGACACGTAGCGGACAATTCAAGAAAAGTTAGCACGTTTCCCTTTGTAAAACAAAAAATGGCAACAAGTCCCACCAGACAGTTGTAGCCTTATTTGGCCAGAGACAACCTAAAAGTGTAACTTTATCCACATTCCTTCTTGCCTAACCCCAAATTAAAAGTTCTCATGCAGGTTGGCAAGACACACGAATCAGCAGCTAGAAACCGTATTAGATTCAACAAGATCGAAGTATTATTGTAGGAACAAACAAGCAAGGGAAAATTCCGTGAATTAATTTCTTCCAGTTTCACCTGCAGCAATTACTGGGCACAGCTGTCCAGCAGAATTTCCTACAAAAATTACAGAAATTAAGCAGATGCAGTGTTGGAGAAGAGAATCTAGCAAGAGTTATCAGATAAAAAACTTACTGTAAGGACCTAAAAAGAAATTCACCATCACCGTCTGCAATGATTCTTCATTTTCATTCTAAAATTACCCTTCACCCTACAGAGACCAATTCAGCCTCCCCTCCTTTTTAAGTGCAAGGTGAAGGTCTGAGACACAACACCAAACAAAATTTAACTCTCATTTATGCTGGTTGCACAGGTGGTTAAGAGCTGTGAAATCCAGCACCTGCAACATAAAACTTCTACACATCACATCTTGCATCTACCTTGAATCAAATTATTTCACAGTATGATGAGATTAGTTTTATTTTGAGCAGTATTATAAAACCAAACAAAAGTTTGCAGGTAACAGGAAGGAAGGAAGGGACACAAGGTACTTGGTTGAGAGGGCTCAAAAAAGGGGTTATAATTAACCATAACACAAACCAAGTAGAAGGAATGGGAAGTGTGGTAGTCAGTTTCCATTTTTCAGAATTTAAAACAAAGAGAAAAAGAAAGGAAAAAATTGAAAAGTCAAATTCCTACAATGTTTGAAAGATGCAAAGGAACTTATTTCCCAAACTGGATGTACCAGACTCGTCATCATTTAAATAGGCTGCTGGACATTTGAAAATGCCATCCAGGTCCAACACACAGCAGTACAACTGCTCATCGCCACGGTGCGGAAACACCACGTTCCTCCGAGTGTGTGTGTAACCGCCGTGCCCCGCATCAGGCTGACCCCTGCCCAAGGACACCAGCCATGATGCTGAGACCACCCTGGGCAGTTTCCACACTTTCCACCTCGCAAAGTCCCTCCCTGTAGAGGGTGGGCTCAGATGCTGCTGTTTCCAGGCCAACACACCACAGTAATCTGAAAAGATAGCCTGCTCACCTTCAAAAATGGTGCCGTGAAGGGCAGGTGGTGTAAAGAGCTGCCCATCAGGCAGCCAAGACATTCCCAGTGCTGGGACACCACTGTGATCCCAGATTAACTAACCTTCCCCCGACACAGAGCCGTGCGTGGATTTCAGGACTGCAGTAGTAAACATTAACAGGGCAGTTTTGGGCTTTTGGCTGAAAGCCTTCCAGACACATCTGTTTGCAGAAGTGTAAGAGACTAAATGTATACATATTTTCTAGCCCTTCTAGGAAACAAAAACCATATTTGAACTATTACCGTCGCCATCCTGACTCTGGAATGAATCCTGCTAGTTTTATAAGCTATTTAGGGGACATCTCAGAGGAGATCACAGTGCTCCTTGCCCCATGTCACGTCAGGGGTCAGGCTCTAGCCCCGAGCAAGGCCAGTCCTCAAAAAACATTCACAGCATACACAGAACACGCACAATAAATGCACTAACATCCCTTCTCCACAAAGGGCTGTATGCAGGTTTTTTGGGCTTATTGAAGAATGTTATTCATAGCTAGTTATTCATTATCCACACACGCTAGGCAGTGCGTAATTCAGAGTCGAATTGTTGCTGTCCTTAGCAGCGACAAGAAGCCCAAGGGTGACAAGGGAAGATTTAGTGGCCAACACAAGCATTTGCAGAAACTTGCTTGAAGCGTTTTGGCAAGTACTCACTCAGTGAAATAACACAACCTGACCTCATTACTGTATTAATAGTGCATGCCTGGCACTTGGGCAATGACTAACTTAATTTAAAATACAGAGATATTTTAAATATTTGAGGGAGTGGGGGAGAAAATATGATGCAGAAGAATTTCTGTAGCAAGTCATGCTCAGTTCTTTTAGCAGTTGTCAGTAAAACAAGCCTTTAGCTCCGGCAGATCCGTCCCACCACCAGCCACTGCAACACGTGCACACACAGTATCAGGGGGTGAGCAGGGAAAAGGCTCTTTTTACTCCTTAAGCAAATGAACTTCCACTCTGTAACAGACACTCACTACAGAAGAGTTGTGAGGGCTGGAGTACCTGACGCATATAGACAGGCCAACACATGGGTTGCTCTCAGTAAAAAGTTTTCCTAAGTCAGTACTACGAAACTCCAGTGGGAAAAGGATAATCACTATTAATATGAAGAAGTTTGATTTTAAGATTCCTTCAGCATCAGGCATCTGTCTGTTTATTAGTAACCAGGTGAACACTTGAAAAATAAAAATGTCTCTTAATTAAGCTGCCCTATGAAATTGCTAACTTAAGATAGTTCTGTCAGAGTAACGTAAGTATTTTATTATTCATGATTTGAAGACAGGCTGCTTACTTGAAGGGAGAATGTAACACATGTTCTTTCTCTTCTAAGTCCACAAGCACAGAGAAAACACTGCTACAGACTGCAGGCTACTGACAGCCTTGCTTCCACCACTTATCTCCAAAAGGAATTCAGAAATTTCACATTTACAGCCTTGAGATAAAAGGCATGTCCAGGCAGCGTCATGCGAAATATCTGCAGTCTATCACTGATCAAACATCGTATCTACTGCATCCTGCCTTCGAAAAGGACTGAAGCTCAAAAAGAGAAAAGGGTTCTCTGAAGACGACAACCCCAGTCGTCTGATCACACATAAATCTGGAACATTCCTAAGAGAACCATAACTTTCCAGCCGCCGCAAGGAAACTCAAGGTACAATTACTTACCGTGAGGATTAGACAATGGGAGGGCAATCAACAGCTCAGAAGCTTAGCTGCCATGAGCTGTATGGGAATGTATTAGGCAGAGTATTTGGGTTTGGTTGCTGTTTAAAGCGCTACAGCTGGAAGCAAAGGAAGAAGAACAAAATACCAGCTTTGAAAAGAGATACGGCAGAGCTCACATGACACCAGCTCCAAGCCTGCTGACACCTACGGGACAGCGTGTCCTGCTCGAAGCTGTCAGCTGGGCTATTCTGGGCTATTGGCAAGCATATGTTATAGGTAGACTGGAAGGGGGATCCCCGGGAACAGGCTTCATGAAGGGTCTTCAAATAGCAGCCAACAACATAAAGGCACTTTGCTATGTCAAAACAGGTACACATTTGCACTGAACTGTAATTCTAAAAATTCTACAGGGTTTTTGAGACTCTCTCTAAAAAGTCTAACTGCAGAACCAATATTGCCATTATATTTTTAAACATGAAAGTGTTGAGCAGAGAACATGACAGTGTCCGATACAACAACTTAAAGCCAGTGACTTCCACCCCCGTGCCAGATACTTGTGTTCTCCTGAGGAAGTAACCACATTTTGAGCTACATTTTACTAGTCCTGAAGTAAGTTTGGATATTAGCTGCAGCATGTTACATCAGAGTTATTTTGGACTACTGAAGAAAACCATAAACATGTAAGAAACGTTTAAATGTGTTCAGCTACCCCTTACCCCACCACTCCATTCAGGCTACACAATCTGTGCATTAAGTTATCTCATGGAATCCAACAGTTACCATGAAACCCTTCCTTGTAATTAACATTAGCATTTCACAAGATGTAGCATACCAAAAGCCGTATCTTCATCTGTTTGGAAAGGAATGATCTTCTCAAAGTTACCTGAATGAGTTACAACCTCCCACCTCACTCAGGCTATACAGGTTGGGATGGAACCATCTCCTGCTAAGAGAAGCTGTTTCTACATACAGCAACATGTGAATGTTAACCACACCGCAATCAAAAGCCTAAACTACGTAACATTTCACTTAGTTAAAGCATGTAATGCCTCATTAACCGACATTGATATTAACAGGCAATGAATTATTTTTTTTATCGTATTTTTGAAGTAGCAATCTTAACTGCAATGCTTAATTCACCAACATCTAGAACCAGTGATCACAGTATCTAAACCAAAGTTATGTGTCTCCATCTAATTCAGTCCCTGACCTGCATGACAGGTGGGAGAAAACACATCTACTATCCCGGTGTATGTTAGGATGTAACTTTACCAACAGCTGGATCAAGATCAACAGATTTACTTTATATGTCACTTGTTAGCAGCAACAGTATCATTAACACAATACGGATTCAAAGAAATCAAATAGGGAAGAAAAAAAGCTACTAACACAAAACCTGGCAGTGACAGTAACGCTCCAGATTCAGTCTCATTTCCTTATTATCAAGGGGGCGGGGCGGGGGAACAACAACACAGGGAAGCAGTTGCAGACAAATAATTTCAGGGTTTTTTTAATCTGTTTAAACTGCCAAAGAAAACAGTATGAAATAAGACAAGAGGTTTTGGAATAAGTTCTCTTAAACATTGTCACATTTTTACTTTACATTGTTATAGCTCTGCACTTTTACTTCTTAAGTGACAGGCTTTTTTATTGCTGCTTCCAAGTTTCCTATGAAACTTTGCAGTGTCAAACAGACTCAGACTGTGTCTTGGCCATGACAGTACATTAAAACATTTTTAAATTGCATGAAGCATCACATATCTTCCCAGAAAGTGGATAAAAGAACAGGATCATCATCTGTGAAAGGCATTACAAGAGCAACCTAACAGCTTTCTGGAATTACTGTGAATAGTCAAGTGTCTCATACATGTAAGTCCCCAATAACATATGCCTCAAAAATCCACGTACAAAAAAGGACAGACTGCATACAGTTCATAAAATGTCTCGCAGAACTTTCCAGCTTTTGAAGACACATTTCCACCCTATTTTAATCAAAACTGAAGCATATACCTCTACCTCCAGAAAAGCTATTGCCTGCTTTGGGAACTACACACTAAAAACCAAATGGCAGCAACTGGGTTCCAGCCCCAGAGAAAGGAAGGAGTAGGCAGAGCAGATAACCATGTTTGTGTCTACTCATAAAAGCAGCACAGGAAGGAAGATCTCACCAGAGTTCTCCTGATGCAGCATTACTTCCAGGATATTCCAGCCAAGTCATGTTAAGGATGTTATCACAATTGTTTTAGTATTTGGGGTCAATTTTCATCAGCCAGAGAAATTCCAAATTACTTTGTTTGACTGACAACCAATGTAATAACTTTACAACAGAAAAAGCGTCACCAGTTCAGGTTACTTTCAAATACTGGAGCTCATGATCATTGAACATTAGGCAAAATCAATCCCCTTGTATATATGCCATCTCTGCTTCACAGCAACAGACACACGCAACAGGCTCACTTCCCTCTGCACCAACCACAAAAGTACCTTTATCATACCAAAACCAGACGGAAGTCTCATGAATAGATATATGCTGCTATTTCCAATTATTAAGATATTGGTACTTTGCTGTGCAGTATAAATAAAGTGAGACATATGTTGTTCTGGTAAAGCAGCCTTTAACCTTCTAATAGAATAAAGACATCATGACAGGCCAGAGCCACACACAAAAAATGGCAGCTCCCATATAACTGAATGGTGCAGGACTGCTTTAACTGTACCTGATCCACTGGGGGAAACAGTTTCTGAAAACAATGGAAATGAAAGATTTCCAATTATATCAGAGGCCAACTTAAAATAAATAATGATTTGAGAAAATACAACTGAATTCAGCAAAGCAGTGCTTCACTTCTCCCAACAGATCTTAAGGTATAAGCCGAGAGATTTTGAAAACAATGCACTGAAAACACCCAAGGTACCAAAACCTTCCACCTCATTTTCTTCAGGTTCATATCTCAGTAGTTTTGCAGGCAACTCAGTGACTCTCTTGAGAGTTCAAAATAAATTTAACACCACAGTGGGGAGTATGATCAAAGCCCACATTGGATGAGCAGCTTATTCTTTCAAACTACAACTTGATGTAGGTTTGTCTGTCACCATGTGCCCTCCACTCCATAGGGCAGTAATAACAAAAAGGATAAATACAAAACATACGTCCTAGTATGCCAAAACACCTAAAAAAGAAGACTCCACCCACACAGCAACACAACTGGTATCAAAATCTTTAAGCATCCTGCCGCTTACTGTCACCCTCCTGCAGCACAGTTATTACTGCCAACAGTGGTGGTACTCTCAGGTAACCTGGAGCTTTTACAAAGCAAGGAAAAATAAAAACCCTCTTGTGCAGCCAGGTCCCCTAACATGTCCCAGGCTGCAGTTCCTCTTTGGGTGCCCAACTGCCCTTACACCCCATCCCATCCATCTGAGACCTTGACTCAGTAGAAAGAAAACAAAACACAAAACCCCATGGAATCCTGTGGGACCTTGCAGGTACCTGACAGGTGGCATTCTCAGAGCAGAACAGCCCAGGGCAGTCGGTAGCAAAGGCCAAAATCATTAGTTACAAGACACTCATTAAGGAGCAGAACCTCATGAGCATGTTGCCATTCAGTCTCACACATCCTACTGCCCCGGGTGTAGCTCCTCTCTGCACTGGCTTGGTGAAACAGCTGTGACCAGCCTCATCTGGTATCACCATGTGCCTCTGGATGCCTCAAACTCAACTACAGGCCAAATTATCTGCTCCCAGATGTATAATCAACACGACAGGGCCATGCACCTCTAAAGTAGACAGCAAAGCAGCAGTGCTTTGAGTGCTCAGCTTTACAACCGTCTTCGCCTTGCTGCAAGACACACCAGCTGCTTCCATGTGCTCAGCTTTCAGCTCTGCTGCTGCCCGCAGCATGGGAGGCACCACCAAACCCAAACCACTGCTAAATCCATCCTCAGCGGCTGGGGACACAGCAGTGGCACTGTGTTGAGCAGCTCCTTCCCTAACATACTGGAGGCTTCACAGCGAACAGCTTTGTAAATGCAGAACAAGACACGGCAATTCCAGCTTACCCCGGTACTGCCACAAGAAATTCTGCACAATAAACGACAAGGTTTTCCACTTTCACACCACTTCCTACTGTAAAAGCGACATGACTCCATCTTGAGGAGTCTCAGTGTTCCTGGCTGTGACATGGGGCAGCTGTGCCCTTCCTGGAAAGGTTGCGAGGCTTTTTGTGCCTCTGACCTGCCCCAATGCCCTCGAGTATCATGACAGAGATAGATACACGCTTTTCCACCCAGTTACTACATCCCTCTCATATCTTCTTGCTACATGGGGACTTGGGAGGGGGAGGCACGCAGCTCTGTTTGGGTACAAAAAAGGCAAGTCATACATAGGTCCAGAAATTCATGAGTTGTTTAAACGCAGTCAAGCACATTACTTAAACTAATGCACAAATTTCTATCTTTTAACATATACAGAGAATTGAGATTAACGGTGAATAAAATCCACCGGTGCACATAAACCAGGCTCCTAAGTGAGCTGCCGATATCCACAGCCGAGGTGCTGCCGGTGGGAGCCCAGTCTCCCCCACTCCCCTGAGCCATCAGCATGCCGCTCACTGCAGAGTCCCCAAAGACAGGAGCAATGCAAACTATTTTACAAAATAAACAGAACCACATCAGTAACACTTTCTTCCTCTCTACTGCCCAATAATATTCTTCCTCTTGCTTGCTCATAAAATAAATCTGTCAGGATACTATATGAGATTACCTATATATTTAAATGATGATCTTGGCTTATGATTACATTATCACTGTGGTTCAGGGTACGTGCTGTGGGGAAGGCAGCCCAATCCTAGGAGAGTATTATTTTCGAGTGACTTTTATTGTCCATTATCTTACACCATTTCTGTCACAGCTATGATGTCTGGTAGGAATAGTTCACAACAGAAATATCTTTGTCGTTAGTATTCTCATTGCAATTTAGTCAGATCAACCTTTAAATCTCATCCATCATACTGAAGAGCTTTGGCAAAGCAAGCACAGTAATATATGCTTCCATGCAAAACCTAATTACAGGCTAGGTTAAAAAGCCTACCCCATTCCTTCTGCAGTGCAAGGTGACAGGAAATCCTGAGCATCCCTTGGTTTCTCACTCTCCCTTTTTGCTGGTGAAGTGCGTAACCCATTCATTACAGCAGACTGATACTGTCTGGCACATGACAAACTTACTTGAACCTAACAATTAAACTTCTGACAGCATTTCCAAAAGCAGAGAGTATTTACTGTAAATGCTTGACAATTTTTTCCTCTCTGCTCATCTCTCTCAACAGTCACCTTATGATGACTGGAAATTACCATAAGCAAATAGCAGCCTAACATCCAAAAAACCCCTCATGTTAATGTGAAATACACACCTGCCAACACTGAAAAAAAAAATATGAATATGAATGTTAAAGGAAACAACATGAGGAATGCCACTGAAATGCATGAGACGGAAGAGAACATTGCAAGAGCACAGTTTAACATGTTCAGTACAGAACTGTTCAGCACAGCTGGCTGGAGCTGCAGAGGTACGATGCCCGCAGAGCCAGGGCCATACTGCTGCCTTACCCAGCCGCTCTGGGCTGCAGCGAGGGAACCAAAGCACAAACTGTTCAGAGTGCAGATATATCACCAGCAAATAGTGTCAAAATTTTAGGCTTGCCATTAAGATGAAACTGTACCTACAGATACACACATGCTAACGCTAACACAGTGTGAGTTATGCTTTCTTGGGCTTTGCAGGTATACGTAAAATATACCGAGCGTGAACAAACTCTTAAAAGCAATGTATTAAGATTGCTCAGTTACACAACTTTATTACATTTAGTGATGTCGCCCATGACCAAAATACTATTATATTAGCTAATGTAACTTTACTCATCCTCATTAACATAAACTGAATGACAAATGAAAACGGGCAGAAATCAACTTTCCCAGTCTCTAATATCGGGGAAGCTTTAAAGAGTAGGCCATAGATCTAGTACTAAAAATAGTAAAAGAATCAGTGACCAAAGACAGTTAAAGACAGTAGTGGTGTTTCAAATTAGTATCTTCTTTATCAATATTTTTAAGTGCCAAAGCCCCCAGCTGTGTTTTTTAACTCAGCCTTTACTTGAAATTCATTTAACAGGTGGATCCATCTGAAAACTTTCAGAAGCATATTCTCATCCAAACTTTTTGTATTAACAGAATTTACAAATATTCAAACTACGGAACAGACCTCACAATAAGAAAATATGAAATTTTATTTATTTATACAGGCAAAATTTTAAAAGTAGCTGTCACCCAATCAAAATGCAGAAACCAAGCCACAGCCCTCAGTGAAAACTGTACCTGCAATTTATAAACCCTTAAAAAGGATGATGATGTTTGTAACAAATTGACCACTGAGCAGAAGAATGGTGTTTTAATCACACCTTCCCTTATACAAGCACTGGAATTGCCCTGAATACAGGTGCAGATGCGTTTGCCTCAAGACTTTGTGCAGATCTTTTGTTAAGCCTGTGCAGACTAGATTTTCAACAGGCAGTTAGGGCGTGCTGGCTTCTCAAAGACACAAAATCCACTAACTGAGAATGTTTTAATAAAATGGCTGAAAAGCCCTAGAGCTTTTCCATACTATGTCAACAACTGATATTCATTAAACAAATGCTGTGACAGACACTGTAATTCACTGTTCCATACCTAGAAGCAAAATGACATTAAGTCAACTATTTAAAGCTATTTGGAACCATCTCACTGTAGATGTCAATAAAACAAATGCTTCCTGCCAATAATTAAGTATCTCTGTCAAACCTCCCCTCTTTCAAAGCGTTCGACACCCAGCTCTCGTCCATTATTCTCATTTTAAGCAAGCAAGATTATAATTTCAAATACTCTGTATTCTAGTTTGGGGACAAATCTAGTAAAATTACTTGAAAATAGCAAGGTCTGGATCAGTATTCTCTCCTCCCTAGCTGTATTAGTTGAGTTTATACAATGCTTTTGATAGAATGTTTCATGTGGCCATTAAATTCATCAGTTGTCACCACCAACCAGGAAGCTAGTTAGCTTACTTCTAATTTTGGTTCAAAAAGGTTTAATCTGAGTTAAGGGCTGAGGTTTGGTTTTTTTTGTTGTTGTTTTGTTTGGGGGTTTGTTTTTTTTTTTCCTATCTGCTCCCTAGAACTTGGTCCCAAATCAAAGGACATAATCGTTTGTACAGGTCTTCTAACTACACATTAGATGCTATGCAGCTCAGCCCATCCATTACAAGGGATGGTTTCACACGGCTGCTATTAAACAGTCCTAGGATCGGTGCCAAGATACTTGGTGATTTATAGTTATGACTAAGTAATCAGTGTGATAAGGTAAATGTTCCTTTTCAGCAGCCTAACTGGACTATTCCTACCTTTTACTTGACTGCACGAAATTTCCTAGTGCAACATCACACATAAATACTAATGTATAATGTTTGTCTAAGATATAGATGAATATCAAATACATATTCATATCCAAAATTGAGGATGGATAGCAGTCAGCAGCGTATAAAGTGACAATAGTTCCTGTGAAGAGAGCTAATCCTGCTGTTGCTGTAAGTTTTCACTTACATAAGTTTTAACTTGCGTTAAGAAGCCAACATACCTCAATTTATATTCTTCTAGTTGCAATTTTGAGCATTCCAAAAGTACTCACTATATTCGTTTTTACAACCTTTGGAACATTAGAGAGACACCTCTCAGGCCACTATCAGTGCTAACGAAACACATGTTAAAAATAAACACATACTAAATCTACCTGGAATTTTACTGTATTGCTTACTAAGCATGCAACAACATGCTCACCTTTTAATTTATAATGCAATAAGGCTTTCAAGCCTGAAGCCAAATTATTTAAGAACATTTCTGTTATCCTTCTCAGAATTCATTCATTTCTGATGAAGGAAAGATTAAATATAAGATGGAAATATATTCATAACGTATACGTTCACAGAAACTGCCAGACATTATCACATCATTAAATCGTAACTGAAATAAGTAACATCACATACAGCTATGAACCGCGCACCGCCTGTACCAGCAGTGCCAGCTTCATTATCACACTGGCTGTACAGTCTCCCTTCCGCACCAAGGGAACAATCAGCCTTCACATGTACGTAAGCAAACTTACTGTATGACCAGCGAGTTGACAAGCTACATGTGAAATACAGTTT
The DNA here is from genome assembly GCF_963210335.1 of Falco punctatus. Lineage (NCBI taxonomy): Eukaryota > Metazoa > Chordata > Aves > Falconiformes > Falconidae > Falco > Falco punctatus. The sequence continues at coordinate 43,079,259 of NC_137589.1, forward strand.
TCCACTCTTGATGAACATCTGAAGAGCCTTTGTAAAAAAGAAGAGCCAAAAATCAAGTAGCAGGGAAGACTGTTCCCATCCTATGCCGAAAACATCCAATTTAAACCCATCCCTAAAATAAGTTTCTACCACACACAACTACGAATCCCAAATACCTCCACAGCTTGTTCCTAACAAGGCACCTTTAGCAACTAGCCACCTCAAACAAGAGCACAGGCAAACAGACCATCTTAAGTCAGTAAGACAACAACAGAAGTAACATCCGAAGTAAAAAAAAAAAAAAATAAAAAATAAAATATTTAAATAAGCTCTGCTGCTACAGCCCCAAAACTTGGGAACTGTTCAGTCTGGACTGTTCTCAGAAAGCTTAACAAACATATGACCTTAAATCCTAACAAAGTTTTCAATACATACATATATACATATGTGATTAGAAACACCACCAATGAGCAGTGATAAAAACCTTTTAATTAGCACACTTCCAAGCATCTGACAAATATTAAGCAAACCTCAGAAAAGATACTTCTGAAATATTGCTGTAATTTCTCAGATGTTTAAGGTAAAGGAGCAAGCCCAAGGTTTTAAATCCATGAAACCTGCTGTAACCACTCTGTTCATGCAGTTTATCCCTACAGCCATTAATTTGCATCTTTAATAGACAATGTATCTGTCTCAAATACAGGGAAAAGGAACAGTGGAAGATTATATATAGATGTATGTCCACCCAACTTCAAAACATCAGAACAACAGCTTGAAGTATTTACACTTCTCATAATCAGAAGAGGAAATGATGCCGAGAATTATGCAGCCCAGCCAACCTAAAGACTCGTAAGATTCAAATCCAAAGGCAACTTCAAAGCCACTTCATAAAGCCTTATGCAAAACTTCCAGGCAGCCAGATGCTAGCATGGCAGGAAGAGCTTCCACAGCATCTGGATCTTGCAAGTAACAGCCAAACGGAAGCAGAAACTCTTCCCTGTGTAAAAAGATTTAACATTTTTCTACTTACAAAAATAGCTACAATATAAATATGTTTGTATTTTTTCTGCCTCAAAATTTGCTAAATAAGACTGTATTATCAATACTGCTATATAAGGTATATTATTGATACTAAATAAAATAGCCTGCTTCCGTAAGTGTTCCTGAGTATCTGGAACTAATAGTACCAGTTTTCCAAAAATTAATGCAGCTCTTCAGTTCACACCCACACTTCTACATTGCTGTACGTAACAGATCTCCATCTCCTTTCCCACATAGGCACAGGCTTCCTTAAAGAACAAGATTCATTCACCAGCACCTTGCAGATCAAGGCTTCAGGGTGGAACAAAAAAGATCTGTTCTTTATAAAGTCTGCGTATCTACTTTTATTACTTATTCTGATGACAGACAGGGTTAATGAAGTTCTTCCAGAGAACTCTCCCTTTCCTGGGCTAAATGCCCAAATTCTTTCAGGATTCACAAGACTTGTCTATTTAAATTGGGTCCAATTTTTTTTTTCCTCTACAGCAAAGGCCTGCACAGAATGTTCTGAAGAGAAACTGGGAATTAACCTTTCAAGAAAATTATAACTACATGTGCAAGCTCTGTATAAGAGACAAATCACATTTCACACTATATTCTGCCCTCTATGTAACAATTTTCTATTATTCTAATAAACTTCAGTGTTGGAGCATAAACTCTGTAGTATCAGATTATTAAAAACCATAAGCTTACTCATGCAAACAAAAATCCTCTACCCTGCCCACCACCCTGCATTTCTTTCCCAGCCCCCGCTGAGTGCCAAGTCACCGCGCTGATCTCTGACTAATACTGTGCTGCTGGAACAGTAATTCACCTTTGTGAGGCAGCTAGAAAAATTACGCTTTACTTACCAAGACAGCAGCTCCACAGTTTCATTTCCTGTTTCTTATCTGAAAAATCTCTGCAACATATGAGAAGGTGCCTCTCAGGCATTCCCAGCTCTACAGCCATTCACTGACCAGTTCTCACTGCACAGGTACCACTGATGGGCAGAGGGCTGACGACTTGCCCTGCCCTCATCTTTCCTGCCCCCTAAAACTGGGGTCCACCTCACACTTGTTGTACAGGTACTACACAGTCCTTCAGACAACAACAAAAAAAGCACTTGGGTCAGAGAGCATGAAACCAACGCATTAACAGACATTTGCAAAGGCCTTTACATTACATTGTCAAAATGCAGCATCTGTTCTATCTGCACCCAGACACGCACCGACCAGCCACAGCCATAAGCAGTACTTAAGGTTAAAGTGCTAATGCAGTTAGAAGAGAGAATAAAAATAAGTCCAGCTGAGGCACAGAATGCAATTTAGCTTTCAGCAAGCCATGAACTAAGTAAAAAGTAGTTTTCCAACCACCTCAAATTACCAGTTTTTAAGAGTAATTATGCAGAACACAACTGAAAATATCTGCCATGGACCAGTTCATCAGCATTCAAAGACAACTGCTTACCATCAGATACTTGCACAAACACAAAGCTTTGTTTCAGAAAAGAAACACAAATATTTGTAGCATTACAAAATAAGCTACAATGTTGTTTAGTAATATCAATGCAAAATATGTTGACACCTTATTAATACCTGTGAATAACATGCTACTCAGCATCAGAAATAATTTTTTAAATACAGCAAAATCCATGCACAGCTATCCTCAACCAGTGAACTAGCAAGCAACAGGGCAATGCAAGTGCAAAAGCAGGGAAAAAATAAATAAGTGACAGCAAAGATTCAAATTGACCAAATGGAAAACAAACCAGCTTAAAGAGCTAGTAGAAAAATATAAATTAGTAGTGACTAGCAATTTGACTGGAGTCAAAGATGGGGACAAAATATGCCTGTTCTTGCTCCATACTCTGCTTTGCTCTAACCTCTAGATAGCATCACAAAATAAACGTGGGTCACCACAGTGATGGCAGCAGGATCCTGCAGGGATTTCTAGATATCTGGAAAGCAAAAGGAGTGTGTGGGCAAGGTTTCTATAAAAACAACAAAGCTGTTTCGGTAACACACATTCCTGTCAGTGGACAGACTTCCCACGCTACGACCAAGAGCTGCAAAACAACTTGTTTTAGAGGAGTACATGTGTGGAAAAGGGGAGCATGTGGAAGGAAAAGAAAGTATTCAAATAGAAAAGATTTATTAATGAATTTGCAACATCTACCAGTTAGTTGACAGACCTGAACTCAGATCAAACCCAGGTGTGAAAGAGGTAAATCCAAGTCCCAAACCCACAAACCCTCGGTGCAGGGAGGCAGAGGCAGGACTACACCAGCCAGTTTTAGAGGTCAACCCAACCTTTAAAACATGGGATATGGCAAGGAGAGCTGCTTCAGCACAGCAGCTAATGACCCCAGCTCCACTGCATGATGACTCACTCCCCGAAGAGTTTACAGTCTGAATCAAGCCAAAAGCCTACTTGTAAAATGATAGTTAGTCTATGGAAGAGCATAACTGCCGCATGCTCTCAGCAAAACATACAGCTACATACTTGAAAGAACCAGTATTTCATGCTATGGTAACAGCGTGAAGGAAAATCTTCGGCCAACAGCAACTGAGTCTGGAGGGGAATTAATGCAACATATTGGATGCATGAACAAAAGCTACCCTGGTTACTACTGCTGCCGACAGAAATTTAAATATGGTCCTGTGTAACAAATTAAAGAGAGTCTCCACAGGGAAACTATATTCCCCACATCATCTAGCTGCTTTTATCAAACTCGTTAGTGCCATCTATGTCACCAAAAAAATGAGCAAGCTGGCACTCAGCAGTCCCCAGTTTCAGATGAACAATAGGAAAGATAATACGCGTCTTCAGCAAAGTCTGGTAATACTCGTGATGGATGATTCATTTCAAACTTTACTTCCTTTGGAGCACCACATGCAAACAGGTTGTTTAAAGACACACATAACACTCATCTGCCAACGCAGGCTTCACTTTCACTTCAGCTTTTCCAGCTGACCAACTTCGCACACATCAGCCAGAGGAAAGACACTGCCAGCTTCTCCTGCCAGTCCCACAAACCCAGAAATAAAGGTGACAAAAGGCAGAAGGCACCGCAGAGACCCATGCCACGGCCACGCTGCGCGGAAGAGAAGACACCAGCACAAAGCTCTCATACACAGCTGCCTTTAGGAAAACCTAAAATCAAATACTCCAAAAGGTGTGCCTAGATGTGAATAAGGTGACGAGGAAAGGACAGTCCAAGCTGTGCTAAAATACTGCTTTTAATTGCCTTGTTATTGGAACAAACAATGCTGAGGCAGTAAACATCTGACCTTCCTATTCCACAAAGAAAGCGCCTGTTTCCTTTGTTATCCCTTTGACATTTTCCTAACCCATAAGTAAAGAGAATATTGAGGGGTTTTATGGGAAAAAAAACCACAAAACCAAAATCCAGCAACACCACAGTGTGATCAGCTTACGAAATAACCAACTCAAAAAAAACCCAAACCCAGAACAAACCAACAAACCACCTGGCTGAATCTTTGAAAACAACAGGCACTTCACTGAGAACAACCATCTATGTTATTCCAAAAATGGTACAAAGTGGGTTTGTCCATGAGAATAAATCACAGTTTACCCCTGGGAAAAAAGAAAATTGCAACTAGAACACAGGCTCCTTTGGGGACTTATTAGATCCTCAAAAAGCCATCACAGATGCTGAAACCTGCTTTTGCAGCAGAAGCTTCATCTTGAAAATACATATCAGAATAGCATAAGAGAAACAAAGCCAGTAGATTACACTTCAGGATTCACAGGTAATAAAAGGAAGAAACTTTGGCATTAGACTATTCAGCATCTCTGGCCTTATCTACTTCAGGCTTTCCAGAAAATTTCCTACCATTATACTGTTTCTAAGAGCTAGTGGCCGCACAAGCAACGATGGATGCTTCCCAACTCCAGGGTTTCCAATTCACCAGCAATTTACTTGACTACGCACACCTCCCTCCCACCCTACAGCTCCAAACTTACTCTATGGAAAGAGGGCATGTCCCTTTGCTACACAAGGATCAGCACCATCATGTCACAGTGCTGTGGTAACACTGACGGAAGCAAAAGGAGCAAGGGGAAAGGCAATTTCAAGAAAAACTCCAGTGCCAGGAGGTGAATTGATTGTCTCTTTCCATGGGCCAACTGAAACCCCATAGAGTCGGAGCAGATTTTCACTTTAACATGGACAACTACAGAGAGAACTTAAAATCAAGTCAGCCATCCTTCCCCCGAGTAGAGCCAAACCCTTCCCTAGAGAGCTGTCTGCTCACAACGCAGCAAAATGGTTAGTGTAAGTCAGTTTCATCAACAGACAAATCAAAAATATTTAAACACTATTTGCAATCATTTTGACTTAAGTAGCTGCAACTTAAGTCTTTTCTTCAGAAAGAACTGCTGCAAATTCTCCCTCTCCCTGCATTACTGATGAAGCAAAAAAATAAAATAACAGGTCAACTTAGACACTTCAAAGTACAAACCAGGGAGACTAAAAGAGATCCCAATAAATAAGTCACAGAGTAAGTTATTGCATACCTTAACATACAAAGAACTAAGAGCAAACACAGGTAAAGAACCATACCCAACAGTGTTTACCCTTGGATGGTAAAGTTCTTAGAACTGACATAACATTATAAATTGAGTAACTGACCCGCAAGGAAGTAAGAAGCTCAAGAGAGTTAAAAATTACCCTATAAATACCATAAAGATTAACAGATTTGTAATACCCACCCAAGAAGCGCTTACTCTAAGTAGAATGATTATGAAAACACAGCAAGAATATTTACTATATATACTGAGTTCAGTATATACAGACTGCCACAAAAGGCAGCACTGGTTCTTAATATAGTGACAGCTCAAAGTCACCAGTGATTAAAGGGTAGCATAGACACACACACGGTTACAGCTGACTCGCTTCTTCAGAATACATTCATATATTTTTAAAAACCTTTTCAAGGTTGTTTTGGATTTTTTGTTCCAGTTTAACATTTTTGAAACTTCTGCTTTGCTTTGCACAACTCTGGCAAAAACGCTAATGAAATATTGACAGCACAAAAGAATAAAAGCAGAATTTCCATGAATGAAAGAGGGAATTTTTGTGTCCATGTGTGCTGTTATCTCTTCTACCCTGAGTCCCTACTCTTAGAGGAAAGGAACCTTAAAATATCTGCAGCTTTTCTCCCCATCTTCTCATTGTAATGACATATGTGTATGCCCAGAGAACCAGAATCCACCACAAATTCTTCAAGACAGGCTTGGCATTCAGTGTTCCTATGCAAGAAACAAAATGTTCCAACAAGGAGAAAACCCTCTCCTTTTCAGGATGGCAGAGACAAGCATCTGCAAAGTTAAGAACAGTATCAATACTTAAACTGAAATTCCTGAAAGGAATCGTATTGAATGTACTGTGAACTTGCAATCCATCCTGTAGGTCAACATTCCCCAGTTACTGCACCATCTGCAGCGATTTTGGTGTCCAACTCCACAGTTTAAAAATCACTAGGTTAAGAGAGAAGTTATTCTCCCAAGCAAAAGAGGACAGTTGGCTCTAAGGAAAGAAGAAAAATTGGAATTTAGATTATCTTGTGCCACTTGAGCCAGGAGACAGCGGCTGCCTCAGAAGCGAGCACCACTGAGCAGCAAGTATGGACAAAACAGCTTGGGCTGTGCCACCTCCCAGCACACCAGCTCTCTGAGGGAGCAATCCCAACTATCCAGCACCCATTTTTCCTGTCAGCATGGACTTAAAGCTCCGCTTCATGCACACCATGAGTTTTCAAGAGGCTGGTGGATATTTCCCGCCTCGTAGCAAGTGGGCTTCTCAAGGACTGAACAACAAAAGTAACTGGAGAACAGGATCTGTCACTGAGCCCTGCAAAATGAAAGACTTGCAAATCCTCCCCAGGGTGTGGAGCAACACCTGCTCCGTCAGCAGGCCGGGCACGGGGTCACAGCTCTTATCAGTTCGGTTTTTGACCCCTAAATACTAGGGCACTAGGTGAGGTGACTATGATTCACTTGGATACGGTGTGTGGAGGAGCAGGATGGAGAAAGTATCCCCCAAATGGACAGCATAACCAGTCCTGGGGAATCCCACCCTGGTCAAATACCAGAGGATGTTTTAGGCCCAAAAGGTGGGATGCTGCACTGAAACAAGACACCGAGACCTCCTCAGGAAGGTCCCTCAGCTGTCTCCTGGCAATGCTGAGATGCACACTGGGGGATGCACCAGCCAGGCTGCTGACAGCCACTCATTTCGTAAATAGCTGTGGCAGCGCAAGGCATTACCACCCCCCTCCTCAACGGGGAATCTCTGCCCTTTTGCCTAGCGTTGCCACACTCGGGTTTATTACCCTTGATTCCTCATTTGGGTTGGTTTGTAGGGATTTCGGCTCACCAAACTAGCATTGCCTGAAATGTGCCAAGGAGCACTCCCACACGGCATTCCACCACCGGCAACACGAGATCGGGAGTCATCTCTTCCCCCTAACCAGCAGGCTCGTTTCCAAAGGGGGTTTCTGGATCAGCCTCAGCAGCATCCCCACACTTGGAAAAAAGCATCGACACAATTTCCAACTGATGTTACACAAACAATCCATCCACTGAACTAAAAAATAAGTACATTTAAAAAAGCATATTACACGTTATATTGAGATAACTCAGTTCAAAGGTACAGCCACATTTTCAAGAAATGGTGAACTGAAACATTCATGGACCACTGCACCTGCCAGCTCCCAACAGAGAAATGAGAATAGCTTCAGAATGAGAACTGCTTGAAATTACAACCAAAACCAGTCAGTGCTTTGATAAAACAACAAAATAAACTACCTTCCTAAAAAGCAAACGCACTGATCTGAAGGTTGGTGCTCAAGGTCTGTCGAAAGGCAGGGGATAGCTTGGCACCTACTTTGATTCATCATGTGAAGCACATACAAAGGTTGGAGTCTAGAACTGGAGACCTAAGTTACTCAAAGCAAATAAACACAAAAACTTTAAGTGCCTAGGGATTATAATATACCTGTTAATAGTTGGGGAGCAGGGGGAGAAAGATAGCAAGGAAACCACCATCAAGGGAAAAGCTTTATGCCAGCAGGAGTAACTTTTTAATTTAAAAAAAAACAATCTTACCATCTTCTGCATTTTGTGATCAAACCTGTCGTAACTATTTTAATAAGTCTTATAATTGCCATGGTGTACTAGCTCATAAAACAGCATATCCAATTCACAATATAAAACTAAATTCATGTAGTTCTGCGCACAAACTCCATTTCTGCCATCTTGAGATCACAGCAGAAAACACTCCACTCTACCAAAAATCATCGTGGCTTTCATACCTGCTCTTTCTCAGACTTCACTGCATTTAGTCTATTAAAAATACAGATATGCTACATGCTTCCTTGACAGTTTCTAATCTACTTGAATTTGTTGTGTAAAACACAGTACAAGAACAGGACAGACAATACCACCTTACCTTACTGAAACACAGCAGACTCTAAAGAAGCAATTCATAAACTACCTGCAAATCTTTTTTTTTTTTTTGAAATGTAATAAATAATGCATTCTGACTGCTAAACAAGCATTTGTGAGGTTTCAAGAACGCTTTGGAGTATGAAATTCCTAGAGTCTCATTCACTTACACCATTTGGTTTCAAATAGATAAGAGTCTGCTGTCGGTTCGCTTAAACATGTAACAGGAAACAAATTTGACTAAAAGGTTGTATTACATTACTACTGGTTTTATATGGAAACCTTTTTAGAAGAAGCTAAGGGGAAGTTTTTTTCCCCCTCTCCCATCTGCGACAGACAGCTGTTCATTGCCTGGAATCTACGATAGCAGACACTTAAAGTAGCACCAAGCTGAAGTAAACACTTTAGAAATTTAATGTCTTTAATTGTACTGACACCGTAAAATTATTTGCAATTTACTGCATCGTGCCACATGATAAGCCGTATCAACTAAACACTGGAAGCTAAATATACTGTTTTAATTTAATAATTTTTTTTCCTGAAATATTTTAAAACGTTAGAAGACAACCCCAGAGACTTCTCACACATGTACTGCAATGGCACTTAGAGCAAGTCCAGATGTTTAAATACTTAGCACAGGTTAGAACTTGAATTAATCTCGATCCAAACCAATATGCATATAAAAAGTAAGCCAACATAGAAAAAGACCTATCTACCCATAAAAATATTTGACAGCTTTACAGACTTCTGCATTCAAACCACTATTAAAAATAACTCCCTGTGGTATTCTTTTTTTAAACAAAATTTAGCTTATAAGCTCTAGAACTGCCCACTTCATCACATACTTATATAGAACCTTGGTTCTCCCCGTCCTACATTTCAGCTAACGAAGACAGCAGCTTCCAGCCTGGCTTTAAAAACAAATGCACACACCTCCACACACACCCACCCCCAAACCTGTAAGAAATTTTTAAACTACTATCTTAGACAGCTTCATTTTCTATGTAATTAAGACACATGCAGCAATTTCAACCTGCTGGAAAAATTCACCATGATTTTGAAGTCAGTTTTAAAACTAGACTTTGCATGCAAATTTTCTGGCCTTCCCCCCCCCCCCCCCCCCCCCCCGCCTCCCCCGCCTTGAAAAATAAAACTATTGTCTGGGCCAACATCACCTCTCAGTTTGTACACGTCTTCTTCTATCGCCTAAACACTTTGGGGTTTTCCTCCTTTTGAGACACAGCTCTGCAGTGAAACAGGGAATTCAGAACTGGAAGAGACCTACTACATCACATCACGCCCAACCCACTCTGCAGCTGACAGACTACTGCACCCTTAAAAGCATCAGGCCAGACGGGTCCAGCCTGCTTTCTTCGGGGCAAATCCTGCACCCTTGGTTGCAGCAGTCCTTTGACCCCAGAGTGGGAAAAGGCAAGGACACAGCTAGGGAAAACACAAATTGTCCTTTCAGCAGCCACAGCAAGTAAAGTGGCTTTTACTTAAACTTTTTTTGTTTTTTTTTTCCTCCCCCCCGTTTTGGTTCCTTAGTTTACACCAATTTACTCAGCTGAACCAACTTGCCAATAGTCAGAACAGCAGCCCCGGCACAGGGGACAGAGAGCACAAGGGAACCCATCCAGCTGAGTAGCACCAAGCTGTCTGATGTTAGCTCAGCCAGCTAGGGACTGCGTGACACGGAGACAGACCAAAACTGCCCGATTCTGTTATTCACAGATTCCAGATAAACCGTACTTATCTTCTAGGGCACTTAGAGATCTACTGATGAAAAAGCACACAGAACTTGCAGAGTACTTGCACGTGCTTGTACCAGACGCTTCACAAAGGGAACAGTGAGCACAACAAATGCAGCATTAATAGGACTTGGTAACAGAAAAACTATTTCCAAGGCCTCTGTCTTTAACAGGACGAAGTGTCCATTTGGACAACCTTTAACTTCCACAGGATTTTATACCAGGAAAGGCCATTTTGTCCAGTCCACAGAGTGTGGCGTGGACACATGCGAGCTTCCTCTGCTGCCATGCCCGTCCTGTAACCAGCAGCAGAGCGGGTCACCATCTTCTTGTCAACAGCCACATTATCGGGGTCTTCAGTGATGAGTGGCATCACAGCAATTCTGAACTATATTTCAACTGCATGAATAGTTCATTTTTGCTTTTAATATTGCAAAAATGTTCTTCTTGCATTTATACTGGATACAGAGACACGTATCACGTTATTTCCTACAAATAACCTGGACAAGCACCTGGATAGGTATACACTGCATTAGTCACCATTATTCCCACAAAAGGTAAACCAAGCTGGTTAAGTGAGTTCACAGGACAAATGCAGTAGAGTGTGTCACAGGCAGAATGACCATTTGTGACTACCTTTATCACTCTTCTGTGCTCAAATCATAGAGAGCACCATGGCCACTAGCCATCTACATGAGTGTTGAACTGGAGTAATACCGAGAAAATTGCAATTAAAAACTGTCAGTGTTCAGTCAATGGAAAAGAGCGACCCAACATCTAAAATGAGGTTCCTTGCATTCATTTTTCTCATTTGCTGGAGATCACCATGAACAACCCCTGCCATAACAAGAAAAACTAAGAAAAGCAAATTAGAAAGAACAAAACTAAAACACAAGTTGGGCTATTAAACTAATTTTCTGGAAGGCCTGTATCCCAACTAGGCTTTCACTTAAGGACAGAGCAGAAGTCAAACCCCAGAGGTCATACTGATGCCCACTTTCAACAGCCTGCCCCACTTGTTGACTGCTCCAGTTCACATGGTCTAGTCTGAGCTGCCATGTTGTTTGTCATGCATACATTTTTCATAGCCTTGAGGTTAAATATATTTGGCACCACATAAAGTAGGAAAAGATGCTGAAGTACATCCATTAATTCATCTTCTACACATCTAGAAAATGCCTTCTGGAGGTGTGCAGGAGGTGGACTTGTTGCTACCTCCATTTTACAGCAAAGCAAGCAGAGGTAGAGCAGGAGAAAAACCCACAGACATTTCTAGCTCCTATCCCCTTACAAAAAAAAAAAAAAAAAAAAAAAAAAAAAAAGGCCAACTCATTTTATCCTGAGCAAACAATCATTAATAGATCATTCAGTACACAAAAAACCTCTTAAGAGCCATTGAAAGAGGCCTTCAGACCAACAGGTAGGTCTGAATAAAGCCAAAAACCATGCTGTAAGATAAATCTCAAAATCTCCCATGACCTTCTCCAGTACAGTGATTATTAGGAAAAATGAGAAAAGCCAGTGTAGGCTCAATATTTTCAATGTACACTTAAGTATTATGTATTGACAGAAAACTTTTTGGGTAGGATCACAGAAGGCATGTATTACAAAAAAATAAGTATCTGTTTCCCAGTCTGGGCTTCGAGTCCAAGTTACTAATCTTCATCCACTTTTCTCTCAATAAAATTAATATTGAAGAATTTGAAAAGGTATATTAGAACTCCTATTCAAATTACATGTCCATCCCCTCTCATAAAACATGTATTTATCAAGAAACAGAACTCCAGAGGAAGGAAAACAAAACATGCAGAAGCGTTTTATGTTGCAGGTGTTAAGAAAGCAAAAGGTCGATTCTGTTCTGACAATTCCTTTGGGGTGACAGCAGTCACTCACACTCCATCTAGAAATCTCACTTCCCACAGAAGATGCTCTTTTTCCATCATAATAAAAGTTCCTCCCAGTTCCCATTTTTTTTAGGTCTCCAAGGCACAGGGCCATAGGAAACAGGGGCAGCAACACTCTTATCTAAAAGTAGTTCCTTTTTTTTCTGTTGTTGCTTAAAAGAGTATGACTGTCACAAAGAATGTCGACAGGAAAAAAATAACACTGGAAAGAGTTTGACTCAATGTCAACGGATGTCTCAAAATGTAAAAACTGCAGAAATGCTGCAGAAGTTAAACGGTTGCTTACAGTGATTCACAAAATTGAACTTTTACAGGAGACACAGAAATGACAGCAAGACAGTCATAATGTGTCAGGAACTTGCATCACTGGACTTCTAATTGCTACAATATTTCCTATCAAATTACTTATACTGCAATAATGCCATAGGCAACCAGCACTGGCAGAAATATTCCGTGTGTGCGAACAGACAGACAAACAGATGGAGCTCAGAAATCCACCATTACCCACACAAGCATAAATCACACTTTGGAGAGAGTAACATGTTGGGAGGAAAAGCCTGGTGTTTGGTAGCTCAGCGGTAACACGTGCGCTCTCCCAGCGGCGCCGGCTTTATCGCAGCCCCACCGCCCGGGCGCGCCGCGCCGGGGACCCCCGGGGGCGCGGGCGGGGAGGGGCGCGGGGCCCCAACCCCCCGCCAGCCCGGGGCCCCGCCGCAGCCCCGCCGAGCGGCCGGGGGCGGCCGGCCCGGGCCCACGCCGGGCTCCACTGCCCCGGAGGGGCGCGTACGGCACGGCGGCGCCGGGCGTGTGCGGGGGGCGGCACCCCCAGGGCCGCGACGGTGTCCCCGTGTCCGCGGCAGCTTCAACTTTTCCCGTATCCCAGCGCCGCCCGCCCGCGGCCCTCGCGGCCCCGGTGCCGGCCCCTTCCCGCTCCCGCCCGGCACGTGTCGGCGGGACGGAGGCCGCGGGGCGCCCAGGCCCGCTCCCGACGGCGGGACGGCTGCCCGGCAGCCCCTCGCCGGCCCCGGCAGCGCGGCCGCCCCCCCGGCCCGCCCGCAGTCCCGCCCGCCCCGCGGCCCGGCCGCGCTACCCAGGGCCGGTGCCGGCCGCTCCCGCCTGAGGGGCCGCGCGGCGCAGGGCCCGGCACACCCCCGGCACGGCGGAGCGCGGCCCGGCCGCGGCGGGGCCCTGTCCTGCTCACCTGCGGCCGGCGAGGCGGCGGGGCCCGTCCCGGAGCGGGCGCGGGGGCAGTGCCGGGGGGAGGGGGGGGGGTGTCCAGGCGGCCGCGGCCCCCGCGGCCCCGCAGCAGAACGAGCGAAGCGGCGCCGCGTCCCGCAGACAACTTCGCCCCGCGCGCGCGCTCGCCGCCCCACGCACGCGCTGCCCGCCACCGCTCGGGCGCGCGCCTCGGCGTCTGCCACGCAGGCCGGGCGGGCGGGAGCGCGCGGGAGGCGGTGCCGCGCGGGGCTCTGCCCACCTGCCGCGCGACCGCGCCCCGCCCCGCCGGCCCCGCGCCCGGCCCGCGCCCCGCACCTGGGCCGCGCCGCGCCGGGCCGGGCCCGCTCTGCCGGCGCGGGCTGCGGGTCCCGCGGTGCGTCAGCGCCCGGGCCCGGCGGCCTGCGCGGAACAGCGCGAGCGGCGCCTCCCACCGCCGCGGCGGCCTGGCCTGCCCCGGAAAGCGGCGGCTGCCCCGAGCCCCGGGCGGCGGAGAAGCGCCGGCGGCGCCCCCCGCCCTGCAGAGCGGCGCGGCCGCAGCCCCCGGGGTTTACCGCTCCCCGCCACGGGCCGGCGGCCCCGGGGGCGCTATCCCCGCCGTGCTGCCGGCGGTGCGTGTGCGGGCCTGCCCCCGGCCCCGCCGCCTGCGGCGCGGCGGGCCGGCAGTCCCGGTCCCGCTGTTGCGTGCCGGGGGCGAGCGTTGGTGCGTTTCACTGGAGCTTGAAATTGAGCTGCGTTTGTTCGAAGTGAGCGCAGGCCCGGCAGCGCTGCGCCATGCGTCACAGCAAACCGGCGCGTCCCGTCGAATTGCCCACAGCGGGCGAGAGGCGCGAGGCCGGCCGCAGCAGGCCGGGGAGAAGCGCAACGGCTCCGTTGTGCCAACCGCTGCTCCAAGGCCTGGCTCCGGCCCGGGGTGGTTGCTGGTGCGACTGGGGGACTCCTTGTGCTGCCACAGCAGAAAGTGCTAACGCCAGCGAGGCTGGGGCACAGCTTCAGTTCTACTCAACCCTTTGCCAGTTGCAAATAATTTTATTTTTTTTTAAATCAGTCCTGTAAACCCACACTGTACTAGCTGTACACCGTCAGTGCTGAGCGGCTTGCAGGTGCCACCTCAGCTGGGCTGGGAAGGGCAGGTAGGAGGGAGGGCGCCCAGGTCAGCCTGCTCCATCAGGACGAAAACCAGGCGCCCAGAATGGAACTGCACGCACGCATGCGCCCTGTTCTTTGGGGCATGACTCCCAGTTGCATCCCTGTGTCCTGTGCCTTGGCTTTTATGTGTTTGAAGTTCCTTCAGGTGTCCTGCTGCCGCACTTGGCTGTTTGGAGAAGACGGTGGGACACCATGACGCCCTCCCCAACAGCACTGAGCATTGGTTATTTACATTCCCTGGGAACAGCAGGGAAAGGCCCTGTTCTGCATTGTGCTTTACATCCATGGACACAACTTCCAGGGAAATGCTTGCTGCCCATATGGAGCATAATGCTCAGCTGCTGCACTCCGCTCTCTCAACTGATTGCATCACCTACACCTATACCTACACCAAAGCTGTGGGGAACCTGCTACCAAAGACATTTTGGTTCAAATAAGTCACTTTTTCCAGCAGATTCCACTCACGGGGTTTAAGGTCCATAGTAAGTCTCTGTTTTGCAGAGCATGAATCACGGCAGGTCTTTGCTCAAATGGCATTGTTTATCCATTGGGATGCCTATTTTAGGAAAATGTTCTTGCTAAAGCAGTGCTGCCTCTGGCATCCAGAGAAACAAGAAACTGCAGTAAAACTTTGTAGCATATTCAGTTGGTTTTCTAAGATTTGAACTGGTGCTTCTGGAAATGTCACTAGGTTTTGGTTTTTGTTGTTTACACAAAGCTAGTAGAAATTCAGTGCATTCAGTTTGGGTGAATATAAACATGATCCTTCCAGGGGCTCAAGTTTCTGATACGTCTCACATTTAAGATACTGTAAAACTAGATTCTCTCTCCCTGAGCATTTCTGATAGCGTAAAGATTTTCTCTCAAGGGTACAGATGCCTGCACAGCTATGCAATGCTTCTCACTAGAGACAGAGCAATAGACACAACAGATGGAAACTGAGAGGCCACCTGGTTTTAAAGCAAATCATATCATCAATCTATCAGTACAAAATCTGAAACATGGGAAAGTGCTTAGAGAAACAAAATTAATTCAATTTTTTTCTCCAAACTCAATTTTCCCAAGTTCTGTTGATGTACCATTTGCAAAAATTCGTTTCTTTCTCTTAAAAAGAGAGTGTCAGTGGATTGAGGTATAAGAACTTAAGTGTTTTACATCAAAACAATGACAAAAAAATTATCTTTTGTTACGCTGCCATAAGTTACCGTCTTTCTATTCAGAAAAGCTGTGTTAAAAAATCTGCTACATTCTTGTGCACAGCGTCAAGATCCAGGTTTTTCATTGCTAAATTAGACAGACCAGACAAAATTACTTTAGATTATCAACAGCAATTCAGTTAGGAAAGCAAATTAAATTTCCTCAATTAAGTCTTGACAGAAATAAAACTTTCTTTCATGGTCTGTGCTATGGTTCTGTGTGAAATTCTCTTTTAAACAACCCCCTAAGTGAGAACTTTCAGAAAATGTTGACGACTTCTTTGTTTCGATCCCTGTAAGAACAGCCACACATTGACCCTTCGGCCCGGCTCGCCCTGGTGTGTTTAATGCCCAGCACTGATCACATCCCCTGCACAGCGATTCCTGCCTTTGAGCACAGCTGTCTGTGCCCAGGGACGGCAGCATTAGGCTTTATGTCTCCAGATAAGTCTCCTGAAGTGCAAGAAGTGTATTTTCCACACATTCATCTAAATTAAGGTTGCACCATTTGCAGATGTCAGCTGTTTTCATCTGGTCAGTTTAATTATTTTATACAGTTCAAGGATGGGTTGACATATATTTTAATCTACAATATTTAAAATCCCACTGATAGAACTGTCAAAAGGAACTCTTAGCTAGTGGAAGCCTGAAGATCAGCCCGTAAGGAATGGAGAATTACATAAATAAAAGTATTTTAAGTCACTTAATTTTTAACCTAAAACATGAGGAAATAGTCTTTTATGCCTCTAAAGTTTTTATGGTTAATACTCACATGGTTGCAGAGCGACCACCACCTCCTCACTGCTTACAGCCCAAATGATTTAGTACTGACCCATGGTGAGTGAGGCCACTCTATTTTAATTGTACAAACAGAACCAAGAACAGAAAGTAAGCACATAGTATCAGTGGAGGCTGAGAAAATTAAACGGGAAAATTTCTATATTACTTGTGGGTATGAAGATTTCCGGTAACAAGTCTGTTTTGGGAAAACTTGAATATCTTGACCCAAATCTTTGAGGATTTTAAATCAACATTCAGTCAATTTGATTGATTTACTTTATTCTGAGTGCTAAATGCAACTGTGTCTGTATGCTTCATTCTCAGTCCATTATCGATAAAATCCTAGCTTTACTGGCTTAATATATGCCTATTGGCTTATTATTTTCTGTTCTTAATAGCATACACTGAGGAGACTCTGCTACAAGTTATTTTCGGGAAAAAAAAAAACCAAAAAAAAACAAAAACCAAAGAAACAAAACCCCAAAACCAACCTTCTTCCTCAAATGAAAATTACAGGTTTTAAAGAGAGTCAACTTTCCAGCAGTAGCTAGAGAAGATGGGCTGCAGATTTCTCTTTCCACTGCCGTAGCTGCAGCATGTCTTCTCCACACACACACTGCATGAGCCTGACTTTCACAGTGTGTCTGCAGCCTGCACACTCGGTTCTCATATTTCTGTAAGGTCTGAGTCCCAGAGGAAGCATTAATGCTAAAGGAATGCATACCAGTGTGGAACTAGTCTAAAAGTCAGTACAAAATCTCTCCAACAGATTGCTCAGAGAAACACCTCTTTTTTACCATATTTAAGATCTGTAGATTGATCTTATGAGCATTTGTGCAGCAGTTTAGTCTCAAACTGATAAGAGTGATGCAAAAAGAGAGAAATAGAATCAAAGGAGATTAAAAAGCACTGATCTTCAGGAAGATAAGGCAACCTAGAGCCGCCACGTGACCCAGCGAACACTCCAGCTCAGCCGCCTGCGGATCTCATCAGGGAACCAGATGTGACCAGTGGCAGAATATCCTTCTCAGCGTGAGATCTGGAGTATATGATTGCCATCCAGGAAAGGGGAGATGGGAAAGTATGATGGAGAAAATGTCCTTTTTTTATAGAGTTTAATTGCTTAGAAGAAAGACACGTTTTCTTTTAAAGAATAAGGGATGCTAGAAGCAGGCTCAGGAAGGTGTCTGGAGGAAGGAGCAGAAGGATTTTTCACATGGACAGAAAATTTAACATTGCTTCCTCTTTTCTTGTGACTGTATTTTAAATGATTAAGTGGCAGCAGACAGTTCTCATTCATTTCTTTGGTCAATTGAAAACAGGGCAGGGCAGTACACAGAAAATAAAAGAGGCCTGTTGTCCCGTACTAGCAGGGTAGGAAATTGTGGGTTTTCATTCATTAATTTTCTCATTCTCCTGTGCAGAGAGGACAGTGGGGGAGAGATGTTTCACGCCAGCAGAGCGCCTCTGTATATAGCTGAAGGGCAGAAGGAAGGCCTCAGTGTCAGCCATAGCACACTCTGTCACATCCTGGCTGGCTGTAGGGCTGTCCCTGTCTAACTGTCAGGGTGGTACCTACCACCACCCCGAATGGTGAAGAGGGCTCATGGCATGAGCTCGGCGTCGCCCAGCAGGGGCGGTGGGATGGCTCTTTCTGTTGCTTTTGTGGAAGGGCAAGTGGAAGATGGAGTTTTTCAGTCATACAGGCTTGTGGTCACAGCTTATTTTGGGGAGAGAGGGAGGAGGAGAAAGTTTGCTGTATAGAGCTGGAGCAGGGACAGAGGGTTAGCTGTGTGTCCTACACACACACATTTCACTCACTGTGCTCTTGAGAGAGAAAGAGTTGTGGATGCCTTTTCTCAGCCCCTAGCAAAGGATTTGGAGATAAAGTCTGCGCCCTTGAATTTGTATTCAAACAAAGAACAGAGAAGTAGTGCAGGGAGCAGAGTGCTGGGGTGAGGCCCCCAGCAGCCTGTGTTGCCAAGCAGATGGGCTGCCGTGTTCTCAATCAACTGCAGTTTTTAAGGTCATGCCTAGATAATGAGCATCACAGTACTCAAGCCTACAGATCATGAATATATGGATGAATATTGACTCATGCATTGTCCTTTCTGCAGCTCTATTCATGTAACTCTCCCTCCGCTCCAAAGCCAGCACATCCTCCCTTTTGGTGTCTCTGCAGACTCTGCACCACCCTCTGCCCCCTCACAACTCCCTGGCTTTTCTGACAGCTCAGCTCTTGACAGCATGTGGTCACTGTGATCTCCCTTGCTGCCAGCATCTCCCATGGTCCTCTTTTGGGAACTTCATAAAATGGAAGGAGAAAGCAGATAGAACAAATAATGCCAAGCAGTAAAAGGTTTCCTTGAGTTAGATTTCAAAGAGAAAGTCACACAAAAAGGTAAATCCCCAGCAGCAGCGCCTGCTTCTTAGAAGTCCTTCATCACCAATAGAAGGTTGTAGCTACTGGCTAAGCTACAGGTGTGGCGGCTGCCTTGGCCAGTACAGCAGGACCTCCGCAGCCAGCTGACCGACCAGGAGTCACGCTGCACGATGAGAAGCAGTCTGTGTATCAGTGTGAGGACAACACCAGAGTGGGTCAAAGGAGAAGCAAGTATTTAAACTTCACACCACCACACAGGCCAGCTGGTTGCTGCTGCTGCCACCACCCTGCTAGACTCCAACAGGGCAGAGAGAAGGAAGGGCAGTGGTGGGAAGGAACCCAAAGTGGAGACCTGAACCGGGTCCTGCGCTATTGCTGGCTTAGACCCAGAGCAGATCCATGTGACAGGGAGAAGGAGCCCCTCTCAGTAAGGAAACGTCTAGTGCGGAGTAACTCAGAGGGCTGGGCCGAGACCTTGTGGAACTGGAAAATTATCCAACCTCCTGTGATCAGAGGGTCACAAATATGAAACAGGCTGTGTGGCACAGAGCCCAGGGAGACAGAGGCATGTCGCTTCAGTACTTTCTCTGATACATCCCATGGTGTGCAATCTGTTGCACCAGTTTTCTGCTCTTAACTGTCTTACTGGCAGAAGCGTGTGTATTAAGTCAACAGGTATCTAAGGCTGCTTTCAGAAGCAAGACTGGCCACACCACATATGGAGCAATAAAAATCGGAAGCAGCGCCATTCTGTTGCTGTTTGAGCTCTAAGCTGCATGCCACGCTGCCTGTGTTAACAGCCTACACTGCTGTTTGTGCTGGAGTTTGAAGCACCTTGATTCAGACAGTGGCCTCCCTCTTGCTCCTCTGAGTGAGGTGTAACACGGCTCGCTGGGCTGGAGCCCTAGCACGCACCGACCGCGGGCAGTGGGGATAACTGGGGAGTTGGGCTCAGGTGTGAACTCAAACCGTACGTTAAGCTGATAGTAAAGATATACCATTCTAACTGCTTCATTATGTAGCAATATAGCAAAGGCACAGGCTTTATGGCTCTGTCCCCTATTTCTTAATGAACTGTCTTAAGTGGGCCCCTGTTTATGTAGTGTCTCTGGTCATCAGCGAGTCTCAAATGCCTTCCCTTACTCAGCCATGCTGGAGTTCTCTTCCCCCCCGCCACCCCCACCCCCCCACCCCCCACCCCCACCCCCCGAGATTTGCTTTCTTACAGTTCCATGAGTTAATTTCTTTTAGAAGAAAAAGGAAGAAAAGAAAGGGAAATGGAAAGGAAAGGGAAAAGGAAAAGGAAGAGGGAAGGGAAAAGAGAGAAAGGAGGGAAAGGGAAAGGGAAAGGGAAAGGGAAAGGGAAAGGGAAAGGGAAAGGGAAGGGAAAGGGAAGGGAAGGGAAGGGAAGGGAAGGGAAGGGAAGGGAAGGGAAGGGAAGGGAAGGGAAGGGAAGGGAAGGGAAGGGAAGGGAAGGGAAAAAGCAATTGAAGCCAGATTGAGCAGCTCTGGCTTTAACACTCCTAGGCCCTTCCCCTATTTTCCCTGACATTCCTCCTCATGACCCCTTCCAAGTGTTCTGGGCAAGTTTCGCAGGAATGCAGTTACACTCAGTCTCCGTGAGCACAGCCTGTTATTCAAAAGGAGTTGGCAGAGCTTTCCAGGTTTCACAGCCAGATGTTACAAGCGTGACCCTGCCAGAAGCTGCATGCATTCACCTTCCCATTCTCAGCCCCCTTTCACGGGGATATTTCTGAAGAATCTGTTCTGGGTAATACTGTTCTTTTGTGATTTGTTCTCTTATTCACTTCTAAGATCTGTTCATAGCACCAGTGCTATAGAATTTCACAAGAAAGTGGGACTAATTTTGCCATAAATTTCAGTGGGAGCAGGACAGAGTGGTAACATTGTAGGTTTTTTGGGTCCTATGCATGAGTCAGGACTCAGACTTTGCTTGTTGTGCAAAAAACACAGGAGAAAAGACGACTCCCACCCAGTAAAAGCTTGCAGGTAAGTTTTACATTTCAGACTAACCATACGGATACACAGAGACAAGAGAACGCAAATGAAAAAGAGGCAATATTGGTTAGCATAACACACAGGGATCACACAATATCAACAGCTCTTCTTGCATATTTTCTTTGTCTTTTCCCTATATTCCTCTAGCTTACTAACAGTTACAGTGATGCATATACCAAGACGCTCAGCCAGGATCCAGTTCTTTAGAGGTGCAGCAATACATCACTACACACTGAATGACAGCACTACAATTTTGTGATTATGACTTCATGTCCCACATGGTGTACACTTACAGGAGGTCTAAACAGTCACGATTGGTCTTACTCAACCTCCTCCCTTCTCTTCTGCTTTTCTTAGTTTTGAACTAAACTATAAATTCTGTGGGAGAAAAACTTTGTCCATTGTAGTAGCAGATGGGATTCCTGACCACTGTTACACTCTCTAAGAGCTGCCACACTACAAATACTTAACATATGTCTCAGAACTAACGACTTGTCACTTCATTTAATTTACCAAGATGTCAAATGGAGTTTATACCTTAGCCCAGAATGAGCAGAGGTGGAGGCAGAAATCCCAAAGTTTAAATTTAATGCCATTTTATGATCCCAGGAAACAAATGACAAATTTAACCTTTAAAACAATATTTTGAAAGGAAGTTAAAATAATTGCATAGCACAGTTGTTAATGATAAAGTGCTTTCTGTCCCTCCAGTGAAAGGTGCTGCAGAAATGCAGAGCATTATGTTTATTTATTAATAATCCTGCAAAGAAATTTTCATGATCGCCACTGGGGACTGTCTGACAGGTGACACAGACGACCTCCTGCCAGGAGTGACATCTCTCCCCTACAATTTACATTCTCTAAATGATCTGCGATCAAATTACGTACAGCACAGATTAGCTTCTCCCCCTACTACTCACTCTCACAGCACCATATTCAACTGTTTGTTCCATAGGGCCATAAAAATAATAATATGGAAAGTCAGTGCTTCTGCTTCCAGGCTGTTCCAACATGGAAATAGCACATTGGCCAGGAGATCGATTCTTGCACTCATTTTCTCAGGCACTGGGATTTGCATCTGGGGGAGATGCAGGTCATTGGCTTGAAAAGAGCATTCTGAGTTCATGTTTTGATTGCACAACCAGATAAACAAATGGAGTGTCCCAATTAGAGGGAAGAAAATAATCAGCCTGTGGTTTGGTGGTACAGGAACTGAGTGGACTAAGGAGCAAACAAATTTGGAACAGTCAAAGAACAAATCCAAGACATTTATTGGATGTTAGCGAGACTGTAACCACCAGTAGCAAGGAAATGGTTAAGAGAATATATTAAAGGTGCAAAGGGTCTCCCGACCTCTGCCACTGTCAGTTCTGTCAATGGGTCTACAAACGCCAGTGGAATAATTATGGCCTATATTTAGATTATGGATGCATCGGGCAGGGTGAAGGTTGAACATGGGGAACATGGTTGTTTGGAGTTCATTAGCGATAGGAGCAGCCTAGGGTGGGAGGAGGGCACTGAACTGGATTCATCCCACCTGGAGTGCTTGTGCTGAGCTGCATAATGTCAGGGAAGAGATCTGATTATATGTGGAAACAAAAGCAATAAACAACTGCGTTCAGTCTGTCACACCCAGCGAGCCGAAGAAAGGAAGGAAGGAAAGAGAGGAGAAAGCAAGACCAGGCTCTGGCTGTCAGCCAGCGTGCCTGTATGAATGAATGCAACGGCCGCTGCGAAACTGGCTGGGTGGAAAGCGCAGAAGGGCCGATGAGAGCTCTAGCTCTGTGCCTGTGATTTGTGGTGTGGTGTTTGCATGCATGTGTAAGACAGAGGAACCATTCGGTACATAAAAAGTTGTCTCTAGCTGCATCCTCATGGCCCAAACCCCTGTGTCTGGGGGTGCTGGCCAGCTGATGGGGGGCACGGCTGGGCTGGGCTGCCCATGGGTGCTGAGGCGTGTCATGCTCCAAGCTGGACAAGTGGACGTGCAGCAATAAGATGTAGAAGAGCAGCATAAACAGGAGGTACAGTTCAGGGGAAAAGCACGACTAGTAAGCTCGAAAACATGTACTGGGCAATGCCTGGGCAGGAGAACATTGAGGCTGTCACTAAGAAATAATCTCAGGTTCCTGTTGTGCTAAGGCTCGTAGAAAAAAAATCATTGACACAAAGTAAAGGATGTAAAAAATAAAGTGACAATGGAAAAAGGATGGCCATGGCTCATTGCAATGTGGAGTCCTTCTCCATAGCCTCTATTTGAGCTTGTCAGTGATTAAGCGACGCCAGGGGAACTAAGATTACAAATACAACTCAGATGGAAGATTATGAATTTTCCTTTTGCCAGCTACAAGACCTCAAAGCCAGAAGGAAGCTGACTCCCACATGAACTAAAGCCCGGAGCACTCACTGGAACCCACTGTTGCTTATTTAGGGAAGAGGAACCTTTGTGCTCCATGTTCTGCACTTCCCCTGCTGTTCTTGCAGTTGCTTTTCTACTTGGAAAGCAATACTTAAAACCTTGTGCTGAAACTTTCCCAAGTTTAAACTCACCTCTATTATTCCAGCCCTTGGCATCACAGTCTGTTGTGAAACACAGGGGGTTTATTGTTCTACTCCTTTATTCACATCACCAGGTTGTTTATTCAAGGTCCTAGCTCTTTTAAAAGAGCCAGCAAACAAGACCAGGGAGTGCTGTGTTGCAAAGCAAAAAATTTCAGCTCAAATCTTTAGTTTTCTCTTTATGGGAAGAGAAGATAGAAGGGATGGTATCAAAATGGTTTTGTGACATGTAACACCACTGCATATGACCATGCCTACGATCAAGTCACTGGGGGTGCTGCTATGCAGGCTTTCAGCTACTGAGCTGTTGACACAGCTATTAGTAACTAGCAAGTCAGGTAAAGAAGAGGTTGCAGAGAATATAAAATGGAAACCAGATGCCACAGCATAACATTATTTCTTCAATGTAGACTAAAAATGACTGACAGTTTCCCATCATACTGACTACACAGGGCCCCAATCAACATGGCTGGCAAAGTTTCTTTACTCCAAGACACTGGGAATAATGAATTCAGAAGTTTCTGAACAGCTGCTTTTCATGGATCATTTAGAATTTGTGATGCAAATATGAAAAATCCATGTTAAATGCCCTCAACTAATTGAGTGGAGTACAGTGAATACAAAAGAATAGATTGCTGACCTTGGTAAAAACAACAAAAGGCCTTAATCTGCCCAGAGAGACCCAGAAGGTAACTGAGGAGTAGAAAAGAGCAGAAGCCTGTATACTCTTGCTCAGGTTCCTGATTCTGCTTGCCAAGACATAAATACAAGACTTTCCTTTTGGGAATATGCAGCCTAACTCCCTTCCTTACAAACCATGGCAATGGAGAAAGAGGTGGGTGGGAACTGGGATCCTCCAAATTGCCAGTGTCAAAATTGACAGTTCAAGGTAGAATTTGACACTGGGGGAGAAGAAATAACAGCTAAGGGTATCTTTTAGGAAAGGTGGGGAGGTGTTTTGTAATAGCTTAGAAGACACGAGATGAAAGGAGAAAGGCCGGGATGGGTGGGAGTGGGGTGGGTGGGAAGCGGGACTGCTTGGACCACCGGGGTTGCAACACTGATACTCAAATGCAAACAAGAGATGGAAGATGCAATACTGGCAACATTGAAAACAAAGGATAACTCTGGTTTTCCAGGCTGACATGGCAGAGCTGCTGACCTTGGAAAAACAAGGAGTTCATGTTGCCTGGCTGTATATTGCAAATACCTAACATTTTTCCTTAGCTAGGTGTATACTCCAAGGGTATCAATTGTTATCCATCAGCTGCCTGGATGAGGGGCTGTTATTGCTGAGTAGGCTGGACAGATAAGACATTGCTCTCTCAGGGCTCCCTGTATGGAAAACAGCAGCAAGGTCCAGCAAGCGAACAAGTCTCCCCAGTTGTAGTTTTCTAAAATTGGAACGTCACGTCCGCTGGGCTGCACATACCAGCTCTGGTCCTGTCAGCTGTTCCTCACTTTATCATCATGTTCCTTTGAGGGAGACCACATAACCGCTCTCTTGTTGCTACAGGCACCGCCACACCTTTTCCCAGGTTGTGTCTGTGAGGAGCAGCAAAACAGAAACACTGGGAACAGTAGAGGCCAATCTATTATTTATAGCCAGCTACTCCCTTTGGGCCTGAACAAGCAAAAAGCTCTCTTTAAAGGCTTATAATTCTTGGTCAGATTCCAAGAGAGACAAAGGGATGTTGTAAAAAAGAGTTTCATATGAGCTTGGTAAAACACTCTCCTAGGGAAGAGGCAGCAGGTTTCCTTTGTGTGGGAAGGCAGGAGGTAGATGATTTTGTTTAAATTTACATTCACAATGAAGGATTTTCCTATATGTGTTTCAATGGCACTCTTTCAAATTTACATTTCTTTGAGCAGTTTTCTGCATTTGCAGGGTTTTGGTGCCATTTCTAACGCAGCAGCCCTGTTTCATGCCCTCTTGAGTCTGTATTGCTCAGGAAGTTGAAAGTGCTGACTCAGCTCTCCGGAGAGCCCATGAAGCATCTCTGTCCTCACTGTCTGCAGTTCTCAGTTGTGAATAACCACAGAACAAAAATGGTTTGGTGCCCCTGCTTCAAATTCTGGGAAGATACGAGGCTTTCTTTTAAAGAGGAAGGAAACAGGGAGGTACCACTGGTACCTTTGTCAGAAGTAAGAGCAAAGACATGTGAAGTGACCAAGTCTCGGCAAGAAAGCAGGGTCACAGTCAGGTGTGGTGCTGGAGGCCTGGGAAAACACTTGAAATGTGCTTTTGCTCCACTAATTTCAACCCAGTTCTAAAAGCCCAGAAAGGATCTGGAAGGTTGCCAATACAACAGTGTTTTGAAAACCGCAATGTTCAGGTTTGGGTGGGGATGAGGAACGTGTTCAAGTTACTCTGCAGTATCTGGAGTAACAAGCCAGCAAGAGAGTACACGCGGTCGGTAATGCCCAGCAGGAACTGACATAGCCGTCACAAAGTTCTATTATTCCTTTTACTCAGCACAAACCACATGTTTTTCATTAGGTCCAAATTGTAAAAGAAAATATATACATATTAAACAAAAATACCAGAGTTCTGTGAACGTGTGTTTGGCAGTTTGCATTCAGGTTACAAATACTCACACTGTGTCTTTTAGAAAAAAGCTGTTTTACAAGGTTGTGATCCGCAGTCAAATAATGCGAGACATGCCATATTCTCAGACATGATTTTGGCCCACACGTCCACAAAAAGCAAATAAACAAACCCAAGAAAACTACACTTCAACAGCTTGGTTGGTTCGGGTAGATTAGTGCCTAGGAACAAAGGGGTTTATGGATCAGAGACCTCTTCAGTTTTCTGAATGTTTTAAGCCTGGTTTCCTGAGGATGCAAGACTTCTGCATTCACACCGTCCATCTGTCATATCCCCCCACCTCCTCCACCCCCTATCTTTTTAACTCACTGGCCAATTCTGAATAATTTTATGTAATTTGGCAGGCAGTTGAAGGAGGCTCCAACACAGGTTTCAGTTTGACAAAGTCTGTGAAAAATCAGTGGACTAGAAAGTGATCAAATGAGTGTCCTTGCTGAGGAAACCACCCCGACAGCTACGGCTGCCCACCCCACTGGCCAGCCGCACACACAGCTGGGAAGGCACGGTCCCTTGCCCCATCCAGCCAGGGGACATGGGGGTCCTGCTGTGCCCCAGCGGGAGCTGTGTCACATGCACACATCAACACACTTGTCACCACAACTGCAGCTCACACCGCTGGGGTTTGGATGTAAAATTCCGCCACGCCTTTCTACAAGCATGGTGTTCACTGGCATTGTGCACGGCCCTGGATTTCGCTGTTGAGAAATCTGCGAGAACAAGTAGTAACTGTTCAGCAGCAATATAAGTTAAGGTAGTGTTTACGCCGTAAAAGTATGCTGGGCTGGTGAAACATGTATAGAAGGAAGCAATATCTGAGAAGGGATTGTTTTATGAGGGGCTGACTTTAAAATGACTCATTTAGCACAGAGCAGCAATTGTGACTTTATTAAAAATCACCATGTTCTGGAGTGAACTCCTTGGCTCAGCTACATGTCCTGCCAACTTCGGCTTCATCAGAAAATAGGTCTTGCTGAATTCCCATGGAAAAGTTCTGGACTGGGTCCCAGCTCTGTCTCCCTCCCCGGGGATGCTGCTGGCACCCTGTCTGCGGCTCGTTTCCTGCGTGCGCAGCAGGGCCAGAGCCCGATCCCGCGGTGGCGCAGATCACTTCTGCTGCTGCTGCTTTTGTAACAACTTCCTGTTGTTAATTTTTGTTCCTCTGCATTCATTAGGTACATTTTGTGCAGTACTCAGACACTGCAAAGTGCTGGTATTAAGCAAAAAAGTCCACTTGAGACAAAAATCAGTCTTTTCACAACGGATTTTCAAACTGCAGCCCCTTTACCAGCCTCTGCCAGCGGAGCAGGTACCAACAACTGCTGCATGCCCAGGGAGTGGGTTGTTTAGCAGAAAGAGCACATAACCAAGGAACAGCAAGTATGGGAAAAACAGGACATCTTGTATTTAAGTTTCCATAGCCTTTAAGAGGATCCAACAAATTCAGATACAAACCAGATTGCTTCATATTTTAAGTGTATGGACTTTACATGGCCAATTTAAAACTCTGCATCAAACTGCTTTCTTCTCTCCCTTCCCCCAAAAACGGGTTTTGGGGATGGAAATACTGATCTAAACTAAATCCCAAGTGCCTGACAATCCTTCTGCAAAACTTCCCTGCAACTCTGGGACATTGCCAGCTTTAAGCGATGGAAAGGAAGACTGCCAGGTCACAGGGCATGCCACAGATGGGATCTGACTTCTAAGCAGTCATTTAATTTAGACCTGGAACAAGATTTATGGGAGTCTATCTGAAATCACAGAGAAAGAAAATGATAGAGGGCTGGAGGGAAGAGGCAGGTAGATGTGAATTCAGATGAGACAAACTCCATCTGAAGGGTGTAGAATATTCCTGTGAGGCTCCTGGTTTCTATCTCTGTTTTACAGATGGGGAAGCGAATGCTTCAAGTGAAAAAATCCATGCTAGCAGAGTGAATAATAGCAGAGAGAAGAGCAAGGACATACAGGTCCTGCCATCCAGCTTTATGGTCTAACCCTCTGCCTTCACCCACTCCCTCTGCAGTGAGGATGAAGGGAAGGGCAGAGATTTTGCGTTATTTTCTGGTTGTACCAAACAAGGTGCATCCACAAGTGAAGATTTAAAATTGGGTTGGTCTTGAGGACACATCAGGCAGGAGACATCCAGCCAGCAGCCACAGAGAAGCTCCCCCAGCATGATCCATTCTTGTATGTGGTCCCAAGGCAAATGAGGCCTCCGCACAGCGAGAGGCACAGGTATTTCAGTCACATTTTCTGAACAGTTTCACCAGTACCTCTAAGGCATTTTTTGTTGCTCCTACTGTGCAGCACCTGGCCCAGAACCAAGCTGGTCCTCCTGAGCAGTTGTCATTTTCTCTCTTCTCTCTCCTCCCCTCTTAAGTAAAAAAAAAACAACCCAAAACACAACCCACCCAAAAAAACACAACTGTTTCCCCACAGGCTGCAGACATAAGTGAGATGCAGGTGCAGGCTGCACAAAGCTAATGAGTTCAAATCCCAGCTTCCTGCACACCCTCACACAAGATGCCCAGCCCTTTGAAGAGTAAAAATGGAAAGAGAACAAGCACAAGAGTGCCTGCACCTGTAGGAGATGCGGGTTGCTCCCTCCTCTGGCCAGTGGTGCAGGTGGACAGGAGCCGGCTCCAGGATGCCACGCTCACTTCATAGTAATGCCTTTTCCTGAAGAGCTTAAAAGTACCACTTAAGTATCAGCCTTTGTAGCACTGCAGTGAAGCTGGTCATTATTATCCCCATTTTATAAATGTAGAAACTGAGATGCTGGGTAGAACAGGGAACTTTGTCCAGATCATGAGGTTTTTCAGGGCAAAGACACAGAGTGGTGGCGCCCACCCTGGTGTGCCAGCCCCTTCCCCATCAGCTGTGGTCCTTGAGGTTTCAAAGTTCAGCCAAGGAACTCAGTTCCCTCCTTCTGTTTGTGGCAGTGACTGGCCACCGTGGCAAATTTAACATAGAGAGAGGAAATGAAAACTGCTCCTTTCCATTTTGGAATAGCAGGAGCCAGGTGAGACTCCAGATGAGGCCAAGTGCTGCAATATGCCACCTGTGTACAGCACAGCTCCCAGGTGCTTTCCAAACCAGGACCCACACAACTCCCTGCAAGAGAGAAGCTTGAATGAGGACCAGCTGGATGGAGACAGGGACCAATGCCACCTCTTCTGTCTTGCTTCAGATTATTGTGAAGCCCTGTACCTTGCTCCGTCCCACAGGTAAACCACCTAATAGCAGCTTTACTGAGGAGTCCTGGCACTGATGTGTGTCTTAATCACTGCAAAGCTTTCAGAGTCAGTGGGAGGAGAAACGTGTTCCTACAGCTTTAGCCGGTGCTTTCCAGAATAGTCTCTTGCTTTTATGCTGGCAACTTAGGTTCCTGCTATTATTTTGCCTCTTTGCTACATATGGAGAGAAAGGGAAGCTGCCTCCTTCCCCTGCCCTCAACTGGCCGAGCTGCTGCCAAGCCCTTGCTGCACAGAAAGCTCCCGCCAGGCCTGCAGCATTATGCTGCTTGCGCTGCCCGGCACATCACTGCACTAACCAGAAAAACGAGAGAGGCTTCAGCCCTGCCCTTGCAGAGAGCTAGCTCCACGGCTGTGGTGTTCAGCCGTTCTCCCGGCCCTCCCAAGGGTCTGCCTTTCCTGCTGCCTCTGCCCAGCATCGCCCCTGCTCCTCTGGGCAGTGCTGTGAGCAGCCAGCCCTTCCCTGTGCTGTGTGCCAGTCCTGGAGCCCGCAGCAGACCCTGACTCTGTGCCCTGTTTGACAAGCCTCGTCTCACCCTCCTCCCCACTCTCCAGCCACCACCCCTGTGCATGTCACACTGTGACACCACAAACTTTACTTAATCCTAGAACACCTCTCCTGTACTCCAGGCTGACGGGCACACGGCCTTTCACTACCTGACTGTCATGGCCACGCGCCTGGCTGCTCATGGGCAGTCCCACAGAGCGCTGCTGCTACAATGCTTCATATCCAGGGACTCTAAATGTGCAGACCCCAGGAACAAGGATGCAGTGCCCACACCCACATGCCAGTGCCTGGATTAAGACAGAAGCCCTTAGATCCTGCAGTCAGGGGTGGACAGGCACCGAGATTCTCCAGAGCCCTGCACACACGACACGGCACAGGAAAAGCGCAGCCCCAGCGCCCTTGTTCTCTCTGCCACACGGCTCTGCAGGACAGTGCCAGCACACTCCGCCGTGCAGCCCCAAGGCTGGTGTAAAGCCTCCTTGCTGGGCTGGAGGTCTGGGCTGCTCTGCAGTCAATTGGGATCACGCCTGGGTTTCCGTGTCCCTGGTGGCAGCTCCTGCCGGTGTGTGGAGCTCTGGCACGCAGGGCAGGACAGGGCATGGCTGTGCTGCCAGGCTGCCGAAGAAGCCCGGAGTGCCCGGCCGATGGATGCACCCAGCTTGGGGTGCTGGGAGGAAGAGACTCAGACCCTCCTCCCATCCCATATTAGCTGGTGGAGACTTTCCTTTTTCTGTGGCGGACTTTTGCTTTCACAAAACCCTGATTCATCTAAAGCACATGGTCCCGCAGTAGGCTGCATGGGGGAAGTGGAAGGAAATGTGCTGGAACTGGGGATTGGGCTCTGCTGTGGCAGAGCACGGGGTGAAAGCACGAGGAGTGGCCCCGACTCCTGTCTGCTTCCCCAGAGACGTTAGCGTCACACTCTGCAGCTGTCTGGGGAGGTGGAATCCTGCAGGCTGGGGCTCTCTGCGTGGCTGGCAGGCTGGGGAAGCCCCTGTGGCGCGTCAGCCAAGCAGTGCTTCTCCACAGCCATCCCGCCAGAGCAGCCTTCCCCACCTTGGCTGCTTTGCCATTTACTCACCAGGAAATGTTTCAGC
The DNA here is from genome assembly GCF_963210335.1 of Falco punctatus. Taxonomy (NCBI): domain Eukaryota; kingdom Metazoa; phylum Chordata; class Aves; order Falconiformes; family Falconidae; genus Falco; species Falco punctatus. The sequence continues at coordinate 43,110,151 of NC_137589.1, forward strand.
TTCGCTGAGAGTTGCAAAGCGCTTTCTGCCTCTGGTTATTAACCTGCATGCAGGGCTTCAAGGGGTGGCAGAAAATAGGACAGGAAGCCAGGGGTGTGCTTAGCCCCGGTTCAGACGATCCTGTGTGCATCCAGCCACCGCGTCACAGCTGGTGACGAGGGGCTAAATCCATTCTCGGTGCAAACAAGTGTGACTTGCAGTCCAACCCCAAAAGCCAGCATGAAGCCAGGCCTGAGCTGGACGCTGTGGGGTGGCAGTACGCAGAGCTCCAAGCTGAGACCAGCTGCCTGTTTCCTCAGGGAGCTGAGCCGCAGCTCTGGCCAATGTGCCTGATTTCCCTCTCATTTATTTTAGACTTTCAGCAAGACATTTCCACAGCTACTCCCGATTTACACCAGTGGGAATAAGCGATGGTCCAGGCCCCTCCTCCCAGAAGCCTGGCTGTGGTTCCTCAGATTTCTTCCTCGCAGAAAGCATTGAGAGTCCATTTTTTCCCTGTTAAATCATCTGATTTTTTTGGCTCCCCTTTCGATAGGAATTCTTTCTTTCTTTTGCATTAATTTTGCCCAGTTCCAGCACTGACCCATGTTTATGAAAGGGGCTTATGAGCTGTAATGTTAACTAGCCTCAGTTTGCTGATTCAGCAGCAGAATAAATAGGTAATTACACTCTGCCATATGTGTCTCTAATTCCAAATAGATGGTGTCCAAAAGGCACTGTGCATTACCAGCGGATGACTGGAGTTGGGACTGTAAAAATGAGTAAATTGGTCCCCAAGGCCAGAAAAAGCTCTGTCAAATCCCACTGTTTATATCATACTGAGTGGCTGACTTGTGGTTATTTTGTAATTTAATACTGCTAAATGTCAACGGGAAATCCTTTCAACTACAGTTTGATACCTAGTGACAGAAAATCATTCAAGACTTAGACAAAGCAGCTAGCTCAGAGAGGTGCATTTTTTTCTTTTAATCTTTGCATAAAGAGTGATCTTGCAGCAGCTGCCCTGCCCTGGAGGGGAGAGGGCAAACACACTGCTTGCATCTTCTTCCCCCAAAGATGCACCCTTCCTGTGCCATGCCCGAGGCAGTGGCTGTCAGGTGCTGGGCAGGGCTCCTGGACCTCTTTTTCCTAGAGCAGGAGTCGCTGGGCTCAGTGTTCCCTGTGCCTCCCCAGTCAAGCCCAGCTGGGCAAGTTTCTTTACTCCTTGCCCTGCACAGCCCAGTGTGTGAGACCAGCTCTTTTGCCTGCATGTTTGTTTATAAGAAAACAGAAAACCCAGAATGGCCACGTTCTCCAAATACTTCCTGTAAACAAATCCAAATACTCATGCACACACAAAGGCTGCTTGAGCTACGTTGGGGAAGGAGCTGCAGAGAAGGGATTGCAAGTAACTTGCAACGTGACTCTTTCAAATGGTGAACTGAATCTCATATGCCATATTAAATAATTATGTCTAAACTCACCCAAAGCAGCCTCCTGCACTGCTTTCAAAATGCTGTCCTGCCCACCCAAAGAGCTCCTTGAAGGGCTGCTGCTGGGGAGCTATGGACACAGCAAACAGGAGTTACTTATTCTGGTGCTTCCAACTGCCGGTCATCTTCTCGGGCAGGGACAGTCATCCCTTTTTCCCTGGGATCAGAGCATCACAGTGATGCACATTGCACATTGAGACTCAGCTCAGAGCTGGCTGTGCACAGCCCAGGGAGACCTGCCACGAGCTCTGCACTTGGGCAGGAAATTGTGCCCAGCGCTTGCTGTGGGAGGGGATCTGCCTGCGAGACACACCGTGTGGGGGCACTGACCGCAGCCCAGCCCAGCCATGCAAGCAGGGAAGAGTTTTTTCTTCTTTATGTGCAAACGCAGAGCTCTGCTTGGTACAGGTTCAGGTTATACTTGAACAGCCCTTTGTGCTGGGCAGCAGCAGCCGCCATGTTTTCCAGGGCTGCTGTCCGAGCAGGGTCTGTCGCACCTGATATTCTTTGCTCAGTCTGTCTCCAGCAGATCTCTCATCTCTAGGGGCTGAAGAGAATAATTAGAGGTCTGAGAGGTGGACAAAGCCTGTCTGGTGGGTGGGGTAATTTACAAATGCTCAGACTGTCCACACTCCCAAGCCAAAGAGGAAGCTTAATTAGAGGCACAGGAGAAATTCATCTGGGAGAAAATTAGGGCAGAGAGAAGCCCCACCCTACCAGAGGCAGAAGGATCCTTGGTGCAGCCTGCTCCTTCAGAGAATCTTCTGCTAGCAGGGGCCAGAGAGCAGGGCTTTGCTTGGAAGCAAAGGGCGAGCAGCGGCCCTGTGCCCAGGAGCAAAAAAGGTACAGTTGTCCGCTCATTGTTTCTCTGTTCCCTCCTGCTTTGGGAAGCTCTGACAAGATGCGCCATGCTAGCTCAAGCATCTCTCCAGGGCTGCGTGGCCTGGCCTTCTGTTGGCAATTGCCAGCGCAGGCTAATGGGGTCTGCGGGGAAGCTGTTTCACACTCAATTCTTCTGTTATACACTGTTAGCTGCAAAGTGGGGGGAGCTGCACAAGCTGCTCAGGCAATATGTCTGCACAGATCCCACAGGATCCCATCTACTGCTCTTCAGCGATCCCTTAGGATCCAGTCTGCTTCCTCAGGTTTAGGCTAGTGGCTCCTAGAAAACAATGACTGAACAGCTCAAACCTTTCTCTGCCAGGCTGGGGGAAGAGCGGAGCTGCACAGCAGGAGCTGCCTGGCTCTGCGTAGCATCAAGGCAATGGGCACCAACATAAATTCAGACCAGGCTAGAGACTGTCACAGTGCTGGGAGTGTGAGCAGCTTGTGTCACAGCTTCTGGGGCTGTGCCAATACTTCAAGAAAGTACTTCAAAGGTTTGCTCTTACAAACTCCCCAAAAATCTGGAGAAGCCCTGTGAATTAATTAAGAGACAATATTCTCCCAGTCTGAGGGATGGAGCTATTTTGTGGCTAAGGCAGCCAGAGGCGGGGGCACAGAGTCCTAGATCTGCTCCAGCGATTTGCTGTGGGGCTTTAAGCAAATCCTTTTTGGCCCAGCTTCTTGCAGGCACCTGACAGAGACAGGAGCCAGTGTCTAAATGCATTCCTTCTCTTGGAGTTTTACTTTCCCCATTGGTAAGCTTGGTTAACACATCTCACTCTTCCCGGGATGGTGTTAGTATATTTGAAGCATGCCGAGATCTACAGATGAAAGAAATACAATAATACAGTGATACTGTGTGATTATCTGTTGGACTTGGAGACTCAGCCCTCACCCTGTATCCAGACATGGCAGCTCCTGGGACTCCCAGAAACACCAGTTAAGCAGCTGGAGCGCTGAGGGGAAAGCCAGAAATATCCATACCATAGCTGTGGAGAGGTGAGCAGTCCATTTCTACAGGACTATCAAATCCTAATTCCTTCTATGTGGGACAAAGGCACCTGAATTCACTCACTAATTCTTCAGCACAGTTTGAGGAGAGGAAAATGCCCATCATACAGTAATCACTGTCACCCCTGAAGACCCAGGGGAGTTCCCCTCCTGCCTGCAGTGTTCTGCCATGCTGTGGAGAGATGGGAAGTTTGTTTCCTGTGGAACCTAATCTGGCTCTTCTGATAAACAACTCAAAGTAGGACTTACTCGGGGTAGTTCAAAGCCATGCTCCAATCCTCCTCAGCATGACACACAGAAGGTTTAAGATGGGTCCCCTGCTCTGCCTGGTAGCCTGGATGCAGTCTAAGTACTTTCTTAGATAATGCTTATTTTTTCATCACGATGAAGCTACATCCTGTGAGGCCTTATCCCACCTATTGCTTTCTAAATTCAGAAACTCAAGAACTGCAACCAGGAGAATAAATTCAACTCACTGGTACAGCTGAGCTGAAATAAGCCCTGTGCTAACCCAGCATGCAGAAGACTGAGTCATCTTTAACGATGATTTGGGGTGCTACAATGTCACTTTGGCATGTTAAGTACCACCTCTCACAAACTCGCGGTCTAAAAACGTGGTTTGTGGGGCTCCGGGCACCTTGCCGGAGGGGTCAGGCTGGGAATGACTGTTGTTCCCAGACCCACAGACTAACCCCCACTCACAAAGCAGTAACCTCCCTGGCTCTCAAGCGCCAAGTCAGACATCTTCACAGCAGGCCAGGCACTCAGGTTAGGACTGCCTCCAGCACAACCCACCACTGGCTTCTGCTGCTGCTACCTGCCGCCAGAGAGGCACTAGAAAAGTGTGGGATGCCTCTAGCCACCAGAATTACTATTCATGTGATCTTTCTTTCCCTATGGCCTCATTTGGCCCAAAATCCAAATTCCACAGCACCTACACTGTACGCATCTTCACAATTTGCTCTGTCTGAGGCTGCTGGGATGTGTTGCATGCACACTGCCTCCTGCGAGGCGAGATTAGGCAAGGGGAACTGATATATGACATGTAAGGGGATTTCCTAGCTTGTAACAATCTCTCAGATTTCTACTTTTGAGATCAACATGGAGGGGAAAGTCTGGTTTGCGCAATAGTCCCTGTGAAGCAAGACAGCCACTCCCGTAGAGCAGAAACAGCTTCACTCTGATGCTCCCCAAGCCAAGTTAAGTCCTGAACCACTGACCTCTAAAGCTCCCTACAGCAAGATCCAGCCCTCTGAGGTGCTGAGGGGACCCATGAGACAGGGTTGTGTGGCTTCCCTGTGTTCTGAGAAATAACAGCTGAAAACACCCAGTCCTGGTTTGTTTGACGAGGTCTCTGGGCCAGCCATACCTCCTGAAGGGAGGTTCATCTTTCCTTGCATCCCTGGGCCTTACACAAGGGACTGAAGACTCCTGCATTTGGGGACTAAGTGCCATAAAGAGGATGCTGGGGCACGTGGTGGCACTGAGTCCTTCACACTGAGCATGGCTATAAAAGAGGGCTCTGGCAGGCAGGTACCAAAGAACAGCTTGGACAGAGTGTGACTGGCCAAGACAGTCATTTGAGGAAAGCTGCCCTGGCTGGGCAGGTAATGTGTCCTGGCTCCAGCCCAGCCAGGTGGCAGGGACAGGGGGAGATGAACTCCTCAGGCCTTCAGGGCCCAACATGGCAACAGGGCTGCATGTGCTGTTTGCCCTGGGGTAAATCGTGTTTCTGGGGGAGGAGGGCTCGGTAGAGGAGCTGTCAGACGTGTGGCTGCACTTTGGCAAGCTAGATCTGCCCTGTCACCTCAGCCTGAAGTGACACCTGCCAAGCACTTCCACTCCGGCTGGGAGAGATTAAAGGATGGAGTGGCTGGCAGTTAAGGCTCAGTTCATTAGAAAGAGTCCTGTTAATTGGGTATTAACTGGCCTCTGCTGGGGATCGGGGACACATGGGCTGGGAATACAGGACCTGCAGTGTGATGCTTGTCAGACATTTGAACTTTGGCAGGCTGGTGTAGCTGGCATGGGGAGGGCAGCCCAGCCCTCAGCTGGCATGTCAGGCCATGCCCCTTGGAGATTCACGGCTGCTATTGTCTTGGCCAGACTAATCCCTCTTACTGGGATGCTGGTCTGTTTTTTCCTCCCCATCCCAGATTGTGTATCACACCTCTTGGGCTTTACTCAGTTTAAAAATACATGTTTGGGGCTTCATCTGTGCTGCTTTAGGGCACAAAGACCAGGCTGGCCCTGAGATCACCTGACATTAAGTCCTGAAACAAAGCCCTCAGGGCAGAGTCCTCACACTCTGGCACTAAAGTCTCAATTCCTGTCGCCTGGAAACGTAACAGGATTGTCTCCGTTTAGTGGGATTATGTCTGAAAAAGCCTTTTGTTACTGCCACTCTCTGCTCCAGGGTTGACAGCTGAATCAAACCAGATGGGAGTCCCACGGTCAGAGCAAGGAAATGGTGGAGGGCTCCTAGCTCTGACATGGGTTGACCTTGGACAAGGCACTCCATTGCCCTACACTTGGCCTCTCCTCCCTGGGGCACAGGCGAGGAAGAGGTCTTCAGAGATCAAATGCCTCTTGCCCTAGACATGCCAGGAAGCTGTGTGCAGCTCGGGTAGGGGCAGGGGTTATTGTCACTTCTGTCCCTCCTTGACCTGAGAAGCCAGTCTCACATGTCAGGAACAGCATCCCACAGTGGGTGCTGTTGGGGGACAAGCATGTGACTTTTGGCAATACAGCAGGTCAGGTTCACAGGGGGCTAAGGAAACACAGGGAACACAGGGATTAAATGAGAAACGCAAGGCTTCCCACAAATGATTCCTGTCTCCCCTTTACGTCAAACCACAGCAGTGCCCCTCACAACAGCGGCCAGTACTATTGGCCAGGCCTCAGCTTTCTTGGGGTTGGTGGCATGAATCTGCCCAGCCCAGAGCTCCCCAGGTCTGCTCTGAGCAGCAGCCTGTGGAGGATGCTGCTGTAGGTGCCCTTCACTGCAGAGTTGCAACCAGGCAGCTCCCCCTGACACTTGCAAAGCTGCAGTAATGACGGAAGCCTCTCTACCTTTAAGGCATGAGATATGCTATACACAGCAAGAAGGTTTGCCTAATTAACTCCGATTGTATATGACATTGTCATGTTGATTTACTAAATATACGCGGGAAATCTCTTTATTTCACCAGCTGATTGGTGACATAATCTGGGTCTGTAAGGAGCTGCCTTGACACCAATTCCCTCTGGTTATGTTACCTGTCTTTTCCACCTGCAATTGCATCAATGAAGCCCACAAGGAACTTCAATAACTAATTTATTCATTTTGCTTCTGATTTATAGTAAAAAGGAAAGGATGTCAGGATACACTTGTCTAGAATGACAATCAAGCCCAGAACCCTTCCAAGCTCACGCCTTCTCAAGAAGTAGAAGGCTTCACCTTAGCAGCATGTGCATTGTGCAGATTGCAATTACCAGCCACTTTTGTGTTACCATAGACTCACACCAGCTGGGAGAAAGTTTCCAGATAACACAAGCCTGGAAAAGTGAATTGCCTTGCTTCCTTATCTGCTAAAGATATGGGCATCCCTGACTGACATATGACATGTTAGTCATGCTTCTCATGTCCCCACTTGCCCCAGAATAATTACTCCATGTTTACCAAGCTGTGCTGAGGTCCTGCTTTTGTACTGTACCATGGTGGAAAGGGCACCACAGACCCCTGAGGTCACTTGAATGAGCAGGAGGCACAGGATGAAGACTCAAGTTGATGCAAATGAATCCACAACTGTCTGTGGATGAGTCCCAGGACAACTGCAGTACGGCTCAAGGAGCTTCCACATTATTCAACCTTACTTACACCAAAGCACAGATTTTCAAATCTGCATTTGCTGTCTAAAGAAAATGGACTCCAAGACAGCTCTGAAAATCTCATACTAAAACTTCTCCCCCCTTGTGCGACATGGGAAATTTTCAGAAGTTTGTTTTGGCAGCAAACCATTTTCAGTATCTAACCATGTGCCAGAAGGTCGGGACTTTCCTCCCCAGATGGAGAGCAGAGAAATAATTACTGATCTCCTCTTTAGAGGCCACAATGAAATCTCTTTCTGAAAGAGAATACAGTCCTATGCGATTTGTCAAAAAGCAGCTGTTGTTAGTGGTGCCTTCGGAGCACTGATGCAGAGCTCCACTTGCACAGGTTTGCAGTAACTGGGCTGGTCTGTGGTGTGTGCAGCTCCTGCAGAACCTGACATGCATTTTTCAGGGCTAAGAAACTAGGAGCCACATTTCCTGCTCCCAGCACAGAGGTGGAAGGAGCACTGCTCTGCACCATTCATTCTGTCCCAGATCAGCACATCACCATCCCAGGCCACCACAATGGCATTTCCCATTGACCACAACTCTATATGACATTGTTTCCCAAACTTGGAGCTTTTTTTTGAGGCCTAGCCCATCACTGAAACAGTCGTTCTTAGGGGCCGGCGGTGTAAGTGACCTTACACTGGCAGAGGCACCCTGGGAGACTGAGCATGCCTCCTTCAGCAGTTCTCTGAGCTGCTCCGATTTCTGCCTGGAACAACTAAAGTTACAGACCAAACCCATTTCCTCCTGCACACTGACTGTCCTCATCAATGCAGCACTCCTCATCGCAGTGAAACAAGAGCCTCATTTGGCAGAGCAATCAGGGTAGCAGGGTTAGCCACTCAAAGGGATGTGCAGCTACTCTGTCAGGCGTGGAGCCTAGCTCAGCAACAGAGAAAGCAGGGGACAGGGGAACATGCAACTCCATTGGACAAGAGCCTAGTTAAGATCTGTCTGTGTCAGCCCAAAGCTTAATCTGGATTGATGCAAACTGCAGAAAGTATCATTAGAGACTGTCTGGGGAAGTCACAGAGCTTCTCTGCTCCCTTCTTGTCTTCCCCAATAATAGAGATATTTCTGTTTACAAAGGTGGACTTGATCCTCAGAATTTCCTCTGTAGATCTCTAGTATTTGCATGTGTCACCCTGTTTTCCCTGGCTCATTAATCACTCACTGTGCTTGTCAAATTGGAGCAGTGCCTGCTGTGCTCCCACAACCTGCTATAGGGGCCCCAGGCTCAGTGTTTCTACTGCTACTGTATAGCTGCTTTATGGCACTGCAGAACGCAGCCCCCTCGGTGTGCCAACGCACACACCCTAAGAGCCCCCACATCAGCATGGGAGCATTGCCTTGGCAGACTGCATGGCACATGGTTGGCTTGTTTGCTACGGAACAAAAAGCTTTCCTTAAATTCCAGATAAAACATCTTCCATCATCTCCAGGGTCAGTCCCATACTCTGACACACATATACATGCCTAGCTTTTTCTGAGTCTCCAGCCTAGCAGCCAGTGAGTTGAGGTGCTCGTGCTTGGGACAGGAGAGCCGCTGGCTGGGTCCTGCTCACACAATACAAGTGCTCTCCTCCCCTGGACTTCAAACCCCTCTCTCTTCCATTACATTCTCATTCTTTGGTTCATTTTCTTCCCCTTCAGCAAACAAGAAGAAAAAAAAGACAAAAAAGTACATCTGTACACAGGCTCATGTCCCCTGGCATTAAAAGCTGATAAGTTCGGGCCAGGGCTGAGATCCACTTTCTGGGTGATAGCCTGTTTTCTCCCTCCAAATCTCACCCATAACACGATGCTAGCTTGTTTCTTCTCTTCACCAGCAGCAATGGCTTTTTACAGCACAGTCCCTTTCTTTGATACGAGATGAAAGCATATCTTGCCCAGCCACCCTGGGGAGTGGGAGAACTGTGGGGAGAGAAGGAGAATATGCCAACGATATGTCAGGAGAGCTCCTGAGCAAAGACCTGTTTACAGCAGAGACAGCCTGGACCAGTGAGACAGGTCCAGGTACAGTTTAAACAAGGTCTCCTGGGGCTGGGGTGTGGTTCAGGCCTGTCTCAGGCAACCCACCGCATTTGTCTCTCAGTGTGCGATGTCTCTGGCTGATTAGGAGCAAAGCCCACATCCTCCTTCCTGCTTTCCCCGTCAGCTGGAGCACACAGCTTACAGGAACAGCTCCCTTTTTTTCTTTCCCATTTTTAATGACCAGTCTCTGTGATTGGCATGAGGAGCTGAGTCCTGGTAGAGCTGGGGAAATTCAATATTGCTAAGACCAGGACAGGAAACAGTAATGTGTTCCTGCAGTCACAACTCCACATAAAGTAATTTGTGTATTAAACTGAAGATGACACAATGAAATGCTGAAATTATCTTGGTCCATCCCAGCTTACAGGGCGAAATGAACTTAGAAGGGTTCAATCTGGTATTTCTAAGACACCTATCACCTTGTTATCAAGCTCTGAAACATCTATTCAGGGATTTTTCAAAGCTGCCCTATTACAGTGGGAGCAGGACCAAAGGTCTTGCTCAGTCACAGAGCCTTGTGCAGAGCGAGTCACATGCCGACAACAGCCCCAGTGAGCCCCAGGGCCATGGGATAGTGGGATCTCTGATCCAATGCTGTTCTGATGTGCTCAGTGTTAACAATTTAAGCTGCAAGAACTGCCATGTGGTGCCAGACAAGGCAGCTCTGCAAGATCCCCATCCTACCGAGCAAGCCAGGGATGACAGGGGACAGGAGATGTTTTTCTGGACACTGACAGGAAAAATCCCACAGGTTCAAGACAGTTCTTTCCATCTGAAGATTTTTAACAAACATGTCTCTGAGCTTCCTGATCTGCAGAGCAAGATGAGAGACTGAAGGAAAGCCAGGTCCCTCAGGAGATTACCAAGACTGCCTCTTTTCAGTCAAGTCAGAGGTACTCTAGAGGTAGCGCCAGTCATGGCTGACTGACATCCGCCTTAACCAGAAGGGCAGCTGGGCTCTGACCAAGGAGTGGAAAAAGTTAACTCTGTCTCATCTCCAATTGCAGAGACATAGAGCTGAGAGCTCCAGAAGCCAGGACCAACACACAGCTGCCTTTCCGCACATGCTGTTTACTTTGCTCAGTATCGAAGTATCAAACACTGGAAACCCAGGATGCTCTTCAGTATGTCCGTGTCCATGCAGGGCTGTGAGACCAGCAGAGGCTCCTATTTTACCTCCCTGTTTCCATTTTCCACCAGTGAAAATCAGAGTTTGAAGCACAGTCTGAAGCTGAAGCTTAATGTGAAGTTACCTTTTAAGTCTTATTTTAATGTTAAAATGAAACCACCTGCACCTCTAGTTGAATCCCTCTAATAGCTATTAATTTTCCCAAAGGAATTAATAACAAGTTATTGATTTGTATACTCAGCAGTTGAGCAATGAAAAGGAAGAACTAAGACCACAGAAATCTGGGAGGGTAGTGCCAGAATCACACTTTGACACAAATCACTGGAAAATATTTCGCTTAAGGTTTTCCAAATGACAAGTCAAAACAGGGAATATAACAATCCATTGTCTTTAAATGTAATCCTACAAATTGTTTCAGGTAGAATATGTGCCATTTTTGCAGTGCTGTGATAGTGTCTTTCCTGCTGTTTTTTAGGAAATTGAAACAAGAGCCTAGAAAACACATAGTCATACATGTCTGTGAATATTTGGCCAGCTGAGCAACAACCTACTCCCCGCTAACTCACTTAACAATGTGCTTAAATATAAACTACTGCTTAGTCACATACCCATAGATACACATACATTTCCATTCATATTTCATTCATCCCAAACTAAGCATCTCCATTAAAAATCTCTACAAACACAGAAACACACCGCTGGTATTGAATGGCAGTTAAGCAATTCATTTTCCTCTAAAACTCATCTGCTGTAATCTTCATCAAGAAAATCAAGCCAACCAAAGCAAATTAATATAGATATGCCTGCTCAAAGTAAATAATTGTTTGAGCAACCTCTCTACTGGGGAGGGTTTAATTCTCTTCTTACTGTTTACGGAGTCACTGGCAGAGAAAGGACATGTTTTTCTCCACTTCAATTGGGTGATCTAATGGACTCCCTAAAGCTCTAGAGCATGGTATAAATGGGCAACAGCCATTAGATGATGCAGGAAGACAAATCAGCCCTTTTTAGCTTCAGGTCCTCTACATAGCCCATGGGATTGAGCTAATGCAAGAATGAGCCAAAGAGAAAACCAAGCATTCAGTCCCTTAATGACAGGAGCTGCCTTCCCTCAGGGACAGAATGCTTCCCTGCAAGCAAGGCAGAGGGACACGAGGAGGAGACATGGCGGCAGGGATCCAGTTAGAGGGGCTTTGTGGTCAAGGTAGCAGGGGAAGGGGATTTTCCACATTGCATGGTATAGGGAAGGAGTTCAAGGAGCCTATGATAATTGTGTCCCTGGCCCAGGTGCTGGGAACCGACAGGCCTGCATTTTCAGCTGAGACTGTGGGTGTCCAGGCTGCCTGCCAGAGGATGCCTGGGTTGAGAGATGGCCCCCATAGCCCAGCCACAGGTTGCTCTGTGCTGTCCTCCACGATACATTCACTAGTTAGAGCAGTCCAGATTCCATTTGACTCATCCCTGTGGGGCAGCTGAGAACTGGGCTGACTTCTAGGAGCATTCCCTGGCGTAAGCAATCAGGAAAAGAAATTTTCAGTGTCACCTGAGTCAGCATCATTCACAAGCCTAACCTGTACTTCACCCACACAGGCACTTAGACCAGAACTGTCTACAGGCTTGTCCAGTCTAGGCACTGGAAACAAGTCTGTTCCGATCTCACCACTCACCCCAAAAGAGCTGTCTGGAATATCTGTGATCAATATACAGAATCAGAGAGTCTGAAACAGTTAGTGTAGAACAGAAGTGAAAGTCGTGCTTCGACACACCACCTTGTTCCTGGAACACACACAGAAGCAAAATGAGCTGCAGAGATTAGTCACTGCTCTGACCTCATGCTTTGGCCAGCATGGAGTCAGAGGGCTGAAACAATGCCACTTCCCGTCAAAAAAATGATTCAGAAGTTTAATGTACACTGCACTTCCCAGCCCAATTTGGTCTCTGCTAATTCCACTCTATTTTTATCATTATTCAAATAGCATATCCCTTTGAAATCCTGTGAAGACACTTGTCCCGACCTGCCAGAGGGTTCAGTTCATGCTTTTCTCCCACATCTCTTTCCACAGCCTTGCTTGATTTCTATGCCCCTGCTGTGAAAATGATCACACTGGCCTTGCTGCAACGTAAATGAAGAGGAGTTGCTCTACTAAGTAAATGAGAAAACACATTATCAGATGAAGATCCAAGGAGAAGGCGGACAGCACATCCAGCATTCCCAGTCTCTTGGAAGATGAGTACAAAGGCCTGCGATACGTTTGTTGCTGTTGTACGTATGCACGCTGACATTCAGACAGAATAAGAGAGGTTTGCTCTTCCCATTTTTTGCTCCATTTTGGCTCAGCACTGTGAGCGGACTCAGACAGATCCATCCTGAATGCATGGCTCCTACCATCCTCTCTGCAGACAGGTGTCCTGATGCAGCACTGTGAACAGCTTTATAAAGACAAGTGCACTTCAGAGTGTGACCCTCTGAAAGGCATTTACAGCTAATGGGGAAAGGCAGAGAGAAAATAAACATGCATTTTTCAAAAGCGAGTGTAAAAATGGTGTAGAATTAAGCTAGCAGAACAGAAATTACAGCTGGAGCCCATGATCCAGGCTGAATAACTGAACAGCTGGAGGCCTTGTCCTTGAGGTGCCAGGGGGTGGTTTGTTCTTCAGGTAGGTATTTACCACTAGCACATTTCCAGATCTATTGGAAAGTCTTCTTACAGTTTCAAAACAGTGGTGCCCTCTCCTTAAACCAATTTTTTTTTTAAAAAAAAGACAGATAAAAACAGGGCAGCCCCACAGGCAATTGGAGGTATGGCAGCTCGTACCCACTGGGTATGATTTTTAACAACCCAAACCGGCTCCAGAATAAAGCACAGAAAATGTCAGCCCTTTGTATGAAAGGGCTTTTGAAAAAGCCAAGCTGATTCCAATTTGCCGGAGGCATTAAGACAGCATATGTCACAGTGCCTGGGAACTGAGAGGCTAAGAGTTGGCTCCAATGTGCCGGATAATGGAGCCACTACTACTAGTCCAGTGAGCTCCGGCTGCCACCCTGCTCATGGTAACAGTTTCCAGCATGCTGGCACTCAGTGCAGGCCACCTGCAAGCCAGATCTGGTCTGTCGGAGAAAACTGGGACCTATTTTAGTTGCCCAGCTGCAGCTCAGCTCATTTGCAAGAGGCAGCCTGCCACATCAGAACTCCTTTAGGAAGCACCAGGAGGCAAACCAATCTGCTGCCTCTGAAAACAAGATGGGTAGGAGGGTACGTCTCTACCCCTGCTTAGATGGGAAGCAGAGGGGATTGCTGTGGGAGGCAGGAGAATGCAAAGACTGTCTCCTCACCAAACACCCTCTGCTTTGCTTCAGGGAAGAGCTCTGACATCCCTAGGCTTAGATATAAAATCCCAGGGCAACTGAAGTTTGTGCCAGCATCTCCTGGAGGCTGCTGGGGCCTGGCACATCTGCTGTGGGCAGAGGCTTGTCAGGCCTTGCAGGGGGGGGTTCGCCCCCAGCAACTGCCTCTCCAACTCTGCTCTCCGCTGGCTGCCCCCTTGCCGGGCAGGGCCCGCACCTCGCTGCCTGCCGGTGTGAGCAGCCCTCACAGCTACTCTGGCCGGAGAGGATCTACTGTTGAAGTGACCGGGCAGGTTATGTAGCCTCCTTTGGGGCCAGCCATGGACATATTTCACCCCATGGCATTGACAAGGGATGTCAGCATTCTCAAGAGTCAGCAACCAGCTAAGCGAAGAGGGAAGACAGTCAGGACGGGTCCCTGCAGACCTGGTGAAACAGGAGGGCTGAAGAGTTTTCCCCGGGTCTTAACCTTGGGGTCTGGTGCACGGTGGAGTCAGGTAACTGGGTTGTACCAGGGCCCCATGCTGCTGCTCCAGGCGAGGCTGCAAAGCCTGTGGAGGAGTCCCCTGCCCCTGCTGCTGGGAGGGACTGCCACAGTGCTGCTCCCTGCCACGCTGCCAGCCTAGCCAAGCAGCTCCCCTTGGAGAATGCACCATCCAAGCAGCTACAGAGCAGTGCTGGATCCCAGTCTGCACCCACCCCCCATGGCAGCTTCCTCTGAAGCAGAGCTGAGCAAGTGCACAGCACACCAGAGAAGCTGCTAAGCTACAGCAGCACTGTTGGAAGCTGTGTCGCGGCACTAGTAGGTGATATGTACCCAGGGAGCATGGAAAGAGCTAAGCCAGAGCAGAATAATGAAATATTGCCATCTCCTCCCAGGCCTGGCCTTTTATCAGATACAACTTCCTTCTCTTTAGTCATACATCCCTGTTCTCCTGTCAGAATGCAATCTCAGACCTAGCAGCAGAGATGACTGAAACGCCGATGCTTGCACATACCCCTTGTATCCTCTTTTTTGCTCCAGCTGGAAGGTATCTGCTCAGCTACCTGAGGAGAAACAATAAAATTGCCCCTCCGCAGCCAACTGTCAGCCTGGGAGAGCAGTGCTGTTCATGGTTATTTACGTTTCAATAAAAAGTAGTAGAAATACAACCACAGAAAAAAACAAGAGACCCATGGTCCTCCGAGAGGAAGATCAGTCACTCCCACACCTATTGGCCTGTTTTCTTACCAGAAACTACTGGCCAGGTGGTATGGACAGGAATGAGTCAGACACAGGACTGCTCATAAAGCAAGCAGGAAATGAGAAGTATTGTCCATGCAAAATGTGCTTATCAGAAGGCTGGAATGAAAATGTTCATTTTCTTAGGGAATGTTTTTAGTGGAAATGTTCCAAGTATTTTTTTTTAAGAAAAAGCCCTAATGCTCCACATTTTTCACTTTTATTTTTTCATTATAGAGAAAGGTTTTTAAACCATGCACAGGCTGTATTTTGTGCGATAAAATGTTCCTCTGACATTAGCCTGCAGTGAACATCCCAGGAACACCAGTTTACTGGTAGGAATGATCACAGACCAGCAAATCCTAAACCACCCTGAAAGAATGTTCCATAAAGGGAATTACAGGCTTATAAACCAGCTTTTGCACCTGATGCCATGAGTTATATTTACCTGGTCTGGGAAGTGAAACGGTATCACATGCACAGCATGTCAAACCAGAGCAATGCAAACTTCAATTGTACATGCTGGCAGTTTCCTGTCACAAACAAACTGCAGACCAAGAACTCCTCATTACTACCTCAGTCATTTCAAAGCATAAATGCAATTATCATGATCTGATCAGGAACAACAGAGAAAGAGGCATAATTTGCTGACAACACTATTTGCAATAATTAATCTCCCAGATCTTGCCTTACAGGGTCACGGACATCTTGAAATGGGAAATGGGATGTTTAAATCATTTGCGTCCCTTTAATCATGTGCACATCATGTGCACCAGCCAGGGTGATGGAGGGCCTCCTGCTCAGAGTCTGGCGGGTCCAGGGAGGACAGGCCATGCTTAGGCGCTCCCACCTGGGGTCCAGCAGGCTACCTTAGTCCCCTTTCCTTCCAGGGACCAGAACTCTGCAAATCAGGAGAAAAAGCCCTGCTTTCAGTTAATGGAAGGAGCTGTAAAGCTTTTACAGATATCAGTTCAAATAGCCTTTATCAACACTGGAGTTGGCTGTAGCCCTAACCTGAGATGCCATCAAACTAAGCCCACAAGCTCTGGGGTTTATCACTGGGTGAGTGTGGGGAAGTTTCAGCCAACTGATGAGTAAAGAAGACACCCAGATAAGACGGGTGTAAAATCAGTAACCAGACAGCATGTCTCAAGCAGGCTTGCAGCCCAGCAGGGTGGGGAGGAGTCAGGCAGAACAGACAGGGCATGGGCAGGGTTTAGAGAAACCAAGTCAGGCATTAACCTTGCCCTGCAAGGTGCCAGGAGAGCCAGAGGAGCTCAGCATCTAAAGCCTCGCTAGTCCTTGGCCTTGCTGACAATACCCACAACAAACCAGTGACTGTCAGTGGGAATAGCTGGATGCTGTGCTGAAGATCCTGCTCCCTCACAAAAATCAGGGATGTGTCCAACATCCTCCCTGTGCTCTCTCTGACTGCAAAGGGCTTTGTTTCGGTCACCCAACATGCCTCAGGAGGGAAAGGATTACATGAGCAGGGGCATGTGTGTCTCCAGGTCTGCCCACGTGCTGCTTGTCCTTACAGCATCCAGGCAGGTGGGTGCTGCAGTGTGAGATGGGAACTGGCTGATGCTGCTATAGCAGCAACATGCTGTAAAAATGAGCCTGAGAGAGTAATATTGCTTTCATGGGGAAAAAAAGTCCTGCTCACCTGTAAGGCCACTGAAGCAGAGAGTAAAAAGGGTGCCTGGAAGAGGTAAACAGAGCCAGGATGCAAACTGCATTTAGAGTTGCCATTTCCAGTGCTGAGCTCTGGCCCCTGGGCTGACTGGCTTCCTTTGCTCCCCGGAATAAGACCTGTCAAAATTCTCCTACCTTTGATCCCTTTTTGCAGGAAGATGTTGTACACATTAGATGCTCATTAACATTTATGTAAGTCATCTGCTGCAGTAGCAGCTTATCTTTCTGCTATTTGGGAGAAAAGAAAACTCACAAAAGGTCTGTGCAGAAAAGCCCGGGACCACAGCACTGGAAAGATGTGGCTGAAAAGTCCATCTAATCCCTCAGCACTGGTCTTACTTCTTGCTCCCATAGTAATTCCCACAGAGGCAGAAGCAGCGCAGGGGGGAGCTTCCCAGCTAAACTCTTACTGTTGCTATACCAGGTTAAGCAGTTAACTGGATGCACTCTGCTTTTAGACAATGGTTCACTGAGCACAGCTGTCACCAAACAACAGCGTAGCAGAGACTGAACAAATGCATTCAGGGGAAATCAGATAATAGAGGTGGAAAGTGTCTTGTGATCCATTTAACTGTCTGCTCCCATGAGACCACCGCAGAGACTACTGGATTTGGTAAACCAGCATGACCGTGCACACACACATGATGGAACACATTCACACACAGCAACCCTTGGGCAGAGCAGGGCACGGCAGAACATGTGACCCTGCCAGCAGGCTGCTGGGACCAGCATGGACATCACCAACAGTCTCTGTGAGCAGGTCTGGAGGGAGGGATGGGCACTGTACTCCGGCCGAGACTAATCTTGGTGAGCCTGTTGCTTCACAGAGTCTGTTCAGCAGATGAAATCTCACCAAAGCACTGTGTGGAGTTTACACTGAGCCAGGTGAGTCTTGCAGGCTCTCCTGCTCACCTGGCTCAGAGAGACTCAGACCACTCTCCCCACTGTTGGCTTAATAATTAAGAAGTTGTTCTTGCCAGATTAAGGGCACATCTTTCTTTACAGAGCAGCCGGCTCTGTTTACCCCTAATTGCACTCTAGGTAAGAGGTTAAGAGGAGAAAGGATCTTATTATCTGGGTAAGCTGAAAAAAAATCCCCAACCAGGAGGGCCAGTGCAGCTGTTCCTGCTTCTCCAAGGGCAGGACTCTGCCTCTGGAACCTCCCCAGAGCCCCATCCCTACCCTGGAGAATTAATTATCTGCTCCTTGTGCCTGGGCAGAGAGTGGAGAGAGATGATTCCTTTGTGTTATGAGAGGAATTGTGAGACAGACGAATTAGGTCTCGCTCAGTGTTCAAAGTCAATTACAGCACAGCCTGGAACAGCTCAGGTCTGCACAACACACCACACCTGGTATACAGAGTCCTGCGTATGTCTACACACACAGAGCTGTGTTGAAGCAAGGAAGGATTTCTCCTGCAAGGGCCTGAGACTACTCAGACAAATCCTATTGATCAGCTGAGGTCTACAGAATAAAACCCCCGTGACATTAGCCATGCTCTGCAGTCCAGGGGACCAGCAATGTTACTACGAATGCCTGAAGTGCCGGCTGCTGTGAGCCCTGTGGTGAAGGTACTGGTTTGACAACACCCAACAATGACAGACAATGTAAAGTAGGCGGCAGTGTCTTAGCTCTCCATAGCTCTATCCTAACCAAAAAGGAGCAAAAAGGCTAGCATGCAATAAATGAATCCTGCAGCCTGGCAACTAGGACAAGGTGGAGCTGTGAGTGCACAGCACAGGGATTACGTGGGGCAGCTGCCAGGGCACCCAACTGGGATTGCAGCAGGACTCAGTAAATCAGAATTGAATGAAAGACGCATAGAAGACTTCATACAAACCGTCAGAACAATTGACCCACCTGGCAGAAAGAGGTTTTAAGCAGAGAGTATCAGAAAAAGCAGGTTCAGGAATGTTGAGTTTTTCCAGTTGTATTTAATCTGAAATGAACAGCACAAGACACCCGTCTCTCAATAGTAATTTCTATCAAAGGAATGTGGAGCCCATTTGGGACAGCATGTTGTCTGGGTTCATTTCCATTCAGATGTACTCGCATTTCCCATGCAGCTCAGAAAACATGCTTATCTTTTCCAGGTAGGGATGCTTCTTGACATAGCTAAGAGATGCTGGAATACACTCTGTGTGAAGCACAGTGAATTCACGGCAGGAATTGCTTTCCCATCTCCTGAGCACACCAGTCAGCTCTGAAGCAATTTCTTCTTCTCTGTTAACAATGTAAAGCTTTGGCAGATTACCCAACTTAAAAAGTAATTTAAACTGCACTTATAAAATATTTCATGAAACATTTCTAAAAACATTGCCACTTTCACTCCCCAGCCATGACAGTAGCAGTTGAAAGAAGGATAGTGCAGTGAAACCTCTCTCTTAAACTCAGATCTCTTGAAATTTCTGCTACTTCAAGCTGCTATTTCTATTCTGTATTCACTTAAAAGGTGTGGAAAATAGGCATATTCTATATCAGATTTTGTTGTTTTAAAACTGGTGGAAGTAAATACTTTGATCTAATCACATGTAAATTATGTGTCACTGTTAAAATATGGGACTGCATGTAAATCTCAGATACAAAAGAAGTCATCACCGTCTCCATGTAGAATGAAAAGAAATGTAGAATATTAAAATCAGGAGGTTCAACTTTATTAGCATAACAGCTTCAGTTTATATTCATGTGCACCAAAAATGCATTCACAGCAAAATAACTCAGAAAGAAGAAAAGCCCTGATTCAGCACAGTAATTTAACTCATATTTAGCCTAAGCATATGCTTAAGTCCAGCTGGGCTTAAGTCCAGATGGAGAAAAGTCCTCTAATAGTCAAGATAAAGTCAATAAAAGTTGAACAAATGATTGCAGGCTGACCAAAAAATCCAGAATAGTTTTTATCTGAGTTCAGTCTTTGTTTCAATTCAAGTGTGTTCTGTTGTTACAAATCTCTTTGTCCGGGCCTAAGCCAAGTCCTCTGAGGCTAACAAATTCATAATAAGTACTATCCTTGAAGAATGGGGGGCAAAAGCTTCCAGACTGCATCAATCTTCCATTGACAGCAAAAGAAGTGGATGGAGCAGCTACAGGTAACAGCAGTAGAAGCCAAGTGGGGCATGCTGGTGTATACAGAGAGCTGAACAGGACACTGTTCGTCCTCCATTTTGTGTGAAAAAATGCAACAGGCCATGAATTCCCACCTGCTCCCTTCTCCCTCCTGAGCTGAGCAGCAGTCCAGAGCTTCAAGGTATTCCCTCCCGTCCTCCCAGCTGGGGGTAGGCTGTCATTGCTGAAAGATCTCCAGCTCTCCCATACAAAGGCAGGCCTGGTGTCAGGGCTAGAGAAAGGACTTAAACCGCGGGTGGCAGAGAGCTGTTTTCCTCCCCTACCTGCTCTAGGGGAAGCGCTCGCTTTGCAGGAGGTGATTTTCAGTGACAAGACACTGATGCAGAGGTGGTTGTGGCCACTGCATGCAGAGATCCCTGACCTGGCAGGCTGTTGTGACTCCCTCTGAGAATTGGCAGTGCCTTGTCAGGCTGCTCTCAGATTTCCCAGCTCAGTGATCAGTGACAGCACTGTTACAGACCATCATGGCAATGAAGCCATGGCTCAACTGCATAAGGGGGGCGAAGCGAGAGAGGGCTTCGCTCTCTGCCCGTCCATCAGCGCTTGTGTGAGTGTCTGAGTCTGCATCCAGTTCAGGCATCAGCCCGAGAAAACAGACAAGGGTTTTGTGACTTGCCTTGGTGAAAGTGTCACACGTTAGCTGCAGCAAAGAATACAAAGCAGTACTGCTAGGCCTGGGGAAGACATGAGTATGTTAAAAGCCAAATAAGATAAACATAATAGGGAATGGTTTTCAGCCACTATTAAGTGGAAGAAACCCATGCTACCCTTCAAACAATAGCACCTGGCACCCAAACAGAAAAGCAAGGCATCTCAGCTCACACACATGCAAGAGGCTAACAGATGCTAACTGATGCTAACAGACTCTCAGACTGGCTTGAGAGGGTGTTCCAGGGCTGCTGGGCTGCAGTGGGCAACAATGGGAGAAGACTGAGGAACTCTGCAGTACCACCGCTCAGACTGACCCTCAGCTGCTCATAAGCAGAACTGCTTGTTAAGACAATGAGCTTTTCAGGGCAACAGCAAAATTCTTACTCAATACGTATATGACACCTAGAGAAGGAAAAGTACAATGTCAGTGAAGCCGAAGTTGTTAGCATAAATATTGCAATGAAAAAAACTTTTTCTCAAATTGAGGAAGAATCACCTGATTAATCTGGACAATGGGCTGTGCCTCCTGTGGGTACAGGCATCAGCAGCAGGGTAAAACATTTTGTCCTGTTCCAAAAGGCTTGATGCCCTAAAAGCTCTAAACCCCCTAAAAACTCTCTGGTGACATGAATTCAACCATTTCCCAACAATCTTCTTTTCCAGAGCAACAGTGAGACACCCTCTTTCAAGGCAATGCAAAGCGTCACTGGCCCCATGCACACAGGAGGAGATCACTGCTTTCTCTCTCTGCACATTAGGTGACTTCACTCTGTTTGCTGTGAGCTTTTGCAAAAGGTTCCTTTCATCAGCTGCCTTTGAGGTTCTTTGAAAAATGGAAATAATTAGGCATGTGTATTTTCATTGGCACAGAGAGGCTGAAGCCTGATCTGAAAGGCTTTGCCTTTGCAAGAAAATAATAGGTCCAATTAAATGTACTTTATTCTCTGAAGTTCAAACGCCATAGCTTTGGGGGCAAAAATTACGTGCAGAACAGGGATATAGGTATATATAGGACTGGGGTTAAAGATAATCTGGGTTTACAAAACAACAATGCTGATGATTAATAGAGAAGCAAAGGGTGAAAGTGTGACACTCCTGTCCAGAGGGACAACAAAAAAGCCCTGTGTCCACTGGCACTTAGTCCACTGAGAACTGAGTGACTCCATTTGCATGCGTAATCATACACCAGCCTGCTGAAATGATGGATGTAGCTGTGATAAAAACACACTGGCCCTGAAGGGAGCTGGCTCAGACCCCTAATTATCACTCATGATTCCTTGTTCAGTTAATACTTGCAAGAAGTTTCTAAACTTTCAAAGGAATATAAATCTTATCAAAGTATTTCTAATTGCACGTAAATGACAGGTACAGTGTCATTTAGCTTGGGCTGGAGGGAAGGGGCAGCAGAGTTCTCCAGAACCAGTGCAAAGGTCTAGTACTGCATTCAAAACTCAGAGAGAAATCAAACCCTCATATAAATTTTAACTGAAAGCAAAATTGCAGTTAAAAACCAGAGAGGATGCTCTAAAAATAATTAAAATCATGTGAGACAAATCAACATGCTCCTCTGCTTATGGGTCTTGGCTCTCTGGGGGCTAACGCCTGTCTTTGCTGCCTGCAATGGCTTTCTTTCTGTATGCTTGGACAAAAGACACTTTATTACAGTAATTTATCACCCCATAAAAGTGGCTTTCTTGTATTGCTGAATAATTCTGAAAGAAATATGTTTTAAAAATTAAAAATGCAGTCAGTGTATGCACACTCAGGTCTGCTGGGAGACATTTCTGCAACTACTGTAACTGCCTGGGTAGTTTTAATACCTCTACCTTCTATTATTTAAAGTATGATGATATTTTTTTTCCTTCTCTGAGCTTTGTCAGCTATAAATAAAAGATAAGGGTTGAATTGTACAGGGTATCTGTAAGCACTTCCATTATTGATACTTAATGCTACTTGGAGGGGGTGGTAAGACCATGGTGCTTCTCATTTGCACCTAAACCCTGAGGCCCAGCTGAGAAAAGCAGAAGGTGAATGTTTGAGAGGTCATTTTTTCTGTGCATGCTTCCATTTTTTGTCCTCCATGTGGCACCTTTCAGCATGAAAACGAGACCTATCCACAGATATTTAATGAAACATTAAACAAAGATGCTTGGTGTGGCTGTGAAAACTGTTTGATAGGACCCAGGATTAACAGGAAAGGATTTCTAGGATAATCTTGGGACTCAGAAGATTCTCAGACAAGGTGTAGAACTGTGTCCGTGATTGTGAAGCAACAAGAACTTGTTTTGCACTTTATTATCCCAGAGGGTCCTTTGTCTGCTGAACTGGAGCTGCTTTCTCCCCAGCTCTGGAACAAAAGGAGCTCCTTTTCTTGGCACTCTTGACTTTTAAAGTGTTGCCCTTGTTTTTAGCACCACATCAGTCAGTTGTTCCTCAAAAGCAGTAAATTGCAGAATAAGGAAAAAAAAACCATGCTAAGATGGGATCAGTAAGAAATATACTTATCAGACTTGTCCCAAAGCAGAAGGGTTGTTTGACCTGGGATCAGTCTGAAGGAAAAGGAATGTGTTAGTAAGGCTACTGTTAAGGCAGACCTGTAATATGGTTTTACAGGTTCCAGGGTCCTTGTTCCTCACTCTGCTGTCTCCACCAGCTCAGCATCCTTAGGCACTGGACTGAAGCTGGACATTTGCCCCAGGGTGAGTGTCCCTACAAATCTTTTATTTATAGCTCACTCATGTCCTTGTTCCTCAGGAAAGTGGCACCAAAGCAAACCACATGTACATCTTTTTGTCTGCTGCTGTAGCTATATCAAGAAATTTTTTGCTGCTAAAACAGATAGGCTTTTCAAAAGGGTGAGGACTACCTTCTCTATAGGAAGTCTCATCCCTACAATCTCTTGGATTTGCAAAGTAGCAGGAATTGGGTTGGAACAAACACGTGAAAGTAATCCTAAGGCATGAATCCTGCCCTCTGTGTCATTTCTCCAATGCTTTTAAAGATCATGTGGCAAATTCTAGCCCATGGAGCCAGGCGAGTGAGTGCAGTGCCAAAGTTGGAGAATAAATGGGTAAGTGGAGTCACTGTCAGACTCAGCCATCCGTGTGTCCACAGGCTTGTACAGGGAGACAGGAACCATTCAAAGCGATGCTTCCCTGGGAATTTTCATAAGAGCTAATGACCGCCTTCGGTTTTATTGTGGCCCAGTGAGATCACAGAGTAACCGGATTGCTAATCAGCCCCGATAACACACCAGCATTTGCCTGATGAGTCAATAAGTACATTGAGCTGAGTTTCCCCTTCATATTCTCTGTCTTCCATATTGCCTCAGAACTGGTAATGACTGTGTCAGATATCCTTTACCAGCCGTACACTAATTACAGATCTGCAACCAGTCCTGATGGTTCTTCAAACCACAAGATGATAAAATTAGATCATTACGCATATCACCCTCTTTGCAGACAATTATCAGAGGGATGCAACAGTATCTCTCCCCATTTCATTTTCTAAGAAGTGACTTCAAGACCCAGAGAGTGAGATAGTGAGTCATGCTCAGAGGTTTCTTCACCAGCTTTTATTTAATCAAAGTTAACAATGAGAAAAGCTGCTCTCTGTGCATAGATACCTAAAAACTGTACTCACATGGTAGCACTGCAAGAACAGCCACACAAACCTCAGGCTCTGCGTAAATTCAAATCACTGGTCTACATTTTAAAAGCAAAGGGGTTGCCAGGCAAATCATAGGCACCACTGAAAGCAGAAGGGTGGGAGCCTGCATCCAACCATGAGCATAAGGGAGAGTCCCTAAGTTATCTCACTGACAGATGGACTCCTTCTGTATCACACATCCTTGAACTGCCATTTCAGTTGGAAATACGCAGCAAGCAGTCACACAGACACTGGGCAGGGCGCTTAGAGGATTGGTGCTGTAGAAATGCCTAGACAGACACTCACTTGTTGAGCTAGCAAGTTTTGGTACAGGTACAGAGCTACACTGAATCAGACCAGAGGCTCATCTAGCCAGTGTCCTGTCTCCATTAGTGCCCAAGGCAGATGCCTAGGGCACAGTTTAAAGTCAGGCCACTGTTCAGGCTGACCCAGTTTAGCTTTTCATTTATGAAGTCATCTGGGGAAAGACACACCAGGCTGAGCTGGGCATTTCCCACATAAGCGTGGCAGCATTCCAGATTTCCTAAAATGCCACAAAACCCACAGCCCCACTGCTTACACTGCCCTTGCAGTCAGCTGTGTGAGCTCCTGCTAAGCACAGTTATCTTTCTGGGCACTCCCAGCCAGACTTGCAATACCACAGATACTTTGCAGAGCTGCCCTGATTATGCTTCATGTTATGGTACCAGTTCTACGCAGCTTAAAAGGCATTAATAAATAATTAATTGAAGTTGTTGGCTTGCTATATATATATAAGCAGCATGTGTCCAAAATGGTTACCAGCACATCAGTGGAAGTTACCATAGATAATGATAAGCTACAATTAAAAACAATCTATTGCTCTGCTGGACTGTGTAACAGTATGCAATAAAAGACTAATCACTTATTAAAACAGCTACAAATATTTCATTAACCTTTATGCATTATTTCTAATGGGGCTTGTCTACTCTGCAGTCACTGCAGCGACTAAGTGACAGAAGTACTGGGCAGGATTTAAGCAGCCCTGTTCTGGCACTGCAGGCAGTGCAGCTGCTGTGACTAACAGTATTGTTAGTGCTTAGCCCCGAGTATTTACCCAGCCTTTTGGGCTGGGTTTCTGGCCCATGCTGAGTTCTGTGCTGTTGCAGCACTACAGTTAGCAGCACACAAAGAACAGGTTTAAAGCTGAAACTGGAGCTGCAGCTCCTGTGAGAGCACATTGAGAGATGACTCTTCACCATGGAGCCCTGCATGACACATCTCTGGCAGAGTCAGGCCGCTCCCTGTGAAGTGGCGATTCCCAGCACTGGCATCCCAAACTGAACCCCCTGGCTGACTTCCTGCATGTTGCAAAGACATTTTGCCTACACATAGTGGACATTCCCCATAATTCTCTAGTGACCAGTTGAACTCTTGCCACCTGGTTTCCTTCCCATAATAGAAATCAGATGGGTCTGTTTTCTGGAAAGAAGCTCTCCAGAGAGCTCTGGATGTCTCTGCTTACCTTCATTTTGTGTGAGCATCACCTGTGCTGGGAACACCCATGTTGTATTGTGCCATTTGCACCTGGGGAGCTCATTCCATTTAGTGTGTTCATGTTGCGTTATCAGTTGGATCTGGATTTACACAGACATATGGAAACTCAGGCAAAATCTTTCCTCTGAGCACACACTATTAGCTCTGCTGATTACTCCCAGCAGTACTTACCACTGGATAAGAGAGGCTTTCAGAACTGAAGTACTTCAAGGACTGTGTTTCCTTCACAGAAGCTTGTCTGCTTCTTCAACACCCTGCTATTTGAAGCTCTCTCTGCCCATGGCAGCCTATCACAAGCCTGCAGAAATTAAATAAACTCAAAAATGGTGTGTGCAACTGAAAAATGGTTTTCAGGAATGCTTTTTAAGTGTGTAAAATAACTCTATGGCTTGTTGAAAGCCATCAAGGAGTATGCTTGAGGAACAGTGTTTGGAGACAGCAGAAAATAGCTCTTCATTCCAAAGGACAGCAAAGTATCTCTAGTTCTCTTTCACTCCTATGCAAATGTTGTCCTTTAATGTGGCTGGTCTTCGAGTGATAAAGGGCATACCTTCCCCATCAGATGAAACTATGGTCTCTTTTCTGTGTTCCTTATCATGCTTTCTCTATGCAGGAGAGAGTCTAAATTCTTCCTTAACCTCTCAGACTCTGCTGTGTTGAAGCCCCAGTATTACATCCTATTTGGCTTCCCAGCCCTACCAGCTCTCAGACAGAATCATCTGAGACATTGCCTGGGCTGCAGCCCTCCTTTATTCTCATGTTTGTGGGACCTATTCACACATAAGGGACCTCCGTTTTGCTTGATCTGAAAGATATGTGACATGTGGAAACAACATACTTTGAAACATTCATGCAGCAGTTCCATAACCTCTGCCAGAGTTCACAAGTTGCACGTAGACAGATTCCCTAAATCACTACACTGAAATACACTGTTCTCCAGCAAAGCCACTTCTGTGCCTAGATGTAGTTTCTGCCTGTTGGTATCTTTTGCTTTTGAAGGTTGGAATTTGTCTGATATATCAAGGCTAGGGGAGGAAGCAGTATTTTGCTGACAAAGGTTTGAAACTCCCGTCAGTTTTCACCTGTGACTTTCAAACCAAACAAAGCTCTAGTATTGCTAGATGTCACAACAACAATGTAAAGTGTCGCTTAAGTGCATGTTTCCCCACTGTTTCCCCAAAGCACCAAACAGCCAGGTCTAAGCAGAAGGTTTGGGAACCTCTCAGTGAACCTGGGATAAGTTTTCAGCTTGTAAAGTAAGTCGATAACTTTCTTTTTACACAAATCTACCTTAGGTGATATGTAATTTATTAAGAACATGTGCACCTTGTTTCCACTGGGGTATGAGTGTGCTGGAGCTTGTATGGCAGAGCAATCCTTCCCTGATCCTCTAGTACTAGGGGCATATTCAAAAGCACCAATCACAGAAGCACAAAGTTTGAGCAGCAGCATGACTCACCACAAAAGATAAAATATCAGCCTCCCAGGAACGGGTCCAGGAGCACAGGGACTGCTGTTAACTGATGAGCTGAGTGGTCTGTCTGCCCCAGGGTCCTGCCTCCCACACTTGCCAGCAGCAGCTGTTAGAGAGAAAAGTGCAAAATGCACTGCCCGCAGTGCAAGTTCCTCTCTGCTCCCCACCCCCACCCCCGCCCCCCGCAGCAGGACAGCAATTTGTGCTCTGAAGCAGCAAGGTTTAGCTATCCAGCCCAGAATGATGTGATGTGGTGTTTATAAACTCATTATTACGTGTGAGTAATGAGACAATCCAGAGATCCCAAATATATTTTTTGCCCTGTTAAGTTTTTGACCCAGACAATAATTTTGCTGAATTGAAAGCACAATTTGTATGAAAAAGACTCTCTTTTTTTGTTAATCTTCGGATTCCTGCTTTGCCGTACACGGTCTCTCTGCAAGACTTGTCACAGTAGTGGAGATTGCCCTAGTGCATTACAAATGGTGAAAGGTTAAGAACGATGTGGCAGGTTCTGAAAAATTCTAAAGAATCTCAGGCAACGATTCTTTAAAGTTTTTCTTTCGCATATGTCTCCTTTAGCATTGAAAAAGGGGTTATCTACTGTGGATATTATATACAGGGTGGGGAGCACAAGGAAATTTATGAACTGTTTTCTGGAGAGCAAGCGCCTTTCAGTTATGGTATGTACAAACTTAACATCTTATGCTCAATTTGACAAGAAAGAAGAGTTTCACTAAATTGTCCTTGCATTTGCTCCATCCCCCTTGCTGCTTTCAAATGCAGAAAGCATTCATCTCCTTTTCAAAGATCCAAAGAAGACAAGTCTCAGAAGAGAACATTCCTGCCCAGGGTTGGATCCAGAGTTTCTGCACTTGACTCTGTTAATAATGGGTGTCCCTGAACTCACTGTTTACAGGATGAATGAAACATTTTTCACCTTTTGTTTGCCTCTGTTCTTGGCGCCTCTGCAAACTATGAAAAGCTGAAAAATCTGGAGCTTGCCAAGAACTGTTAATATGAAAACTTAATCTTTCCTCTCTGGTCTGGCAGTCACAGGTGTCAAACAAAATCTAATATCTGATCTTGGGCAACACCTGAGCTTCTTCATACAAAATGGCGCAGAGCTGGGGCTCTACATACATGTCATACAGGTCCATTTCTTCTTGTGTTATGTCAGAAGCAGTCAGGCACTGCAGCACAGCTTGGTCTACTGCCTGTTCCCTCTTCCAGAAGCACCATTTTTTAAAAACAAAATCCTTGGCTGTCTTAATCCTTCCAGTCCATTTTTCAGTTCATTTCACCCACTGAAGTAATCATGGTTACTTCTAACGTGTCTCAAAGTATCTGAAATAGCTTTTGTGATTTCCTACTGCTGGCTTTGGAAGCAAGCGAGCAGGGAAGTTGCCCAGGGCTCAAGGTCTTAGGCAGGGCCTGTTAAGCTAATACAGGTAGTAGTTGAAGCCTCACTGATACAAGTATAAAGGAGTCATCCATCCCTTGGCCTCTGCTTGAGTCTAACAGCCATTCTACATGCTGCTTTCACTCCTACATAGTTTTTCCTGTGTGCAAAGTGGTCTCTCTTGGCAATGCAATTTTCTTCCTAATGTTAAATCTTTTGGGTCTCTTCAGCCAAAGCTGAGTGCAGTTTCCCACAGAGCGGGACACCGTACTGTGTATGTTAAGCCTGATAGCAGGCCCAGTTTTCAGAAGTGCTGAGCACTCACAACTCCTATTGCGGTCAGGAGGTGCTTCATGTTCCCTGAAACCACAAGCTCTGCAAGTCCAGCTCTCCATGTCCCCATTCCTCAGTACTGAAGTCAAACCCACTGTCTTCCCAGGTACTCCAGTACTCTCAGCTGATGTAAATTAGCTATATTCCACGGAAGGCAGCTGGACCACACAGACTTGCATTGGCACTCTGATCCCACCTTTGCCAAGGACACTGCGGGTTTGTTTACACGGGTAGCCACTGCCCGGCCCATATTAGTGCTTCAAATGTATGAAATATTGCATGCAAGTTGAGACGGGATTGCTTGAATGGGATAGGGAGTATCAGGAAGCCAGGCTGGGCAAGCAATTGCGTGATGTGCACGCCTTGTCCCATACCCTGCAACACACCACGAGTCAGTTCACTTCATATTCCTGTTCAACCACCCGAACGGTCTGTCAGTGGTAACGAGCAGAGTGGGGCCGAACAGACCAGCCTTGACAGACTGTAACAGGAGCTGTGGACCCAGCTGCATGTGCTGTAAAACTCTCCTTGACACCACCACAGTCTGCACTCTTGGAGCCCTGGAATGGTTTCAGCATTTCTCAGACAGTATCATATCAAATTACTGAAAGTATTTTCAAAGGGGTATTTGCTTCCCTAAATTTTGTTTGCGTTAATAAAAACTGACAGAGTTGGAGAGAAAGCAAAGCACATGTGTTCCTGGAAAGAAAAAAAAAAAAAAAAGCCAGTCAACAAAAATGTGACCAACTGGAGACCAGTGCAATCAGGATGGCTTTGAAACATCTGCAGCCAGAGAGCGAGGGAAGAGCACAGGGAAAGAAGAAGCAAGAAGGGGAGAAGACAGCTCTCCGCAAACCTCAGGCTACCTTCAATGTCCTCCACTCACTGCCTTCTCTTACAGATGCTTATTTACATGTGGTTCAGCCAGGTAAGGCCAGAGCTGAATAGACACCTGGTGCACTTCCAGCAGCAGCATTCTCTTCCTTATGAACAGATATGGTCTCCTGTCTAGGAGGAAGAATAAGTCTCCAAGGCTGACATTCTAATAACTTTTAGCAGTGCTAAATAAAAGTTGGTGGCAAGAGGAGGACTATTTTATTTACTTCTAAGTGCCAGAAAACAATTTTTTGTTTCTTTCTCAGGTCAGTCATGTGTTTGTAGCTTAAAGCTAATTAAAATGCTAAATTACCTCCAGCAACTGCAGAGAAAAATCATAAATTAATTACCTGTGAGAAAAACTTTTAAGTTTCTTAGTTCATTTTGAGATAAACAAATGAAACCCCCAAGATTTGTTGCTTTGGTGGGTTTTCATAACAGGAAAAGGTACTACCACATTTCTGTCTGTAGGAACTTCCTCTGGTTCCCCTCTTGGCACTAAGGGAACTTTAGGAAGCTGCCTGAAACAGGCAAAAAACCTTTGCCGTGGCAGGAAGCCAGTTCCCTTCACTTTCTGTCTCCTGCTGAAGTTATTGGGAACCACTGAAAGGTTGCCTGGCACTTGGCTGAAACAGGAAAGTAAAGGTCTGTGTCCTGCAGTTCTGTGCTCTTAACTTAGACACACAAGGGGATTAAAAGAGGAAAAGTAATGTCCTGATTTCCTATGCTAAGCCCTGTTTCACACAAGGCAAGCAGACAATCTTACTCCAGGACAGTCTGATCCTAGACTGAACCCATCCACACACAGAACAGGTACTGCTCTCTGCATTCATGGGCAGCCTTTTTGCAAACTAACATTAAAAGGCAGACAACACCTGTCGCAACAAAATGGAAGCTGCACTCATCGGAAAACCTGGCCTTTGGCAGCACACATAAGGTCACATTAAAGTGTCCACATCCCAGCCCTGAACACCCCTGCCTGAAGTTCCAGGCACTCCTGTTACCATCCTGCCAATGGTCTGCAAACGTGGCTCAGCTGCAGGCGTGGAGCAGGGGCTGCTGCATACTGTTTCCCCCATCTTTTAAGCAGCCCATTGCTTACTGCTGCTGAAATGCTGCCTGCAAGTCATCGTACTGCCTCTTATATAGAGAGTTTATAATGCACTATAACTACACTGTACAGGGTCAGAGCTGCTTAAGCACCTGTAATGGGACCTACAAGCAAAGAGTAGGCAAGGATAACACTCTAGATCCCGTGCTCATTGTGCCTGGAGGGGCAGGACCTGGACAACCCCCTGCTGAGACTGTGCCACTCCAAGGAGCTTGCTGTGTGGCAGAGCAATAGAGAGGTCCCTGAATGGTCACTATTAGCAACTGTGAAATACGTATCTCACCCAGACACACCGTTAAAATACATCTTTCTAATTTGGAAAAGCAGATTTTGCCATCCTCCCCCACCCTTTCAAGCTCAGAAATGTTAACAAATGCTACAGTTCAGAGGTATGAACAAGCCTGTCCTAATAATGTGTCTCTCTAGATTCTTGTCATGCTGCCCTGGTGATATTCAGCGTGATAATGAAGGCAGCAGGGAAGGAAGAACAGAGAAAATAGCAAACAACCTGGGAATAATGTGGAGTTGCCATGAAGAGTCACAGATTTGCTTACTGGAATTTAGAGCAGTTTGATTTTTTCACTGAAGTCCTGCTTGTTGTAGCAGAAACCAGTACGTAGCAGCAGAACCACTCAATGGGGCTCAACACTGCATGGGCAGCTCAGGTACAAATGAGAAGATTTGTCCTGGGCACTTTGTCAGCTCAAAGATGCTCTTAGCCTACAAGATCCAGATGGAATGAGAGGGTACAAACAGCACCAGGGCTGACATCACCTCAAAGCCTCGAGAAGTTCTTACTTGGGCTTATCTTAGCACTGAAAATGCAAGAATGACCTCTCCTTTCCAACCATCCCTGGCCAGCACCTGGGCTGCCAGTCACAGAAGAGAGCAAGGGTCAAGAAAGCAGGGTGACAAAATAGCTCCCCAGTTTGCTGCAGGACCTCAGGAGGTTACTGCAGTCAGGAGTGAAAGGTGGGAAAGTGAGAGGGGATGGAGCAAAAGAGAGAGGGAGGATCTGCTTGTAGTGGAAGGTGCAGAGATAAAGGAAAAGCCAGGAACTTTCCATCCATCCATATTGGCCTTGCCCTTCATTCTCTCACACCTGCTGCCACATGTGCTCATTCAGCACCCCCAGCACCCGCAGCAGGCTCCCGGCATGACCCCCTGAAAACCCAGCCCTATGATCTTTCCTTTGCTCTTCAGCAAACATACTGTGTGGATTTGTACTGAACAATTCATAGCTGCCATAAAACACATGTGCATGTCATATAACAAGCTATGAAGTGAGGCACATGGAAAAGGCATGTGGTTCCAAACCTGCAGCCAGGGGTACAGGATCCCTAGATATCAGGTGCCCCAGGACAAAGTCGAACTTCAGGAAAGAATCTGGAGGAAAGACCTGAGAAAGGAAGACTGAGTGCTGCCCATTTTGGAAGCAAGTAAAAGATTATTTGCCAGGATAATTAAGAGGGAGTGTAAGATTCAGGAGAGCTGCCTGAGCTGCGCTTTTTTGTGTCCTGTCATAAAACAAAGTGATGGGGTAGGTCAGAGTCTGGTACTGTGGTTTGCACCTGAGAAGTTCTGAGTAGATTCCTTTTACACCCAGACTGCAGGGAGTAGGGAATATGAGGAGCAGAACAGCAGATACTGCTGCTATTAAACCTACTGGGTTTAATACCCTCTTCAACCTTAGGATGCTGTGACACAAACAGAAGTGGGACGAGCAAGAGATTCAGACTTCTCTGTTCCTCCAAAACTTCAATGCACTGGAATGAAGTTAGCTTTTTATTTTCTGCTGATTTAGCTGATAAACTTTCATGATATGCTCCATCAGGTCAAGGTGGCAAAACTTTATTTTTTAACTCGGCTCAAAGAAGTAAGGTCCTTTTGCTAGTTTCTGTAGAACTCTAGATATAAATTTATTGATTTGTGAGATGATTTTTTTCATCTTGGCATTTGTTTTTAATCTTTCTTAATAGACACAAGGTTTAATTCACTGTAACTAAAGGTACTGGGATTTTAGTGAGTTTTCTGTCAGTTCCCATAACTCATTTTGATGGGAACCCATTGGATTTTAATGGAAACCTATTAGGTGAACATATTGTGATCATTAATGAACTTGATGTGCAATTATACGGGGAACCACCTAAAGGTAATTAAAACCTATCAAGACCACTAGGGAATAAAGAGAAAGGAAGTTAGTCTTGTTTAAGACAATTAGTGTAGACAATGATCTGAGAACAAAATAAATGATCCCTGATGGAGAAAAGCTGTGTAGGTGGCTACCCTGGAAGATATAGGCCATGCAAACAAGGGCTTCTTTAGAAAATGAACAATTATGGTAGTCTTGTTTTTTTCTATTTTAAGTGGTGCTTTGACAGAGAAGTTCAGCCTTTTCCTTCCTATAACCTAATTCTTCGACATTTTGCTAAACCTCTGGTTTTCTGGGTCTGGGACAGAAGAGCACAGAATGTCCTTCTGACACCTCTGTGCTTGTAGATCCAGGCAGAGGGAAGCAAAGGAGTGTTAATCCCTGTTGTTTTGAAAGGATCTGCTGGATGACATTATGCCTGGATTATGCACACAGACAATTTTCACTCTGTGTTCAGGGTAGCTGGAGAGGTTGCATATGGCTAACAGCACAGAAATGGCAATACCCCAAAGGATGAAGTCTAGGTGTGGCAGAGAGCAGAGCTGTGTTCCACCCTTAGCCAGGGACTCAAATGATACGTAAATTTTCCTTTAGTCTAGTACTGTTCTGCCCTACTGAAATGTTGCTTGGTGCCAGGGGCTTATCCTCCTAACCATGAAAGGCCAGCATCTCAAAAAGCAAGCAAGCTGCAGTCTCAGAGTGCCCCCAAATCACCAATATATTCCTCAAAATCACAAGAAATCCTATTGCTTGTTGACCACTAGACAATTAAAAGGTCCCGCACTCCACTGTTGTTGATCTGCTCACGCCTTTGGTGCAGAAAGGGAATGTAGCATAGTTAGCTGGCGGGTGATGTCCACCAAATGTCATTCCTGAACACATTTGCCTTAGTCCCTATTCACCAGCGTCAACAGCAAGGCTTCTTCCCCATCCACTGGCAAAGGCTTTCGCCAAGATTTTAGAATTCAACAATGAAACAGGCCTGCAACTAAAACATTTATCTGGCAGTTTTCCCTCTTTAAGTCAAAGTGTTATGTTGGCACACTGCACTGTGGGTGGCGATTTGCCAGAGAAAAGCATGTGTTGGAAAACCTTGCTCAATATTATAGCAATCTCGTGCTCGCAAGCCTCGTACAACTCAAGGAGGAGACTGCCAGCAGGGCTCACAGCCGTCCTCCCCTCTTCCCAGGGCAGGCATGGAGCAAAGCTCGACAGTTGCCCAGAGCAATCGAAAAATGAGGTGTTGCTGGACGCAGCCTAGCATGTTACATGTTGGGTTGGGGAGGAATCGGAAAGGTGGGGGGGTTGTACAATGACTGCCATTAATATGTGTCAGCTGGTCAGCAGAAGAAAGGTTTGGGGAGGGTAGCATAGAAAGACATTGTTTTATATTTTTGAAACAGTTCCCTGCAGGTCCTTAAGTTTCTTTGGGACCAGCCCAAATGTTGGACAGCTCTGGTGGGCTTTTTATATGGGGCAGATAATCCTCCCTGAAGCAGAAGGAAAGACTACAGGGACTTGCCTGTAGTACAGAAAAACATATTGAGGAGGCAGCGGTAACTTAATATGCAAGAGAGGCCTGGATTCAGAAGTCAGTTGCATCATTCATTTAGCAACACTCAAGCCGTGCAGCAAGAGCTGGGCCGCCAAGTGTGTGCACTGGGCATTGTGCTTCTGCCAAGTTACGTCTTAGGGGAGCCAAGGAATGAGCCAAGATGAAAACAAGAGGATGAAATGGAGTACTACAGAGCCAAATGAAATCAGGACTCTCTTTCCCCTGTGCTCAGCTGACCAGGTACCTGCCCAGTGAATGGGACTGGGAGAACACAGACTGTGGACAGCTCTGACCACCCTTCTTTCCCTGTGCCGTGTGCTGATACGGCTGAGGTGCAGTTGGCGGGGCAGAGCCTGTTGCCCCAGCTGAGCTCAGTGCCGGTGGAGCGGTTCCTCCTGCATACACAGCCAAGGACTTCAACTAAAATGTCCCTCGGACCATCCAGTTGAAGTTCAGCCTTTTGGGGCACTTCTAAGCGAGAGGTCTTTGAGACGCACAAGTCTGCTGCTGAAAGAAGGGCTCTAACTCAGCTGTAACTTCTGAGGCTGGTGCTGGGGGTCACTGGGTGAGGCGAGGGCCCCTGCTTTTTTGGACAGGATAGTCCAAGCAAGCCCTCTTGCTATTGAGCTGGAGGTGTCTCCAGAAACCTTCCAGTCAGAGCACAAGCAGGACAGTACAAAAAACATACCTTCTGTTCTAAAATAGCTATCTACAAAATTGTTATCAGAAATGATAGCTAAGTTAGACATCAAAAAAGCCATGAAACAGGTTAGCATTCCGTCTGCTTTTTCACCATTACGAACACCAAGAGCTCAAGGTCTTCAGACATATCCTTATCCTGCTGTCCCATTTCACTTCCCTCCTGCTCCCTACCCCATTCCTGCAACAGCCTCCAGGCCAGATGTTCAGCAAGTGAGTGGCAGAGTGGCTCTGTGAATCCTACCAGACAATGGTAAACTGCACCTCCTCTGTGTAATCCTATTTTTCTCCCTCAACTGTAGTGAGGGATAAAGAATCTTTTTCACATCAATCTTTTTAATATAAAGTTCTGCAATATCTTCAGGGTTTGTTTGAGACCCTGGTTGTTGTTGAGCTGGGGAAAGAGTTACTGCTGTAATCACTAGAAGTCACAGCCCTGCTTGAAAAGTGCAGCTTCATCTTTTAATTCCTTAGTTTGGATTGTGATTTCTCATTACACTTCAAAAATTAAAGCAACATGCATTCACCCCTCTCCTACGTTCATGTAGCTGCAACCCTAGAAGTTGCTTTGAATCACCTGGATACAGAAGATATGGGACAAATGGGAATGGTTCTTGGTGCAGTCTCACAAATAGAGATGCAGCATTACAAATGTTTTAGCTAAGCCAAGCTCCTGGTAGTGGTATAGCTACAGGAAGCGAACAGTCCAACCCGCTACAGCTATCACAAAGTGTGGTTAGAGCAAAAGCAATTTCATTTCTATTTAATGAGGTTTCCAAGTAAAGACATTCTGGGTTTTCTAGGATCTTCATCTTGCTCTATTTAAAACTACCAGCAGGGCAGATGTCACACAGGAAATAACACCGCTGGGCAGCTAACGATCCTGCAACAGCAGAGCTATTGCTCTCCTGAGTTGCACAGAGCAAATACTGGAATCTAGCACACCTCAGTGGAAGTCAGTAGAAGAGCCCCCTTGTCAGGGCTCCCATGCCTGGTGCACTTACTCCTCCAGCTAGCAGGCAGAGCATGAACCTTTCAGATTGAGAGATATTAGAAGGGAACCACCCTGGAAGAAAGGGTCAGAAATAAAACGGCAGTGCAGCAGGTACTCAAAATGTCTGTGTAACCAGAGGTACACCTCACTTCCTCTGGTAAAACAAAAAAGAAAAAGAAAAAAAAAATGGAGTGTAGAGCAGGAGGGGAAAAACATGTGGCTGTGATTAATACCTCAACCTTTTATTAATATGCCTTTATAATTCTATCTGCTCCACTTCACTGATGTCAGGAGCTGCTGTGCTTTCATATGTCTCCCAATGCATAATTTGTTTTTGAAAAAAAAAATGAAGATAATACATTAACATTATGCACGTGCCAGTAATGCAAGCCATCCTTCAAAATGCTCCCCTCCTGACAGAACTGCATGCAACGTACATGCCTGAAAACCTCCTTAGGATTCCTAGCCTGCTTCCTATTTACCCTCCATTTGAACTGAAGCAGGAGACGGGAAAAAATTCCTTTTCTTTTCTGAAGTTTCTTGCCTTTTGCCTCTGTGGTGTGGCTGGCCTTGCCCCTGTTGCAGCTGAGATTCTTTTGCTGCATGTTCCAGTTGGGATCCTTGGCCTTTGGAAGAAAATAGCAGCTCCACCAGCAGCAGGTTCTCAGTTCACAAATACTTCCATGGGGGACACTACTCCATTCTCCTCTTTCCCCATACTACCAACAAAAGCTTCAATTACCTTTTCTTACCACTCTTGCAAGCCATTTAACCCTCTTCTTACTCCTGGGCAAGCTCAGTAACTAATTTACATTGCTTTGTGCCTGTAGTCTCTTCAGATACCTGAAGTGCCACAGATCAGAAGGGCAGACACAGAGCAATATATTTGAGGTAGGAGATGGGATCTGGAGTGGTTTTACCTTTTTGCTTTTGTTTCATATGTCTCCCTCCAGCCCAGCTGCTACTGATGGAGGCCGTGAGAAGGACTTGAAAATGCCCGCAGAAGTGAGTGGATATTATGGGATCTGGGCTGTAATTTTGTATTAATTGTTCCAGTCTAACATATCTGAACATTAGTATTGTCCTTGGATAGATTTCTGTGATATTTGGTCTTTGCATTCACTAAATTAATAGACCATTTCAAATCTGTCACAGTGACCCTAGGCTGTCACAGACTCTTCCCTCACAGTGGGTATCAAACCCACTATTTCTGCCTGTCTACAGTCACCTAGACTAGTCCCACACCGAGTCCCTGCTTTCCCAAGACACACAACTTTCCTGCACCAATATAATACACGAATCGTACCTGTATATCACATTAGCACTGTGATAGCCTATTTTCATCCCAATCCTTACGCTTACTCCTGGCTCTAAATTGTTCTTTATAAAGAGGTCTGCAGGGACCTTGTTATTTTTATTGCTGTAATAAGGCAGCTCTACAGGAGAGAAGGAAAGTGTTTAGAAAGATAGTAAAGGCCCAGAGGCTGTCTGAATGTCAGGGAAGGCCTGTTGCAGAGGCCAGGCAACTTGGACTCTTGCCTTGGCAAGCACTAATTGCAAAATGTATACCAGGCAATAAAATACAAAGGGTGAAGCTACCCAGCTCAAGGATGAACCTGCACCAGGATCCCTGGCCAAGAAAGGAGGTAGAGCAGAGGTATTACACCTCCTCAGAGGGTGCTTTGGGGTGCTGCTCCTCATTTTGTGCTCAGGGAACAGGCACCTTCAGCAGCAATGACCTGAACCCTAGGGAGATGCTCAGTAAGGGCAAATTACTAACAGCACATTCATGTATTTCAAGTAATTCAAAGCACAGGCTCATCAGGCAGGTAACAGGTGATGAATGGTGCTACCCAAGTCGTGTGCTCAACATGCCCGAGTGCTCTGCGGTCCTGTGAGAGGATGTGTGGAGCCAGCGCTGGCAGCTGCCTGGAGCACCTCCCCTCCCTGTGCCAGGGGCCCTCCCAGGGACCTTTTGGGGCATTTCTAAGAGTTTGCACATCTGTCAGGATGATTCCCCTGCCGCTTGTATGTGACAGATTCATTGTAGCTTTTCCCATGCAAATCCTATCAGAACTGTGCTGTCATGCTTCTTTGTGAGTGAAAGAGTTTGATAGAAAGATTCTGAAAAGAACACAACACACAGGCCTTGCTCTGCACCTGCCGCTTTGGGTGATGTGAAATCTCTATCACCATTACCTGCAGGTTGAGGAGTTTGTTGTGGCAGATATGTTCCCAGGATGAGGATTGACTGGCTAAATCTGTTGATGGTCAAGCAAACAATGATGCATCATCAGATTTCTCTCTCAGGACTTCAACAGAACAGGTTTTCAAAAAAGATAGATAGATCGATAGACAGATAAGTGTCCTGGTGGACCTAGAGGAGATGAAGTAGCACACTGACAGGTGAGAAGTGCCTGCCAGTAAAAGGAATCAGTGCACTGGCTGAAATAGCTATCGATCCCGTGAGTGCTATTGTCTAATCTGAAAGCAAGTCCTCCAACACGCATGACAGAAGATCACAGCCTGGATTTAATTTCCAAATCATGCAGTAATAATACAGAGAGAGATAATGTTAAAGGTAGAGCAAGTGTAAGAGACTTCCAGGGTTACAGTTGAAGCAAAAACAAACATTAAATAAATTGGGTGACAAGAGCTGTGCCCATCCTCA
Source organism: Falco punctatus (assembly GCF_963210335.1). Classification (NCBI taxonomy): domain Eukaryota; kingdom Metazoa; phylum Chordata; class Aves; order Falconiformes; family Falconidae; genus Falco; species Falco punctatus. The sequence goes on from NC_137589.1 coordinate 43,149,031, forward strand.
CTGCAGCCACTCTCGCTGAGCAGAGATGCTCAGAATGCTTTTGACCGAATGTCAAAAATCAGAAAATGCTGTTTCATCAAGAACAGAAGTGCTCCCTGGGAACATGGGCAGTTCAACAAAGCTTGAAATAGGAATATTTCTGAACAATTTGTTCCTACATTCTGAAGTCTATATCGCTATATACTTTATTGTTATATATCATCTCTGACACTTCAAAATTATTGCACAGAAATGCCTCAGTATTAGAGAAAGGTAATGTTTTGATAATGCTGTTTTGCAGGTTTTTTCCCAACTGAAATATTTCAGATGTTTTGTCCAATGTAGCGTTTCAACATTTTGGTTTTTATCATAATTTAGGACAAAAATACTCCAAATTCTGAAATATCAGAATTTCTTGGGGGAACAATATTTTGTTTTCCAAAAAGCCTTATTGCTGAGAAACTAAAAAGTTAGTGTCTTGGGAGGTGATTCACTGCTGCAGCAGCATCTCAGATGTGAGAGTACACTATACTAATAGATGAGGCTGTTGTATGATGCTAATATGGAAACTAGAGCTCCAGCAAGCCGTTCATCTCCCTGGTGAACAACTGAGCTCAGTAGCTCACAACTGTTTGCTTTATATGCTCCCTTCTTGTTGCCATGAGTCCAGGCACACATATTCAGTTCCCTCAGCATTCTTGCAAGACTTAATACTCATTCCAGGTTCCCTCTTGGCACAGAAAATTTGCTGGCTTGATCCAAAAGTGAAAGCAGCTTTTCTTGTCTCAATCCCATTGCTTTCAGCACAGTGGCAACTCATTTTTCTGAGTGTGCTGGGATTGAAAGAATGAGCTCTCCACTACATACCTGTGCAAACCACAAAGGCTTGGCCTGGAAGATTTGCTGTGAGAGCCATTCTGCCACCATTATCTCAGAGTTCCTTTAAAGATCTTACAAGGCAGTGATTGATCTGCCCATTGCAGTGGGTTTGACTAACATTTCATTACCTATCCCCACTGAAAATGTTGTTTGATTTAGGTTCAAAGAGCTCATTATGTAGGGCTTTTTTTTTTTTTCCTCAGGAAAAAAAAATGGAATGCAGAATAAGAAAATATCAAATACTGAACTAATTACAATTTGCCAGGTTTGGTTGGTGTATGAGTGTATCTGAGATTTTGCTCATTACCAGTTGTATAATATAATTTCTACTGCACAGTAATTAGTCCCCAAAAAATAACCTAAGGAATTTACACAAGCCTAGTTGGAGGACAAGAAATAAATCACTGAGGAGTAGGTCTAGGGAAAATCCCCAGTGAGGACATTTCACTATTGATGTAAAACACTCAGAGGATTAACTTTCAAAACAGACATTTTGGGAGAAGCTCAGAAGCATCTCAAGGAGAGCCTCTGTGCCATATTCAGACAGTTAAACTCCATCTCATTGCACAAGCTAAGTGCTTTTATCTAGTTGATGTCAGCAGATCTCCAAACAGGACCCAGCTCAGGCTTGGGAATCATGCTTTCCGTTGACTTGGCAGAAGCACTGAAGTGATACTCAGCCCATCTGAACACAGCTGCCTTTCATCGCACTACTTTGTTTCCAAGACTCCCCTTCTTTTGACAATTCATTCCAAACACCTGAAGCTGACCTGAAAAGAAATTTTACTTAAGCACTAGCAGATATCTCTTCCTTCTACCACCATGGTATTCATCCTGAGACAATGGAAAATGTCATCAATCCTTTGAAGTCAAGAGAGCTATGATAGACCAGATGACAGATCGGCTCCCTCACAGTCAACCAGGCTCCCTTAGGTTATGTATAGCCATGTGAATTACCTTCCCAGCTGTGCAGTGTGACTGAGAAACAATCATCTGACTCTTAAAAGGCTTCATCTTGGCCAGTGGTGTTCACCACTGCCAGGACAGGACATACTGAAAAGCTGCTGCTTCAATTTTGAGGCAGATGGGTTTTACTACATATGTGGGTTTGGTGAATGTGGTTTGTTCTCCAAGTCAGTTGAGCTATTCTGAACTTTGGCCTGGATCTGAAAGGAACAGCTCTCTGCATATCCCTTCTAAACCAGTTCATTCATTCCTACTTTCTGCCCTTTTTCATTCAGATACTTTTTCCCTTTGAAACATGTCCAGTTGTTCTACCCCCAACCAAAAGAGAAAATAAAATTTACGATGTACATAAGCGTACTCTCTGTGAGGCTCTTCCAGCAGCTCAGCAAGAAATAGAGCCTACTGGGATGTATTAAAACCAATGACCATCCCAGACTGTTTAAAAAGAAGTTAAGATACCAGTAACCAAATACGTTGCCGTAAAATGTATTGCTCTGTCTGTCTGGGTCTGTGTTTGCCATCATATCAAAGCCTAGCAGTGATCCCCAATTTGCCTGTATTGGAATTCTTCATTATTCACCACTCCTCCCGAATCTGATGTGATCTGCAAACTAGGAAATCTTGCTTTCTATGTCCTCAGCCAAGTCTTTCATACACTGTAACTATCAGAAAGACCAGGATCTGCCAGTGCAGTCTCCTACAGTACACGCTCCTTTATTAACTTGTCTTTCATCTTGAAAGGCTTCTATTTATGCCTCCTTTCCCCACTCTGCTCCTGTCCTCTGGCCAATTTTCAATCAGTGAGCCAATTCTTCCCCTTTCCAACTCCCCACCTTTAGACATTAACCTCCGACGTGGGACCCTGTCAAACACTGTCTGAAGATCCAAGCCTCTCCTGACTGCTGCTTAGCCTCTTGTCTATGCCGACAGGAGTGTATGTTCTAAAAAAAGAAATTTCCAAAAGTTAGCGAGGCAGAAAAGGTCCTTTCCGGAAACCATACTGGCTATCTTTGGTCAAGCTGTGCGTTTCTCAACAGGCCACCTTTCATCTATTAAAACATTTTCTAAGACTTGTCTTCACCTGAAGAGAAACGAACTTCCCTGCAAGACCCTGGTGCACATCTAGGTCGTTCCTTAAATAATGGTGGGAGGCTGTCCGCCTTCCACCTTTGAGGAATCTCCTGCAAAACACTTCAGCTCTGTGAAGTGCCTGTGAAAACCTTTCCAATTTAGACCCACAGTTCCTTTAACCTCTTTAATAAGAGAGCCATAGAGTAGGGGGTTTGGTACCAACCATCCACTTCACACCCTCCAGCTCCCTGAAAGCTTCGTTTCCTGTGCTCTCTTTTCCTTTGAGGAATAAAGTCTGGTTTCCACCTTTCTACTTACAACTTTGGTCCAGACAGCTCCTCTCTGACTCAGGTGTATTCTCTCTGCCAGTAGCCAAGCCTGGTGTTTCTACTTGCCTCATCTCTACTCCACAACAAATAGGTTAAAACAAAATTAGCTTCCATCTTTCCAGCCGGTCCTTTTCTTCCTGCTGACACGCAGGCTCTGCCAGCTTGTTCTCACCCTGCTCAGTTCCAATGCCAAAATGTCCCCAGTTACCAAGGAATCCCATATATCCTGCTCTGTGTGTGATCACTCCTACACCATTATCTTGCCGCTCAATTCATAGCCTCTGCCTAGAAGCAGCAGTAAACCTGTCTCAATGTGCCACTTTACATCCACATTGAGTCTCCTTGGTCTCCAGAGGAGTGTCTCGGTTCACAGTCACCTTTCTGCTATGCCATTTATAGAGATATGTGTGTGCACAAGCAGCTTTCTTCCTTGCATGCCAGATGAGGAGATGAATATCCTATGTTGCTTACATAGCCACAGAAACAGGCATTTTCCCAGGCCACTATGTTTTGCATGATTAGAAAGAGCTGACTTAAACATATTCAAGTGATTGCATGGGCTAGTTACAGTACATTGTGTGGAGTGGCTGCAATTTTTATCCTCTGTATATTCACATTGCCCTGGACAAAGGTGTTATGTGAAATGGAAAGGAGCAAGATCAAAACTTGTTTTGGGCAGAAGTAGTTCTTGAGTTTGAGTAATTGTTGGGGCTTAGTGGGGAGGGAGGAAAAGATCAGCCCTAAATAATTTGTGTCCAGTTCAAAGACTGAATTTCTCACAGGCTTCCCAGTTCATCCAAAATGTACTGATGTACAGGGAGAAGTAAAAATTATTCTGCTCTGTCTGCCCTACTTCAATGTCCTTCACACTAGGCAAGGCAAGCCAGCTCTTTGCTTCAGCTTGAGCTGTTTCATTGTCCAGGTTTTAGGTCATCCAAGGCAGTGACAGTCCCTCACCAGAAACCCTTCCAATCTCCTGAATAAATACTGGAAACACAGCAATTCTGGCAGCTGGTGGAGCAGAGGACTGAGAACTAAGCTGATAGCTCTTCATGGCATTGTCCCAGACAGACATACCGGCTGACAAAGCTCTACGCTGCAGACTACTGCAAGCAGTACCGATGTCAAGAGGAAACAGCTGCTCCTTTGGGTTTTCCTGAATTTCTCTGAGTCCAAAGGCTCCCCAGCCCCAGCCGCAGCCACCTGGCCAGGCATGGCCTATGGGAAGGTTCATTCTGTATGCGAAGAAAGTAGGTGAGGCCTCTCACAGGTGCTTGCGTGGCTGCCTCTTACGGCCTTGCTGAGATCTTAACACAGCAGTACAGCAAAAGTGGCAGGTAACACCAGAAAGGCGCCTGGCATGGCCCAGCACTGCGCTGGTGCTGCAGCCAGTGGTGCAGCCAGTGGCGCAGCCAGGGACAGGACAACACACCTCCCCTGGTCAGCTGTCCTGGCTGTAAGGTCATTGCCACTTCCAGCTCCAAGCCCTTACTGCAGCAAACTCTCTGCTTGTCCTCTGGACTACGCTTCGCTCCCCCTCCACCCCAAAGATAGCCAAGGTCACATTTGCTGAGTTACAGGCTCCAAAGAAGCTTTGTTTGTTTCAGACAAGCCAGGGGGAGCAGACAAGAGAAAGTCAGTCAGTGTTATCACAACTAATGCAGCTCATTAGAATTGTTTTAAACTCTGAAAGCAAATGAATATCTAATGAGATTTCCCCCCAGGTGTAATTAGCAATAAGCTTTACATTGCTCTAAAAATACCCTCCAATTTTTTGAAAAACTAAATGCAGATAACTGGAAGCTCTAGTTACACTTAATGAACTGAACAAAGCACATTGAAAACTAAGAATATTTTAATTGTGTTTATTTAGCCTTCAGCAAAGGATCCAAGACATTTTCATAACCATCAAATTAATTTCAAAATGCTTCTTTGTAAGTTGTCCAGCTAGCAATGTCGATGTTGATCATATCCAGTGGACTATTTCCTGATCGGACAGTCAACTTACTAAATAATCCGTTATTCAAGAAATTGAAGCCATCTTTTCACCAAGCTTTCCCTCCCCTTTCTGCCTCCCATGGGCTGTTTAGTGTATAAAAAGAGTTTATCAACTCAAGAAGAAACACTGTAGTTCTGGTTAGTGAAAATAATTATGATTAGATATCTTCTTTCTCCATATTTGTCCCAAAAAGAATGGTCAGGAAAATACTAATTTTCTTTAAAATTGTCAAGAATTACTAAAAGCAGGTATTGCCTTTCACATTCACTTCAAATTGGTAAGTTGACTTTGTATCACTGAGCACCCCAAATGGCCAATTTATTTTGGCAAATATCAGCCAGAGCTGTCTAAAACACTGACCTTTGAAAGAAAAGAGGCTACAGCTTGGTACATGTATCATCTTTCCCTGTGAGTGTTTAGGACTTGATCCTGGTTTTGATTAAATCAACAAAACATCAGCAAGACAACTGCCTCACAGTTTCTCTGCTTCTGGTGATTGCTGCCATGTTTTTGAGATGTAGCATGAGGTGGCCCCTATTGTGAGTGCCACTATCATTTGGATACCTCCAATGTGCCTTTGTCTGTGGGTGATGCTAACATATAATACAAAAAAAAAAATCACAGGACAGGAAATAGGGCAACCAGTCCACGCTGCACAGAGCTATGGGGCCCAGTCCTGCAGCCTTTCCCACACGCTGCTCCGAGGGAACATCTCAGCCCAGTGTCCATGGATGAATGCATGTCCTGTGGGTGATGGGAGCTGCACAGCTTCCTGCTTTATCTTCATCAGCTGGGAAGGGCAGTTTGGGAGCACCACATGTCAGTTAACAATCCAAAATCAAGCTGTTAACTGTTTTGTTATATGGATGGATCCTTGCCTCTCAGCCAGGCTGGGGGCGCTTCCTGGGCCTGCTTGCTAGGGCCATCCTGACACAGAGCCTTTCTACGCCACTGTGCCATTGCAAGTCAGAAAAGCAAATACAGAGTAAGAGCAGGGGTGCCTGTTGCCTTCCCAAACATTCATACTGCTGTGAGATATTTTTTTTAATTCAATACTGATCACTAGAAGGCGGAGCAAGCAGAGTAATGAAAACAGAGCTTGAGTCAAAGAAACAAATTCATAGAATAGGAGCTGTGATGAGACCTTTCCTGTGAATTGTCAGTGTCATTCCACTAGAAAATTCAAAGTCTAAACAATAACTCAGACCCTTAGACTCCCCCACACTTCCGTCACAGGTAACGGAACTGCTGCTTCTCCACAGACAGCGTGTTCACAGCTTCATCCACACATCCCTGAATAAGCATGAAAGAGCAGGACACAAGAAGGGACCATGACAACTCTCCCTCCTGCTTCTGCTGATCATCCTCCATGAGTAGCCCCTGGAGCCCAGGCTTGGCCCAGAGCACAGCCTTGCTGCACTGCTTCACACAGCCCAGGTAGTCAAATCCCATTGATGTCCTTTGTGTCTCCATGCCTAGCTTGCCAGCTTCCTCTGAAGCATTGCAAAGGAGAGTTAATTAATTCTGATCAGTTCTAATAGTCTTCTAGGTCACAAATTGGTGATTCAGCTTCATTAATTTGATTTCTAACATTTCATCCTTTGCACTCTCTGCCCGATTAGCTTCTTGAAATTTAGTTTCAGTAAATGGGATGAGCAAGGCAGAAACTTCCAAAGAGATTTTCCTCATTGGCATTTGGAGGACAAGCCACAGCACAGAACTCCTGGACTGGCAGCCAGGGTGAGGTCACCTCAATTCTGCAAACTTCTTGGTGACAGGGATAGTGTGGCCAGGCTGCAGTCTGAGTCACTGTGCAAAGGAAGCATTGATTTTCCTTTCACTCAGACAGGCCTGTATCAAGAAAAGCACCAGAGCAAATTGCAGTAGAGTATGACTAGCACAGAAGGAAAATCAGGCCATAGAAGATCTGAAAATAACAAAGAATTAATTTTTCTGGTAGTATTTTTAAATAAAAGCTGACATTGATTTGTAGGCATATGTAAGCAGAGATTATATATACTGAAAAGTTCTCTATTCTTTCAGGCATCTATACATGCAACATCAGGGAAACAAAGCAAATCATGTCAGCTGCACTCTAGGGGAGTGAGAATACTGCAAGTCACCAAATGCTGTTCCTTTGTCTTATGTGATTTTTAGACAGGCCATTGCTATAAGACCCCCTGAAAAGTGAACATTTCAGGTGGAGGAAATGAATATATTATTCTGTATTTGAGACCTGGGTGGGGTTTAAAAAACAAAAAGACATTTTTCGAAGTGACCCAAGGATCATTAATGGCTACATTTCTAGTTTTCAGATGAGAAGTCTGTAACATGACATGTTCATATTTGTCTCTCTGTGGTAAGAGTCTTTATTGTATTCCACTGTGCAGCATCCTTTTTTCCAATGGGAGACCAAAACCATTTCTTCCTTAGTAGGACCTAGTCCTTCTTCCCAATGAGTAAAAGCTTCAGTATACTTACACGTGCCTGCAAGTCAATGCTGTACTCACAAAAATCATTATATCAGCTGGGGAGGGAAGAGGGCAGAAATAGTATCAGTCAAAAAGCAGCATTTAATTCTGTGATGCTGAAAGTTTCACGAGAAGGTCAGAGAAAGACATGAAAATGTTCTGTGATCCCTGGTGGTCCAGGCAGAAAATTGTACCTTTTGTCTCCATACAGATGACTGAGGAACATCTTCTTCTAGCTGAATTAACCCCAGAGTTCATTGTGAATCTCAGCCCAAGCCATGGCTTTTCAGCCAGGTTTGAATCAGCAAGGTGCATGTGGTTTTGCCACAAAACCACAAGACAATATAAGTTTGGGGATATTCCATCAAACCTAAGCCAAAGCTTATCACAGCAGAGAAATGTGAAAGCAGGCTGGTCCCACCTGGCTTGTGGGTTTCACTGCAAACACATCACAGAGCTTGAGCTGCAAAAGGAAACAGATTTCTGAGGCCAAAGGAAATCTTGGGGTGAAAATATTTTCTAGAAAATTAGTTGAAACATGCAGATGTACACCCAGAGCAGCGCAACCTGAGAGAGAAAACAAACCCACAGCTGTGGCTGGAAAATAAACCTGCTCTGTCGGCAGCACAGCTTTTCACATCACAGGAGCCAATGAAAAAGTGCTCGAGTGTTCTCACTGCTCAGACATGTGCAACCTGGACCCTTTGCTGGGCTTATTGTTCCCTTGCAAAAGGCCCATTTATAGCAAGCCCAGCAAGCCTGAGAGGGGAAGGAGGACAATGGCAATCTCTCCCATTCAGCAGCAGAGGCCTAGGAAATATTTGCTACTCCAGGAGAGCAGCAGAGGAGCCTTTTCAAAGCTGCCTTTGCTGGGAGCTGAGTGACAGCTGAATCACAGTGCTGCTTTCCAAGAGCCAGACCTCAGTAGCACTGCCAAGAGTGGCCCGTTGTATTCAGAGCCCCGACACAGCTGCAGTTACTGGGAGGTCCTGCCATTGTCCTCCCCCAGCAGAAAGATGTTTCTGTCCCCCCTTTATAGACCTCCATCGCTGCCCAGTACAGGCAGGCTGAATGAAAATGTCAGCAGCAAGCACCAAGCAGATGTGAAGGGACCATGCTCTCTGACCTGGATTCACCCATCACGTGGGCTAATGCTGCTAGATGGAGAATAGCTTTATAAGACAACTTCAGGGGGATGGGATGCTGCCATTTGAAACAGCGTGAATGTGGGGCACAGATATGACTAACTCAGGAACGGTGCTTCAAGGGAGGCTGAGAGAAATTCTTCCAGGGAGACATCCAGGAACAGATCAGCACTGTAAGAGTTCAACAGGATTTGTACACTCAGGAGTATGCTGAAAACTCTCCCCATCTAATCCCACTCTTAATTTCCACATAGTGCACATTGGTGCACAATTAATACCCCACTTTTGAACAGTGGCTGTAGGCTTAAGTCCAAGCTTTTGCAGTAACAAAACCAATAAAAAGTAGAAGTTTTAGAAAGCATTAATAATGTAATGTTTCCAGAAAGTAAACAGTATGTGGTATCATTCTGTCTGTGGTATCATTGTCTCTGCAGAATAGTAAAATGAATTTTATTCAAAACAAACAAAAAAAAAAGTGAAAACAACTAGTGTAGTTTCACAGTCCTAAGTAAATAAGATGCAGGAAAAAATAAAACTGAGTAAGAGAAAAATACCACACATGTTCAGAATAAATTTTAAGCACATTTTGTCCCCACTATGTTTGTGACACTTCCTCAGTGGATGCTAGAACTGCAATTCATTAGCCCAGCGCTCACATAGAGATCTTAAACATTCACCTGAAGTGCATCCAACTGTCTGATTATACAAAGATTCAGAATCTGCCCTGTCTCCATGCGGGCACTGCTCCACCAGCCAGCACCCACTGCCATGTGACTTACGTGACTACCCACGACTGCAGCTAGCATATGGGCACAGATTTGCAGCATCTGAAGAAAGTACCAAGCAACACGATTGATAGTTGGGTAAGAAAAGGAGAGGAAGGGGAAAAGAACTGGGAGGTCTGTCAACAGGGCAAGCAGTGTGGTCCAGGGGGGATTTTACTTCATTTGGGAAACAACGGGACATTTACGGAAGGGACTGTGCTCCTGGGGATAGTACAGGAGAGCAGCTGCTTTACACTGTCAGCCAGATCAGAGACAATGCTGCATCCAAGGGCTGGATGTGAGCCAGGTGTACTAAATGACTACAGAGATACCTAAGATACAGGGATGGTAATCTCTCACCAGGTTTGAAATGCAGATGAGGGTCTGCAGAAAGGGCAGCAACACAAATATCTTGGAGCTGAGAAAAGCCAACTTTGAAGGGAAATGAGACAAAGCTGAAGGAAATTGGCTGGGATTCAATAAAGCCTGAGAAAAGCACAATGGAAAGGGTTTAATGCAGTCAGAAAGTAATTACATTAGAATAATTCTACTTTACAGCATTTTTTTCATCATCAGAATTTTTGTCGTGTTCTCTCTCAGTGAGTGGCAGAAGCCAAAATTTCACAAGGGAAAAGTCCTGAAAGAAATCTCGTGTGCCAAAGTACTGAAGACACAGGATCCACGATTCTTCTCAGCCAAGAAAGAAGCACTAGAGGAAGGCAAAGCAGGCACAGCGGTGCAAGAGCAGGTGTTGGCAGGCCTGCAGGAAAGCTTCGTGGCAGTTTGTACCTGCCACTTCGAGTGCTGTCAGGTGTGCAGGCAGGAGAAATAGCCGCTCCATTCAAAGAGCTCCTGGGTAGAAGGTCAGTGCTGTGAGTGACAGAATAAAACTAGAGGGACGGAGCAACTTCTTACCCACACTTCAAAGCAAACAAAGTGCCAGTACAGACAGCACAATGAGGCCATTGAAACCAGAGAGTGATAATGGGAGAGGAGGCGGCACCATACAGCTTAAAACCAAAGCAGATTCTTCCCAGAACTCAATCCCAGAGGCATTACAAACTGAAGGGAAAAACAAGAGGGTAAAAATAGATTCAACTCTGATCCACAGTAATTGCACAACAGGGATAACAGGGATCTCAGAGGTGGAGATCATAAAGCGGCAGAGTTTTAAAAGTTAAAACTGTGAGCACCAAGAATCAAAGCAGAAGTTGATGAATCTGGAAACTACAACCTAAAATGTTGCTTCGGCTCTGGGCTGGCTGGGACATTTCTCTCAGTCCAAGAAAGGGTCCTCCTGCCACTTTGACAAACAGGGGCCCTTGCTAGGAAAGTGGGGTATGTGCAGCTTATACAGCCACTAAATCCCAAGGAGAGGGAAAAAACATCCTGCTCCTGACCCTGGCTGTAAACAGAGCAGATACGAAGCCTCCAGCTCTGTCTTACTACCATCTGCATAGTAATCCTGATGAACTACAGCATTTTCCAGCCCAGCAGGATTTTTCCATCTCTCAGTTCTAAGGGGAGATTATACTGGACAAATGATTTGCACTTTAACTTTAAAAACTTGCTTTTCCCATGTGTCTTTGTTCTGATTTTATCTGCCTTAGAAGGCAAGGCAATTTTGACTAACACAGAGTAATTAAAGTTTGAGACCGGAGTCTTAAACTACTACCATTAAAATTTCTTCCAAGTTACTGACTCCTAAATAGGTTAGACACATGGAGAAGGAGCCTTGAAAAATGAGCACGAGCAGCCCATAGGGTACATCGTGTGCGCATACAGGCACATGGAGGGGACGCAGAGTGATTACCATCGTTCCACAGATGGGGAGTGTCCATCTAGCTCCAGCCCCAGGGACAAGCACCACAGCCACTGCAGTTCCTGGTCATGCTCTCTTCTCCCTCCCTCACCAAAAATTGCCAGTGCCTTCAGCCTCTGAGTGGATCAGTGCCACAGAGCCTGGGCCAGTGCCAAGCATAGCTCGTTTTATCTGCACAAGTATATAAGCAGGCTTAGAACAGGGGTAATTACAGCATGCATTGCCAATTTCATGTGCTAAAAAATAATGACTCATTCTTCCTCCCCAAACTGATCATGTGATAAAGAGGAAAGCTAGACTTTGGTTTCTCTTTCTTTGCTTTCTGGTTTCTGATCCATTAGGCTGCGTTCATTTCGTGTTTTAAAACGTTCTTGCATAACCACAAAGATTAGAAATATGTTTTCTAAAATGAGAGTTCAAATTGCACAAAAATCCATTTCTTTAAGCATCTGGAAGAAAAAAATCCCACCAAATACTGCAGGACTTAGTCACACTACCAACAGGACACCAGTGAGTCCTCTTCCAGCAATCGCAGCCTGATTCAAGTGCCCTGTTCCCAAAAACAGTTCTGCCTCAGGAGTAAACAGGCAAAGCCAGAGAACAAGCCTTCCTGCTACTCTCACTGCTGCCTCTACCCAAAACCCTGAAGAACAGAAGCATGTCTTTTCAAGACTGACAGTTCTCTCACACCTATAAGAAAATATTTCAAATATTACATGTAGTTGTACCAACTCGTGATGCCTTCTATACCAAACAGTCCCTGGTTCGTGACCATACCATGCTTCAGGTACAGTTTAGAAAACTTCTTTCCAACATCACTCTTCTTCTTGCCAGGGGAAAAAAAAAAGTTAAGCTTTCCCTCCTAACAGAAGTATTAACTATTGTTTTCATGTAGCAAAGCCAAGTAAAAGAAATGTAACAACCACTAATGCAACAGCTATAGGGCTACAAAACGATGCTAGCCATTGCTGGGGGTTATTACCAGAGTCCTCGTAATTCAAGAGAATCTCCTATCTCCCTGCATTTACAGCAGGAACACAGGCCTTCTGCTGAAGAACGGAGCATTGGGTCTCTCTCAATGTCACACTGAATTTATATGTACCTCAGAGTAGAGGCATATGTCATTTTTCTGTGATTAACACATTTCTAATGAGATCCAGACAAATCTGACGGGGTGATAGGGTTTGGAGGGAAATTAGGTGGTTTTGATTCAAACCCTGGCTTCCATCAAAATGCTGTGGTCTGCTTAGAATGTCTGCGGACATCATTTTACAACACACACTCACACACAAAAAAAAATCCCTGGGGGTTCTAAACCCTGATTTGCAGCAGGACCCAAACTAGAAACTTGTGTAACCAGACTGCCAGGGACTAGCAGGAGCCTCTGCAAGGAGAACTGTGGTGGCTGGACAAGACAAGACAGAGGGGTGCCACTGGAATGGGGTGCAGATTCCACCACCTCTCACAGTTACAGCTTTTGAGGGCCTTTGTCCTTGCTGTCCTGGGAAGTTGCACACAGCAGAAATGGCCAAGCCACTTCCTGAGTCACCCATCACTACTGTCTGCAGGAGCCGAATGTGTCTTGGAAGCCTCCGACTTTAGCACTAACTGTGATCAGTCATCAACTCTGCCTTGCTGCCATCCGATGGTCTCCCAGCACTAGGTGGTCTGGCTGTAGGCACAAACACAACCTAAAAAGATAGTAAATTGTGTGCACAGACACATGGTTTTTTTCATGTCCACCAGATTATAACTAAAAATATTTCAATAGCTGTTTCTTTTTGCTGCAGGGGAAGGAGGGAAAGGGAAGCACATGGCCCAAGTTATTATCTCAAGGATACTTGCCTTAATGCTGCTACTAAAAGGAGCAGACATTAACTATGCTGTCACAAATCTATGTCCTGCTGTGGACCGAAGACTGGCAAGTTCCTCCTCTCACCTACAAGTAATTCTCAAGCAGCCATCGCATGATGAAGAGTTTGAGGGCACCTGAACAGTCATTCCGCTGTCCAGCATAATGGGTCAATTAGTAGTTCATGGCAGGTTCTTTTCTCATCCTCCAAAGCACAACAGCTACTGGAAAGGCACAACCAGGAGGGAAGGTCCAGAGTTTTAGTCTGGGCCTGGAAAAGCACCTGCCTCCACCACCCAGAAGATACTGAGATGAAGTGCCCCCTCACATTGCATTTGCTGCACCACACTGCGTAGGTTCCTGGCAAGAGCAGGCACTGACATCTCTGTGCCCAGAGGTGCCCTTTGGGCCTCTCTACTCACTCCACAAAACCCATGCTGCCTCAGATCAGATATGGGTATTTGTTCTCTCAGGAGATATTACAAGTGCTTTAGGGCTCGTCTCCCGAAAGCAAACCCTCAGCCTTGCTGCTCACTTTATGCTCCTCTGTAGCTACCCAGGAGGAAATGTTTCCTTCATGCTGATTCCTAGTGTGATGCCTAATACAACCAGGCAACATGCCCTGTATTTTAACTGTCTAGTAAATATTTCAAATGCTTCTGGATCACAGTTCAAGCATTAGAAACAGCCTGGTCCCAGGATAACAAGCTACCCCTGCCTATAAAGAGCAATGGTTTATGCCTTTCTACCTGAGCATGCGAGAGAACAGCAGCAGAGTGTCACCATTCTTAGCTAATTTGGCACTTCAAGCAAGAATGGGGCTTTCATCTCTTCCTTTTCATTATAACATGGTGAGACACACATTAGATATCAATAAGTAACTAAGCTGGCTACAGAGGACAAACAAATAATTGCAGACGCTTGCTTGGTAAGTGATAAGCCTTTTTGGGCTCGATCACCACCTGTAGGCAAGCTTTGATTCATACATGAGATCATGGAAGAGGAAGTCAGGCACAAAACAAACACACACAAGAGAGTAGCACTTAATTTCTTCTGGTACCTAAGACAGCAAACACAAGCAAGTGTAACTCTTGTAAAACTCCAGTGGGGAAGAGGCAGAAGAGATTACTCCAATGCTTTCATTTTTTCTAATCAAATTAATATTTATTCTTTGCACGTGTGCCTCCCTGTTCCCACCCAAGTATACACTCTGCACTGTGTGATGATATCTCCAGCGCCAACGGTTGCTTCAAGTAAAGAATCTCATGTTACCTCCCCCTTAAGAGGGGACTAGACGCAGGGTCTCTCTCACTTGTGTGTACGCATCAGCACACAACAACGAACCAGCCTGAGAAGCATTTCCTTGGGGCAGGAAACTCAGGTAGCAGCAGCAATAAAACACCTTTACTCTCATTCACAAAGCCAGGTCAAACCAGAGAAAAATAAGTTGCGCCATCACCTGCTGAACATGTACAATGTGGAGAAATGGGTTCGGCTTCAGGAAAGGGCAGCCAGGCTGCAAAGGCCAGGAAGAAAATCTGAGTGCTTCAGCCCTTGCTCAGCAGGGCTGTGTATGGAGCTGGCTCCTGTTTCTCGAGGCCTGAACCTAACACAAATGCTTCCAAACTCCAGACTTCAGCCTGGGACCTCCTTGGCCTGACAGCATGCTTCACCTTTAAGCAAAGTTTAAATGTCAGATGGCTGCTAAGCCAAAGGACAGCGGAGCTGTGAGCTGCACCCGGCGCAGCAGAAGATGAAGTCAGGGACATGTCTGTCAACTTTTACTGCCGCTCTCTCCTGTGCAGCGTGAGGAACAGGAGAACCTAAAACACAGCCCGTTCTAACAAGGGGCTTATTTGAACTTTAACCAACATAGTAGCCACTAGATGGCAAACTCACAGCCAAAACTGAATACTGACCGTAACAGACGACTCAACTGCTGTAAAATCAATGGTGCAAAAAGCAAGCGGGGGGACAGGGGAACGGGGCAGGGGCAACAACACACACCAAACACAGCAAGTTCCTTCACCAGGTTCAGTTTCTTTGTGTATTTCTGTCCCATCACTATACTGCACAAAGATGAGCCATAACCAGTGTGCTGTCAACTGTGTAAATCTTCTCCTGCTATTAATGTGCAGTTCCAAACATCACAGGCACAGTCATGGCAGAAGGGACAAAACAAAATTCCAACACATCCACTAAAAAACATATTGCTGAAGCCAGAAAAAAACGGCAGCCTGCAAATAACATGGCTAAAGGAGACCAGATTGCAGATTATGTATTATTCATTGCTATCATCATCGCAAGCCTCCAGCCAATCTAGTTTTTTCAGCATGGGCTGCAGGAAAGGTGGGGCCACTATGTAAATCAGAAATATCTTGCAAATGACTCTTACATATTAGCTGCATGTCTGTGAAAAGAAATGAATTGCATGGTAGCCAAAGCTCTACACAAGCAATCATCTTTGTCTTGCAAAGTGGCCATTTGTATTTTATGTCAGCCTGTTATTATCCTGAATCAGTTCTTGAGCAAAGATCAAAGCTAGTCTGGGTAAAGCAGTCCTCACTCATTACATGTTGATAATTTTTCTAAGTAGGAGTCCTTTCCAGGAGCTGGAGTCACAGCAATGGGCACTGTTACGTGCATAGATTCTGCAAAAAAGCTGGGCCACACTGAGCCAAATTTCAGCAAAGATGCTGAGAGCAGCTGCCTGCCTCCACATCCAGAGAGACTGAATGTCAAAATTTCTGTGCATCTGTAAAAATACAAGGGCAGCAACATGATGGTAATTTTACAGAAGGCACTAAACTTCTCATTTAGCTACAAGGGGAAACATCCCTTCAAGAATAATAGGAAGTAGATCCATTTTTATTTAGTGTCCAAATGTACAAACCACCAGTGATTTTACCATGCTACTGTACAGGGAAAGACCAACTCTCAGGCAGGTAACATCCCTTGTATGACTATAACAAAGAGTTGATCAAAACAATTTTCTTTTTTACACCAATTGCGGAAGTTCATTTTCCCCAATAGAAGAGTTGTCTGCTGCACTCAAAGTAGCAGCAGTGCTATGTACCCAGACTCAAATACTCCTTTCATCCACAATTACTTTAGGAGTGTCAGGAAAGAATAAACTCACAATCCTGCAAGCATTACTGAAAATATTTGCCTCACCCGATGATACTGTTTCACGCCCCTCAGCAAATTCAGCCTAAATAAATAAATATAGGGGATCCTACTGATCCCTGGTTTTATAAGTGTGGAGCCATTCAGCAGAACTCATTTCCCAGGTTACTCTTTCATACAACTTATCAATAAATTTTACACCATCAGTTCTGAATTACAGTAACTCCATAGATCTGTGGATCACCAAAGTCAGGGTGTATCTTGCTCATAATACTCACAATAACCATCTGCTCCTTGCCAGCTGTGAACCTCAGCTCCAGAAAAAGATATGCCCATTGACCCACTTTCCAAGAATCCCAACTGAAGTACTCTGGGGTCCATTCATGTGGCTCATCCATATATACCCTCTCTGCTCTGCTTTTTTCAATTCCACAGATTTATACAAGCCAGAAAAATTTCTCCTGAAAGGGTACTGTGCAGCCTTAAGCAACAACACATTGCTTCCTTTTGCTATTCTGGTTCTGCTGTTTACCTGCTCTTGCACCCACTCCTTTAAATTGTTGACACATCTCATAAGTGTGTCTGTTATGACCAACATATTTGATCAGTGTGTTTCAAACCTGAGCACTGCACTTGCCCATTTAATGAGCAATATTTTAGACATTCTCCAAACTTCCTGTCACCAGCATTAGCTAACACACGAGCGATCCAGACAGACTCTTTTGTTCTGAGCAGCTGTGCCGTAAAACAGGCTGAGTTATCTTTGTGGCCACAAACTGCTCTCCAAGGTCTCCCCATCCCCAGTCTGCCATATGTTGCCCCGATAGTTTGTACAAACTCTTTCATTTCCTCTCTATCCTGTTGCATTTCATCAGGTTAAACTAAAAGCACACACCGGTATCCCAAAGCCTGGCTGTCTGTAGTGCTCTGTGTGCTCTGCTCTGTTTTGCAAAGGGCACACAGCCTTTCAGTGAAGTTCCTTACATGGTCTCTCACTAAGCTCTCTGATTGTCAGGTTTCTCAGCCTTGCAGCTCTTCTACTTTCAAGGAACACTTGTGAGCACTGGAGCACTGTGAGCACTGGAGGTGTCACACTCAAAGCAGTCCGTAGCAAAGACAGTGCTAGGTGGTCATGCTGCAGTGTGGCTATCTCAGGTCAAGATCGAGAAGTCAAATTGATTTAGATAAGGAAAACCGTCAAAGAATTTTGAAGCCATCCGCTGAGGTTGGAGAGAGACAGGGCCACTCATTGGCCAAAGCGCTGTGAGCAAGGTGTAGCTTCCTATCTATTTTTGCTCCCTCTCCATCCCACTATGGAATGTTCCCAATACTGGGGACAACTAATCAAATGAACATTGGTGCCACTAAGATAAAAAGAAAATATGAGATGAAGTGCTGATCAAAATTAAATGCTGGTTAAAATACAACCCTTTGATCTCCAGTTGGGACTCCAGGTTTCAAGAATTGACAGCCCAGTCTAACACCCCAATGTGATGAACAGCCAAAACTGGCACTGGATGTGGCTCCACAGTGAGTTCTGTGACGGAGACCCCTTCCACATTCCCATGGGGGGGCCATGTGGCAGAGGCATGCACCACAGACAGGTCCATGATGTGAGCTTCTGCCAGGCACAGAGCCATTAAATGGCTTTCCTCTGCACCCAACAGCTATCATCTGTGCCACTCTGTCTAGTACCAACAAGGCTGTGTTCCCTCCACAGTGCTGTCCCTCCCCCCCAGCAGCCTGCTACATAAAGAGTGTGCACAGAAAACTGTGTCCTGGTTTGGAGTGGAAAGTCACTTCAGATGATCCAGCCACAGTAAAGGAGCTATCTCATACCACCCTGTCAGGCTGCCGAACAAACACAGAATATCTAGCTCATTCATAACTACTGAGATAAAGGCTTGCATCAACAGCAGATTTTGAGAAAAGCAGAGCAAACTATAGCTAAGAAGCAACCACTTGGAAAGGCAGAGGCTGTGCTGTACAGACATCACGTGCTTCACAAGAGGAGAGTTTGTGTCCTTGATGCTTTACTGGAGAACCTTGTGGAGCCTCACTGACATGAGAAGCAGCAATGGTGAGAGTGAAGGAACATTCACAATCTCTTGAGCTCTGATTATGAAGAGGAGCCTTTTCAATTCTTCTCAGTTCCAACTTTGGAGGCCAATGAGACATGAATATGTGTCAAGCTCAGTGTCAGAAGGATGCTAATGTGTGTATATAACCCAGTCTGACAGGCAGCCTCACTATCTGCAGATTTTCTCAACTCTGAGCAAGCTGTTGCCATCCAGAAATCCTGCACCAAAAGTCACCGTAGTAAGCTCACTGCAGAGGCCCAGCACATTTGATGGGCAACACTGCACTTTCTGCACCTGCATTGTGTGGCACATGCATATATATTTCTGTCTGGATAGGGCCGTATGAGAGCCATACCCCTGGCCATGACCCAGCCGGCTGCACTAACTGGAGTTTAGGAAATACTGTCCCTGCTCCAGGAGACACTACTACAGTGAAGTCAGTGGAGCTCAATCAAAATGCCACTTCTGCTGTGAATCCAGGGACTCACATCCCCTCCCACTGGGGGACAGCACATTTTCCATTTCTCTGAACAATCTTACCAAGCTGCAAGCATCAGCAGCACTAAATTCTGCTCTCTTTTGGGAAGGAGCCAAGACTGCAAATGTAAAGCACAGGATGTGATTTCCTGCCCCTCCTGGAAAAGGAAGCTACAGTCCAAAAGGTACAGAAAGAACTATTAATCCTAGAACAACCATTTTAATGTTGATGAACACATGATGCAGCTGCAGAAATACCAATTCAATTTAGACAGAACTTGTAATGTGCTAACCATGCAGGACTCATGATACTGAAAAGGGGATACCAGATCTGGGTGCTAAGAAGAGGAATTATTATTCACAGGCCCCTAAGGAGAGATGCCTCTAGGACCATTGCTCTTCTGACAGAATTCTTTAATCAAGAAAATACTAGAAAACCATAAAAAACTAATGGTAGATTCGTTACAGAATCTCCTACAGGTCTACTTTATACTGTATGTATGAGCCAATCAGCAGCAAGGTGCTGGCTTCTTGGGAAGGGAACAGCTTATGGAGTGAAAAGAAAACTAATGTACAACCCCAGCAGGTTTACTTTTGCACAGGCTTTAAAAAGAGATGGAGAAATAAGCAGCGCTATTGAGTTAGTGCAGAGATGAGCTGTACAATTCCAGTAGCTGTTGCCTGCTTAAGCACAATGAAATAGGATGAATAGAAGCCCTAATGTGGCTGACTCACCCTCATTACCCAACAGCTTAAAATGGGGGGTGGGTAGGGGGGGTGTCTTCTGAGGAGATCAGAAAATATATTTTTAGATGACTTAAGGTGTGAGTCTGTACAGTTTACGCAGCCCAAGCCACAAGTGCCCGTTATTTTCCATCTGTATGATTGTAAGAACTCTCCCATGTGCAGAGCTCAACAACTACTTTTGTTTTCAGAGTGTCTGCAACCATTTGCAAAAGACTGACAGACATGCATGCGCAGACACACACACCGTGCTGTCATGGGGACTTGCCTTCTGTTCTTTCTCACTACAGTTTCCCTCAACCTAAAATAAAAGCATGTTATGCTGTGCCCTTTGTGCAAGAAAATATAACACAAGAGTGTTTATTTGCCTATGAACACTATAATCTTCATAGATCGATATTAAAACCCTTCACACTTATTTTCACTGCCTAGTTCAATTGAACTTAGAAATTCCAATGTATCTTGAGAGAGTGCTGAACAGCTGCAAACTAGCCAAGGGATCACATTCCCACAGATGGTATTAGAGTCCAAAGCCCTTCATGTTTGACTGTGGGATATGTACAGGTCAAATGAGAAGTTACACTGTCTGGGAACAAAGTTTAACAAACCTTGCAGACAGTGCTATTTGTTTTTACAGTTCTTTGACTTAATACCATTTACTTGGAAACAGCTATTTTATAGAGGTTTTTTCTGTAGAGGTAATTCAAGGCCAATTAGCTTTCACCGGAGGCCATCTTCTATGTAAATTCTAGTATGTCCAAACTTTGTAGCTTCTCCACTGATTGATTAAATGTAAGGTTTGAAGTACTGTTTTCAGCGGTAATCTGACAGGTGTCCAGAGAAATGCATTAGGCTCTACAGTGGTCGAAGGAGGGGATTAGGAGCTAGGACCCTTAAACTCTAGATCTGCTCAGTATTGTTAATTATCCTTGCCAAATTTCCTACCCTCATTTATAATCTGTCGGAGACATGCAGTAAATTTACTGGAATGGGGAAGGAGGAGGATGTACATGATTGTTTGGCACTCTCAGGCATTATCTGCTATGGCCTGTGCTCCATGTCATGCAGCGAAGGTGAGACTGTCAGCCCTGCCACCATCACTCCCTGCAGCTGCCTCCAGCTCACAGCTCAGCACTGGTGTGAGCAGCCAGTCCAAGAACAGCCCAGTGACAACAGTTTGCTCACAAAAAGGCAAACAGGTGATGATGAATGTAGCAACTTGTTCTTGCTTGTGATCAGTAGCACCAGAAAGGATGCTATTCAGTCCAGAAAGACCAAAAAGCATAGACCCACATCATCTGTCTGACCAGAAACTGCTTTCATGTACTTGCTGCTATGCTCAGTAACGATCCAGAGCTCCAGAGTTTTGGAACATGCATTTCAGAGGCAGTGACTTTCCAAATACTGCAGTCACAAGAAGTATGAAACTTAGAAAAAGCAAATCTTTTTACTATGGCTGTTTCAGAAAGCAGGTGTACAAGAAGACCCCAGGTGCCCAGATGCTGGACAATGCAGGCACAATTGTATGTTCAGAAGCAGTAGCAGCTTGTTCAAAACCTCTGCCTGAAGAGCTGAACTCTGGAGTCATCTTTCATTATTTTTAACCAAAGCTCAAGAGCTGCTTGGCAGACACGAGATCTGGATTGCTAGGCAAGCACAAAGTTTTATTGTCCCTGTGTGATTGAGAGGCTAACCCACAGGATCTTTGTTTCCTGACCTCATGTATTCAGCAAACACTGTAAAGTGCACAATGGTCAATGTGGCCGCCTATTTGCAACAGCCAGGGCAATAGGCAATTATGCTCTGGAGACAAAATGATTGTATGCATGTCTATATGAGAGTAGGAGAGAACAAGAGAAACAAAGAGGAGAAGAACTGGTGAGAGTATCAGCCAATTTCTCAAATGCCCTGCCTTCCACAGACAGGCCAGTGGGCCACCCCCCTCCTCAAACTGCCCAAAGCAGTCATGGCCTCCAATGAAAGTGTCACCTTTGAAACTGAAGAGGTGAGCACAGATGTAAAACAAGATCTGCTTCCAATTGAGTTCCACAGCCTTCCTTCAACATCTCCAGTTCACACATCTTATGTTAGCGTGTCCTGGACACCTACAGCCAGAGCACAGCTGAGTGGATTCTCACTCAAGGCTGTCCCCAGGATGCAGAAATATAAATTATCTAATCACATCGAGATAGAATATATCTGCACTGCAGCAGAATGGGCAATCTCAGAGCTTTCCAGTGGTATTCACAGTGTCTTTCTTCATGTAAGCTTCCAGAATTAATCACCAGTGTATGAATTTGGCTTCCCATCCCTTTCCCCAGCTGACAGGAATTGATGGCACCAACTGCCGTCACCACTAGAAATAAGTGATTCCTTCACTAGCATGGCAGACATATGCCAGCTAAGAAGAGAAGATCTGATTATCAGACTTGCTTGTTTTGGCTTTTCAATGCACAAAAGGCTGTTTTTCTCAGAATTAGGGTGACTGCAACAATCTGTTTTTAGACAGAGTTAGAACCACAAGATAAAAGAGGCAGAAATCTTCTCATCTGCATATTTATCATCAAAATGCAGCAACTGCATAATTTAAGCTTAGTGTTAAAAATATTGTATGTATATTTTAAGGTTTTCCTACTCAGGTGAAAAGGAGACATGCTTTCACTAAGGAGGTTAATTATTTCCTAATGGTGTGAAAACAACAGAAAAAAAGGAATCAAAAGGAATTCTCTTACCCTTCCCCCTACCTTGAGGCACAGCAAAGAGACATCTCCATCCATATCCTTCACAGACACATGCAGTAAAATGACTCAGAACAATAGAGCAGAGGCATGCACTAGTAACTGGGGTCCCACTGAGCCCCACGAGGGTCTGGACACTTGCACAAAGGTACAAGTTACAAGAGATGTGTGGAGAGAGCAGGAGCTTATTCTCAGCTCATTAAACTGTTCACCTGAGAAGGGAAGCACCCCCACACCCAGGGAATGGGCACAGGCCCTAACCACCTAGTGGGTCTGCCAGAGGAGAGGTTCTCCGATACCACGGGCAATGGTGCCACCCAGCTGGGCAAGCACTGCCCCCAGCCTTCTCCAGCATCAGCATGCCAGCAGCTGCCTCCTCTGCAGTCCTGAGCAGAACATAGCTGGGCTCTGGCTGCCCTGTGTCATCCTCCCCACCCCACACACCCTCGGAGAGGTGCTCTTCACTAGGCCAAGCTCCACAGGGAAGAATGAACTAAATACAGGCTGCCTCTGTGGTACTGTCACGACTGAGCTCCGTCAGTGGCACCACAGGAGTTTCCTCACTCTCTCTGCTATACATATGTAGCCTTTATACTCTGTAGAGCTGAAGTCACCAGCTAGCTGTACATGAAATCTGACTTAGTAAGAGGACTTCTTCACCCAGGGGTGTCCTGGTTTATTGTTGTCTTTCCCACTGGCTGCTTCCTTAATAGAGACATTTTTACATGACCTCTGCTGCTGTCCATACAGACATGTGATGTTCCAGACAGGACCTTGCTTTCATTCTAGGAAGCATCCTTTCCTCTCCAGCACTGCCCAGGAACCCTGCAGCACGATCAGTCACTGCTCAGAAATGTCTCTGCGAGCTTGGCATGCCCCATGAGGGCTGCAGAGCAGGCTGGCCTGCTGGACACAGCCAGCTGGTACTCCCTTCGCTGACACAGCTTTCCCATGCTCTCTGCCGGCTGCCTTTGCATCCTCACACGGCCACACAATCCACTCTGCTTTGACAGCCTCATCCCTCAGACCCTAGTACCTATAACTACCTGATATGCACATGGGCTTCTGTTTAAAAAGACAAGTTAGAAGGGCAATGCATGACAATAGACCGCAATCTGAAGACAGCCAATCAAACCAATAAATCCCTACTCACTCCCCAACAGCTGTAGCCCAATTAAACTCAACAGTTCACAGGTGTTCATGTAATGACTTTAACACAAAAAAGCACCGTTCCCTTTAGGGGCCTTTAAAAAAATTTAGAGCTCTTTAAATTTTATATACCAACAACATCAAACCAAACTAGGAAATAATAAAGAAGGAAAGGAGATAGAGCAAAGAAAATACACAGAGTGTCAGCGTCAGCGTCAGCAACAGCCTAATTAAACAATAGCCAACAGGAAAATGCACATTCTGCTCACCCAGCCACGGCCCTTCTTGAGACCTGTGTGCTGGATGCAAGAGCAGTTATTCATACAGCCTTTTCAGCATTGTTGCACCAGACACACTTTCATTCATGAAGTCCCTCTGCCTCCTCAGAACAAAGCTGTGAATGAACTCATGCTAGCAAACCGAAGGCCTGCATCTATCATTTCTCTCCAACTCTTTGGCTCCCTCCCTACCATGAGGTCAAAACTGGGCTGGCCTCCACGGCGTGCTGGGAGGCAGAGCTGTACACCTCTGGAAGTGACTAATGACCCCACTATTTTCTGTGGCCCTGCAGCACATGTTAGCTGATCCAGGGAGCCCTGCTGAAGCTGACACCCTTGCTGTTCGGGTTGTCTGCACCATCTGTTTGCTGTGTGCCAGCAGCAGGCTCTTGCTAGGTGCCTCCTTATTCTTGGATTTTGTTACACCTTGCTATCAGTTCTGGCCACAACCTCATTATTTTCTTTTGTAGTTTTCCCATTGATTGCAGGTGTTCCCTCTACTTCTAACTCACCTTCATCCCCTTCATTCTCACAGACCTACATGAGCCCCTAGCACTGTTAGGATCACAGCTAGGAGCTGCCACATCTATTCATTGCAGGAGGGATGAAGAGACAGGAAACACGATTCTCATAAACCAAGAGAAGGAAGCACCAGGCTGGAGAAGAATGGATACTTTTGGGACCCTACAGGGTCCTGAAGATGCAAAGAATTTGCAGTACCTCAACCTTGGGGGAAACTCAGTCCAAGGATTCTTTCTTACTGCCCTTGCTTTGATTACGTGTTTGTAGCTTCCAACTTTCCCATGGTGACCCACTAAAGCCCAAGTGGATCTGAAGCTTTTGCTTTGAAGCAATCCTGGCTTCAGCTTTTCATTCTTATGAAGAAACGTGAAGTGTTCTTATAAAGAAACGTTTTTGTCCAAAAGATTTTTTAAGAGTATCAGTGAAAAGATGCTGCTCTGTTGAGAATTAGAAGGTTCTGGGAGAGGAACTCAGTTTCTCTCCATCTTACTAAAAAACAAGAGCCTAAGAAACCGAAATATTTTGAGGCTTCAAAAATCAAGTTACAGTGCCAAAACAGTGCAAAAGAAGGCTTTTCCAGAGTTCCTAGAAAAGGAGAAGACTGTCTTGCTGGGCCTTTGAAGCCAGGAATTAGCATAGGAGCAAACCAGGCAGCTCTGAATCCTGAAGTCCATTTTTGCATTAGCACAGCACAGACAGCAGCAGTAAACTCCCCAGTCTGCCTTTCCCAGAATATGAAATCTTAAATACTTTCTAGAAGCAAAAAGATGCGGAGTTGCAGACTTCATCCATTCTCTGTCCTCTGCTTAGAGGGAGGACTGCAAAATGTAATCCCCCTACAAAAGGCAGATTCATAGAGCAGTATGGAGATCTTCACAGTTATGTATCTTATTCATGCACTGACAACACCTAGCACACTGGGCCGCAACCTGGAGACTCCTTTAGGAATTACTGTAATATAAATAGTAAATGAATATGAATAATTATCTGAAGATGATAACTAGTGATTTAGATATGAAAAGGCCCCAGGATGCAAGTGCTAATCTCCTGAGATACTTAGCCATCCTTTCAAGATGCATGAAGACATATAAGTAGGCTAATTACAAAGGAAAATGTCTCTTGTATATAGATCTCATCTAAATTCAGAAGTGAGGCAAAAAACAAATTGAGAAGATACCCAGGAAAAGTTCAATAATATTGCTGGGAAAGGTTAATTTTCAGAGATTTCTTTAAGATAACCCAGAAAAACCCTTAAATACAAAACCAGATAAACCTTAAATAGCAACTGCAAATGTCACACCAGAAAGGCACT
This sequence comes from Falco punctatus, assembly GCF_963210335.1. Lineage (NCBI taxonomy): Eukaryota > Metazoa > Chordata > Aves > Falconiformes > Falconidae > Falco > Falco punctatus. Next base: position 43,174,735 of record NC_137589.1, read on the forward strand.
CTAAAATGAATAGGACTATTGAACTGTGGAAGCATCATGGCAAAAACCACAACAATTTCATTTTCTTAGTTTAGTTTCAATTTCTAATTCACACAAGTAGCTTAAACACGTTGATTTGAGATCAAAACAGAACTGCAGGTTACATAGCATCTGTTCTATAGGAGGGTGCTGTGTGCACTGAGATAATTTTAGATGAATGTGTTATAAACAAGATCTGTGGAACATTGCAGAGTAGCAAGTTTTGAGAGAGAAAAACATACAGTTTAAATGCATAAATTGTTTAGAATGTTTAGCATGTGGTTGTAAAGCAATCAACCAAGTAATCTGTTTTCCAGAGTAGGACAGCTCACACAGATGAAACAGTAGCTTCCTCTGTAATTAATGTAAGTCTCATTCAACACTCAGAGAAACATCTTCTTACTCTGTGCAAACTTGGTGCAAAGCCACAGCTTTTAGCCACTGCTTTTGTTATTTTCCAACAAGAAAGTTGCCCAGGCTGCTGCTGCAGTTATCAGGCCTGCATGCATGACATATTCTGGCTGGAAAAGGTCCACTGATGACCAGACTAGACCTCCCCTGGGACGTACTGGTCAGTGTAGACTGACACTTTGATACTGTTATTTTGGGATATGGTCATTTTTGCTGTGAATTTCTGAGGTTATAGAGAAATAAATACATGTTTATTCCTTCTTGGGGAGGACAGTTTTGGAGAGACCCAGGAACCAAGCTACACGGCTGAGGTGCCTTTCCAGATTTGTTTACCAACATACTCTAAGGACATCAGGTTGCCTGTTCTGCCTACAGCAAGGCGAACACTTATGGGTACTATACTGTGTCCTGCACTCACAGGACTGGTTTCTAACAGGTCTTCCTATTCTAGTCCTAGACTCAACATTCCTCCAGTATTCCTGGGTCATCTCTCAACATACCTTATTAATCCCACAAGTCCTAGATAAACTCAGATGAGAATCAAAAAGTTGAGTGTAGAAATGTAAATTAGATTAACATTTTATTTCTTCATAGTTTTTCCACCATGTGAAAAAGGTTTGTGTGTAACACAGGGATTTCTGACATACTCTGCCTTGATTTATCGATACAAAATTTTTCTGCATTTCAACTCCTCTTTTAGTCAAACCTAAAAGTGAGTTCATGAGAATGGTGTAGTTCAGGTCAGAAAAAAGGCATTTCATATGTGAATGTAAATGAAGATGCATGAAAAGGGTTTTCCTTTTAGATAAAAAATCTGATATTTAAAAAAGTGTGAAACTACCTACAGAATATAAGACAAATATCATTTCAGTTGGTTCATAATCCTATCCAGGCTGCAGTGGAACATTTCCCTGAAATGTTTCCTGCCTTGCTCAGTTATTTATGATTTGCTTTCTAGCCTAACTGCAGCAACTGACACCCTGCAAAGAATCAGAATAAGAAAAGCAGCTAGCACCAGCTTTCTCTGAGATGCTCTAACCTTCTGACTCCAAAGCAGATTCATCTCTTATCGAGCCATCACCACAACTCACCACAGGAGCAGTGCGCTGCCATAGTGCTCATGACCAACTCCACAGTCACTTGTTGCTGAACACAGAGCACCCAGGTACTCAGACTGCAGGGAGGAGCTTGCAGGGTAGGCTAGTTCAGCTCAGCGTCAATGTTTAGGTGATACTCTCTGGAGATCTACTGAGGTCTGCAGCACTGCATGAGTTCTCACCTTAGTGAAACCTGTGATGAACTGTAACATTTTCCATCATCTGGAGCAAGGGCTAAGTGTAACCTGCTGCCCTAGTAGCAGCCCACTCCCGCTGAAGCACAGTAACACAGTAGCTGCCAAGCCCTTCCTTCTTCTACATGAGCTTTTCCTGCCTTCCCTGAGCCTGCTGAACTGATGCGAGACACAACCACACCAGGCACACTCCATTCAGTGAATGAAGCTGGCTCTGTTTTGCTGCTACAAAGACCAGCAAGAAATTGCAGCAGCTCTATTCTGCCCTAGGGAATGGAGACAAATGGGTCTGGCTCTCTCTATAGCAGAGTCACCCTCTCATTGTGACCTCCGAAAACTCTCTGTGGCAACTACACATGAGAGCATAGTGAGCCTGAGCAGCATTAACAGGGACACATATTCCCTCCTTAGCTGCGTAAAACTACCCAACAGTAGCACCTCTCAGTGGAAGCTGCAGCAGCCTTGCTTCAGCAGAGCCCTTCTGCAGAGACCAGAGGTGGAAGGGAGATAGGTCACTGGGTGTGATGTGAAAATACCCTCCTTGCAGTCAGCACTGGTCTCCTGCAGCACTCTGCAAAGGGAAAAATCACACTTGTGCTCCAAACCAGCACAAAATTGCCACTAGACTGCCAGAACTGGTTGCCCATGAGGACAGGCTCTGGGTACTGGATTGAGCAGGGCAGTGACATCTCTTGGCTAGACATACTCTCTACTCTCTCTGCTCACATGTTTGTGGCTACCCAGTGGCACAGAGACTAGGCTGTGGTGAGGATAAGGTGCCCATCTGCTGTTTGCACTGGTTGCTCACAGGGCATGCTGTGACCTCCTCCCACCCTTCTCCAGGCACCAGCCGCTTCCATACATTCATCTTCTTGCATATTGAGCCACTGTGCCGTCACTCACAAAGCTTATATTTAAATACGTCCTTCTGTTGAACTCAAATTAAATATAGCCTAGTTGAATCTGATACCATGAGAGAACCAAGGCTGGAGGCGAGAGCGAGAATGAGGAGGAGATCACAACTGAACAAATACATTTAAAGTTGCGAAGTTAACACCAGGCTGCACATCTGACTCAGGTACACACTGGGTTTGCTTCTTTTCAGCTCAGCTATAGTGTTAGTTGCAGTGAGGTCATCCTTGCATGTCCTTCTGCTTTATGTCTCTTACTAGATAGACACACACAAATCTTCAAATTTTACAGACAGAATGAAAATTCACACAAACATTTGTCTTCCTGACCTGTCAGCACTTACGGCAGCGCCTGACTGACAGATGCACGACAGGGGAAATGAGAACCTCTGAAAAGGCAGGTATCTCAGGACTGATTTTGGAGTCTACTGACAACAATAACAATCAACTCTTAGCTAATGTCACAGTGCAACAACAAAGCCTGCGGCAGCTTGTGCTACAATTCAGGCCAAGGACTCATTTTGGGCCCTCTCCTGATGTGGTTTGCCCTGCCAGCCATTTTTCAAGCAGTGCTTAAAATCTGTTTGGGGAGAGTGGCCTGGGTGACTGGATCTGAAAAAGGACCAGAGCTGAATGTATGGATATTAGCAAAGACATAATTAAGGAGCCCAGATGTAAAAAACCAAAAGACCAGAAAGTGTGACCATTGAAGTAAGGAAGAAAAGTTGTAACGTTGTGGTAAGAGCGTTCACAAGAAGTAATACAGTAAAGTTAAAAACCAGATCTTCAGGCCTGCAAGACTCAAGTGTCCAGATCCACTAAGCTGTCTGCTTAATACCTTGAAACTCTTCATTAGGCTTCAGGTTGAACAGCTTCTAGCAGCAGAACAGATTTCATCTAGGTCAGTCAGCCATGAAAAGCCTCATCAGTCATCACATGATAACCTTGATTGAACCATCCACATATATTTAAGAAACCAGTCCCATTAGTTGCATTGTGAGGAACCAAGCCAAGTTGTTCCTATTTCTGTCTCAGTATCCTAAAAGCTAGTCCAGATCTACTTTGCTCCAACCAGCTGACTTACTTTATGGCTACCTGTTGTTCTTTGACAGCTACGAATCCACTATGTTTAGTTACAAACTGAGCCAGGGCAAGGAGAAGCAGAGGAGGAGAGGGAAAAGCATGCTGAGTGAACTTGTCGGGCTTGCAAGAGTTAAAGGTGCTGTGTGTCCCAGTGCCTGTAGACTGTCTCCAGTACTGATAAAACAGTGTGCTTCGAAACATATGGTAGGCAAGCCCTGGTTTGTCCTGCTGCAATCTCTTCAATTATTTTTTCTGTTGTATATTTTACAAAGGATAAATCAGGGAACATTTCAAGAAATGTTTTCTCATTCTAAAACTTATCAAAATATTGCTGACACTGATCCATGGCTGGGAATGTCATTCCTGAATAAACATGATGTCATTCTCATTCCATTCATACTTCTCCTGGACAGCTGCTGTCAGCCTCAGTGAAGAAAAATGCCACCTCGCTGGTGACAGCTGCCACTTGAGGTACTTTGTATATCAGCCTCCATAGGAAAAAAAAAAGAGCCAGTCACGCAGATGCTATTTAAAGTATGTTGCATCTTGATGAGAAATGCAAAAGTTAATATGGAGCAGGTTGCTCTGTGTCAGAAGTCTGGACAATGAAGAATAAGGAACCTTTCTGGTCTCACCTTCCTAAGAAGCAAGACTCAGAGAAGGCCCTCACTCCTGCACTGCATTTGCTTTAAAAACAAAGGAAGTGCTAGCTAAGATGTGCTTTGGTTTCTTTACTTTTCTTTATTTTAATCAAGACCTGGAAAGTCTTCTGGAACTTACAACTTAAGGGGGACAAAGAAGTTAATGACCAAACCTATTTATGTATGCTTGCCATGACTTTATACCTTCTATGTCCCAGAAAATACCCTAGAGATGATACTTCCAACTTGGTGTCATCTGCAAACTTGCTGAGGGTGCATTCCGGTAAGAACTTGTAACTTGACAAAGCAGGTAACTGCCAGGGAGCAGACAAGCCCTCTGCATCCGTTCATGTTTAGAGGGGACTGTTCAGATCAAGGGCTTCAGTCAGACTCCAAAGTGCAAGCACCAGCACGCTAGCTGAAGCTGTGGTCCAGTCTACAACAGACAGGCACATGCATTACTTTGCAACCACACTTAGAATGCTCTGGGAGAGTTCAGAAGGACACAGGTAAATGAGAAATCAGGACAGAAGAATGAATATTTTGACTTCTGATGATGGTTTTTATTAATTTCCTAGGCCACAAAGAAAACTAAACCTAATCCTTTAAGTTTCCTCCACCACCAGCAGAGTCCACAAGAATTGATTACTACAAATCCCTGATATGTGTTGATGGAAACTGTTTTGAGGCAGTTGCAACCCTTGCATTGACTCATTTTTCCTCATTCAGTGTCAAAGGGGCAGATGTATAATCTGGCAAGCTTTCCAGATGCATCTTGAGCAAAGGAAAGCACTGCAAATCATTAGTACTAGGCAGGATCTTTCAGTCTGTCACAGTACCACTGGCAGCACTCAATATGTACTCACAGCACACCCAGGATGACAAGCACCTCATGGAGGGGACACCAGTATTCACCAGAGCCAGTTTCTCAAAGAACAAATAAGTAAATTATCTTCCTTGCATGCTGTGGTGTTTCATCACACACACTCTGCCCCCAGTAGAATGGCAACAAGCCCATGCTAGGCATGAGCTCCTTTGTAGCCATAAATGTTGCATTAATAGGTTTCTTGCTAGTACTGGGCTATCAGTTTAACTTTATTACTTCTCCTGTCCCATAAATGCTCTCAGGTTCTCTTCCAAGGAGTCTGTGCAGATTGCCAAACAGAGAAGAATGACAATGACATGGCCTCTGGCTCTCCCCTGAAACAGCAGCTTTTCTGTCATCCCCTGGAAGTGCTCCAGTTTCTTTACAGCTCTGGAAACGTGACCTAAGCAAGGTTGCCAACACATGTTCGTCCATGTCAGACATTACTCTGATTCTGGAGCCCGCGAGGAGCCTGTCAGCTATCATTCTGTCAAGAATACCCCAGCCCTAGCTCCTCTGCTTTCAAATTCAGTCCGTGTTAGGCTGAGTAAGAGGAGCTGTCAGGTATGTGGAAAAACAATAGCAGCTCTTGCTTTAATTTGCATGCCCAGTATTGAAATCCTTTGTCACTAACTCAAGTAGGCAGTGGATAAAAACTAAGTGAAATATAATGATGCAATTCACATAAATGCATGAAGAGAGGATCTCTGCGCCTAACCTCATGCTTGCCAATGTTCTGGTGCAGATTTGTTGTGTCAAAGCATCAGAAAACAAGCATGCTGGAGTCCCCTGATCAAAATGTTCAGAGTCTCACAGACTGTCCACTTCTGATTTCAGCACAGTGGCAAGTCACCAGTTCTTTCTTTAACCTGCTTTCCTCCGACACCTAAACACCGCCTGACCCTCTGCTGGGACTGCCCTCCAGGTGTGTCCCATACCAGGTTGCTCTATAGCTCTAGCATTTGGAAGAGAGAAAGAAAACCTCCATGCAGATTTTTTATGTGTGTTGGTCTTGCCTGGCCCTTTTGACACAGAGATCCTCTGCTTCTTCACAGTTTCTTCCTGCTGGCCTGTGTGCGCAGCCTTATTCCCTTCTCAGGCTGCCGTTGCAGCCTGCACGGCTGGTAAGCACGCACATCTCAGGCAGCTGAAACACCGAGCGCCTCCCAGCACTATCGGCCCCTCACACTGCAAGACAGGTGGAGAATAAGGGAGCTCCAGCACCTCAGCTTTAAAAAAGAAAGCCAAAGCGCAGAGCAGTCACCTATACAAGACTTTCACAAAACTCTGCCTTAAATCGGCACTAACAGAAGTAAAGCTAAACTTTTCTCCACGTGAAAGCCCTCCCCTGTCTCACAGCCCGGCTCTTTGTCTCACCAGCAGCCACAGATCTCCCCAGTGCTCAGATGTGACACACCCCAAAGCCCCAACCTCACTTTTAATTAAGGACTGTGCCCCTGTCAGCCCGTTTTCCAGGAGACCATGCTCTCCTCATGGAGAGCCCCCTGCAGCACCCAGGCCTCCATGGCCTCAGCCTGCTCTGCGCAGGGATGCAGCCCTCAGGCCAGCACCGCCGCCACTGCAGGCACTGCACATCGTTCATAAGAGAGGATACGACAGAGGGAACTGAGCCCCATGCTCAGTGTAGTGCACTACATCATTCAGTTGCTGTGATCCTGCTGCAAACATCTCCTGAGGGGGAACATGAGCAGCTCCACACGCTCCAGGCCCCAAACACCCCAGACTTCCAGCCTGTCTTCTCTCCAGCCTCACCTGGTGCTGTCTTCTGGGCGATGTTTCCTCACATGGCACCCACAGGAGATCACCTGCTCCACGGAGGCCTCCACCGACACCACCGGCCCTTCCCTTCATGGGGAAGGGGCGTCCACGTCGGAGGGCACCGGCAGCAGAAGGCCGGTCCCTCAGAGAGGTTCCCGCCATGCCCAGGCCGCGGGAGGGTCACTGTGCTGAAGTGAATTCTGGGATTTCCTCCACTTTTGAGGATAAAACACTCGCTTTACAGAGGCCATCACCTCACTGAAAGCACCTTGCACCTGAGGAAAGCCCCACCTTCCTCCCAGCAGCCACCGAAACACTGCAGTTCTGTGAAACGTCCTTTCTCGGAACGTGGCCGCCTCAGAAAAACCCAGCATTTGATTCGAAACCAGCCCCGACAGCCACCTGCCTGCTGCAGCGCGCTGCGGCCAGTCTGTGGCGGGAGGGCAGCTGCCAGCCGGGGCTGCCGCTCCTCCGAGCAGGAACCTGCCCACACCGCTCCAGAACCTTCTGGCACCTTCCCTCAGGGAGACATGGCCACAGCGGAGCCCAGCTGGGCCATGCCGGGGCAGGGTGGCAGCGGCCATGGAGGATCCCCCGCCCTCACGAGGCCTGTGGGCGCTTTGTGAAGGAGGGGGCATCGCCGGCTGCAGAGCAGGGCCAACTCTTTGTAACGGAGTGTGACAGTTTGCAGGGACGCTGCGGGAGGCAGAGGAGGGGACAGGAGCTGCCGCCACAGCTGAGTGGGCATTGCCACAGCACTGTGCAGCCCCCGAGCCCCCAGGGCATGCCCAAAGGCCCGCCAGCACCAGGTCCTGGGGCAGGGACAGGACTTCCTCCATCAATCAAGACAGAGCCTGCAAGCCTCAACAAAGAAAAGCTCTAGCAAAGAGTTAATTAAAGAGTTCCATTTCCCTTCGACACAGACCCTGGTCCTTTGTGAGCACAAAACTAAGCCTGAGCATTCCCACAGCTAATTATGAATATGTTGAGGAGCTTTTCGATATTACCGCTGTGGTTCATGCTGTTGCTGCACAGTGCAGACAACACCCACCTAAAACCACTGGTGTGCTGGCTGCAGCCTCTCCCCTCCCTTGTTTTGTTCGTTTATGTCGCTTGCAAGCTTTAGTGGCAGTCTGGTGTATCCCTGGAACTAAAGCTGTAACTGCTTTCTCCAGGAAATTCTCAAAACTGCACCATGTGAATCTAACCCTGTAATAGTGATGGGGAAATTACAAAGATTTTTTTTTTCTATAAAAAGCTCCTGTATTTTTCTCCTAAACAGGCGGGTCCACAGGTAGAAATACAGAGCAGGCAAATACATGTAAAGCCATGATTGCAGCAACCTTTTGCCAAGGTTCGTCAGAAGCTCTCACAGCTCCTGGCTGTTTCAGAGCAGAGTTGAGTTTTGTGAGTAGATACGTGGTGATGTACGCCCACAAGGAGAGTGGCTGCAAAGCTCAGAACACAGACAGTACTTCCAGAGACTGCCTCTGCTGGAGGGCTTGCTGAGTCACATGCTGACTGCTGAAATACGTGGTCACCTGCTAGCTCAGCTACTGCAAAAATGGTGGGAAGGTGATAGCAGTTCACACTCTAATGCTTCCTCTCACTGCTCAGTGCCAGGTCATCCAGCATTGTTTGCTAATGCCAAGTCCATGTGGGATGTTGAATTAGGACATGGTGTCGGTGCCTTGAGCTCACAGCACAGTTTTCTCCTGGAGGTGCAGCTCAGTACATGGTTAGCATCACACCAACAAAAAGAATTCTGGACTTTAGTTGGACTAAATGTTGCAAACACATGATAAAGACCAACTTCTCCGCAGACCATGCGGAACAGCACACAATAAAGCAAACCATGTCACAAACGTGAAAACCCAGAGCTGCTTTCTCATGTACCATCAAACTCCAGGACTCTCTCTGCCAACAAGACTACTTGCCAGTTTCTTACAGTAAGAGAACTCTTTACACCATTTGGGCTGGTTAAGTATGGGTACCAGCATGTGCTCATGTTCGGCATTGATTCTCCCCAGAAATCCCCCATGGGAACACTGAGAGCAGCTGTAAAACACTCCGTCAGGTCTGCTCCAGGGAGGTGATACTGTCTATCTGCCCGGTCCAACTGATGATACTGGGCTTGGCCTTCCAAGCTCAGCTAATCATGGCCAGCTGACAAGAGACCCTAATACGAGGATCTCACTGGAGCATTAACAGGAAGCAGAGAGCGTTATCTGTGCAAGGGAATGACTGCTTCAAACAAGGACAAAATCAGAAAGCAGAAAATTAGAGCTTCAACCATAAAGTTCAAAGAACATGGGGGAAAAAGCATGAAAAATAATTTTGACACTTTGAAGTAGAACTCAATTGTTCCATTAAACTGTATTTTTAATAAAAAATAACAATAACAGCATTCCAAATATCTATTTTATAAGCTTTACTTATGTATATTTTTTTAATACATGTCAGAAATTCTTACTTGAGGCAAATGCAATATTTATAGAAAGCAAGAGACTTCAAAACAGCTCCAGAGACTTTAAGCTCTCGATTTATTCACAGATTTAGAATAACTCAGGAATACAAAATGACAAAATGTACATTTTTTATATTGTTTACTAATGTATTGTCTCTTGTCCCTGATCCGTCATTTTCCTGACTGGAGGAAACACATTCAGCTTCTTCACTCTCTTTAATGCTACACACTTCTAGAGGAAAATATTCCCATTTGGTGAAAATCTATCACAATTCTGTCTTGCAGAATATCATTCCCAGAGAATTATGTGAAGATCACTAATAAATACATTTTTGCAATGACAGTCATTTCTTCTTTGGTCATGATTTGTACCTATTATTTGCCTCGGCCTCTCCAGTTCCCAGAGAAACTGCTGGTGAGGGTGAAGAAGAGAAGAGGCAGTGCAGCTTCACACCAGCATCCAAATGGAGGTTTGCCAGTGGCTATAAAGGCTAGCAAGGTGTTGGTAGTGAGTTAACCCCTAGTTAGACTGGGTGTGGAAAGATGCCCTGCATGGTGTGTTGGATGTGCTTGGAAGCAAGGAGCAGGCTTTCAGGAGGATGGCGCTGGGAGGTCCATGTCTCCCCCCCCCCCCCCCCCCCCCAGCTCAGACACTACCTGTCTGTGTGGGCTTGTGCAGGTCACAGAACCTCATCCTCAGCAGAAGAAAGGGCCCTCCCTCGGCCAGGGCCCGCTCACAGCCCCTGGGCCCAAGCTGTTCTGGTGAGAGATGCCATGAACAGCCAGCAGAAAATGGGCAAGAAGATAGGAAGCAGTCAAAATACTCTTTCTGTTAGCATAGTAAATGCTTAGTTTTCAAAAACAATGATTCTAGACTCACAGAAAAGAGTTGCTTAAAAATGCCAAATATTGGCTCCTTTTGTATATTAAGTCTGTGTGAATGTGTGACATTCTTCAGTTTGGAGACATTTCTGAAACTGCAGAATTTCCACTGTTCCTTTCTGCCTCCTCAATCAGCAGGTGAATGTGTTTCCCTCTTGCTGGCAGTTGTACCCTGGCAGTTGCACTTTCTGTTCTCATGTGGGTTTTTTCATTATATTACAGTGCACCTGTATTTTTACATACATTGGCCATACCTAAACGCTGAGATAACTGAACACTGAAAAATTTAGGAGCAGCCAGTCTGTAACACTCCACCTATGGCACAGGCACAACATTGCTCTAAAAAGGAGGAAGGGGAAACAGTCAAAAGCCTAAGAGAGCCTTGCAGCATGAGCTGAAGTCTGCTGTCCTGTGCTCTGGTGGAACAAAGTTGGGATATTCAGCTGCAAATAGCTCAACAGTGAAATTTCCAAATCAATACCATGTTTTACTAAGAAACCATAAACTAGTACTGGCTTCTCCTTTTTATTTCAGCACCATGTAAGCTTTAGAATGAAAACTGATGTTCTAAAAAGTAATCTAGCCTCTGATTTTGGGGTGTAAATTTATTCCACATACTTCACTATGTGCCTAGCAGAGGACACTGGGAAACAAAGGAATTTGTGACCCGCATACACAAATAACTATATGTGCAGCATGATACAGATCTGGGCAGACACAGGGTTATTTTTCTTTTCCAAGAAAATCCTGGATCAGAATTAGTCAAAAGACATGTTAACCTGGCAAAAGATAAGTCCAGAGCTCTCCCAAGTGTACTGCTGATGAATCAACAGCTAGAGCACTCAGCCAGCTCAGTGTTGTGCTAGTTACACAGCAATAAATGACGTACTTTTGCTACACAAATTGCAGCAGTGAAGATACGCCGTGAAATGCGTAACTGTTAAAAGATGATGAGCACACAGTTCACTGTACTACTACAGCGTGTCTTTTCTCATTAGACTTAGCCTGACGTTTCCAACTTCTACCAAAGTCCTGCTCAACCAGAAGGTTCCAGCACCAGATAAAAGACCACAAATTTCACCTACTCAGTTTCCTGAGAGAGAAGAAACAAATTTAAGGTTATGTTTCCCCTTGGACCCACGTGGGCCCTGCAAAGGCACAGTGTCTGCCCAAGATCTGCACAGGAACTACAGATCTCAACTTAGTTTGTTGAACCACAGGTGTCATTGGGGCTACATTTCCTGTAGAAGCAACCTCCACCCATACTCATGGCTACCAATGTTCAGAAAAACAATTCTGATGCTTTGGCAAAAATAATTTTGCAAACTGCAGCAAACCAACACTGTTAGGCTCAGTCTTAATTCACAGGAGTGTCCAAAGGTAGATGGCAATTTGAACTTCCTTCTTCCAAGCCAGCAGCTGCACTGGTCACAAGCTGTAAGTGAACCGTGTTCTGCAGCTGCACATTCTCTCTAATAAGTTGGTGAACTTACCGTAGGTGTAGTGCTACCTATGCTCTTCTTCAGACCATCTCTGAGATTTTTTTACTACTTTAAATAAGTGCTTTTAAAACTGATGCAGTTGCAGTCATTTCTGTCACTAGCATCCAAAAGTGTAACTCAGGGCACAAAACATCAACAATTTAAAAGTGAGAATAAGTGCTGGGATCTTTTTTCCTTCCATGGTATCTCAAGTTCAAAGTATGATTCCTCACATAGTGCCTTGATTCCAGCAGCTGGTCTTTAAGAAAAAACAGTAATTGTCTAAAGGCATGTGACAAAATCATGCAAGTTGGTAAAAGCAGAGCCAGAGGGGTGGAAGAAACTGGTGAGTCAGCTCGTCACAGAAACATATTTAGAGCTTAACTGTCTGTAAAACTCAATAGGGGCTATGTGTTCTAGGGCACTGGGCCAAAATATGCCCAAGAGCCTCCAGCTCCGTATGACAGAAGTAGCTCTATCATGCAAACAAACACTTTTCTGAGCAAAGGATTTTAGGTGAGTGAGCAAACAGGTCTTTGTGAGCCTTTCAGCACAAATGGCTTTGTGCTACCAAAATCTGGACCCTTCAGACAGAGACGATTTTCCTCCCTGACATTTCCCCTTCCCCTAAAGGACCTGGGAACAGTTCCCAAAGCACCGTGCACTTGGGGAACAGAGGTTGCATAGCTCACTCACCAAGTGGCCACACACTCGCACTCCCGACAGGTCCAGCCCTGTACCTCCTGTGCCCTCTGCACCTGCACCAGTCATTCCTCCAAAGAGAAAACAGTACATTAATGGCCAGTTTTCTGCCTCCCATGCAGACACTAGCAAGCACCCAGTTGTACCAGACCCACGCAGCAGACTCCCTGGCAGGTGGCACTCTTGAACAGAAACACCATCAGGAGGGATGGCCCCAGGCCAGTCACCCAACCTGCCATGAGCCAGTTGCTGCAGACACTGGTCCCACCGTACCCGTTGCTGTCTGCCTCAGCTACTGGCTAGTTTCTGCTCTGATCATATAAAACTATCTTACAGCATGAAAACAATCAGTGAAACTTCTAGGACATAAAGCAAGGGTGCAGTGCAGAAAGAAACGGTGTCACAGGGCAAGCCCGGCCCAGAAGGATTTTTATGGGCATACAGAAATACAGGGAGCTGCTGTGCAAGGGCACACGTGGCTGCCTTGGGAGACACGGCTGCTGCCACAGGCAGGGCCTGGCCGGGCTCCGCGCTGGCGGGAGCGATCAGCACTCACAGACTGGGCTTAACAGTGGGTTTTACAAACAGTTTTTACCAGCTGAAGTGATCCTGCAGCTGCCTTTGGAGACTGCTATTAATAGTTAATTTTGGACCATTTGGTTGGTGCTGACAGAAAATCCCCCGAAGTGCTCACCAATGAAAGCTTTCCCTGGCTACCTTTAAAAGGGGAGGCTGATTAACCAAGAGGTTTAATTGTTATTTTTGATGTTCTGGGTGTTTCCATGAGACTCTGGCACAAAGCTGTGGAGATATTTTAATGTAAGCTTTGACAAATTCACTGGAGCTAAAGCAGAGCGCTAACACTGGAAGCTCTGAGGAAGTGCCAAAACGGGAGTTTTTAGTGTATTGCACAGCTCAGGTTTGTGCTACACAGGCTGCCATGGCCAGTGGCATTTCTTTGCGGGACAATTTCGCTACTAGCACCCTGTACCCTCCTTGACCAGAGTTATTTTATTTGTCCCAATACACACAAAACTACTGTTTTTTCACAAAATCAAAGAACAAAGCCTTGCTGACACCAAAAATGCCCCACATCACCCTGATCACAACCATTATGCAATTATCTGCAGAGACATGGTGATAACTCTGCTTCAAAGGCGTGGGAGATACGGTTTCAGATTAGGACCACAGAACAAATTCTTTGGTTTGATGACACCAAAGAGCTCATACAACTCTGCTGTAATGAGTAGGCATAATATACTGACCCTCATGGGCCCTGCTTCAAGCCCACGGTGGGCTCTTAAATCAGCAATGTCCAGTTTGGGTTATTTTTCTTCTATGTAAATAAGGAAATTCATGCTATTGAGAATTGTGGTTAAACTGCACAATAAAAAACATGGGCATTTGTCTGTATGGAAACCATCTGTGGTCATAAGGTCTAGGGCAAAATCACAACTGCCCTGGGTACCTAGAGAAGTGGTTACTGGCATCACCAGGCCCAGCTGCTGCCTGTGCAGACCAGCAACTGGTGCCATTCCAGCAAACCTTGCAGAATCACAAAGAGCAATTTCCAAAGCATTTGAGCTGGTGCTTTTCACCGGCACTAAATTCATTCAGCTCCTGTGCAAGGACAGGGTGGCGGAGCAGGTTTCAGATCCTGGGGAGACCTGTGCATAACCCCGCCTGTGCCCATCCTCTCTGCGACCTGGCCTCACTGCCTGTTGCTGCACCTTGGCATACTGCAGGGCCTTGGGCTAAGTCAGTCCTTTCCGTATCATATCGGTTATTGACATTTCCCTGTTCACAGCTGCTGCAGGAGCAATGCTGTCACCAGGGCTCAGTGCAACGACTGGATCGGGGATGTGGGGGAAGGCTGCTCATGCTCTGAACACGCTGGATGAGCAGGACCCACAAGCTCCTGTGCCAAGGGAGCCCTCTTCTCTCTGATACTTTGTCTTAGCAGGACCTCGCATTTTTGCATCTTGCTCCAGTGCTCGTTCACAAGCCTGACACGTATGACTGTATCCTGTGTGGCCCCTGCTAATTCATGACAACACTAGTGACGGACAAGAGCTGGCACCTTCCCCATCAACACACACTCTGGGCCAGCATGAGCAGCAAATCTACAGTTGAGGAATCTCTTAAGTTAAATGCTGGAGTGAGTGCTTGTGGCTGTATCTTGCAAGCACTGTTCAAAAGACTTGGCTCCTGGGGTTGGAGTATATCATCTTCAGTGTGAGCCTTGCTGAAGTTAATATTAATGCTACAAATATTAATGCTACAGCTAAGCCAGCCAGCTGCTGCACAAGGCAAAGAGGAGAGTTTATAGCTGAAAAGTCCCTGCAGCCTATTAGTTCTCTGCAAGACAGCAGTCTCATCCTTCCAGATGTGCGCTCTGGCATTCAGTTCCAAAGCGTCTGAGAGCTGTAGAGCTGGCAAGCTCTACACATGCCAAATGTGTCAAAAACATTTCTGAGGAGCGTCTGCTCTTGCTACCCATCCCATGCTGTCCCGTGCTGTTCCTGACATGACCGCAAACGGTAGTGTCACACATCAGGGTTCTCGCTATCAGGAATGACATTTTGAAGCCACACTCCCGGTGTCAGCCCCAGCTCTGCTGCCGAGCCCTTGTGCCAGCACGGGCTGGTGATTCAGGCTGTGCTGAGACCGAGCAGGGGGTGCTGGCCGCAGGGCGCTCCACCTCCTGTCACCAGGCAGGGACGCGGTGGAGGGGTCCTGGCTCCCCTCTGCTGCCGTCCCTGGTTTCCTCGCCGTGAGCGAAGGCTGAAGCACGCTGCTGGGCACCGGGGTGTTGCAGAGATGTGGCTCTGGGCACAGCCTGGGTACCTGCCCAAACTGGGAGCCTGCGTTGTTGGGCTGGGTTTGTGGATTCTCACCTCCCTGGTTCGTAGGTGCGTATCAGCCTGTGCATGTGCCACTAGCTGGAGGTGTATTTCTATCACACACCGGCTTAGCAGGACCCATGCCAGAACCTTTGTACACGTTACTAAGTTTCAATAAAGAAAACGTTGCTTTGTTGAAGGGTACAACGATAAAACTGAAACCTTTTCCACTGCATGTTTAACCAGAAGTTACAACATCGGTGGATGCTGCTTTTAATTCTCATTCACACAGAAGCAAATGGCTTGCAAAGATGCACATTTTCATGTCCTGAATAGCAGTACTTTTTGGAAGAAAAAAAGGCCTTTGAGAGAGCAGTGATCGCTGCGTTCCAGCCCAGAGGTGTGGCTGCCACCTTCCCTCCATAGTAACGTGAACAAGTGCGCTCCTTGGGGGAATTAGAGAGTTGAATTAGCAACCACTGGCCCTATCGTGGACACATGTCACAATGCAAACCAACACTGTAGGAGAGGTTCGCTTTTATTTGGGGGTGAATTGTATTTCCATGAAAGAGAGACAGTAAGGCTAATGGTGCAGGCACAGAAATTAGCCAGGATGTGACAGAGGCATAGTGAGTAATGCACTGGAAGTACTAGTGGGGGGGGGAAGACTGAGCAAGAAGTATTTTTTTTCTTTTTTACATTTGTATGTGGACAGATAATATACACTTACATCTCTTGGTGTGTTCTGTATTAGTCTCTCCAGTGTCACTGTCTGCCCCTAAAAGACCAACATTTCCCACTCTTCCTCTACTTCCACAGAAAGTTTTACATGACCTCTGCACAGGTGGAGAACAAATTTTGTTCCGCCAAGTTCTGGCACATTAAACCTAACAAATATACAAGAGATGCAAGAGTAGCTAATGCTGTGTGCTCATTGCCTTTGTGATGCATCACTACTAAGGGGAGTGTAGAGGGGGCCAGTCCAGAGCAAAACTATTGTTTGCAATTGCCTTTTCCTTTTGACATTTTCATCGTATGTTCTTTTAGGATTGTAAATCTCCTGCAATGCCTTTACAACACAGCTGAGAAGAGGCAATATCTAAAAGGCTGAGGAAGAAAATGTCCTGCCACCTGGGAGCAGCACTCTTTATCTCCCCAGTAACATTCAGGTGTCTTGGGCCAGTCTGGCTCTCTTCTTTTCCACTATGATATTTTTCAGTCAATGCATGCCTGATTCTTTTTTTGTTCTTTCCTGAATTGCAGGTAGCTTTGAAAAAATACGCATGAACCAGCCCTGCCAGGTGAAAAATAAAGGCTCCTGATTGCTGTCATTATTATTATACCACTAGACATTTTATTAACACTAAAGTGTGACATTTCCCTCCAAAGAAAGGCCTTCTTCTGCCCTTCTGCATGGCTACTTTATTGAATCCAAACTCCATTTCCGACGATCTTCACCTGTTTAAATGCTGCTGTGTTTCTAAAAGCAATTTAACCTTTCATCTTTTATAGATGGATCCTTTTTTAACAAAAATCCTATAGGGCCATTTTTCTCCTCATCTCCTTGTGATCTCAGTGATATTACGTGATGTAGCTTTTGAAGAAGAAATGCCGAAACAGCAGCTTCACCACCTGCAGCTAATGCAGCAGGAAAACGGAAAAGGCAACCTGGAAAAATCCCTTTTCAACATTTCTCTCACAAGCTCCTGGTAAGAAACCCCCAAACTGACAATGTCTCTTGCATAGAAATGATGGGCAAGTGCCCAGGAAGGAGGGAAGGGCCTGGAGATTTTGCCAGTGTGAAACCCTTCAGCTTGTTTTCCAGCCTTACATCCTCTCATTGCATCAATGACTCAAGCGCCACCCAGCTTTAATTATCTATATTTGGCAATGGCTGTGTGTTGGCCAAGGTAACACAGCCTCCTGGGATGAAGAAAGTTATTCCAAACACAACCAGTGCCAGAGAGGTGCAGTGTTTAGAGACAGAACTGTTTTCAAGGCATTGTTGGATGATTTTACTGCTTACTTACTGCATGGCTCACACGGGATTTTTGGTTCAATAAAAACCAGACAAACTACAGACACTAGTATGTATTTTCCTCTACTAAACCCTCTAATCCCAATTCAGTCCAGAGTACTCAGAGAAATGCAGCCTCTCTCCATGCCAGTACATGCTTCTCCTTCTCCCTCCTCAGCCCGGGCATCTCTGCGGGGGAGGCAGATCCGTCCTCACAGCAAGGCCAGTGCTCCCTGCGCCCACACACGCCACCCCAGGCAGGGATTTACCACCAGGGACCAGAGCACCACAGGGCTGCACTGGCACCAGCTGCAGCACGTCCCTTTCTCCTCCTCCCATCTGCTTTGGCACCAAAGCTGAGTGATGGCCAGAGCCCACAGGGTCTTTGGAAAGACCTACCACAAATGCAGAGCCCTCCACAGCGCCGCTTGGTCCAGCTCTGCCACGTGCCCGTGGAGAGGCACCTGCCTCCGCTGCCCAGCTGGGATCACCCCGTGCCAGCTGGGGGGAGCACAGAGAGCCTGGGCGCTGTGGGAAACTCAAGGTGGCTCCAGACAGGGCCGGGCACCCTCTCCCCGTACGGCCACGCTCGGCTCCTTCCTGAGCCCCTGGCCGGGGAGAGCAGGGCGGCAGCTGGCTGCCTTACCCACGTGGGGAGGGACTGTGTGTCCGCAGAGGAGCCCTGATGACCCTTAGGCTCTGCTCACCCTACGTTTGCACAGCATTAGTCCTATGTTTTCTCATCTAATGGCTCTTGTGGGCTGCCCCACTTCCACAAGGGAACTCACCGCTCCAGGTCCCCCAGGAGGCCCAAGCACTGCGGCAGGAGACTGAGCTGGCTGAGCAACACAAACAGCGGCTGCCACAGCCCCAAGGTCTACCGGTGCCGAGGGGGACAGTCAGAGGTCCCTGTGAGCAAGCCCTGCCATGAAGAAAACCAAACATGCCCTGGTCTTCCCGTCACCGAGAGGTTCTCAGGAGTTTTTCAGGGAATTTTGAACAGTAACAAGTAGAGAACTTGGACCTTTTCTTTATAAAGTCTCTGGATCTCTAGTTTGAGCATTGTCTGGTGACTATGGAGAGGAACTGCTGAGTGCTGCAAATGGAAGTTCCTTCCTTGGTGCGGGCAGCTGTGCCTGAGCAGGAGCAGTGCTCGCTGACCCTGAGTACAAGCTGTTTTGCAGATCTCCTGCTCCCTTCTCTCTCCCCTTCCCTGTCCCTCTGCATATCAGGTGTCAGGTTTTAGTTTTGGAGCTTTTGCTTCAGAAAAGCTTCTTCCGGCTACACCTGTGAACATCCTCTTGCTCTGGAAGATGTTATTGTGCATTTCACCCAGAAATGAAAGACTGTGGACTCTCACAGGTGTGCCATCTCTAAGCTGTAGTTAAAATCTACATTTAACTATAATTTACTTTATAAAACACATTAATAAAAATAATTAAGGCCACATAGCCAGAGCATCCACCAGCCAGAGACATCATTAACATTCCCTGTACCTGAATAACAAGCAAGGAAAAACAACACAGGGATTTAGAGTTCAACTTGCAAAAGATAACACCATGCATTAGAAGCGAATGAGCCTCCCAATGGGAGAAGCACTAGAGAATGGAAAGAAAATAAAGTAGGGCAGTGTGCCAAATTCAGGAGGTTTAAAAAAAATAAGCAGCACAGCCATCACAAAAGAATCCCCGTTTCAGCCCAGCATGGGAGGAAGTATGAACTGAAACCCAACGAGGATTTCCATGTTACTGTCTTAATTTGTAAAGGCTTTGAAAAATAACACAATGCTGAGCTGGTCTTTCTTTTTGGGGAAGAGGGGAGAGGGTCAAAGGGAACTGTATTGGTTATCAAATAATGACAGAAAAAGCTATTCTCTCTGGCTCTCCTAAACTCCCAAGTGACTTGAAGGGACACAAAACACATCCAAAGAAACCCTTGCACAGGAAGGCAAAGCAAAGCCTGCACCTTTCTCCAGCACGCTGCTCTTGTGTAGCTGCTCCCTGCCTCCTTGCTGTGCGCTGACACACAGCTGCTGTCCCCCCGAGGGACGGGAACTGCACCTTGAAACGGAGACCGATGCTTGGCCTCACACAGGAAGACACGCTTTGGCGACTGAAAAGCATATGGCAATAATGGCAGGATCAGATCCTGGGCATTCAGTGAGAGTTCTGGACACACGCCACCATGAAGGGCTCGTACCTTGTAATTACTGGTCCAAGCTGGAGGGAGTTTATGCTAATGACACCCACAGGTACAGGACACAGAGCCTTTTTGTCCATATTGCTAAGGGATGCCACATTCACATCTAACTTTGCCTCCTGTTCAGGATTTTTGATTTTCCCATTCTTATTCTGACAATTTTAATTGTATAAACCCCAGCTTTTCACCTTTTGTTACTCAATGGATATAGGAGAAGGTGAAATACAGGTAGAGCACCACAAAAGCAAAAGGCAGGTGAGCTTTGAAGGAAAAGGGATATAGGAAAGGGACAAAAAGGAGCATAGAAATGGAGGGTTGATCTCTGTTGTACTCACAGCATGTAGTAAGCCAAGCAACAGCTACTGTACCTTAACTAGGCAACCGGTAGAAAATCAAACCTTCCCTGTGATCAATAGGATAACGGTGAGAGTTTGATTAGCCTTCGAAAAATTACAATAAGGAGAGAAATTTTTCTCTCCATGGGCTGGGTGATTTCCCTGTGAAAGTTTTTACAAGAATGAGGCTGCATATAATGCGTCTTGTTAACCCAAATTACATGCACTCGAATTCCCTCTCTTTCCCCAAAGAAATCAGAGAAGAAATCAGGCGTGAAATGGCATGTGGGTGGGGCTGCGCAGAGCAAGCACCACACTTGTAATTAAATGAGACTCGCTGAGCCCCCCCTTCTCACAGCCTTTCAGTTTTTCTGCTGGGCTTCGCTCGCTACCCAGAAACTGGGGATGTACTGCTTGTGCACGGATTTTACACACTGTGCCAGAGAAAGCACGCTGCAAGGAACAGGGGTGCCTCTTGCCTTTCTCTAGGTCAGGAAACCTTCAGGCCTGAACTTCGTGCTGCAGCCCCAGAGCAGAGCTGACTGCTAGAAATGCGTCATCTACTAATTTGTCGAGTCCACTTTTTAGTATCTGACACAGAAGGGCTTCTATCCTGTTCACTAGAGGCAACCAGACAGTGTGATGCATTGCAATGTAATTTTTCTAATCACGTTCATCATTTCTGCTACCAGATAATGTCACCAACTTCACCAGACGTGCCAGGAGCCCCTTCTGCCCTGTCACCCCCCAGCGTGTGCCCACACCCCCATGTGCCGCTGTTTGCACCGATGGGGTGAAACTCCCTGTGCTGGTCCCCGCCAGCGGGCAGCATGTGTGGCACTGCTGTACAGCTCAGGGCAGCACATGTGACACAGCTGTACAGCACGGGGCAGCACGTGCAGCACGGGGCAGCACGTGTGGCACAGCTGTACAGCACGGGGCAGCACGTGCAGCACGGGGCAGCACGTGTGGCACAGCTGTACAGCACGGGGCAGCACGTGCAGCACGGGGCAGCACATGTGACACAGCTGTACAGCACGGGGCAGCACGTGTGGCACAGCTGTACAGCACGGGGCAGCACGTGCAGCACGGGGCAGCATGTGGGGCACAGCTGTACAGCACGGGGCAGCACGTGTGGCACAGCTGTACAGCACAGGGCAGCACGTGCAGCACGGGGCAGCACGTGTGGCACAGCTGTACAGCACGGGGCAGCACGTGCAGCACGGGGCAGCACGTGTGGCACAGCTGTACAGCACGGGGCAGCACGTGGGGCACAGCTTTACCGCATCTCACATTCACAAGCTACGTTTCATTGACCTGGAGGCTTGAGAGTCCTTTGAGCCTTTGCATGGCTACACATTGCGGTGGGTTTACAGTCCGCTCCCAGGAAGTGCTGCAGGAGACCCTGCAGGCTGCGGCCGAGCACCCAGGGGTGCTGCTGAGCTGTGGGGCGCGTTGGTGTGACACCGGTGCCCGGCCAAGTGCCCCCCAAGAGCCTCCCTATTGCCCTGGCCACGTTCAGGACTGTGGGTTTTCTCTCGCAGCCCGGCGCAGGGAGGCAGCACGCTGGTGCGGCAAGAGGCAAACCCCAGCCTGGCTGTTCGTATGGGAGTAGGTGCCTCCAGCTGCTGGGGGGTCCGGCCAGGTGCAGGGGGGCTGCGGCCCCTTCGCCCACCCGGCCCAAGGGCGCCGGGACCCTTCCCTAGACCTTCCCGCTGCCGAGCTCCCGCGGCTCTCGAAGGCGGCGGGGCTGGGGGTGCGAGGAGGGCCTGGGGGGCTGGGCTGGGGGGATTGGGCTGGGCTGGGCTGGGCTGGGCTGGGCTGGGCTGGGCTGGGCTGAGCTGAGCTGGGATGGGCTGGGCTGGGCTGGGCAGGGCTGGGCTGGGCTGGGCTGGGCAGACCCCTCTGCCCGCAGCGTGCGAGGCCCCGCAGCGCCACCGCCAGGGGCCCACCCGGGCACCCGCTGGCTCCGGCACCCTGCGGCTCAGGCACCCCCTGCCTCCAGCACCCCATGGCCCGGGCACCCCCTGGCTCCGGCACCCCGCAGCCTGGGCACCCCCTGGCCCACCTGCTGGCATCGCTGCGGGGAAGAGCTGGATCAGCCCCCGGTGCAGGAGCTGCGGGACGGGGTGCAGGAGTTGGGTTTGTGAGAGCTGCTCATGTCTCCTGGTGTGCAGTGAGGGGGAACCCCGGTGCGGTAGTAAGGAGAGGGGCAGCCGGTACTTGGAGAAAGCCAGGACACTCAGCCCTACCCAAAAGCCCTTTGGGGACAAGGAATGGAGCTAAGAACATGTGCCAGCGATGCCATCCTGTGCCCACAGGCTCTTTGGGGGTGGTGGACTGAGCACAGGAGCGCTCAGGAACTGGTGTGAGTTTTGTGCCAGGTCTGGTTTCATAGCTGGAGACCAGCCATGCTGACCCAGCCCGGACCCCAGGCCAAGCCTGCGAGGGCACCCGTTTGACACCATGTTGGTGCCTGATGTGATGCGGTTCGTTATAGCCTGGACAGCAATCTTGTGCATGTGGGTGCTGCAGTTCCCAGTCCCTGCCATAACATCCACGGGAATGGATTCCCTGTTTCCCAGACAGCACAGAAAACGGTGTATTCAGTTGCTGCTATTATTAACGGCAGTAATAGAAGTACAATAGAAGTACAATAATGTAAATACTAATAATTTGCACGGCAACAGTGGCAAGAGCGCTCGTCTCACAGTGGGGCCTAGTTGTGCCAGGTGCCAGAGCACACGCAATGCCCAGAAGTCTGCAATCCAAAGACACTCAGCAAAGTCTAGGTGACAGGAGCACTTCAGCCCCACTCCTACAGCTGAAGTCTGAGCTGCTAGTGGAATGTAATGGCAAGATGGATGTTTGGTTATGAAAACAGATGTTGTGACTCTTCCCCTGACTTCTGCTTCGCTGTACACTTCCCTCTGTCGGTGTGGAGACCTGCCATTGCTTCCAGGCTTGCACTCCTCTGGCTCTCTGGTCCTGGCTGTCCTTGAAGCCCACTGTCTCCTTGGCGGCTTGTGTCCCTGTTTCTTTTATGCTACTGGTGCGCTGGCACCCTGCCTGCTGGGGCTCCTTGCTCCTCAGGCCTCCCCTTAGCTTCTGGCTTTGTTTTTGTCAGTGAAGCATACGGTGCAGCGCCAGCGGTCCCGGTGATGCAAGGGAAGGCTGTGGTTGCAATAATAAGCTGTGTAAGTAAGCCCTAAGGGGAGCAACCTGGGACAATACGCTCACGGTGCTGCCTTCCTCCCGGGAGCAGGGACAAGGGAAAGAAACAAAGGAGACTAAGTGAAGAGAGGCAAGCAGGTAGCACTGGGGAGACAGCAGGTGGAAGCAAGGCAGCAGCGTACAAAAGATGAAAAGAGGAACGTAAGAAGAATATGAAGCTCAAAGAGGTGCTCAATCTGGGACAAGAGAATGCCGAAGAAGGAGCCACGTTTTAGGCCTTTGCAACAATAGGTTGTGAGGGGGTCTGCTTAGCAGAGGATCAGCTCTCCTCCTTGACTGACAGCTGCTAAATGTGTCAGTATCTCAAAAGGAGATGTTTTCAGTGCCATGCACCTCAGGCTGCCTCTGCTGATCCACTGCCTCAGGTCAGGTGTATTTTAAACACTATAAAATAGCAGCATCTTCAACAGTTCCTGAGAATCTCCCCTCCTCTGCAGTCATCAAAATGCACTCCTCATTCATGTCTCCGTCTGACACTGGGAATATCTCAACCCTTAGCAACAGGTGATGACAGGGCATGACATGTTACATCAGTGTTTCAGTCTCTAGAAGAGCAAGATTAGGTTTCTCCCACTGTTGCATTCATGTCCTGTGAGATGCACGGGGCTCAGCTTGCAAGCCAAGTATCATGTTGCCTACACACGGATGTATGGCTGAGCACTGCAAAAACACAGCTAACATACCGGTAATCCTTTCATCTTTTTTTTTAAATTCAGCCCTTTACCTGGGGCCAACTTAATGTAACGCTTTGACAGTCCAGATGCCATGTCAAGAACACATAAAATTAAACTCATTTTTCATCAGTGCCCCAACAGAAACGGCAGAGGTGGCCTTGTAGAAAACACAGGCAAAGCTGTGTTTTTTAAAGAGAGCTTGTGCGCAACTGAGCTTACTACAGGCTGGAATCTGGGGCTGAGGGTCCTGTCTGGTTCAGTTTGGTGAGGAAACCGTTGAGGCTTTTTGGAGATGCCTGTGCTACAGTGCAAGATGACCCAGAGACTACCCAGGCAGCTCCAATTGCTGCTGCACAGCGCTGAGCCCTGGCTGGCTGGCTGCTCCCGCCGTGGCTGTGGGCTCTGGGCAGCCATCACCTGGTAATGTGCTTTGGCTACTCCACAAAGCTGACCAGGGAGCCACCTAATAAAAAACCTAGAATTACGTGTTGGAGACCAGTGCCTTTAGTCTTGATCTGTGTCCAAAAGCAGTAAGGAGAATAAAGCAGAGGGACTCTGATGTTATTTAGGTGTTTACTTCTTGTTCTCACTATTCCCAAATGTTCCTGGAAACTGCTACAAAATCCGAGCATTGTCTTGCTTCCAGGTGCTGTGCCTCTCTGGCAAGGAGGACTGTAAGCCCAAAACTGGAGCTTGGGGAAGGCTGTGCTCAGTAGTGGGAGAATCTGGAGATTTAGTCTTGTTAATCCAAAGAAATTGCTGCAGCTGGGCCACATCAGTCCATTTTTGCAAAATAATAGAAAAGCAGGGATGGACAGGTTTGGCACGTGGGACCCAAATGGGGCCATTTGGTGTGTGTCCAACCAAGGGAGCTTTCCCAGAGATGTGACAGTGACATACAGACACACTGCATTCCCGAGCACTACAGATCACGTACTGCGTAACTGCAAGGCTTTCAGCCTCCCTAATGAATCCTGTTAACTGTATCATTAACAATGATCAGCTAGGCAAACAGCAAAAGAGGTAACCAGTTATTAACAG
This sequence comes from Falco punctatus, assembly GCF_963210335.1. Classification (NCBI taxonomy): domain Eukaryota; kingdom Metazoa; phylum Chordata; class Aves; order Falconiformes; family Falconidae; genus Falco; species Falco punctatus. Next base: position 43,199,609 of record NC_137589.1, read on the forward strand.
AGGACTCTTTTATTGTTTCTAAAAATACGCCTGTGCAGCTAGGTGTTTTCTTGTTCTCTACGCACACATTAAAGAGAAACTGCAGAGCAATAAACGTTAGTATTTAAAAACACCCAAGTTAAGAAGGGCACATTCACTATAACTTTCCTCTTTATGGAGGAATAACAAAGGATCCCTAAGCTTCTATGGTTCTACAGAGACTATAAAACGATTGTGAGTTTAACTGAATCTTTCCTGGTTTTGAAGGTATAAGATTAGTGTATATCAAGGGAATACGTTTTGCTAATACTTGAGGTTCAGTCCAGCTGCATTTTCCCTTCATTTTATGGCATCTGGTTTTGTCACTTTCAACAGTTAGGTAATGCACCAAGATAAGAAACATACCCAAAATTAAACTCTGTAAAAGGAGGGATTGGACTTACATTTTCCCATTACAGGCTTTGTAGGACTGGAAACTTGGGCAGCCAGAAACGCGCGGCGCTAGTGCAGTAAGTGACATCTTTCCTTGTTAATTATTCATACGTAACAACAGATCTACTGCTAAGTAAACACATTTAACGAAGAGAGCCAGCTTACAGTAGCAAAGAGCAGTTTTGGGTACAAAGGCAGCATGTGTAATAGGCTGGGTTTGCCTCCTTCAGATTTCTGACAGAAAGCTTGGAAGCATGAAAGAGAACGCTAGCCCTCTGACATACTCTTGCCATCTTTTACCTTCTGTTAAGAAGGGCTGGGGTGCTGAGCTGTTGGTAAGTATTGAATGTTTAAGTATTGTTACAGACACTGTAGATTGTTTTCTCCCTGACCTGTGCACCGTGAATCTGAAATCGTTCCTCAAACCAAAAGCCTTCTGGGGGACCGGGGACGGCGGCACCTCTAACACAGTTAACGTCTCCTTATCCTGGCAATCCTGCACTCCTGACCTCCGGGCCCAGTGTCCTTCCCAAACACTCCTACACTGACTTTTATGTAGAAATGTATCTTTATTTTCTTTCAGTTGTAAAGCTCCTAGGACCTCTGCTGTCTCTCGGGGAAGGCAAAAGGATAGACTTCTCATGCTCTCAGCCTTACCTCTTTTGACTGTGTTTAGTTTTCCACATCTGTGCTCACAGCCTTGTGCTTTCTATCTGCAGTTACCAAATAATATGATCTAGTGTCTCCTTCCTGGAAAAGGAAGATTTCCTTCAGTGCCATCCTGTATAAATTCCACTGAGTTTGTTGCATGCGATTGATGTGTGCATTGTCACATATCTTGCAAATCTCCAAATGGACATGCAATAGTTTCTGGTTTCCATTTTCCAAAATAACACAGATCAGGTTCTCCTGTCTTCAGCATGGCTTGGTCAAGCAGCTGTTAGGACCCAGAAGGTGCAATAGAGGTACATGCTCATGGCCACATCCAGCTGCTGCAGTTTCATTTTTGCATGGCTTCCCACGTGAAATGTAATGACTTCCACTTTGCAACCACACACATTTTGCTCTAGTTTGGCACTGTTCACTCAAGAACTTCAAAGCGCTTTCTCAAAATAACAGCAAGTCACCTCTGGACAGCCTGCGCTGGCTGTGAAGTACTGTTCTCGGCAGCACAGGAGGCAGGAGTCCTGCCTCGGCCTCTGCTCCAGCCAACAGGCAGAAAAAGAAAGAACAGAAATACCCGGAGTCCGGCCAGAAACACATTCTCCCTTTTAATACCTGGCATCACCTCCAATATAATTTTGGAATTAAAATGGATTATGTTTTTATGCAGATCTTGTAAAAGCAGACTAGCTTTCCGTCTTTTCTAAGCCAGCTGATAATTGATGGTATCTGCACATAAGTGGCAGCAACGCACCTCGCACTCCCGACACAGATCCCCAGGAGCTGGAGCTGTTTGGTGGGGAGTGAGCAGTTCTACAAACTGCTGCCAAAGTCTTTTCCGAGACTCCTCGTTTGTGCTGGAAGAGCCAGAAGGGACTCTGGAGAATCCTGTCAGTGCCAGTGGGTGTTGGTGTGTCCAAGCGATAACCTCTGGGACAAAACAGAAAGACTGAACAAGAGAGCATGAACACAAAACATGACTAGGAACTGCCTGCACTTGGGGAGCTAAAGAGTGAAGAATCACAGAAAAGAGCATTGTGTAGCTTTTATATTAACCTAAAATGGATTCCTGAACTCTGCAGGCACAATAGGGGTAGAACTTGAAAATACAGAAAGATAAATGAAGGCCACAAATGGCCTTCGTTACTTTAAAAAAGTCTTTCAGAGTGTGTGTGGTTGGGCTTATTTCTGTAACACGAATGACAGTGGCTGCAGTGTAACTTCTGCTGTCATTTAGCACGTTGAGTGAACTGTTAGGAGTCAATGTATATGAAACGGAGAAAGTCTGGGTCTGTATTAATTAGAGTTGACTGAAAGAGATGGTAGGAACATCCATGATTGATTTCTTTAAGCATAATATCAGCTCCAGGAGGCATCAGCAGCTGGCCAGGGCAGCAGCCCGTTCTAAGAATTCTCTTACAAACCCTGCCCAGATGAAAGTGAGCACTGCAGACAGCGCTGGAGGGGAAGATCCTCCTTTCAAAGAGCAGCACAAGCTCATGGGTGTGAAACATCTTGTCTCCCGAGTCCACGTGCAGCTCACGTTTGTCTGCCGGCTTCTCCAGAAACGGCCAGATCATACAGTAACAAAAATGGGTATAAAAGCTTTTGAGCTACTTCTAAGGGGATCTGTGCATGTGAACTAATAAAGGTAAGTCTGTGGTCAGCAGGGTTAAATCCACCAGACAACAGTCTGCACTCAGCAGAAAGCATTCGGGGGAGCTACTGTATGAAAAAGCTGAAACTGCCTGTCTAGAATAATTAGGAGAGCAATGATAAATAAAGTGTTCTTCTGCCTCAGAAAGTTTCATACAACCCTGAACAAATTCTCAGAACCTCTGGGTGCAAGAGGTGAGATGTCTCTGGGCACCCGCCACCTGTTTGCCCTCTTATCTCTCTGTGGGTGATGGTTCTTCCCTGCGTTCCCAGAGTCCTGGCCCAGACCAGCTTGGCATCAGCTTCTTGCTCAATCACAGCCTGCAAAGCCATATTACTGAGTATTTCTTTTGTTGGTCTTCATTTCCAGAAGAAGAACAGCAAAAAATGAGTGATCAAACATGTGGAAATGATGAGAGGGCAAATGAAATGGTGGAAAAGCAATTTCCGTAGGCTGGAGGCTGTAATCAGAAAAAAAAGGCTGAAACCTGTCCACCTTGATCTCACGTCTGTGCTTCCCACATGCCAGGGTTAAGCAGATGGACCCATGGCTGCGTGTGGTGTCAGTTAGGCAAAAACCTGGTCTGAACAGTATTTTGAAGGTGTGACGTGCTACGGTGGAGCTACCAGAGCTGTTGGGTAGCTCCAGGACCACAATGACTGCGGGCCAGGGGCATTCGGTCAAACGAGGTACGCCACCGCCACCAGATTTATCTTGTAACTGTACCAGCAGCAGAGCTGGTAAGAACATAACTGGGCCTCCTGGGCTCATTTCTTCTTTAGTCATTAAGGAGAGGCAGTGAGATCCATCAGATCTATACATGGAGAGCCACTGGGAGAATTCAGTTTGTTAGCTCTATGTAGGGAAGAAACTGTCCCTAGCCATCTAGCAAAGGTTTCAACCAACACAAATAATACATGGTTTAGAGCTCCTTATCATTGTTACTCTTTATTGGACCAATACGTTCATGGAAAATCAAAACCCTTTCCTAGGAACACTTTAAATTACTGAAGCATGAGTATCTTCTCACTGTTTTTGAATAATAACCAAGGAATATTAAATTACATGGTAATTACTGTGCAGTGGATGGATAACAGCCTGTGTAGTTTTGTGTCATTGCAAGAAGAATACATGGTTGTTTCTGTGTTTGCGTGCTGCAAATTCACTGTGGCTTCCTAACGCTAATTACCCAGTAATCTGTATGCATCTGGAAAAAGTCATTGCTGATAATTAAACCAGGTCAGCACAGAATTGCATAACACTTTCCAAATATTTGTGTCCCTCTTGTTTTAGCTGTTACTTTTCCACCACCACCATCCTCCTTAGGCACTGGGCAAAATTATACAGTGGCTAGAATAGGTTTCCCTCTTTAATTTTTAAATTTTTTTTATTATTTCTTTTTTTTCTAGAGATTGCAAAAAAATAAATTCCTGTTAAGGTGGAATTTTACAGTCTGATAAACTGATACAGTGGCAAAAAAGCTTAATTATTTCTTTTTTTTCTAGAGATTGCAAAAAATTAAATTCCTGTTAAGTATGGAATTTTACAATCTGATAAACTGATACAGTGGCACATAAACAAGCTGTGTAAATATATATGCGGAGCCGTGCCTTTTACAGGGATTTTTTTTAACAAAATAAGAACTTCTACAGAAGTGGTATTCACCAGAAATAATTATAATTAGCACAGTGTTACGCATTAGCATGCTGAATTATATTGCAAGGTCTGAATTTACTGTCAGCAGGTTGGATATTTTAAGTACTATGCTTTGCTCAAAACAAAACCCCAAAAATATTTGCTGACCTTTGTTGCTACAAAAATCTTGTTAGGCTAGAAAGAACTGCTGACATCATAATAATCTGATCAGAAATCCATTAAATTCCCAGTACATCTTTTTATCTAGTCCTTTGGAAAAAAAAAAATGGCAAATTGATAAATGTCATTCATGGCCCTGATCCAGCACAACTCTTTTTTTACCAGGCTGAATGGTGAGAAGAAACACATGTTTAATTAGTATAAAAGGTTAGGGGGGAGAGTACAATTGTAGCAGAAACAGTGGTAGTATAAATTTCTATCTGCTAGGCCTGTCAGTATTTGCTGTTTCACTGGAAATAATTTTTGAGGCTGGGTTCTCTCTCCCTAAACATGGCAAACATGCATGCTGGAAGCAATTAATTTGGGTGTCTGCTCACTGCCGCGTGTGGCCGGATTTGATTCCCATGGCAAAACCTGGACCCAATGGCGACAGCGCAAGCTCACCCTGGCTGCATGTCACTGCCCACAGAGCAAACGCTCCCTGGGAACAGTCTGCAGCCGAACCCAGCCAAAGAGGTACCCTTCTCTATGACTGCCTTCGCATCTGATGCTTTTGTAACTACAGATAGCAATATGTGATGGCTGATGCAACTCAATACTTAAGTCCCATTCATGACACAAAGCCAAAGCTACCCTCAGTAAAAGAACCTAAAATTGACTCTGTAACACCCCAAATGCTACAAGACTAACTTTGGAGGTAGCTTACAAAATAATAAATGTTAGCAAAATGAGACATGGGTATTGATTACAATTATACATTATTACAGTTAATTGCAAATGTGCATTAGTTTCTCTGCTGCTCCCCAGGTGGTCAGCTTGCTTACTGACCATTTCCAGGAAGGTTTACCACATCAAGCACACGAAGGCCATGAAGATGCCTTCCTAGCAGCAGAGCGAGGGCACAAGCACGTCATTAGCAGCATTCTTTACCGGCAAAAGGCATCACTGCTACCCCATGCGGCCATCTTCCCCCAGGGATTTTTCAGAGAAATTACTGATAACTCACCTAATGTTATGACAGAGTCAACATGATTCTTCACGTTCCACATCACTGTAAGCATCCCAGCTACAGCCTGCAATGAACTAAAGACCATCTCTCCACTTATGGAAGTGAGAACAGGAGCACTGGGAGTCCAGCTGCTTTGCTGCTTGTCTTCATAACCACAGCAGCTTCTGCGTGTCAAAAACACACCCTCTTTATTCCCTCCATATAGTGATTTGCCAGTCCTAAGATACTCTTAAAACACATTTTTATTCACTGCAGATCAAGATTCTAGTATTTATTCCTTTGCTTCTCTTTAATTAGAATGAGAACAGATCACGATCTGTATAGCCCCTGCTGCTTGCGCGGGTGGGGGTGCATCGTACTGGAGACCCTGAGCAGCCTTAAATGCAAGGTACAGGAGGGTGCGAGCAATGTTTGTGGTTTGTTATACTTAGTTTTTTAAGCAAAGGTACTGCAGACTTAGGCAAAATTATTTGAAGTATAGGATTAAGCAGAATTCCAATCAGCTCACTCACAGGACAAAAGGACTTGAAGGTCTGGAAAGGGAGGTGTGATACTATAACTGTGGAAAGCAGAAATTCAGATCACTGGCAACTGCATAACTGTATGCACCGAACAGGGGATGCAGAAGCATTTCACACCCATCCAAACCTTGGCTGTTAATGTGAACTGGACACGTTGCACATATATTTCAGCTGTAGCCTTTTCAAACACAGGTCAAAAAAAGTGATCTCATAAATGCATAGGCCATCCATTTTCCAGACCATTATTTTAGCTACAAATTAATTGCTACCAGGAATAGTTTAAATCCTCCTTATTCAGAAGGGATAAATTCCTGCAGACGTAGGAAAAAACTCCCCTGAAGCGTTCGGCTGGTTGGAGGATTCACGCCATGGCAGCTGTGGGCAGTCGGACTGTGTAAGGTAAATGAGCAGTGCTTGCCAGCGTCAGTATGAGGAGACCGTGTAAGCAGGAGGATACAAACTGTGTGGCAGGAAGATGATCTACGCTTCATCAAACTGAGCCTATTGCCAGCAGTTTGTGATGCGTCCTGGAGAAGAACCAGGGTTAAAAGATAGAAAGAAAAGAAAAGGGGAAAAAAGACCTTTAAAATGTGTAGGCTTATCTCTTCACGCTATATTTGATGCTGTGACCCTTTCTAACGGTGACATATCAAATTTCATTTTAGAAAAGAGCAACAGAGTTATGTAATTAGTCCTGCTTTCTGAAGTAAAAAAAACCAAATCATAATTCACCTCCTTTCAATTAAAATCTCTCCTTCCAAGCATTATTAAGTCACTGTGAAGACCAGAAGCATGTACACATGGAAGTTCTTTTAGTCACCTGGATGTCTCTGCTATCATTGTGCCTGAGTACAAAGCCTGAGTCTTGTTTTCATTTGTGGGGTTTTTTCTCCTTTTCCTTTAGACAAAGGCTTTTTTTACAGGTGTCTAAGCTTTAGCCTTTACCTTCCAACAGACAAAAAATAACAAACAGTTATAGGAAAGTGCTCTAAATATGTTTTTTCTTAACAGCTAGAAAGAAAAGATAGTTTGGAAACCAAAATATCCTGGAGGCACTCTCTCCATCCATAGTATATTTGATAAATTGACTTTTGCTTCCAGGGCAGGCATTCAGCTTCTTCATTAGTTTAATGTTCTTTAGTCTCCTCTTCCCAAACTTATTTGAATGAAAAATAAGTTTTGTGAAAGGTAGCTATTAATAGTGTCAATAAATTGTAAGCTGTGATTACATATCGCTGACAGTAATGCTGTCCCTCTCTACTGTAGATCAAACTATATTTATTCAGCATTCTTAAAATCAAATATCCTTTCTCTTTGCTTGACAAGAACTATCCAGTGTGCTGCTGGGTACCAAGGTGACTTGAAAGTTTTTATAACGTGTATCCCCTTTTATATTCTGTAGTATGTACGAACTCAAAGACAGAATATCTGCATTATCTTAAATAAACTAGGTAAAATGTATTTCAAAAAGTTTCTTGAGTCAAAAAGTAGCAAATCATTGTATGTATTTTCCATATTTGTATAGGTTTCATTATATTCTCATTCTAAGTTACTCTTAAGTCTCTTTCATATTTAAAAAATGAACTACACACCTATCATGCAAAATGTAAAGAAGTATGTTCAACTAGTTCAAATTAGATATACAGTAAAAATACACTTCCAAAGAAATATCATTTCCATTTTTGTTCATGTTTTTAACAGAATTTCAGACTAATACATCAAATGTGGAACTGTACAAGTATGTGAAGAAACATTAGGATTGCAGTAGTAAAAAAATGTACAGCATTCAAAACCAACAAGCTCTAAACAACCAAACAATACCACAGGATTGAAACAATCATGGGGACAACATAGGTCATTGGAGCCAGTGAGTGAATCCTAATGCACCTACATAAAGACCCTACATAGAATATTGTCTCTTATTTATATGCAAAAATCCCTGATTTGATTAAACCAGACAATTTCTCTAATTGTCTCTTATAGGTTTTAGATAAGATTAACACGAGAGTATTCCCCTTCATAAATGTCAGTTATTTGAAAAGGCAATATTGAGAATAGATTTGAAATGTATTTCCATCCAGATGGATTCAGGTAGTTAAAATACAAGATCACAAATAATAGCACTGCCGTTTTAAAGAACCGATTGAATTGTTATCCGCTACATTTGCAGTAACACTTAAGAATTCAGGATTCAGCTTTTTAAAACTGTTTACAATTTAATACACAGGGTTTATAATTATGGGCTGTATCCATTTAACAGTGGACCAACATTGCCTTTTAAATCAAGAAAAGATCCAGCTAAGCATGTAAAAACAAAAAATAAAATCTCCAAGGTAATTGACAATGAACAAAACATTACATACAGCAGAATCTCTGTGTCCGAGTATCTTTGAAAGGCAGATATGTACTCTTTTACAGTGCACTAACCAGCACAATTTCTTTATTAGACATGTATTTTATAAAGAAAAATGTCTTGGCCAAACCTGTAGCAGTTATTAATTCAACCCAAATTATCTTTTTAAATGTTTCATCATTATGCATAAACTTAGTTAGCTATGCTAGCCTATTGTTTTTAGTGACCAGAATGTAATCCCTTCCCCAGATCTTAGCTAGTTAGGACTTTTTTAGGACTCTCTGGCTTTTCAGATAACTCACCTGTGGGTTTTTTTAAGCTGAAGTGTAAAAAAGGTTAATAAATGACCTAATTATGTCAGCATTTCTAACCCACAGTTCTCATGCTCCGAGATCTGTCACTGATCTCAATAGGAATTTGGCTTGTACAAGAATGGCAAATTTCATCTGAGAAAGCCGAATAAATATAGCACTTTTAAACCCAAAACATAGTTACCAAAGTGTCTGGCCTACTAAATAATCTTCAATGCACTGAAAGGGCAAAGAACATGAATCTTGGCACTTATCTTGCTGCTTATTTGGAATAATCTTTTAGCGATTTTGATCCATGGGAATGACGGATTAGTTTTCGAGCGCTAGCCACACAGAACCTAACATTTGACTGAAATAAACTGATTGTAACAGGGTTGAAAAGGAACAACCATATGCATGTTATGTACCACTCAAAATCTATAAAACTACTGGGCAAACAGCATAGTGTATACTCGTTCCTATACATATTTAAACTTTGTTGAGGTATTTCTTTAATTACGGAAAAGCATCTTTAAAAACAATAGGGAAAAAAAACCCTCAAAATATGAGTTATATTCTGCACAGATTTTGTGGGGAGAAGGAATGAAATTGTATTGAAAAGTCCATATTCATTAAAGGAATAACCACTTTGCTTAGTATTGATAGTATCATATTCTTCCTTGGCTTTTTATTCCTTCAAAGCATTACAAAAAATGTAAGGCTGTGACTTTATAAAACATAATTTTGCCTCGATTTTGCCCACCAGTGTTGTAAAATAACCTGAAATACTTCTGCCTTTTTCCTAGGGAAAACATTGCTCAGTGTCCACCTCTGTAACGGACTGACTGATTGTGGCCACACAGCTGTCGGATACCCCGTTTGCCTCCTCCATGAAATGGAACAAGCTTCCTCTTGCACAATAGCAAGATTGTTTTCATAAATGCTAGCTGAAGTCAAGTTTCTTTCATGCAACAAAATTAAGCATAGTTTTTCTGTTTGAATTTTAACATTATCTGATAGCTTCTACCTGCAACTAACAGTTATTTATTTCTCTACAATGAAGATACCTAGACTGTTGTACACACTGGATTTCTCACCCATACATACTTCAGGAACAGGAGGAATGCATACATCATATTTAGAGTTTATCCTAGGCAGATACTGTGTTTGCAGTGCAGTTTTCTAATCCTTTTAAATACAATCAGCCTACCTTGACTGTGACACTAATGTTAAATGTAACTGCAGCCATTACCAAGTAGTTTCCATAAGTGGTTTTATTACTGGTTAGATTTTACAAATTCTGGTATTCAAACAGACTTCGACCTTAAAATTCTAAAACAACAAAGCAACCGATGAAAGGCTTAGGACTATTCAAAGTAACAAACTCTTAACATTTTTGCCCTGGTCATAAATATACAGAGAGAAAAAGAGAGAAGTGGACATGGAATCCAAAGAATGTAGATAAAACAGTATATAAGGCACATGGCAGTCTTTGAAAATACAGAAGCTTTAGCCAACTTAAATTAATTGCTGTTTCCCTTGCTCAGTCCACAAAACTGTACAGTTACACAAATGTTGTGTTGCAATAGATCTTCCAAGTTATTCTTCAGTCCATACTCCGTAATACCAGAACACTACTTTTCCTTCTGTTTTTTTAGGAGACATCCTAATTGTGGTTAGTCAGTTGCTCAAAGCCTCTATTAAAATACACTTGGAATTTCAGCTAAGAATAATTTCTTTTTTAAAGAAATTATTAAGAAAGAGTCATCAGAAAAGATTTGTAAGAGTTGTCTGTGAAGGACTTCGAGATTCATGAACCTCAAGACTTCCGGGCACTGATGTCAAGACAGATGTCACAGTAGGCATAGTAGGATTAGTCAAGTCCGTTAAGGTAGTAGGAGTGCTGGATGGACTCATGGAAGCATTGGATATTTCTGAGGCAGGACCTGATGGGGTCCCTGCTTGGAGTGTTGAGTCTGAAGTCTTATCCACCCCTGTGTTTTCTTGACGTAAGAGGTTCCGTCTGAATTTGGCTCGAGCATTTTGAAACCAAACCTGAAATAGTTTAATATAACAGGGTAGCATTTAAAGAGCTGCAGTGTTTAGAAAAGCAAAAGCATACTCACAAATTCACCAATGCTTGAATTGGGGAAGATGTTTTTACTGGTAACATGTTAGAAAAGTAGCCCCGGTCATGTGAAGTGTCCTCTGCATGCCTGTTAAGCTTTCCTCTTTCCCTCTTCTGCAATCCTGTATAAACAGTCTGCCTGGGACAGGAGTGGACTAAGGATGGAGGAGGGGAGTCCTTCCATTCAGGCTATGTATAAAGATGCTTAGAAATTTGGCAGCCTGCATGAATCCTCGATTGCCCTCAACCCCAGAAGTATTTGTCTGGATGGGGCAGACATCAAGCATCTGAAGAATATAAAATAATGAGTTTCGGCACCCTTGTATCTCAAGTCTATCTCCCATCGTAAGCAGCTGGTGACCCAGACCACAGCACCTGCCCTTCTGCAGGCCCTGAGAGCTCTCCCAGGAACTTCCCGATGTCTCATTGTCTGCATTGGTCTCACTTTTCTAAAAGGAATGCCCCTCTTTCTTACTCATCTCTTACTCCTCTTTCTCAAACACTTTAGCTCCCTTCACCTATGCCAGTCTCCTTTTTCAAATGTTTTCAGTACTGGAATGATGTTGGGAAAAGAATCTTGAGTGGTATTAAAGACCCACATTGCATTGAAAACTGTCATTTCAGTAGAAATTGTATCCACATACAGAAATTTTCCCAAGATTGTTACTTCTTGTATTATTTGATTATTATTTATGAGTGAAGGACAAAAGCAAGACTTCATCTTTCTCAGTTAAATTTCAGTATTTACGTCCAAGTTAATAATGGTTTCCACTGACTGCAGGATTTGTTTAAAGATAAAGTATTTTTCTGACCTATATGAGAATAGATAAAATAAAATGTATTTGTGAAACTTGCATGAAACCCAGGTACAGCATATTAATTCAACCGAATTTGAAAACGTCATTAAATACCCTATGTTCAGCCTATATATCTGTTGATACCAGGTAACTTTACTACTACAAACTAGGTGAAATTTCACTATGCTTATTTATCAGAAGGCCTGTCATTGTTACATCCTTTACAATGGACTCAATCTTGATCCTACTGTCCTCATGTTGACCTGCTATAAGGAATAGGACTGAGTCTTTCCATTCCAGATGCAATGAGCCTCATCATCTCTGTATCTGTCGGAGAAAGGAAACGAGTGAGTGAAAGGATCTGCATAGCCCTACAATACCTCCACCAGATCTCTCCTTTGTGGCCTGTGCAGAGAAACTGGGTGCACGGAACTCACGAGGCCACACCGACCCATACGGAAGTGCTGACCTCTAACTCCAAAGCAGCATGGCCCCACCATAGCATCCGCTTTAAGCCAGGCCGCTAACCAGGAGCGATGCGTAACGCAAGCAGTCCTGTGAGGTGTTCTGTGGGCACCTCAGCTTCCAGCCGCAGCTAGGACTGACGAACATGTCTCAGCTGGTTTTCCTCTAACTGGGTTTCTTCTCATCTATAGATGCTCCAGCCCAAAATTCCTCCTATTGAGCCCTCTTTCTTTATCTCTGGAAAGCTTTCTCGGCCAACCGAGGGTCTCCAAGGTGCACATCCTCTCTCTCAGACTCTCTCCAGAGAATGCCACAAGGAAATAACCCTCAGGTTCAAATTCCAGCAGTGGCTGTAGGAGCTGCATTCGTGGGCCATGCATACATGGCCATCCCTACAGGTCCTTGTTTCTGAAAGCTTAGAGTTTTAAAACAGTTTATGTTGGCATTCCCTTTGTTAAAACACTTAGTTTAAAGGCTATTTTTCACTTTCATATATGGCAGGAAAACAAAAATCTTCTCCTAAACTAGCACGGGTAAAAATATACTCAAGATTTGATAACACAGTCCATTATAGTGGTAAACCCGTTAAAGACCAGCACTGTAGTCAAAATGGGGCAAACCTAAGTGTGATATTTTTGCCTGACACGTTCACAACCAGAGTCCTCTCCTGTGACTCTTCATTCAGAGCCACGCAAGGCAGGAGGCACAGAAGTGTGCGCAGCATTCTGAGCAAGGCGAGGAGCCTCGTGTGCAGGGGATGCAAGTGAAGCGAATCCGTTTGTTCTGGTCACTCAAGCCGCAAAGTCTCAATCGCTAACTAGTTAGGAATGGTGAAAAGCAGCAATTTGAACATTTATGTGATTTTTTTACCTTTCAGGAAGAGATAATTTATATTTGTCCCACAAAGTAATTTGGGGTTGGTTTTTTTTAATGTACCTTCTAGCAATTGTAAAAAGGATAATACATATGAAGGTGAAATAGAAGTTTAGACACTGCCACTGTTGATATGCACATATACCATAGTTATGGAAACAGAACAGGCAAAACCACTAGTCCAGTTGCATATACACATATTTCTGTGTAACTTCATACTTATGTTCATTAAAAATACCCATATTTATATATGCAGTAGTCCCAAATGTAAGTAACATTTCCATTCCTAGTCACAAAACAATTTTCTTGTTTGAAGTGTATAAAACCGTAGAAGCCATCATAACTATTTTGTTTATTTACATTGTTCCTAAACATCCAACTGCTCCTTAACCTTAACAGGGCGAGAGACTCTATGGTATTTTTTCTGTTTGTGATTTGAAACACGTAGTGTGTAAAGAAAAGTGAGCAAAAATACTGATGTTTATGTATTCCCCTTTATCCTCTATTACATATGAAAACCTGTGCTCAGATGCCCTTACCAATGGCCATTCATGCTGCTTTCAGGAGCGGCACTTGTAACATGGCTCATTCTCTCCTTAATAGTGGTAATTCATGCTAGACAGAAAATACTACATAATCTAGTACATAATATTAAAAAATAGAGACTATATGACTACTTTCACTTTCTTCCTCACTGAGGTATTGTCAAGGTTAATCAGCTAATGGTTATAAAGCTCTTTAACATTGTCCAATAATAAATATTCATACTATTACTGAAAAGACATCTACATATGTGTTCACTGAAATTCTGAAAAAAACTTGTCTTATGATAGAAAGGGATAACAAAATCATCGCGATGGTGATATTCTGGTATGTGATTAAGATATGACAGTACTCAGCAAAGATTTCACGTTGAAGAGTAATTAAAGAATTAAAACTATTCTTTTCTGAACTGTAGGAATGTAGGCCTGCTTCTCTACTGCCCTGTGTCATTACTCAGAGCTGTGCAAAGTAGCGTGTAAGAGCTGGCAAGTTGGAGCTGCCCATGCAGAATGGCAGCGCTGTGTGCTCACATCGGCAATTCAGGCCCTGCACCTGTAGTGGTACTACAGCAAAGTAAAGAAATAATAACCTAAACATATGTAACTGAAAGAATTGTTCCAGAAGGACCTATCTCACATCAATTACACAATTAGGAATCTGGTCTTCAGTACTAAGGAATAAACAAAATCATTGGTAAGTATTTAGTGTTTTTCTGTCCAACTCTATCATTATAAGGCTGAGCTGTTTCAAATCAAAGGGGAAAATACGGACCAAAACTTACACTGAAAAATAAAAGCAGCTGTGAGACCTACCACTGATGCTACCACATCCTGGTTAGCGGGGCTGTATACCTGTAGCTGGGCAACTCTGCAGCTAGGCAAGAGTAATATTTACTGCAGTTAAAATATTATACTACCTCTTCAGTGTTCTGTGCAGCTAACTCTTTATGCCCATTAAGTAAAAGAAGAATAAAATAACATCTCCCTTAGGTAGGGAAGTATTGAAAATAAATATGCTAAGTATTGCAAAGGATTTGGATAGTGCAGTGAATGGGATAATCTAATCACTTTAGAAAACTTTATTTTCTTGTTTGTAGCACGTCTGTTGTTGCAACTGTTATATATTAGTTGTATGAATAGCTTCTGCTAGAAACAGATTTTTAAACACAATTTTGCTCATCCACACAGCTACCTGGAGACTGAATTTTATTAACTAGTAAGTGGAGAAACAAATAAAGGATGTTGCACCACAAAGCAAACTACGTTCACTCATTGCACACACACTTTGATTACTCTGTTGTAATTAGTAAACACACAGTTAAAGGGAAACTATGGGGTATTTTATGAATGGAGGCTTGGTAAAGAGTCTGCAGGATGCTAGCCTAAAGGAAACCTACACCAAAAGGTAGCACAGGGTACCCATGTGTGATTGTGAAAATTTTCATGCTTGTTGACTACTGGAAGCTGAAATACAAAAGTCCAAATGAATGCAGTAATCTTTGTAGGGTTTTCATAGCAACTTTTACTGGGGAGTGATTCAAGAAAGAATAAGCAGTGTACAAGACACCCACTGAAAAATAACACTCTGTGTTCCTAACCTGCTTTTGCCATGGAAAATCATATTCCAGACTCCTGGGGAGAGAAGAGGTACATACCCATAGCTAGGAAACTGCATCTTCTTAGGGCTATCTACTTCCACCTTCCCTATCTAAACTCACAAAAAGAAAGATCCATTCCCAAAAGAGGCATATTTATGCCAGTTAGCTCACATTTAGCTGGTCACTTCAATTATGAATGATAGCTTACAGTAACGGGCTTGTGTTCCCCAGCTGCTGTACAAGAGGTATATGAATTGAATCACAAATATAAAGCTAAATTGGAATGAAAATAAATAAAATAGGGGTTAAAAATATAAATATGCTTACTGTGATTCTAATGTGGCTACTTACAGAAAATAGTTTGCATTACAAAGCCACTGAAGGGAATGTCATTTATGAAGCAGTATGTTACATTCCCATGACATTCCATTTCCGAACATGGATAGCTGATGGCTAATTGTATATAAAGCAAAGACAGAAGTCAGGTCTTCCGAATCCGTTATCACAGATCGATAAGAGTATGGTCAAATTCTCTGCTCATTGACAAAGTACCCTCGTAATGTGGTATGTAGGACTGTCTATATAGTAAAGGCACTACAGCTGTTTCCTAAATCACTAGGAACTCTACCACATGTGTTTAGGAAGTACACTGGTTTCAGAACAAGAGACCCTGTTTCTCTTGATCTGCTGCCTTGCGTTTTCTATTCAAATATATTCTGCTAATGATAAACAAAGAGCCATGATCCTTCATCAGCTGAACTGAGATCTGAACATACAGAAAATACAACAGCTTACAAACACGCCTAGTAACAACATAGGGGATGTGGAAGATTTCTTGCTACTGGCAAGTGTGCATGCACATCTGGGAGTCCATGTACCTTCAGTATGTAAGACAGGCTAATACTAATGGTGCTTGTTTAGATCAATAGTGTCAGTGAATTATTTCGTGTTCAGTAAGTGACACAGACAGAATGCCAACCTTTCTGACTCAAAAGAATTAACAAGTGACACTGTATCAGTAACCAACATCATGAAAAGTTATCCCCAGCAAAGAGCAACCCTGAAACTCACACAGGTGAACTTCAGTGTTTGAAAAATTGCCTCTCACAGGTTAAAGATAAACCAGCTGGGCACAAAGGTTCTAAAATCGAAAAAACAAGTTTGTTTTCTCCTGGCCCAAATTAAGTTTCAAACAAAAAGTCCAAGAGTATGGAGTACAGGGTGCTCATAGCAGGCTGGAAAACTCAGGCAATACGAGACAAAGTATCACTCTGAGTCGTTTTCTTGAACTGCCTCCAACCGCATCTTCCTCTGTGTGCAATCCTCACCAACTATTACCTTCCACCACTCCTCAGCTAAAGGAGCCCAGACATAAAGGACTATTTAACTGTGAAAGTAAAAGAAGTGAAACATAAATCACCAAAACAATAACAAAAGTTTAGTGGAATTGTAAGGGTCTGCCACAACGAAGTGGAAGCACTAAGCACCATAAAACTGCAAGATGTGATATGTTTAGGGTGGAAACAGAAGCAATGAAGAAACAGAAAGAGGAACTGAAGTTTAATGGAGACACAGAGTCCAATTTGGGAGAAAAGGAAATACATTCTGAAAAGGCAGGAAGAAACAAAGACAGTAACTTGGAAAAAAGATGGAAGGAAAGACCCATTAGGTGAAAGAAGAGAGAGATGGAAGTCAGGTTGGTGTGGACTGAGGAGAGAGAACTGAAAGATGATCAAAAAGACACTTTCTAGATACTGATCTCATTTCTTCATGCACTATGTGAAATTTCTCAGATAATTCAGGTGTGAGTGCACTGTAATGGACAGAATTACTGGAGTGTCTAAACTCTGAGGATAAAATAAAGACATGTCAAAACAAGGATAGATGAATGCAGTGAATTATTTTGCCCATGTGCATGGATAAAGGAAAGCTGCTATCAGAGACACTACGCCAAGTGTTAGGATGTGCACTAGTTGTATTGGAGGAATCTGTTCCACCACCAAAAATCAACCTCATAAAACAAAAACAAAAAAAAAATCCAGCTATGGAGAACGTAGCCAAGAGTAGTAATTACGTACGGTTTTTCATTAGTAGTTTTTATGGGGAAGCCTACAAAACCTTTATTCCTTCTTTAGGTATTAACACTGCAAGGTCCAGAGTCTCTCCAGTGAATTCAGTTTTTCTCAATATTTTTTGTCTGCTGCCCTCCACTCGCCTATGAATTTGTGAGAACTGTCCACAATGTTTTCTCAGGAGTCTGTCTCTAAGCCCTACCTGTCTCTATGAAGCTCAAAAAGCATTTTTCTACAATGAAGACCCATTTAAAAATTTCAGCAATAGAACCTGGAATGCCATGGCTCCTATATGTCCAAACTGATCTCTAGGGATAGCTATTTGGATAAGCGCCCATTAAAAATGACTTCTTGAATCAGAACTATAAATTCAAATAGAGCTGAATCAACTAATATTCTCACCTTTGCTTTCCATAATAGTTCGAACGGAGTGTATATCCGTGAAGCAAGAAAAATCCAGCTTTCAGAGAAAAAGTACTTTTAAAATGCAGTCTCCTTTCATTCTGTTACTAAACTATGAATAAAAAATTAATCTTTGAAAAATTAAATTTAAGTCCACTTCAATTATGAAAGAAAAGATATCCTCCTTGTCCTGATAAAACAAATTCAAAGTGCTAATTAATTTCTTATAAAGGTAAACATTCACAGTAATTTCTAAATTAAGAGCTCTCTGTTTACAGTGAACGCACTAACTAAAATAATTCACTTTTTCTTACAGCAGATTAGAAGGTAAAACATGCACCAGAATTAACTAACTACAGGAAAACAAGCAGGGCCCTAAACCTTCACAACTGTCATTAAAATTAAAACCCAAGTGATCTGCTTTTGGGACACTGAAATGAAATAACTTTTCTTATACTTTCTAGGATTTAACTGGTCTCACAGAAGGTAAGAACAATTAAGAAAAGCTGGAAAATCAGCAAAATCCATGGCATTCTAAATGTAAAATTGGTATTTTGTTTACTTTTCAAGGCAAAAGACTGTTCTTCTTACCTGAAGAACTCTTTTGGTCAGGCCGGTTTTCTGAGCTAGCTGTTTCAAGTCCTTGGCATCGGGATTGTGGTTAATAGCAAAGTATGACTTCATTGTCCGCAACTGGTGGTGTTTGAATGATGTCCTCATACGCTTTGTTTTCTGATTGCTGGGGTATTGCTGGTCTCTATCCAGGTGGTCACCATCGTTTTCATTGCAACTTAAAGCTTGAGGCAACAAGAGGAAAAGGAGTGTAAATCTATGGCTCTGTGACCAACACTGTTTGCAGTTCATCTGAGTGCAGCAATTAAAATAACATACCATGGCATGTATTGTACTGGTACAAATCCTACTTGCCTTCCCCTCCATTTCTGCATCTTCTATTTTCCCCTTACAATAACCAGCCTGCAAGGACCCTCACCTGCCTCTTTATGGCTTTTAAAATGTCAGGTCTGCTTCCTTTTTTCTTCCCTCCATCTCCACACAGCCTTTCCTCCACTTTCTGCTTGTAGGACAGTAGCTGTCCTCAACTCTGTAAAGTGTTTTAATGTACTTTGTATCACTATAAATTGCGTTGTAATGTACAAAGAGAGCTACACAATACAGTCCACTTAAATCTCGATGGAACAGACCAGTTAAAATTATAATTATTTCCTCCATCAAACTAAACCCTGTAGAGTACAAGAGAGACCATTAAATGAAACACTATAAAAGAAATAAAGTTTGTGGGTACCAGACAGAAAATTATGACTATAATTTGACTAGCTAAAGAAATAAAGCTGTTAATACTGTCCGTCGCTGACATGCCAAACAAAAAGTATCTTTTAAATTATTTTTATGTTTGTATTTCCTTTTTTTAAAAAAAAGTATTTGCAAATACTAGCTTGAATGATCATTTCTATTATATCCTTTTGAAATCACTGAATGACACTGATTGATACATTTGCATAAATCAACTGTAAAGCCTGTAAAGGAGGTCTATGAACAAGCAACATTATAATAATTATCAAGGAGTATTAAAAGTTGAATGCCAAGGAAAATAATCTCATAGACCAAAAGCAGTCTTTCATTTATTTGTGCATACAGTAGACCATACAAAAACTCTTAAAGTAACATTAAGGACTGAGCTTAAATCCACTAAAAAACACAAGGATATCACTGAAAATTAGCTCTGAAAAACTGTCATTAGTTGCTTTTTCTGTTCCAATACCTACAACTCCCTTTTCATTTCCTGTAAGTTTTGTGTTAAAAGTAATGAAAAAATCACTACTATCTCTGTTCTATGTTGCATGTAAAAATGTGAAAAAAAATCTATTTAAAAACGTGAATTATTGGTGAATTTCTTAAACACATAACCAGATTTGTTTTCAATTACCCATTATTGCTGGTTCATTACAACTGAGTACATCTCGTAGACATG
Organism: Falco punctatus; assembly: GCF_963210335.1. Lineage (NCBI taxonomy): Eukaryota > Metazoa > Chordata > Aves > Falconiformes > Falconidae > Falco > Falco punctatus. Next base: position 43,219,195 of record NC_137589.1, read on the forward strand.
TCTTTATAGTCTTACTTTAAATTCATGCTATCAATCAGAGGGTTTCAGCCCTAATGAAAACATACAAATACTGAAAGGCACACATTAAAAAAAAGTTTTAAAAAATATACACAAATTGCATGCACTCATAAGTAAAAATGCATACAGATTCTATAAACAGCAGTTTTGCAGCATGTACAGTAGCTGCTTTGCAAACTTCAGCTTTTCAAAGCCTTCCAAAAAGATATGGCACAATCTAGAGCAAGGCCTGCAAAAATTGAGCTTGAAGACCAAAAAGGATGTTTGTTTAATAGATGTGTAGAAAGTGTCCAAAGCCTCAATCTTTTCTGTGTGTTTCTGTACTCCTATAATTTAAAAAGCAGCTTAAAAAAACCTATGCTGTACATATAAATGTGTGTGCGTGTGTGCATGCATGTGCGTACATTTGTATAAATCCTTTCCAGACCTAAGGACCTTGTGCCAAATTCTAGCAACAAGAAGCACTTCTGCTTGTTTTCCTGCAGCATGGAAAGACTAGAAGCACCTGAATTTAAAACACTTAAAAGCAGATAGTAAAAATGCAGTATTAATGGAGCTGGATGGAATGTAGCAAAACCTTTTTGAGTTCAAGAACGGAGATGTAGTTGCCAAACTGGGGTCATCCCATGTGCTCCAGTCTCCTTCATAGCTACAATTCCTGATGTAAAGAATACTGAGATAAGTAACTGAAATTATATTGCTCATAACAAATTCTATTATGGAAATGTAAAACCAAGCAGTGCTTGGTTTTAAGCTGTACTCACAGAATTTTAGATATTAGTAATGGAAAAGACCTCTGTGTATTATCTTAAATGCTTTTAAACCCTCCCAGAAATAATAAGGCAGAGACTTAGGAGGAAACACATCAAAATATCTGTCTGAAGGACTGAGGTCTGTTCATGTTAATATGCAACAAAACAAACCCTAGGGCTGCGAGTAGCTGGATTTTAACCTGTTCCATAGAGAATGAGACACATTCAGGATCCAAGGAAATAAAAGTGATTCTAAACCCTCCCAGAAATGGTATCAGCTTTTATCCGAGCCCTGATAGGACAATGAACAATTTATTGCATTTCTCATAATTTTACCTCCTCATCTACTAAATAAAAATAATATTAAAATGACAGTAAATACGTACCATTTGAGATTGGCAACATATTGTCCTTTTCTATGGGGAAAGTTATAGAATGAATTTGAAAGTGTGCAAGGGTGCCTGCTGTTTGTTTTCTGGCACAAGTGGTTTGGGTACCCCCAGGCATCACCCAATAAGACATAAATATTCCTAGTTAATGCCAATTCCCCTCTCATATTTGGTTGCAATGCCTGGCACATCTTCCGAAGTGTATTATATTAGGTCTAATATTATATGCATCTCTCACAGAATCTGAAATATCTATGGGCGTTGCAGGCACAGGGATACGGGAACAGGCCAAGGATGTAAGCATGTGAAGGTTTTAAGAGCTGATGAGTTTCTGCACAAGGCATCATGGTGTAAGACTAACACTGTACATGCTCCTCAAGCAACCCTCTGTTTTTCAGGCACTTTTCCCCCGTTTCTTTGTGGTGTCCCTGTGTATCTTCCAAAGGAATTGTTGAACTATCCACACGTAAGATTTCCATTCAATTGCAGGCTCCTGCTGGGAGTTCAGAAATACCATTGGTAAAATTCCAGTTGAATAGAGGAGTCATAAATTAACTAATGTTTAATTTCTGTTCTGTGATAAAACAAATTTTGAAGTGGTGCCAAGTCTCTTTTTTGTCCCTAGAACATTTCTAAGGCCCTTGTGCCTTTCCCCCAGTCCCCACACCCAGGCCGTTGCCCTCCAGTCCTCCGGCTGGTCTCACCAGAGGCCAGCTCTTGCAGCCTCCTCCATCAGCACCGTGACACAAATGTCCACTTGGCCACAAGATGGTGATGTCCACAGAAAGCATCGCTAGACACTAAGATTAAAACATTGTATTTTGATACTGGTGACCAAACTATGCCCTGCAGAATAATGCCCAACAGTGTCCCTAAAAGGAGCAACATGAGTATGCTGTTACCTTTGTAACAAACACTGTGTGAAGAAGGAAAACTCAGGAGCACCATTTCACACCCAGATGGCCAGAGCCCCCACATGTCAGGGCAAAGCATGTGCTTAGTGGTTGGTAGGTCGCTAAGTAGATAGTACATGAAGAAGATAGGGAAGAGTAAATTTCCTTTGGGGGAACTTTTGTTCCTAGTAGCTTGTGTTTGACATGTTAAATTACGCAAAAAGAAAGCAAACTAATCCTGATTCTGAAAGAATGATGAAACAAGAGACACATTTGGTGCATGCATCAGCTCTCCATATTCAGTGGCTCAGGGACACACTCCCCTTCAGTAATAAGAGTCAAGGGGATGTTTTAACCTGCTGCTGCCTGGAGAGGGAACTTGTGATTAACCAGACCAGACACGGGTGCAGCCCTGTTTGTTGTTCGGCAGAAGGTGTAAAGGACTTTGTGGCACCCGCAGCTTTGAAGGCGACAGAAATGAGACAGGGCCCTCCGAACGGCACTGGGGCAGGAGCAGAGGCAGTCTTTCTCCCTGGTGGAAGGAGACACTTGGCGAAGGCAGACTCCTGAACTCCTCCCTGCAGCTGGGGTGGAAGGGGGTGAAGCTGTGGCACTGGGAGCAGGCAGGGTACTCCCGAGCCACGGCCAAGGCAGCGCTGCCCCAATCGTGACAGCTCGGGAAGCGTTTCTGGGAAGGGGGAGATGAGGCCCGTCTGAAGCAGCGACTGCCTCCCAGGCCAAGCATCCCCAGGCCGGGAGAGGGGCGCAGCGCAGGGATGAGTCACCTTCCTTCCCCCGGCCGACCCGACAGAAGGGCGGCGCGTCCCCGAGGGGGCGCCCGGGGCGGGCGAACAAAGGGTCCGGAGCGGGGCCGCGGCGGCACCGGCCGTGCGGGGCTTTTCCCCTCAATTAAGCCAAGTGAATGGCGTGAATGGCTGGTGCGAGTGCGCGGTAATTCCCTGAGCGTCGCTATTAACCCGGGCAGTCCCGGCCGAGCCAGGCTCCTCGCTGCCGCCGGGCCGAGGGAAGGGGCTGGCGGCGGGGCCGCTCCGCTCCCCGTGGGGCTCGGCCCGCCGCGCCCTTCCCCAGGGACCCCCGGCAGGGAGGGAGCGCTCCCGGGGCCCCCCGCTCACCCTCCGTGGAGCGAGCAGCGCCAGCCCCCTGCCTGCCTCTGCCCCTGCCCCAGCCCCGACCCCAGCCCCTCCGCCTGCCCCAGCCCCGACCCCAGCCCCAGCCCCCGGGGAGGGGCCAGATGCACCGCGCCGGGGAGCCCGCGAGGTGACCGCGCCGGGGGCAGAGAGGAGGAGGAGGAGGGAGAGAAGCAGGAGGAAGGGGGGGGGGGGGGGGGGGAAGGAGGGAACTCTTCTTTTTCTTAGGAGGCCGCTGCGAGACCCCCGTTTTTAAGGTGCGACCCGTGTTCGCCCGCTCGGTAGCGGCAGCCACAGGAAAGCTTGTTCTGGGCTGTCCGTCCGGGGAGACGCGACGAAGAGGAGAAACTCGCTCCTCACAACTTCCCGGCATTTTCCCTCTTTTTTGTTGGGGGTGGGGGGAGGGGGTGGGGTGGGGGGAGGTTGGGCGCGACGGCGACGACACACACACACAGAGAACCCACCAGCCTTTTGACAAAGGCCGACCCAGCCCCCGCACCCCGGGGCCACCCGTGCCGGGAGCGGGGCCAGCCCGGCCGCCCCGTCCCCATCGCCGGGGGCGCGCACCCAGCCCGGGCGCTCGGGCACCTTCCTACTGGAACGCTCCATCTTCCTGCTAGGAAAGAAGGGGAATACAGCTTACAACCTTCGCCGTTTGCACAGATCATGGTATTTTACCAGCTCGTCGTGGCCCAAGTTTGCGCAATACATCTGTCATTTGCGGGGATATTTTAATGTCTTCATATTAAAGACAGACCAGGTACAAATGAACAAAATACAGCAGGCTGTGGGAGGTTTGGGGTCTAATGCACAAAGGGAGTATTCAGAATTCTTTACAGGTGCTTCTGTGTTCAGCAAGCTTTCAGCCATTGATTTACTGACCTAAAAAACCCCATCAAACTCTATTCCAACAAGTGAAAGAAGAAATTATGATCACAGGAACACACTTAAAAAAAAAAAAAGAAAAGAAAGGAGAAAGAAAGAAAAAGAAATCTTTTTGAAGTTTCAGCATCCTTCTAAGCTATTTTCCACTTGTCAGGCTCTATCCACATCTAAAACCCATCATCCCCGTGCAAAGAGTCTCGTTTAAGTAGAAAAAAAAAAAAAAAAAGTCAGTCCAATTCGTGTTGCAGATGAATATTTGCTGCAATTTACGAAATAATTCCAGTCTCAACTCTACCTAAACCCCTAAGTTTACAGGTCCCCCTTTTCCCATCACCTCTGGGAGTAGATTTATTTACACAAAGTATTCTACACAAACTATCAGCAACAGATCCCTCAGAGGACAAGATTGTGCATTTCTGAGAAGGAAATGACAAGTTCCATTTAAAAATAAAAAAGAAGCTATCACACTTTTAAACGGTTTCCCTTTCAAAGGCACCAAATCGAAGGCTTTGCAATAATTCGCCAGTTTGTGAAATTTTACATCAACGGGCAGGCAACCTGGTCTGATTTCCAAGATCAATGGCACTTATTATCGTATAAATTAGTCGATTATTGGTTTAATAAATAGTTAAGTAGATAAACAGTTCAAGCAAAGAAGTCAAAGGTTCCTCAAGGAAAATCTCTTCAGCTGCAGGCTCTGAACAAAGATTGTAAAGACCAAAAAATCGAAGGGCAGTTATTTTGAAAACGAATTTTAAAAAATACAATGAGAGACGGTTTATCTAGGAAGTCAGAGAGCAGTAAGACTTTTTCAAGCTGTGCTCCCATCCAGGACAGATGCTGCTGGTTCAGTTTACAGGTCCTTTGAATCTGAACATCTGCCCTGAGCAGGGAGACAGCGGAAGGACAATTAAAACCTAATACCTCCAAAAAGGAGACGTTTTTAAACGGGCAAGATGCATATTTTATGTATGTTTTAAAGCTCAACTATTACTCGCGAGAACACTGCACACACACCTTTCATCAACCTTCACCACCGGGACTTCTACTGATTCCTGCGCTGTTTCCAAATTATTCAGTAATTAGTTAAACCAATAATAGCTGGCAATTTTGTTCCCGTGGTGCGTTTGCCAGTTAGGGATGCGCCTTTTCTCCCTGCCATTTTCAGTGCAAACCACTCAGTTTCGTCGCTATTGTTACTCTGGTTTAGGCGCAAAACACCCGCAGCCTCTCCCTGCGCGGTCGCCTCCCCCGCGCCCGCAGCCCTCGGTGCTGGCAGACCACCGGACCCGCCCGAGACACCCCCCCGCTCTCCCACGCGTGTTCGTCGTCCCCCCTCCCCCCCGCTCTGCTCCGCGCAGGGCGGGCAGAAGCGCAGCGCATCCCGCAGCTGCGAGCTGCGGCCGGGGAGCGCAGAGGTGCGGCTCCAAACAGACCCCCACAAACACGGACTTTACCTAACGCCCTCTCCGTGGGCGGGGGGATGGGGGGTGGGTGTTAAAGGCAAATCTACACCCTAGGAAACATGTCTGAACTTCGTAGATTAAAAAAAGCAAACAAGCCCGGAACCGCGGAGAAGCGCAGGCGACACTGCAGCAGCACCACGAAGGAGGCAAAGCGAGCGTCGTCTCCGGGGCTGGGCGCGCAGCGCGGGGAAACTCGAACCTGAAGTAAACCCCACCTCTGCCTTTAATTCTTCTAATAAAATCACGATCTAAGAATTTTATTTTGTCCAAACACTTTTCCTTGTTGCGCGCAAGGAGCGGTGCTGCGTTATAGGCTGGAAGACCCAGTGATCGCAGCCGTTCTGGTGGGCAGTTACATGGGTGAAAGAGCGAGGGGAAGGGGGGAAGCAGGGATGGGGGGTGGGGGGGCAGGAGAGTACTCGAATTCCTTTGCCTGCAAAATTACAGTGCTGTGGTGGTGGAGAGGTTAAACGAGGAAACACATCAGAAAGTTTGCAGCTCAATGCAGAGCGCCCGAGAGGTAGGGCTGGAGCAGAGACTGCAGGCTTGCGGCTGCTGCCAGGTTCGCTCCCTGCCTTCCCGCTGCTGCTCTCGGTCAGGAGGCAGGGGCTGCGGCGCGGGGAGGCTTTGCAAAGGGGATGCTGTGAGTTTCCCGACTCTTTCTGGAGCCACATCCGACGAACAGAACCCCCAGCCGAAAGTGCCATGGTACGAGCAGCTCGAGGCTGCCTGAGGACACCTGCTGCCTGCAGCCCCTGCCCTGGCTCCGCGGCCGCCTGCACTCCCACTCGCTCCCACGGCAGCTCCGTGGGAAACAGCCGGTTTCCTCCTCACTCCCTCGCTCTTCCCTCCCAAAACTACGAGTTGCAAGAGCTCAGGACAAGGGCAGAACAATTCACCCATCAGCAGCCTTTGCGTGTAGCTACTAAAGAAAATTCACAGCTCTCTGAAGTGCTAACTTACAGTCTCTGGTTTCCAGATTTTATTTCAGGCTAGACTCCCCCTTCTCCCCCTCCTTAATCAGATGACCTTGCTTCAAAACATTTTATTTCCAGCTGAAGTGAAAAATGCTAACATATTAGCTTCTGTAATTGCAGTTTGACAGCACTTGATCTCAATAATTATGCTGCAGCTAAACTATTATTAACGGTTTAAGCTAAAATAAACGGAAATCCCCCTTTGGAAGCAAACAGAAACAAACCGTTTGAAATGTTCTGGGGGAAGATGGGGGTCTCTTACCTGCGTTGTAGGCTGCTAGATCTGCCCCAGGCCCTGGGCTCTTCCTTTTCCGGGGTCTCCCCTTCTGCACAGTCCCCACGCCGTTGTAATAAGGCAGTCCCAAAGTGTTGGCAGAGCCTGCTCCCAAAGCCGGGCCCTTCCCAGCGGCTACATCCGAGTGATTGAAATGCACCTGGTACTCCCCCTGGATGAGAGTCTCGAAATGGAGGCGGCAGTACACCAGATTGTCCTTCATGCCAAAGTGATCGCCGGTGGTCAGCATCTTGTTGCAAGTGGTGCAAGTGAAGCAATTTAAGTGATATACCAAATCCCTGGCCCTCATGACCATCTCGGAGGCAGAAATCCCCAGGTGACATCTCGCACATCTCTGCACCGAGAACCTCCTGCAAAACAGAACGGCCAGAGAAGACGGTGAGAGGCGCATCCCCCCCCTCCCCCCCGCCCTTCGTCGGGTCCGCCCGGAGGGCGGCAGAGGGAGAGGGGCTGCAGGGCCCGGGGCGGCCGCCCCAGCCAGGGCAGCTGCACAACGCCGGGACGTTTGCGGAGCGGCCGCGCTCCCCAGGCCGGCGGGGTCTCCGACCCGTTCCCCACCTCGCAGCGCAGCTCCCGCCCCGCCAGCCTACCCGGGGCCAGAGCGGGCTCGGGCCCGGCGCGGGAGCCCCGCCGCCGGCCGGGACAGCTTGCCCGGGGTCGGCCCCAGCCCGGCATCCCCGCAAAGGGGCACGCGTGGGGCGGCAGGGCGAGCCCTCTGGTGGGGGCTCCGCGCTTGGCCGTGTCCTCGCCTCGGGCAGGAATCACGCCTGGCCCCCTCGGCCCCTCATTCCCATTCGCAGCCCGAAAGCCTGGGGGGGGGGGGGGGGGGGCGCTGCCTGAGGCCCCCGGAATCCGCGAGCAGGCTGGTGGCAGCTGTGCCCCCTCCCGAGAACACGGGTGGGTCCAGCCCCACCACGAGTCCTCCCCTGCAGTGGGAGGTTTCAGGAGCCCACAGCCTGCCCCACGGGGGCGGCATGCCCACGGGCCCTCTTCGCAGTCCCCTCAGGACGGGGTTTGCTCAGCCTGGGGGGCCGCCAGCAGGTCCCCCCCGCCCCCCCCCGGCTGGTGTCTGAGGGCGGGCTGTACCTGTAGTAATCCTCCTTGCAGTAGATGCTGCCGTCCTTGCTGAAACAGGTGAGTTCGGACTCCAGGTTCAGTTTACATTCGCAGCACTTCAGGCAGCGCATGTGCCACTGTTTGTCCACAGCCAGGAGGTAATAACGGTCGGAGATTTTCCCCCCGCAGCCGGCGCATAGGGCAGCCCTGTCACTGCTGATGGAAGGCATGGTCTGCTGGGGGAAAACAATTACAAACCGTTAGCGAGAGGGAGAAACTTGCGCTCTGCTGGGCTCCCCCTCCCCCTGCCCGGCCGGGGCCGGTCCTCCCCTCTCCCTTGCCGGGGCTTGGCTGCGCGGGGCCCCGCGCCCGGCCGCCCCGACAGCGCGGGTCCCCGGGGCCGGCAGCAGCCCACCTTCCCGGGAGGGGCGGGAGGGAGGCGAGGCGAGAAGAAAAACACCCCGGGTTTTAGGGGAGGCGTCCGGATCAGACCCAGCTTTTTTTTCTTTTTGAGTTTCCAGCCCCAGAACAAGAAAAGATGCTGTTCAACAAACAGGCGCAATAATCACAGATAGTTAATTCTAAAATGTATTATTATGGACATACTGAGAGTGTCTGCATAGTTACTGCTCTATGAGTGTGTGTATGTGGAGCGTGTCTGTGTGTGTATTTTCATAGCTATAAAATTCCAAGTGAATTACGATCAAACCCCCTAGTAGTCACAGTGCTACAGACACAGCTCTCCTTGCAAGCTGGTTCCAAACAACACGTATCCAAATCTGCTGTGACCCAAAGGACTAAAGGGATCAATAAATAAAACTACGGAGGGAATGAGCATTGCTAAATCCGAGGTGCAGAATGTTTTATCAAGAAAACGAAATAGTGGGAAACGTGTAGGAAAGAAAGTGGGGGAAAAACAACAGAGCACTTTAGATTATGCTGGGATAAACTTGGAAGCAATAAAACTAAATGTAACCCCTATATAATTTAATAGTTTAGTGTCAAATCGCAATCCAATCGAAACCCTGCAAAAAACAAACACATACATATTCTGTCAACTTTACCAAAAAAAAGAAAGACAGAAAAATATCGAAAACCGTTTAAGCACGCTTATTTATTTTAGCAGGCACCTTAAACCAGTACTCAAGAGGGGAGGCTCAGAGTGGAGCAGTGTTTGTGGCAGACCTTGCAATGCGCTGCTGTCCACTTCGTTCCAAACTTACTATTATCTGCGTTGCACAAAAGCACACTGCAGATTTGTTCTTGTGCAAGAGAACCCGAAACATTTTTTTACAGATGTGACAAACTCGCAGTTTGTTTTGCTTCGGGGCGGGGGGAATTGTTTGTTTACTTTTACCTCCTCTACAGCCTTAAGTCCTTGCGCAAATCAAAAAGAAAAGAGAACTAACAGGGAAGAATCGAAAGGAACTGAAGCTATTTTTTTCAGCACATGCTAGACCGATTACTTTCATCCAGTACTTGCAGACATCACAAAATCCCATCGCTATAAGCACTGTTTGCACTACACCATTTCTACTATCAGAACTACATATAAATAAAATTATGGCACTACATTGGTACGTCAGCCACACCAGTGCACTGATAGCTTATTTCTTTAAGGCATTAACTGAACTCTGATTAGGGATCGTTTTATAACCAAAATAGTTTCTTGTAAATCCACTCTAAATGAAATACAATTTTTCTGCTTTGCTTTTCCGCTAAGAAAAGTATTCTGAGATCCAGAAATGGTATTTAAGGATCCAGCACTCTGTCCCACTATTTGTTATATACACATGTGTATGCGTACACATTATATATAGATATATAAAGGTCTCACGCCATGATATTTATTCCGGGAAAGATCGTTTGATACTGTTAAATTGCACGGAGAAATACTAACTTTTCCAAAGAAAACCAGAACTGTTTAAATAAGAAATCACGTCCTACGCTTACAGTATAAAGGCTGTTTTTCAGCCAGTATTTCCGGATTAAATATTCGCACTATCACCTTTGAGTAGGTTTCTACATAGCATTAAAAGAAATAACACATACTGATGAAGTTTCAAAACCCGAGAACAGACATCTTTCTTGCATATGCCCCTATCAGTTTACAAGGCAGCATTTAACCAAAGGAAGGGGTGATTTCACTTCAGAATTATCTTTTCTTAACGAAAAAGTAGTATACATAAAACTTTGAATCAGTTAACTCACTTCAGAAATCTCTTCCACTTTGCTAGCTTAACGTTGGTTAGAAGGATGCATCTTTTTATTATCTAAATGTATTAATACACAAGTACTACGCATCAGCAGACATAAGATAAAAAGTGGTAAAGTTATACAACTGTGCATCCATCCGTCTGCCTGAAACACATCTTCTAGTTCTATTTGCTATGTTTGCAAAACCAGTGTTCATATAAAAATTATTTTTTAAAATCATAATTTAAAGTAACTAGAAGTTGTTTGTTTGGAGTTTTTTATATATAAGTGCTATAAAGACTACACCAGTGTAGATATTATACCTGAAAAATAATACAGAATTGGATTCTTTGGTGTTTGTACTTCCATTCTGCAGACAAAAAATTCCCTGTGCCAAAATGTTATCTGTATAAAAGCATACTTCACCTCTTCATAAAAACTTTGGAAGGCCGGACAGGCTGGGGGAAGGGAAGGAGTTCCTGGACGCTACCAAAAGGCTGGTCTATCTTTCTGTTTTCTTGCAAGAGCAGTACCGTTCATTCCACCCAAGCATTACTATTACTATGCATATTATTAATAATTAACAGTTTCATGCCTTTCCCCACGGTTTTATTTAATCTTTTGGGGTGCTTTTATGCTTAATTTTCCTCTGATTTGCGCACGTTTCCCCCCGATCTCTTATTTTAAGGGAAAAGCTCTATCTTTGAGGGGTTTATTATGTTTAGGGGGTTGAATGACTCCCATTCCTTCGCTTCCTACCGTTTCGGTCTCTCCCCTGTCTATAGCCGAGCTGATGGCCGGTGCTTCGCTTTTGGTTCTCCGATCCATCTCGTCGATGACCCCGTGCATCTCCGAGCCGGACAGACTGTGGAAAAGCATCGCTGAGGAAGCAGAGGAAGAGGCCCCGAGTTGCTGCTGCTGCTGCTGACAGTTGTCGGGGTCCCTGCACGAGCCCAGAACTTGCATTAACCGGAGCCCTCCCCCATGCATCTAGCACGGCCGCCCCGTCTCTCCTTGGGCACCGGGCTTTTCACCCCGGCAAAGGTCTTCGGAGCGCAGCGCAGGCACTGATCCGAGGTTGCAAGGGGATGGGGTGCAGAAAAGGCGGGCGAAGGAGATGAGGGAGAGGGGGTAACTGGTGGTGTAAGCTTCGGGGCTTGGATCTAGTCTGTTGCGCGGCCCCGGCGCATCCCTCTGGGAGGCTTCTTCAGTGCAGGTCTCATTGCCCCAGGTGCGGTCCCAGGCTTTATGCTCTGGCCCAGCTGGCAGAAGGCTGGACAGGTTTACGGTTGGGAGGGATTAATAAATAATAGAAATATAAAAAATTAAACCATCTTCGTTGAGAAATAAATAATAATAAAAAAACAATAACGACAAGCCCCCTACATCGTACTGTGCGAAATTTAGAGGAGGAAACAAGGGAGAGGGAGGCTGCAGCAGGCGGAGAGCAGGCTGGTGCTGCGAGGATGGGGCGGATGCCCACCGCACGCACTCACAGTCCAGAGGGCTGGCAGCGGCGGCAGCTCAGGGGCAAAGTTTGCTCCTTCCCCCGCTCCTCCCCCAGCCCGCTGGAGCTCATTGGGAAAAGAAAAAGCCAAGGGGAAGGAGGAAGAGTTGGATGGGCACCAGATGGGACGGGCACTCGGGGGCCCCCCTCTCTCCTTAAAGCGGCGCGGCCCGCGGGGCCCGGGGCGGCTGCTCGCAAGGCGGCCGCGCCGCGGGGGGGAGCGCAGCGGCGGAGCCGGAGCCGCCGCCCGCCGCGGTGCCTGCGAGCGGCGCGTCTGCAGCCCGGGCGCCGCGCGAGGCTCCGCGCCTTTTCTACAGCCCCTCTGACATCATGTCCTGCCCCGCCGCCATTGGCTGCCGCCGCGCCCGGGCCCGCCGGCATGTGCTCGGGGCTGGGAGGCGCGGAGGGGTGTGGGGCCGCTGCTCCCGCTGCCCGCGCTGCCCCACCTGCTGCTCCCCGCCGCCGCTCGGGCGCTGCGCGGCCCCGGGATCGCCCGAGGCGGCCGCTGAAGGCTGGCACCGGCACCGGCACCCGCTCAGAGGTTTGCGTTTGCCGCCCGGTGACACTCGGCGACGTGTCACGCCTTGGAGCAACAAAGAGGCTGTCGGGGAAAACGCCTCCGGCGCGGGAGAAGTGGGGGGTCAAAAGTTTGTTTGCACTCCGAGATCATGATACCCCAAACACTTACTGCTAATCACCCAATAATGCTCATTATGAAAAATCTTCCCCCTTAGAATATAATGATTTGTGGCGCTCGAGTCCGTGAAGCTTTTCACCAACCCAGGGCTCTCCGTGTCTCTGTTTCTCAGTAGACTTAAGAAAACCAGGTCAGGAAGGTCTCTGAACTTGAGGAGAAGCTTCAGGAAGTCTCCAGAAAAGACAAAGAGTACACAGGGGAACTGTGGCTGATGTCTAAATATTTATCCAGAAGGTAGGTAGTAAGGAAGGCCTAATTGGTATTAAAGATGTCAAATATCACACTTCTAATTATGTTGGGGAAGGTAGCACAACGGAAGGTAAATCTGAATGCACATTTGAGATCATGAGACACACTGCTTAATCCGTGGCTGGGAATTATTACATCACTTAGTGTATTCCTGTTAGGTGTTGTTTTCTGACATAGTGATTTGCCTCTTACAGGTGTAGTGCAGTTCAGACCAGCTTTGCTAAAATTTGAATTACTCCATTTGCAGTCAAACTTCGCTGGTTTTACATGTTCTGTTCTTGCAATAATCTAGGCTTTTTATCATCTTTCTGTTGGGATTGCTCTGTGTAGTTAAATACATTTGCATGTCACAGAGGAGAACAAAGTGTCTCTTGTAGAAATGCATATGAAATAGCCACAAGACCCCTCAAGAAACCATACAGAATGCAAGCTAATTTGGTGTCTGTGGGAACTATCCAAAGACTGTCCTAAAATCAGGCCTTGGAAACAATGGAAGTTCATGTTTTAATTCAGATTAGAATTCTGCATTAGTGGAGCTGTACAGCATTTATCTTGATGAAGTAATCTTTCCCTTCCTCCGTTAAATTGCAAGGCATTTCAAATGCCGTCTGTGATGGGAGATTTGCCTCCAATAACAGATGTGGAATATTGCTCACTGGACACCACACGCACCACTGTGGAACACCCTTGTGTTATCTTTGCTTAAGCAACTTGCTTAAGTATTATTAAAACATCCTTAGATGATTTAATACCAGTTTAATTCCCTATCCTATAATTGATTACATACGTTTTGCAGTTACGAAGGGTCATGGATTCATATGCTCTGCCTGACAGTGCTAATTATTGAAAAGATTTTATATATTTAACTGAACTAAAATACAATATTTTATGTAACAGTATTGCCCAAGTGGTTGGAACCAATAATACCAATAGCATGCTAAAAAGGTATGGCATGACCTTCAGTTCACAAGCTATCTCTGATTATCTTCTTAATGGATATACAAACACAAGAAGACATCCAACCCTTGCTACCAAAACACAAGGAGAGTAACTGAATGTAAACATAAAGCTGCTAACGTACACACTGACACATGAATGGCATTTACATTGTTCAGAATAAAATCCAGGATAGTCTTGAATAATGAGCAAAAAACCCCCCAACGCTATAGCAAAATAATCTGTAGAATCAAACACAGACTCATTTGAAATGAGAGTTTTTTTCATTAAAAAAAATGGCGCAGCTAATAATAAAGTCTTTTAACCTGTATTTTGTTATAGGTGACAGGTGAACAAATCACAGGTCTTGAGTTTCTCTACCCTGCCTCTCTTGGTAACGTCATCTCCAGTACCATCTGCTACCTACCAGACAAACAGACCAACCACATAATGAGGTACCAGCTTCCACCCAGCTACCGTGACTAAATCAGAACAAAAGATTCAACGCCTCCTTCAACAAAGGAACACAAGTCTAAGCTGTCTTTGCTAATTGCTGGGTTTCAGGTTGTCTGTTACAGATTTTAAGTGAGCTACAAACTTCCATCAAATACTTATAGCTGTTGGATAAAGGTACTAAGAATAAAACATAAATGGAAGCAAAAGGTAAGAAAGAAGAGAAGAAAGCTTAGAAAATAAGTAACTACTTACGGTAATTTAAAGGCTATGGAATAATATAAACATGAAAGACCAGGGGGCAGAGTGATTGATATCTCATATGTTTTCAATGCCCCTACGGTTATTAGACTGCAATATATGGGAACATACAATAAACTATGAATTAAAATGTAATTGTAGCTTCAGGCATCTTCTTCATTGTCTGCTGTGGTGTTATGTCTTCATGCACCGTGATTGACAAGGTGTAATTAATCATCTTACTCAGTTGTAAATATGGGCACCCTTCACAGTAGGCATCAGGAAGTGTGTACCAGCAAAGGAAGCAATAGTTGACGCTGATATACCATTAAATCAAAATCAGAACGCTTATATGTTCAGAAATGTGTGTTTGGTGTGACGCTGTTATCGTTTATTTCTAAAATACTGTACCAACAGATTTACTTGATTTGCAAGTTAACTACAACATTAACTGATTTTATTTATTTTGTCTCTTCTTCATTTTTATAGGCAATGATGTTGTTCTCCTAAAATGTGAGACAGTTTGCTTCTTGTCAGCAAGTGGAGCTCAGCTCTTCATCTCCCTGAGTTGCCGGAGACAGATTAGCATGCTTCAAATTCAGTTGCTCTATGGACTGACTTGAAACGATTGAGGGAAATTATTACTCCATTCATATTTCACTTTTTGCACTGCTTATATACTGAGTTAGACACTTTAGGTAATTTTAAAGTGAAAGAGAATAATGAAATAACTGTATTAAGAAACACTATTCCATTTAAAAATAGGATATTTCTTGTCACAAATGCTTCCCCTAACTGTGAATGAATACATTTTTTAGGATTTTTTCAGTATTCCAGGGCAAGAAACATTTTATATCTGTTTCTTTTTCTAAATGATTACTATCCATATCCAGTTAGTGCAAAAATGGTGTATGAGTCATGGGAAATTTAAGTGGTTTGTCTCAGGAAAATTTGGTGGTATGCATTTTTTTGACGCACATGGAGCTGCTGAATGAATAATTGGCAACCTATTTAATGTCCTTTGCTTTAAAGCTGTCTAGTACGTTTGCCGTTTAAAAAAATGTCTTTCAAAGCTGTTACATATGTAACAAAAAGAGGTTGCTATCACCATTCTGACATGAACAAAGCCATACAGTGTGCTGCCTGAGGTACTTCTACCATGGTATTAATTACAAACACAATAATAAATGAAAATTTGCAAAGTTCTCAAATTCCATTTCTTTGCAATACCAGCTGATGAATGTTTTACAAAAGAATGCAGTAAAAACATCAGTCTAGGAATTGGCTATTAAATACTACCTAAGCCAAGCATTTTGGGGAGAGTATGGGATCTGTTGAGTCTGTAATTTCACCGTTTACCCCGATGGTGTAAGATCTCTAGCTGTCTCAGAAGCAAACCGAGCTTAAAACAGTAGCGCACTTTCAAGAAGATGATTGACTAAGAATGTGTTTTATTTTGATTTGAAAACCTGTCAATCATAGATAGAATAGACCAAATAATATTATTATATAATATCAACTAATTGTATTTGTCTGGTAAACCAGGAATATGCAGGAAAGATAAATAATACAGTTTTAAAGGAAATTATTCAGAATGTTTTGCCCAGATGTGCTGAAATAGTCACTGGTACAAGCAATAGACTTCAGATAAAAATACAAGCATGTATGTATAGATGTGAGAAAGAAACAAGATGCCCACGATCTTACATATTTCAGTTTATATGGCCACAGCTATTTAAACAATTCCAAAACTGCCTCTACGGGTGTCAAAGAGGGAGGGAAATCTTCAACCACATGATCTTCTCTCCAGAGTCCTGTTAAATCCACTGAACTTAAAACAGAACAAGAAGTGTGAAATATGGGTTTGAACATGTTATGTCAGAAATGTAAAGGTTGGAAGCCTTTTTAGTAACCGATATTAATATTGTATTAAATGTTATGAAAAGGTAGGTGTTGGAGAGAAGGGCTGGGCTCATGTGCAATTTTGTCAAGGTTTTTATCTGTGATTATGATTCCAGATGTATCTATTCCCTGAGGAGAAAAATGAAGTAAAGTTGGCATGTGACATGTGTTTTAAGGTGTTTGGCACAGTTTCCCAAAGTGATGACAAAATGTTCATTTTTATTACAATGAAATGGTAAAGAAAATATGATTCTGAAGGTCAGTAGCTGTATATTTAAGATAGCTTTGGAGATTTATTTTGGGGAACATAGATTTTTGGTGGGTGTTTAGATCTGATTGCCTGACTTGAGTATCTACCATAGTAAATAATTCAAGTAGAATAATTTTTACAAAATATGAAGTGGCAATAACTAGAAAATCAGTAAATTTCATGCACAGAATATGGCAAAGATTGCAAAAACATGTATTTGCATCTAGTAGTGTAGCTGCTTCTTAGTGGTTTTTTACATCTATTTACTATGCACTAATCTTTTTGCTCTACAGTTAAAGTTCAAGTAAGTGTAATAAGATTCTTTGCAGGAATACTTTTTTAGTTTAAACGGACAGATTATTTTTTTTTTTAAACAAAGTGGGGAAGGTATTTTTTT
This sequence comes from Falco punctatus, assembly GCF_963210335.1. Classification (NCBI taxonomy): domain Eukaryota; kingdom Metazoa; phylum Chordata; class Aves; order Falconiformes; family Falconidae; genus Falco; species Falco punctatus. Next base: position 43,235,901 of record NC_137589.1, read on the forward strand.
GGCAAAAACTATTTTGTCTAAATGCACATTAAGAGTTTAGATAAGAAAGTCGCCTATGGCTACCCAGCTCCCTTCTCTCTTCCTTCCAAACCCTTTCTGTGTAATAGTATCAGTAATTCCATGCTGACAGCAGGGCACCCAGGGCTACATTACCAGGCAAACACTCACTCATAAACATTTTACAAGTTCAACATCAACCAATCCTGGAGGTTTGGGAGGCTGCCCTGATTGGGTATATCATGGATTTGGTAAACACGGCTACATAACAAAAATAAGGTTTGTAGAGAAAGAGTCCAATAGCATTGCTTTCTTTGAATAATCAGAGACTAAGAATATGATTAATTCCATATTTTATGAGTAAACTTCCACAGCTCTGTATCCATCTGCAAATATTCAATGTGATGTGCTCAATACATTCCTTTCTGTTCTACAACCACATTTCTTTGTGAATTTAACCACATCAGAAAGCACTTCAGATTTCTAACACAAATATTAGATGCATTTAATGTAAGGAAGCTTCCTTTATTGGAGGTGATTGGGAACATTTTGTATTTTATAGGTATATTTAAGAGGTTAGCAGTAGGGGGGAATCGTCTGTGGAAAATCTGTCTACAGCTGAAATTTTTAGATGCAGAAGTGTTGCTGAAATGCCTAATACATTCACATTCTTTTGTTAAGTAGCTTACAGGACTATCCTCTTAGCTACCAGATACTTCTTTTTCTTTCTTTCTTTCTTTTTTTTTTTCTTTAAGTCAAACAACATTTCTTTTTTCCCCCTCTTTTTTGTTATTTTCAGGAGTATATACTTGTTTTTATTTTTTCTGTGCAATCAGAAGATTTTAATTCTCAAGGGCTTTACTTTTTCTATGTACAATTTTGTTGCTCTTTTCAGTAATCTTCTGCAACTTTATTTTATATTTAGTGCATGCATGAGAAGTGTACAGCCCCTTATTTTCTAGTAAATTATTGATAATGATTTACAAGTTTTCACAGATTAATTTTCCATGGGGTAAATTTTCTCCAATATAACAGCTCCAATTAAAGAAAAGAATGGCAAAGGTTAAGGTGTTTCATAATACGGTTTAGAAATTAATTTTTGAAGTCCTTGTGTTTATATTTTACATTTAGAATCCTATTTATACTTCAGTATAAGAAAAATAATATGGAGAGTTTGAAAATTAGAAGTCTGGTATTTTCCAGATATTGAAATGTGCCTGCCTAATGAAGGCAGAAGACTTGCCCACTAGATTTATTTTAAAGCAGTGCTTTTAGATATTCATAAATTAAAATGGCAGTTTTCAATGAGATACTTAATTACAATTTTGATATTTGCAAGATACCTGACCATTTAATATTTCTCCTTTATTTCTCTGAGCTGATCTAATTGTACCTCTCTATTTTGCATTTATTTCTCTTTGCAAACACTACATTATTCACTCTATCCTGTGCTTATTAAACAGTGCCACCTGCACCAAATGAAACAAAGCTTCTCCATCAATCTATCCCAGCTAAAGAACCCTGACTATATATTATAATTAATTGAAGCTCAATTGAACACTTGAGTCTGAACTAGATACAGTAACCTGAAAAAAACATAAAAAAAAATAGGATGTACTTTAAAGAAATCTTTTAAATGAAAATGTTCACTCAAAACTGAGAACCTAACCTTGTACCAAGCACTCTTCATCATCTCTGCACAGTACCTCAAGTAGCAATTAGCAGGTCCTTTAATTAATTAACTATTCCCTGTACATCACAGGGATTTTTGTGGCACTAACGTCATCCCTCATAAGTGAATACCAAATTCAGTCAATATTTTGTCACTATAAACCCTTATCTGGACTACCTGAATGCCCACCGCCTGCCTCTGAAAAATGATTTCAAAACACAGAAAGCAGGTATGGAAATCAGATGCAAACTTTACAGTACTAGCCTGGGTAATGAGAATGGGTAACGCTAGAAATGGAGCAGTAGATGCACGGAATCTTATAGTAAATATTTGCAATAGGAAGAAATCAGATAAGATACAAACTGAAATAGTAATGATGAAATCTTAGAAATATAATTAAATAAAATTATTTTATAAACAAATCTGAATGTATTTTCAACTTTCAAAGTGCTGCAGACTTCGCTCACTGTGCTGCCTATCTTTAACACTGTCCGCTCTCAGACAAGAACAGATTAATTAAGTGGCAGGTCAGACACAATAAGGTGAAAGGGCACTGCCAACCAATCAGTGACATTTTGCCAATTTTATACTTTGCAAACTTTTTATATAAGTGTGGCTGATTATTTTCAATGTAATTCTCATTTGGAAAAAAAAAAAAAAGTAGTTTTAAGGAAATTAACACCTGAAAATGAAACACAAAATACATATTGCTGGTTTTAAGATTTACAAAAGATGCAGTATGTAAATTTGTTTATATAAATATGTATAAGATATATGACTGTACGAGGCTATGTGTGTGTGAATGAACATATGTGTGTGTATCCATCTATCTATTTGTAGATTCAGACAGAGACATATGTTATCATTTCTTAGAAGCAAATATCTGCAGAAATAAGTCTTTGTGTTCAGTAGTTTTCTGTAATGTGTAGTAAGTTTATCTTGAAGAGATTTCTGTGTTCAGGAAAGATCTTGTGAATTTATGTAATGTACAGCATAATGAAATCAAATAAAGTATGCCTCATGATTTTGCACAATTATACATTAGCACTCTCAACATGTGTAATATTTTGAATTATGGAACAAACCTTATAGATAATTTTTAAGTAGTAGATAATACATATAGTGGACTTGCAGAAATAGATGCTGTAGAAATCTCAAGAAACAAGAAAGAATTATTATTCAAATAATTTGGGACTTTTGCCAAATGATATTATAATAAAAAACCCCAAAATAATTTAATTGGGACTAGTCATGAAGAGTAATATTTATTAAATTACCAAAAGATAGTAACTGTACCTTAGTAAGATTTTCTATTTTGTAAGAGTAACAGAAATTTCCATTTTTACCTCATGGATTCTTTTACATCACTGTTACTGCAACTTAAGTTTAAAAAATTTTGGCATGAGCAAAATGTAAGGCAAAATGCAAAGGTCAAATGATAAGCTATGATTGTAGCTCTGTTTTTGCTGTGTAAATCTGCTCTTATCAATAATTCACTATTCATGTTTTACAAAGATTCTATCTTTACATTTTTTAATTAGCACTTACACTTTTACAAAGATAATTAAAAAATAGGAAATATTAATATCTGTACTTGGAGTCCTTATGTAATAATTTACTACACATTTTCCAATAAATTTGGCAAATGAATACTCTATTTTGATACATCAGTCTCAAACAAAGGTGGACTCTGATGCAATTTTTCACTGTTTATTTCCCTGAATCTTTTGGGATATAAAGAATCGTGAACAAATACTTAACAGTCTGATCAATAATCATTGACCGTTGTGAGCCCCTCGTACTCTAACAAGCACAGCTTGATCATGTATATTTGATCATTGTAAAATTTCAAAGCACCCTGATACAGCAGAGCAAGTCTTTCTATGGTATCTTTTTGCTGTTTCATAAAGTACACATTTCCCATGATTTAGCTTTACCATTAATGGAAACTTATTGCACCTATATTTGATGAAGCTCAAGATCATGAATTTCAGCTTTATATATCCACAGTATTTCATATCGATGGTAAAAATAAACCACTATCCTAATGTTTTAGGATAGGAAACTCTGGATGTGCCTATGGATTCAATGGACCCCAGAGTGCAAATCTAAAAAGCCCTATCGTTATAAATCTTGCATTCCTGTTAAGTGTTGGCATGCACATTACACTGAGGTGTGTTAAGTTTATTTTAGTGGAAAAATTTTTAGTAAAAACCTTTCCCTTGATATCCCTTTAATTATATGTTCACATATGTATAAAATAAAAAATATTCAAGTTCACAGCTGTGTTAGCCCTCAGCCTTATTAATATCATGTAAAGAGATAAAGATCTAAGTAAAAAATATTTACAGTGAAAAACGTCTTTGCAGAACTTTATTATTGTTTGCAATTCCACATCCAGTGTTTTTTATACAGGAATTTCAGATTATCATTAAAATATAACATCGATGCCACATTTGAATAGCTGCCTTTTCTGCTTATAATCATAATGTTTATTCTAACTTTCTGGGCTTATTGTTTTAGACAGATATCAGTTTAATTAGCTTAAGCTGTCATACTCTAATAAATACAGACGGGTTGCCTGGTTCGGGAGGAGGAAGGTGGCTGCAGATTTCAGGAGCAGAGACAGTTAATGCTTTGTACATTATGATGTAAACAGCAAAAGGACAAAAATAATTACCTGATAAACTTTCAATTTCTGACTCTTCCCTATATGCTTTCTGACCAATTTTTCTATAGAAAATCCATTCAAATTAGGCAAGTCCTCTAAGTATCTGCAGCATCTGCTGGTTCAGACACCTTCCTTTATGCAGAGTACCATTTTCATATGATAATACATGTAATATGATATAGAATGACAGAATGCATGACAGTTGCCCATAATACATAGAAAGTCACTCAAAGGACAGAAGCGACATTTGGATAATTAGCATCCATTGGGCAGTCAATCATGCGAATAGAAAAAACTGAACAAAACCCACAATGGAGTTAGAAAACAAAAGGGACCCTAGCCAGTCTCAGGATTAACTGCTCTAAAGCGATCTAAATGCTTTTGTATCTAAAGAACTGAGGCTCCCAGGGCTGCCCTGTTCCCCTCTAGATACCCAGGGAACTAATTGTGGCGATCAAAGTTAAAGCATTCTCTCTTCTTTATAGACTGCTAAATACACAGAAAAATTATTTCTCCATTCGTGTTCATTAAACTATTTTAAAGTTAAAAAACTGATGCCATGTTCTTTTGCCAAGTGAAATGAGCTAGAGTATTGAGATTTTCCTGCTTTTATGGGAACACAACAGCCCATTTAATTTAAAGTCTGCCTTTGTTTGAATAATATTATTTTGCTGTTGTCCAGTCTGCTATCTCTTTCTTTCTGGATAACGAAGGCAATTGTCATTAAAAACTCTTGTGTGAGAAAATCCTGAAAACAGCTAGGAATAATAATGATAATAACAAAGCCCATTAACAAAATTAAGAAGGAAAGGTCTCACAATTTCTTAGTAACTGCCACTTCATAAAATAAATAGCGTATTTTTTCACTCAATATATGCAGCTCAGAATATTTCCGCTCCCCAGATTAGTTGGAAGATGAGGGCAGCCTCCTTTAAAGCTCCATCTAACAGAAGAGAGAGAGAAAGAGAAGAGATACAGAGAGAGCCCCAGGATGTGGAAAGTCATGAAAATACCTACCCTGGAGACAGTATTCCCATAGGATCCTTTTCATACAAATTCCAACTTGCCTAATGCCCTTAATGAATGAAATAAAGAGAGAATTCAGAAAGGCCCATGCTGATGGCTCCTGCTGGAAAGTGTGTGGTTTAAGGCATAGCTGCAGCAGTTCTGGGAGGGAATCGGCTCCGGTCCCCATCAGCCAAGCAGACAGGAATCACTGGGGCGAAATCTTCCCCCTCACACATTTGCAATTGACTTGAAATAACATCACGACACCTTTGGATAATTGACGCCTTCTTACCTTTCGTTGTCCTTTGTAATTAATATTTGTAGATCTAGAGGTTTCTCCCAGCCACAGATAACAGGAAGGTGGAAGGGGTGGGGAGAGAGAGAGAGTGCGTGTGTGTGTGTGTGTGTGTGTGTGTGTGTGTGTGTGTGTGTACGTGAGTGTGTGCGTGCGAGAGAGAGAGAGAAACAGAGAGAGAGAGAGAGAGAGGAAAGAGAGAAGCACAGAGAGGCTTTGGTTGTGTGTCTCTGTCTGGGGAATGGTGCGTTGGTGTATTTGTATGGATGTGTATTTGGGGCTCTGTAAACCTCTGGAGTTCTAAAGGCAAGATAGAAGTGAGAAGTGTGATGAGCTGGGTCTCCCTTGTCAGTCGTGACAGAGTTTCAGCAGCAGTGACCTTCAACCCTTTTGCTCTGTGTCAGCCTCAACTTGAGCCCCTTGCCCAGCTGCTGTGCCAGCGCCAAAATGCAGAGAAGGAAAGAGGGACAGCAGAGGTAAGGAGGCAGAGAGAGATTGAGATCAGAAGGGCTTTTCGCCCAGTCAAATGGGCCTCTGGTGACAAATCAATCACGGCCTGTTCAAACCAATGATGCTGCCAGTCTCCAGCTTGCCAAGCCCTCCACAACCTCCCCCAGCTCTTCTGGCTCTCCTGCATGACACTCAGCTGATGACTGGGGCTCCAGTCAGAGCAGGGTTGCTTTTTACAGGTTGATTTGGTCATTAGCATCGTTTCTTCTCTATCTCCCTCTTGCTCTGCCTTTGCCTACCATCTATTTATTTATTAAATATTGAAAGCTAATATTAGAAGAGGGATTGTGACACACAGAAACACTTGTATATGAGTTTGTGTACTGCCTTGCTAAAAGTATCCAGATTTATTTATTTTACTTTATACACTTAGGAAGAGCTACCTGTTTTAATGTAATTAGTAGATCTGATCAGTGTAATCGAGGACAAAGAAAGCAGGCCTTAGAAGATCCTCACTCCACCATCTCCTTCCCTTGATTTACTTCACACTAGTAAAACTGGCTTCAGTATTGTATTCCACTACACCCATAGGACAAGAATTATTTTTCAGCTATCTTTTTTTGAAGACATTGTTAAAATACAATTTTGAAGTCCCTTTTAAAGCTATGAGGCAGTTCCTTAGCTGGAACAAATTTGCATTGCCACTGAAATTCTTGTATTTCTATGAGTGCGTAGTGATAAAGTATCAACTAAGGTAGAAAAACAAACAAAAAATTGCTACTAAATCATAATAAATACTTCTTTCAATAATGAATTTAATATAAATATCTGGAAAATCTTTTAAAACAGTTGAAGAGAGAAACAGCAGTATAAGAAGAGCGCTTAAAAGTTTAGAAAGAACAAAGTACTCTCGTGCGGGTTTTGTGATCTTAGGAATTACACTCTCCTTGCCCCCCCCCTCCCCCAGGCCCCAATCACTCATACAAAGGGGGAAAAGAAGTCAAAATAAGGTATTAACAGAGAATATATTGCGCTCTCTTAGTCCTCTCTAACCTTAATCCCTGGAATAAAATCCTCCTCCTGACAAAAAAAAAAAAAAAAAAAGAAAAAAGAAGAGTATAGCACATTAAGAAAAAGGGAGAAGTCCCTCCTCATCCTCTCATCTTTAGTGCTAACCTCTTAGCTTAGAGATATCTTGTCTGCATAGTCAGGGAAGTCTGTGTACATTTTTACGAACAAGTTTACACGTTGACTATCCAAGAGCAACTGGTCAGCCTTGACAGTGTGGTGGGAAGGAATGATGATGGAGATGTATAGAACAGAGCTGAGCTCTTCCAGGCTCTGTTAAAGAGAGCTTGAGCAAGATACAGCAGCATCAAAAGTATAGCAGAATATACTAAAAAATGTCTCCCCTATCTCCTTTCTAATATGACTGAACTCTGCGAAACTGAAGTGAAGTGCATTGCAGATAGCAGTGTGGGGTGTTGAACAGCCTGTAGCTGGAGAGTGCTTCGGTCTTTATCTTCAAAGCTGTCCTGTCAAATACAAGGTCTTTTAAACATCAGAGGGATAAAGTTTCTGATTCTGAAGGGTTCGTTTTCCTCTTGGTTTTCCTCAATCAGAAGTTAAGCCCATACGACCCCCACAGTAAGCTGGCTCCAGGATTGCTGCCCTGCTGCTTGCCCCATGATTTGGGGATGCTTGTATAGAGCAATCTTGATTTGCTCACTGTTTGTTGAGTTCAGTTTTCTTCATGTTAGTTCTTTCTTCCATCTTACATGTCTTAAGGCTTTTGCTGTGTGGCAGTGAATTGAATCTTATGAACTTAAAGGAAAATTGTGGCTGGGACTTGGAGAATATTAATCTGTTGCAGAAAACGCTGAAGCCTGAACATGTGAGAATTGAACTAATGAGTTTTTTCCTCATTTCAGTCTCTCAGTCTCTTTTTTAGCCATACCTTAATTGCAGTGTTTCCTGACAAAATAATCCTAGCTCCTAAAAAATTCAAATGTGCACCTTCATTTCATTGCTCGTCCTTCCTTTTACCAACATAATAAAAGAATTAAGATGATTTTCAAAATAATGTGTCTTTCTCTCATCTTATTGTCAATAAATAAGTACTACACCTAAATCTAGTTGATTTCTAAAATTAAAATTCATTACATTTCTGGAAACTCGAACTATCAGCTCCATGCATTTTAATTAGATTGTCTATTTTTTCATTTATTACTAATACATTCTTCTTAACTATGATTTATTTGTTAAACAAAGTGCCATAATCCGTCACTTATTCATCTTAATTTCAGCAAAATTAAAGTAGTCGCTGTTATATTACACCTAATTGCACTTGCAATGAAAAGAACGGAGATGTTAATCAAAATAAATTGAAGATAAACAATAAAATCATTAAATCTTTGCTGCAGTAAGTGTAACTAATCAGTTTTGACTTGAAGCGACCGAACACAAATAATGAATCTGTCAGTGAAGACGCGCTCATTAAATACAGCCTAGTCCGCTAGGGTCCTGCAGGCAGCCTGGAACACACAGCCCGGCACAACCCTCTGGTGCCTCCCTGCTATTAGGGGAAAGCGAGGGAGAAAGAGGAAACTGTACACCATTTTCAGGACTAAATGTATCTATATCTTGCAGTGTGATTAAGCAAAGATGCAAATGCCACAGGTATACAGCTACTCCTGTAAACACTGTACCAGGAACAGTGAAAGACTGTTTTATTCAGCAACCAGCAGGTCAGAGATTAGAAAAAGGGGAGAAAGGGAAACAAAACACAGCAATTTGGAGGTATGAAGCACTTGGTCTTAAAAGTTATTAGAAGTACTAGTTTTATAGCAGATAAATGAAGGTGGCATTGTGTTAAACCATGTATTTTAAATATGTTTTGCACTAGTATGAGATAGTGATTATAGTCCTCTGCTATACCCACACAGTAGGGACAATGTATGGATTAGTAATTGAAGCTGTTCATATACTCATTGTCTTTCTATCATTTACCACTTCCAATCTTACCAGCTTATTACAAGGGACAAAATGAGAATTCCAGGTATTTCCAAAGATGTTACACTGGCAAAAACTCCTGTATCTGAGCAGCCTGGTGAGCAGAGCTAGAGCAATCTACACTTTCTACTTCAGCTTTTAAATTGTTTACTTAATTATTTGAGTTTCCCCAATGGAGTATTTGTGAGTAATCATTGGCGAGCATGAATTTACATGGCAAGGAGCTATTTTTCTTTAAATACTTCTGAGCACTACCTTTTTGTCTGATATGAGACAGCAGCTAAGCGCAGATATAAAACACAAGCAGTGGACCCAGTTCTGTGGTTCTTAGGATTAGATTGAACTATGTCATTATTTTCTTAAACAGCATTATCAGTTTCTAAACTGAAGATAATGTTCTGTATTTTCATGTTTCCCCCCATGTTATATCGTTTTACTTATTTGCAAATCCGACTGTCCTTTGTCTTAACCATTTACTAAACAATGTATTTCAGTTTAAAATGTTGATTAGCACAAAGAATGTCTGCCTTGCTCTTGGAATCGTAACATAACCGATCAACACTTTACAATGCTAATGCTTTTCTACTGTATGTTAAACAGTGGTCAGTGCAAATGATACAGTAATGGTTTTAACAGTTAATATGCTCTAGCTCAAACATATCAGAGAATTACACATATTTTTTAGTTTACTTTTCATTATCTATGGATAAGAAACAGGCAAGATAACCTCTGAGCAGGAGGCTACTTCTAGCTCAGTTTTCTTCTTTCTCTTTTTCTGTATATAGTTCATATTTGGGTCATAACAAAAGAAATCACAGGACAACAACGATTCATGGCCTGATTACAGTGTTGGATGACTACTAAGCAAGTTTTTTCCCCTCTGTTTTTCTCATCCTAGTATGATTTGATTTTTGTTAATAATTAGTTTTTTTAAAAAATAAAAAATCTAGCTGATGGACTTTATATTTAGTTTCTGTTCTGCATCTTTCCAGTATTTATAATGCTTAACGTGAGACTTGACATTTCTCAAGGCGCTCATTTAGAATGATTTATATGGGCTTTGCCAGTTCAGTGGCAGGTGGGTAATTCTAGAAATTAAATATTACCTGTTTTTTACTGATAAAACTATAAGCACTTAACACAAGTAGTAAATATTACTATACCTGATATATAGAAAAGGTAATAAAAATACAGACTGAAAAGTGGCTGGCAGGATAGGAACCAGGTAATGATAAAAAATTAACAAAAGGATGGACCTGATCCTTCATTAGTCAAAAACTCCTACTGACTTCAGTCAAAATCTACCTTGAATGAGAATGATACAGGGCTCCAGAGCTGTATAGTGGCCTGTGTAAAGTTAATCTGAGAATCTTATTCCAGTTGCTTTCAGCAGGTCTCTAAAAAAAATTCACCAATACAAGTGACACTAATTGGACCCCATGTTGGGAGACTTCGCAGAGGAGCTTACGATTGAATGGGCCTTGGAAACTGAACTCCCTCTCCTATCTAGATATGGCTCCTTGAGGTCACAGTTAAAGCACACCAGGGGGTCAATGTAGAAGAAGGTTGCTTTTTCTTCACTTGTGCTTTACCTTTTCTGCAGCTAGAATACTTCAATATTCAGGCTTCTCAATGTATCACTTTATATGTGCTCAATATTTTAACTACCCTCTGGGTTTTTTGGTTGGGTTGTTACACCCCCCCACCCCCCACCCCTTTTTTTTTTTTAAATGTAAAGTGTTTCGGACTTTGTTCAAGCAAAATATATTTCAAAAACAGAAGCACTGATCATACGTAGTTATGAACCTGAATCACATGTAGCACATACACAGTGATTAAGAAAAGAGTGTGGACAGCCTGCAGAAGAGGAAAGATTGAAGGAATTTGCTTTAGCCCCATTATGAGCAACAGTTGATGGTTAGGTATCTATAAATATGTTTCAAGAAGTCAAGGTGAGATTTCAGTTTGAATAGGAGACGAGTTTGGAATAAATAAGTGTATCTGACAGTTGGGAACATAGGGATGATAGCTTAATCTGTGTTTTGACAATAAGATTACACCAAACTAAGATTTGGTTGGAAGTGAGAGAAGGCAGCAAACACATAGCTCAGCTAAATACCTTCAGAAAGTTGGAGATGTAATGTCAGGATGAAGGATAAGTGATGAAATTATTAGAGATGCAAAAGAAGAACCATGAAAGGACAAGGGTCAGGGAAATCAAGGACAAGATGTTAAAACCTAGAATTCAGTCAACAATTCTGAATGATGAAATGTTAAGGGGGATGAAATTGGAATAGTAGTTCTCAGCTTTAACAGAGAAGAAGTCTATGCTCTACACAGATCAGACTCTTAGGTACTCAGCTATTATAGTAATAGTTTGTGTGTAAGTATGTAAACCGATTAATCATTATGGATACATAAACCAGCCCCCACCCCCAGATGGATACACTTCCTTGTTTTTATTCCTTGTTTTTATGCATGTATGCATACACACTGATTTGATGGCCAACCAGTAATCTAATATAGCAGCACAGCAACTATAACTCTGACAGAAGTAGCAAAGGAAGTAAAATAGAAGAGATTCTTTAGAAAGCGAAACATACTAAACTGTATCAGAATGTAATTTTGAGCATAACAGATTATAATCCTGGGAAAGGACTTGAACCCCAGGACCTCTCAGTTACAGAAAACTAATTATGTGAATTTGAGCAACATGTGCTTTCCCAAGGAACACTGCAGGTTCCTTTTGACCAAATGTTTTTTCAGAATTTGGTATGGTTTATTTCAATAAACTACTGGATTTACTACTGGCTTTTCCATTTTCCACATTTCAACATGATTCATATATTATTAAAATTTCATTTAGCAGAGGTAAATATTCAATCTGATTTCACTCTGCACGAAGAACTAAAATTCAAACTAGCAATTTCAACAAGTTTGAACACTGCAAAACAGCAAGTCCTTCTCTCAGGTTAAATCCAAAGATCCTAAAGTCCTTCAGCAGCTTTATATATTATCATGAAGTAAGTATTATGGAACACAAAGGTGGGAAAATTCTTGTCTTTACCGGTCACCTTATACCATCCTTCTTTCCCACAGTTTTTATCTTGTAGATCACTGAGTTGGTGCAAAAACATCAGTCTCTTAAAGGTTCACTTTACAAACCACCTAATTTTGTCCGTTACTTTGCTGATTCTATAAAACATTTCACTCTAGAAGGGCAACATTTGACTAATGTCTAAACTGGTATCTTCTTAATTGTGAAAACCAGTGTCTTCTGTAGCAACACAGGAAAGAGAAAATGCCACACTCTTATCAGCAGTCCATCTAATCCAGTGGCCTGTCCCCAGAAATGATGAGTCCTATCAGAATTCCCAGTGTTCTCGAGGGAAAATGCTTCTTAACTCCAGGTAGTTGGGATGTGGCTCATTTCTCCTCACATGTGTAGTAGTATCCTAAAACTAAACCAAGTCACCTAAGCTCTCAATTCAATGGAGAGAAAAAGACACCTTCAGAGAGGGATTAATCCCACAAATTTTAGGGCGAGATCACAGTCCATGTAAGGCTCTCTGTTTCTTTCTACTAATAACTGAAACTCTAGTCAACTAGCCTAGACTGCTCTGGCTGTCAGGTGAGAGTAATCCTATACACTGCTAGCATATGCACCCCTTAAATTGTTCACACCAAGTGATATATATGTCTAGTTATTTTTTAATCTTTTATAAACTTTTGGAGCTCATGGTATCTGTGGCAGAGAATTCATAGGCTATTTATAAGTTGTACTAAAAAAGAACTGGAAACAATTCTCAATTACTTGCTTCCATTTGGACTGGGCAACCCATTGCTTTTGCATTAGGAAGAGAAGCAGCTGGTCTGTAGTATCTCTTTCTGTATGAAGTTACACAGCTCTACCCTATCTACTTGCATAAGTTTTCTCTGTGAATGAGTCTAAACCCTACATATTTCCCAACTAGAATTATGTGTTTAGTAGCTTGATTAATTGTGTCTCTGGAATATCTGTGAGAATATTTATACCAACTGCATCTTTTTTAGACTAGGAGGGTGAGAACTGAGTCCAATATTAGAGAAAAAACTGTATGCTTAAAAATTAATCATATTTAATGTAATGTTTGTGGCTAATTTTAAATTTAATACAATCTGGACGACTACTGCAAACTCAGCGAAAATATTATTTTCTTGGACATATGCTCAGATCTTTTGCCTGAATTTCTATACTGAATTTCTTGTGGTATGTAACTCCTTGTTCATATAATTTATTTTTTATTCTATGACTTGCTTACTGTGGGACAGATTTTAGTTGGAAACAGAGTAAATTTTAAAACATTCAAAGAGTCTTGTAGACATATTGGAAGCCACTATTCTGTGGGGATGGAGAAACATGTTTTTTCAGAAGGACAGGTTTCTTAGTTCTGACCATATCATCCTAATCTAAGTGATGTGCAATTTTATTTTAACTGTTTCTTATTACTGATGTATCTGGATCTGTGTTGGCATTTCCAGAACTAACCTTCATACCTTTTAGAGCATAAGTACCCTCTACTTTGGTATACATACTGATTTTAATCAGATTGCATATTCTTGTTGATCGTTCAGAAATTTCTTCTTTAAATCCCCTTAGAATTTATTGATTTACTTTCCAGCTCTAGGAGCCTGTTTTTATTTAATTTTTGAATTTGTTCCAGCACATCTTTTAATTCCTGTGTTGACAAAACCTCCTCTGTATTACCTAACAGGAGGAAATTTGGTATATTTGTTTTCCCCAAATTCTGTGTGGAAATGCTAATACAGAAAAGTCATTTACCTTCATTTCAGTGTCTGTATTCTCATTAGCTTTCTTACTTTCCTAGCAAATAGCCCACTGGACTTATAAAATCTCTTCCAGGCTTGCTGCTTCTTAATACTTGAGAAAATCTTGTTTTCATGTCAGGCTATCTGCTCCTCAAATCCTCTGTCATCCTTCTAATCTCCACTGTGTATCTTACCCACTCTATTTTATCCCTATTGACTTCACAAGTTAAAATTCTACCTTCAGAAAAATACATGTTTGACTACACTAACTTCTTGAACCTTCCTGTAGCCCTATCACTCATTTTTGCTTGTCAGCTTCCTTTTTTGTTTAGGATTATGCATGCCTTCTGTTACACTGTTATGATTGCTCAAGTAGCCTCCATGCCGAGTCTAAGGATTTTAATTTCCTCACTTTTGACTTTAGGGTCTTTTTAACTAGCTTCCTCATTTTTTGTACAATCTCTCCCCTGAGGATGTTGAAGTTAATTATATTGTGGTCACTATTACTTAGTGGTTCAACTTTACTTACTTTATAAACTAACTCCTGTGTGTTACTTGAGAGGCTTTTCTTGACTTAGTTCTTTATAGCTCTAAGATTAAAACAACTAACATATGTAACAAAACATTTTTTTAACATCTTAGCAGAACTAACTGGAAAGTCTAGGAAAAGGCATGTACTTACAGGGGAATGATTAACAAGAACCAAAAGCATTACTCTAATACTGGTGAAATGCCACCTATTCTTCATTAACTGTAAGACTAGAACAAATCAAATCAACTAATGATGGCTCCATTTAGAGGCAGGAGCATACTGATATCACCAGAATACAATTTTAAATAATTTTAAATAATACCACAAAAGAGTCAGAACTAGATGCAAAAGAGCCTTTCCAGCTGGATGTTAATCCCATTTTAGAGAAAGGGAATGTATTTGCTAGCTTGCAATACTGTCTGCTGCAGTTTACTATTTAAAGTTCCTCCGAATACTGAAGAGTTCGGTATTTCCCAGCTCATGGTACTACCTCATTACATCTTGAAGTTGTATAGTTGCAGTAATTACATAAATAAAATTGACTTTTTATGAAGTATACAATGAGTGATAACATTTAGAGAAATGCACTTTGGTTTGGTTCCCCCCCCATTACGGAATGGAATCATTAGCATCAGAGAACTAGTCAAAGTAACATATAGAAATAAACTAGCGCTCTTACTTTTCTTAAATAACACCTGCAGTTTGGGAAGAAAACTCTCCTTTATTGTGAACCTGCAGTCTGTCAAGAATAATGCTACATTTCAAAAAATTAAGTAAACAACAAGACACTAATCAATGACAATTAGCAGACAGTCCTCAAGTTAGCCAGGACTCCCTACATTCTTAATAAAATGAGCAGGTTTCTTCCCCAACCAGGTGTTGGACATGAGGCACATCTTATCTGAACTTCTCAGACAAAAGGGGAGTACAAACAAGAATGGACAGATCTGGAACTTACCCCTTGTGTCAGTCAAAGTTACTGATGTCTTCTGAACATCAATGAAGGAAAATCAGTAAAAGAAATTTGTGGGCCATCAACTCCATTTTACATATACAAGTCCAGAACAGCTACTGTCTGTCTAGCACTAGCTGTTGCCAGAAAGGTCATGCTTCAGCAATCATATGAAATTACACTAATATAAATTTAGTATAAATTACATAAGTCAGACCCCTACTATTTAATAACTGTTACACTGTTCGATTGTAGTAATTTGAATATTTGACCAATTTTTCCATATAGCAGTATAAATTAAGTCTTGATTTTAATATTATGTAGTTCAATTTTGATATAAACACATACTTTGCTATTGCTAAAACAACCAGGTTACATCACAGAAGTGCGATTTGATGTTTTCTTAATAACAATTTAAAAGTAATAGCTTATGACAACATGTTGTCTGATGACATCTTAATAAGTAGTGGGCCATCAATAGTTATCACGTTACCCCATACTATGGCAGAAAGGATAAACAGATTCCCCCTTAGAAGGGCACTGAAGCTGACACTGCTAGTGGTCTTTCAGTTTACAGCGATTGTAATGATTATATTTGAAGCCTGGCTCAAAACATGTTTTATTTTTTTATAAAAAAGTTGTGGTAATTGCTACTGAAAACTCAAGATGGACAAACCTGAAAAAAATTAAGATCCCATCAATTTTGTGAGATGGGAAAAACTGAGGAAAATCATAAAGCTTACACCAATACTTCATACCAAGATCTTATTATTTTTGTTTCTAGAACCAGTGCAACAAAATATAAAATCACTTTTAAAATGATAAACACTACCAATGTAGAAACACTGTATTATATAAATTCATTGTTCGTTCGTTTCTTCACTCCTTCCTTTTTTTTTATCTCTTTCTTTTTCCTTCTCTTTCTTTCATGCTATCAGAGTTCACCAGCTTAAGCTGGGCAGTCTACTGTGCAAGAGTTTAGTATCATACAAAGTAAGTACTTCCCTCTGCTCCAACAACTTATGTCTTGCTGTTCTGGATTTCTCCTAAGTATCCTTGTTCTTCCAGGCTCATTAGTAACTTAGAGGGACTTGAATGTAGCAGTCTGATTTACATCAGTGATCTTATTCCTTTCAGCACAGGAGGGTTATCTTTTCTGTGACAAAGGCTATCACAGATATGAATAACTATTTTCATACTGGGCTTTTTTTTTGTCTAGCTGGAATCACACCATCACAGATTTTGCCTCATAAATCTGACTTCGCTTTATAGAGCAATAACGGTACAGTCAGCACTCTGCCATCACAGCAAGGTGAATAGAGAAGAGTAACTTAGGTCAGTTGCTTCTTTATTATTGGCAGATGAAATAGTGTCTTCAACAGCTTCAGAGCAAGAACCAGCTAGTGTGTTTTCACTATGAAGGCAGTGCCATTCTGAGAAGCCATAGCAAGAGGGTTTTTGCTACATGCAAGGAGGGACATATAGAGTAAAAGCAAACTTCTAAGTAGGTAACCTACTGTTATTACCTGCTGTTATTTGAAAGCTGCTTGGGTAAAAATTTGGAGATTGAAATATGTATGACACATTAAGAGGCAACAAAAATATGGGAGTTCTGTTAACTCTGGTACACCACAGTAAGAGGAGGATAAACATCGCAAAGCCAATTTAATCTACTTGGAATGCATAAAAAAAAAGTCAGGACCAATGCTTCAGAACCTCAGACATGCCCTGGAAAAGGCAAACATTTAGCGCTTTTCAGAAGATATCATTGTTTCTAGTGTTTGACACAGTATGGTTACTTCTGTGGAAGTGCGTGTTTGATACAGGCATTTTATAAATACTTGTTCGCCTTTGTGAAAGAGCAACTTCAAAAAGGTCTGCACCCCGGCAGCACAGCTCTCCCCCAGTGCAGCCCTGCTAGTGGCAGGAGCGGGGCATTGCTGGCCAGCCAATGGCAGCCAGGCTGAGCCTGCAGTCCTGCACTCATTGGCTCCCCTGCTGCTGCCCGACCAATGGGAGCACAGATGCCCACTGCAGCAGCCACCAGGCGTGACCTGCACAAGGCCAGGGCGGAGCTGTCCCCAGGCCTTTCCGCTACTGGAAACCCAGGGTTTATTTGTATTATTTATTTAATCCACAGAATCATGCTTTTTGTTTCATACTTAATAAAATTATTATTATTCATTACGGCCTTCCTCACCTCCTTCTCTAACTTTTTTCTTAGTTCACCTCCTGGTATCTTTGGTAACATATATACAGGGATGTTCACAGTCCAGTGTGATGTGTGAGTGTTCTAGTCACATGGTTTTGCAATTCATATAGAAAGTTCTAGAGAATTCTTCCGACTTTAAACTTATAAGATCTGAATCATCTTCAGCAAATCAAAGCTGACCTGTAGAGAATATGGCGAATGGAAGACCCTGACACCTGAAAATCACATATGATTTACAGAAAAAACATGGTACCAAACTATGATTCCTTTAAAGCTGGTTGCAGATTGTTTCCAAGGACATGTAGAAGCAGTCATTAGTTGTTACCAATACTCATGGGTTTGGGTATTGACAGTAACCATTTCTTCCTAAGAATGTGTTATTTTCCAGTGGTCTTAGATGAATAATGGTGGACATTGATACTTGGAGACATGTCAACTATATAAGAAAAATGTGTGTCTCTAAAAACAGGGATACATTTCTGCTAAAATGGAGTAGAAGAAACATTTTCAGATAATAGTATAATAATAGTCTGTAGGAAAAGAATTTGACAACCTGTAGAAAGCTTAAAAAATTAGAGTGTAAACTTTGAAAATGTCAGGTAAAGTATCAATAAATAAAATGTCTTCAATTTAAAATTACACTTATGGAAAAACATTGCCATATACAGTTCTAATTTAATTTTACTTTGGTAGGTAGTTGTCTCTGTGAAGAAAATTTGAAGTTGCCATGCTGAAGTTGATATAGAAATACCGGTCTTTAAGACAAAACCTGCTCTTCGCGGCTGGAGAGTGCTCTGAGGTGAAGGTAAAGGTAAAAGACAAAACCCAGTTATCAATAATAAACTAAAATATTATAAATAAAATTAACTAAAATATAAGATAAAAAAAACCAGAAAATTTCTCAGATGAGAAAAGAGCTGTGTTACATGATACAGGCACAAAGATCAAACAGGTGAGAGTAAAAGCGAACGTGGGGAAGCTGCTGACAGGAGACAGTAGAAAAATGGTGTCTACTGCAATATGTGTGTAACAACCAACAAGGAGTGCTGACTCTTTCACCATAACACTTTTCTAACCACCAACTTCTTAATGGTGAGCTGGCTACTTCTCTTTTATTCAAATACCTTGACAGACCCATCACATAAGATTTAAGTCTCTAGGCTTTTAAAAATGTATATGTTCAGGCTTTTTGGGATAAGAACTTAGTCAAAGAAAAATAAAACTGAAGATAGGAGTTTTTCTCATTTAGTTCTGAATGTGTAAGATTCACAATCATTTTCATCATTCAGACACTGAATTTCATAGATCCTAAAATCCAGCTCCTACTAAAGGTATCTTCTACCACTCTACAAGACAAATGTCTCAATGACAAACTGTAGAGCCTGAAGTGGACTTTTAATTCCATCAGCATTGGATATCCTGAGCAACAGAATAACATATTGATGATAACCTTTACTGAGAAGCATAAGCATGCCTGATTTCTGGGCATATGACTTAATCCATGGATTTCAGCAACACTGGCAAACAAACCTAGGGATCAGCACGTGAATATTGGTCTGCAGCCCCTAAGATAGGGTGTCTTGTTCTGATCACTCACAGATACAAGTGGCAATTTTTGCAATGAAAAGAATCCAGCAGAATTCACAGCTATGAACTTGAAGCATTACAAAGCCTAAGTTCTTCAGAGAGCGCAGTGGTTCCTGGTTCCTCAGCTTGCCTTCAGCTTGAACCATCTATACCCTGCTTTCAAAAGAGATGTACAGGCTAATCAGATCGATAATTCTTTGACCTGAGCTTTATCACCAGTTACAGGTATTGAGTAATGTGAGAGAGAGCACTGATTTTTCCAGTACTCCAGAATGAAGTCTACAGAGTAGAGGAAGTTCTTTTAATAATCATCCTCTGATACTGATTTGGATGTTTGGATTAGTTCCCTCTCAAAAAAAAGAGGAAAATTGGTAAATTGAAAACAAAACAAAAAAATGTATTGGATATTTGTGTTTCTTTTTAAATAGTAATTATTTTTTAATAATTTTAACACCATTTTTTTATGGTGGCATACTGTGAATCTTTAATTCTTTAGGTCAACAACTTAAAAGCCAGCTTAAAGAGCCTGAAACAGAAAATATGATCACTATTGTAAGTGATGCAAACAATGGAAATAATTAAAGAGAATAAAACAGACAGAAAAATCACTGCACAGTTAAAGACAAAGAACAGACAGTTCTGGTAGACATTTTGCTAGTTTCCCCATACAATTAAATAACCAGTTTTTGTTAATCATAAGAGATTCTGACAGGGAAAAGTAGACTGTTGAGAGACAGTAGCACAAGGAAATGTTTGCCATATTTAGATCTCTTTTCACTAAAAAATGAGGAGGTCATTTCAGGTCAATCATCCTGGGCTCTTTTCTTTAGGGGAATGAGTCTCCAGCATGGCTCTTTATATTAAAGGATTTTATGGGCTTGAGTTATAGCTATTGGTATAATCACAGGTATCAGAAATAAGAATAGTTATTTCTTATTTCTTTGTGAATGGAGAATGAAGAGGTCATTCAGTGTATGGTACTTCAAACACTTAAAAGGAAAGGTATTTTACTGCTTACTTAGCTTTTTAAAGGAAGCCTACAGAGGGTGGAAGCAAGGACAGGTAGCCTGGGAGTGATACAAAGAAATTGCCTGAGCAGCCAGGGATCAGGTGAGGAAAGCTAAAGCCCTGGTAGAATTAGATCTGGCCAGGGACATCAAGGGCAACAGGAAAAGCTTCTATAAGTACATTGGTGATAAAAGTAGAACTAGGGAAAATGTGGTCTCTCTTTGGAAGGAAACGGAAGACCTGGTTACCTGGCATATGGAGAAGGCTGATGTAGTCAACGACTGCTTTTTGCCTCAGTCTTCACCAGCCACACCGCCCAAGTTGCAGAAGGCAAAGGCGGGGGCTGGGAGAATGAAGAACCTCCTGCTGTAGGAGAAAATTAAGTTCAAGACCATCTAAGGAACGTGAAGCTGCACAAGTCCATGGGACCTGACAAGATGCATTTGTGGGTCCTGAGGAAACTAGCAGCTAAGTGGCTAAGCCACTATCCATCACATTTGAGAAGCTGTGGCAGTCCAGTGAAGTTCTCACTGATTGGAAAAGGGGAAACATAACACCCACTTTTAAAAAGGGAAAAAAGGAAGACCTGGGGAACTATGGGCCAGTCAGTCTCTCACCTCTGTGCCCAGCAAGATCATGGAGCAGATCCTCCTGGAAATTACGCTAAGGCACATGGAATATAAGGTGATTGGTGACAGCCAACATGGCTTTACTAAGGGCAATTCATGCCTGACAAATTTGGCGGCCTGTGATAGAGTTACAGCATTGGTAGAGGAGGGCAAAGCAACTGACGCCATCTATCTAGACTTGTGCAAAGCTTTTGATACTGTCCCACATGTCACCCTTGACTCTAAATTGGAGAGACATGGATCTGATGGATGGACCATTTGGTGGATAAGGAATTGGCTGGATGGTTGCACTCAAAGGGTTGCAGTCAATAGCTCAATGTCCAAGTGGAGACCAGTGATGAGTGGAGTTCCTCAGGGTTCAGTATTGGGACTGGTGCTGTTTAACATCTTTGTCAGTGACATGGACAGTGGGATAAAGTGCACCCTCAGCCAGTCTGCTGACAATACCAAGGTGGGTGGTGCTGTTGACACACTGGAGGGAAGGGATGCCATCCAAAGGGACCTTAACAGGCTTGAGATGTGTGCCCATGCAAATCTCATGAAGTTCAAGGCCAAGTGCAAGGCGCTGCATATGGGTTGGGGTAATACAAATACAGGCTGGGTGGATAATGGATTGAGAACAGCCCTGAGAAGGACTCAGAGCTGTTGGTTGACAGGAAGCTCAACATGACCTGGCAATGTGCGCTGCAACCCAGAAAACCAACCATATCCTGGGCTGCATCAAAAGAAGTGTGACCAGCAGGTCGAGGGAGGTGATTCTCCCCCTCTACTCTGCTCTTGTGAGACCCCACCTGGAGTACTGTGTTCATCTCTGGGGCCCCCAACATAAGAAGGCCATAAACACGTTGGAGTGAGTCCAGAGGAGGGCCATGAAGATGATCAGAAGGCTGAAGCACCCCTCCTTGTGAAGACAGACTGAGAGAGCTGGGGTTGTTCCACCTGGAGAAGAGAAGGTTTCGGGAAGACCTTACAGCAGCCTGCCAGTACCTAAAGGGGGGCCTACAAGAAAGCTGGAGAGGGACTTTTTACAAGGGCATGTAGTGATAAGACAAGGGGGAATGGCTTTAAACTGGAAAAGGACAGGTGTAGATTAGATATTAGGAAGAAATACTTCACTATGAGGGTGGTGAGGCACTGGAACTGGTTGCCCAAAGCAGCTGTGGATGCCCCATCCCCGGCAGTGTCCAAAGCCAGGTTGGATGGGGCTTGGAGCAACCTGGGACAGTCGAAGGTGTCCCTGCCCATGGCAGGGGCGTTGGAACTTGATGATCTTTCAGGTCTCTTCCAGCCCAAACCATTCCATAAGTCTATGATTTTATGATTATGTACTATATAGAAAGTATGCCACACTGCTATGCAGAAATGGAAAAAAAGCGCCTTTTTTTATTTTATGAGAAAATTTCAGATACATCTGCATTTCTTATTTTGACCGTAAAATCATACGGCTTATGAAATCATGGAAGACATGAAGAAGGTAAATAAGAAACAGCCCTTCCCTGAAAATTCCAAGACAATATTTGGTGAGGAGTCACAAGAAATTACTGTGGCAGGTTCAGCACAAAGAAAAGGAGGTGCTTTTTTTCACCTGGCATGTGATAAAGTTATGGAAACTCCTTGGCATAGAAGGTAGTGGATTCTAAATTATATATGGATTTAAAAGCAACTGAACAAATTAAAGGAAGAAAAATACCCTGAAAGCTATTAGATAGAAGCAGCACCTGTGGCTGAGAAAACATTAATTTATTGGAAGCTGGCAGTGGATTCTACAGGCTTCCATTTTTATACACTCCTCCTTAAACATCTGCCACTGTCCAGTTTTGGAGACAGAATGCTTTTGATTTAACTCATTGCTTATGTTCTTATGACTTTTTTTTTTTTTCCTTTTTTTGTCTGTCAGTTTTTATATTCTGTATTTTCCAAAGATCAGTTGCATTCTGTGCAATTAAAGATTACTGTTAACTTGTAATGGAAAACAAGTACATGTAACCCATTTCCATCCGTACAAGTAGGTACATAAGCAGATTTAAACATCTCTCTTGTTTCAGGGCATAAACTAATGTCTCTGAAGGCTAACCAGCTATAGTAACAATGCCTGATGAATCACAGTTTGGGAGCATTAAGAACAGGCTTTCTTCTAAAGCAACATATGTGAACACTTCTGGAGGCTGTTTGCACATAAGATGGGCCAATGACCTGATCCATAACTCATGAGGCATATTGTTTGATAATGACAAGAATTACAAGCTTGAGGCTGATAAAATAACTTGTCCTTTAACATCTAAAAAATATCTTTAATAAGCTTTCTATCAGTTTATCAACATTGGTAGAGATTTTCCTAATCTTTACCCACTGAGAAATTTGGAAAAAACATACGTGAACATTATAATCAATACTATTCAGGTAGAAATATATTCTCTTTCAAGGCATAACCTTTTAGATGAAGCCTAACTATTGATCTATAAATTCAGCATTTTTTTTCTTCCCATTCTCATTGGTTCAGATGTACCAGAGAGAATTTGCCAAGTAAACTCAGATTACAGCACGCTTCAAAAGTGTTGTCACTGACTGAGAAGAAACAGTTAACTATGTTTTCATGTACATTTGTTGCTGTGGGTGCATTACATATTAAAATACAGGTTCAGTCACACCGACCCAAATTCATGCTAGAGTGCATAGTATGAGACCTCTATTTCTATGGTATTGAACTAAGACTTTCTGGTCAATCTGGAAGCATCCTAAGGCTTTCACCAATCTTTTAATTCCTGGATTATTTTCTTCTGCCTGAAGTTTCCCTTCTGCTTCCCTTTTGTTTGCTATTAATGCTTCGTCTCTTCTGGGAGGGTGATTCACAGTTAATCAGCTCATCTATTCTGAGACATTCAAAAGCACTGCTCTATGGACAGGCCAGCAGGCATTGCTGTAACCCTTGTGCAGTTAAACCCTTCCCTTTCTTTCCTTATGGACTTCACTGTTTCTGCTGCCCTGTAACTGTTACACAATTATCACCAAACTACTGGGCCAGCTGCAGACATTAGTACCATTAGCAGAATTGCAGAAAATGGAATCCGGGTTATCTAATGAGCAGCTTATTTACATAAATATACCAGGTAAATCGGTGGGGTGGGGTGGAGTTTTACAGCTTGAACCACAAATTAATATTAGGCAGATAGAGAGAAAAACTTCCTGCATTTGAACAGGAACATCTACATCATATTTAACGTTTTTGTTTTTCCATCCTCTTTTAGCACCTTCACACAGAAAATGCCGTTTTCACAATATGAATAAACATTCTCTAGATAGTTGAGATTTTGCATGGATTCTACTTTATTATTGCCATTTGGAGGGTACAAGCTGTGCTCTATATCCATGCACTGGATTCTGGAATATACCTGATTTTGCTTGCTTAATATATACAAAATAAAGTTATAGCACACCATACTAATTATATCTTGAGCGTCTGTTTTATTCTTTAACTAGATGAAATTCTGTTCACTCATCCTTTCCTCACCTTCCTGGATTCTCTGTCTTAGCACTACTAGATTTACAAGCTCACACTTGTTTTATTAGGCAGTCCTTTAAACTAGAGTTTCCACAGACTGAATTTGCAGTGTTCACATTGCTACACCCATTAGAATCTCTTCTGTAGTGAAGACAGAACCTTAGAATTTTCCTTACACATTCCCATTTATTTTTATTAATTAAAATCCTCTCTATTAGCTGTGAGCAGGTAGGTCATCCTCTTCTTGAATTACACTAACATATTGTTTTTCAGACAGATTATCTCATGCTTATCACATAACCTATGTAACTAATAATTTCTTGCTCAAAAGTTGTAGCATGCACCTGCACATTATCCAGATTGAGAAACTGTTTATGAACAGGTACCAACATGGGGTTGCTATTATAATTTCTTCCCCTATGGGGTAGGAAAATACGCTCATTACAAATCAGTCACCTACAAAATAAATGTTTTACCGAGACATATTTAAAGGTAATCACCAAAAACTAATTTTGCAAACCATTTTCCTGGCATTTTTAGTTATTAGCCGCTCTCAGTTCATCCACCAATTTAGCTATGCAGTCCTCTCAGCCTAGTTCTTGAAATCCAATTTTTATATCTTGTTTTCTCCACATCTGGGTGAATGCATACTTCCTAATCATTCATTTACTGAGAGGATTTACATTGCTTATTGGAATCACCTAGCATTTTATTCCTTAGTCCAGTCTAAAAATTATCCAATGTAAACCAGTCTACTATTATTGCATTCTATACTATCTCCATTAAATATTTACTAGATCTGTTCATATTAATCAGTTTACAAAATCTTTTAAAAGCACACTAAACAGAACAGAGCAAAACTAAAACTGTGAGTCTCTAGCTCTACCTCGTAAGTTTAATGTCAATCCATTTTCCAAAACCCATTTTCCAAACCATTTTCCATTGATGAAATTTAAGAAACTCTTTGCCACTCTGAAAATGTGTTTTTATTCATATTATTTTTTGCACTGCACTAGCACTGTATTGACCAGCTTCCTTATTTTTTTTTGCTTATTACTGTGTTTTTTCTTTTTTTGTTTGTAATCGATTTTAACAATGTCTCTATAAACTTACCTTCATTTAACAGTTATACATATAATCTTTAGTGTACTGGTTTATTTAAACGGGAAGAATATCCTTGGTCTGAACACAGTAATTTTGGTTAAAAAAGCTATTTAATACTAATACAGGTATTTCTGTATGAGACAGGGAACACTGACATAGATCACCTTTATGTAATGCATATCAGGGAGCAGCAAAGGCCCCTGCACCCTAAAGAAAGCTAGTCAGGAGCTGAGGGTGACCACGATGCAGGCTGGGCAATGACCTCAGTGGCCAGGCACAGTCCTGCAGGCATGAGCTGGGCAAGCAGAGCAGGGGGGCTGACAGCAACAGATGCTCTTGACAGTGCAGTGGCCATCAGACAAGATCAAGGCAACAGGTCTAAGGTCAGTCCAGGAAATCCAAACAATAATTCAGGATCAGGACTGGGTATGGGTGTATCTACACCACAGCTCAAGCCATGACTGAATGCTGAGGCCTGAGTTCACACAGGGCTCCTGTGGCAGAGGGTGTGGGTGGAAGCCTGTGGGGGAAGTACCTCATCTCAAGTACTCAAATTAGTACTAGAAACACTCCTCATCTACCCAAACATTACTTTGACTTACTGTAACTGTGAATAAATCTTTCCCAACTTTTTGCATAAGTTTACCATATTTTGTATTTATTACTTGAATGAGGACGGTATGGTTTCTCCTACTCAGCCTCTTTGGGGAGCAAATGGACACAAAAGTACCTCAGATGAGATATTCTCTCTCTCCCCATCTTTCTAGCTGACTAGATTCTTCAGCCAAGCAGTTGGCTTCCACAGTGATTTGCAGTTTAGACGTCTTTTAAAGACAAATTTCCAATTATTTTATTCCTCACTGCAGATCATCTCCAACTCAAAAAAGTTAGGAATTGTTAAATTATGCTAGACATTGTCTAAACCTTCCTGAAAACTGCCTGTAAAAGGTGATTAATAAAATTGTTGGGTACCTGTTTGATCCTGTTTGCCAACACCAATAAGGCATGTTTCCAAATCTAACTGCAATTTTTGAGTCAACATAAGCTTTGTTCTCAGCAGACTGCATTTCATCTCTCCTTCACTTCTTTTTGAGAAGCCTCCAGTCCCCTTTATGGCCTCACCAGGGCTTGTAACTCCTTCTAGCCATCCTGTACTGCTTTTTCAGCCACTTTGGCTTCTGTGACCGACAGTGCAGAACGTCCTGTCAGAGCTCTGCAGAGCGCCAGCTCGCAGGCCCCTCTCTGACTTTTTTGTCCTCTGCAGCCCCCAGGCACCGGGACCTGCTTCTGCCGGGGACTCGGCCCATGCCTTGCCACTCCGTGGGGGTGGCTCACCTCTTCACAGGGCTTTCCAGGAAGCACAGTCCTGGTCCTCATCTGGTCTGGGCATCAGTCCCCTGGGCATTGCTACGGGCCCCGGATCACGCCTGTGGCGCGTTTTGGCCCTGCTCAGGGGGTGCCTGACGATTCGGTTCCCGCTGGCAGGACGCAGGGCGCCGTGCGGGCAGGGAGGCTGGCCTCCTCCACGACCGGCTGCTGGAGATGACTGTCCCGCTCAGCCCCCTCCTGGGCTGCTGTTCGGGAGGACTCCGAGCCGCTTTTGAGCGCGCAGGGAGCTCTACCCGCCCCGCCGCGGGACGCCCGCCTGAGGCGCCTGAGGGAGCGCGGGCACCCGCGAGGCGAGGCCGCGAGGCGAGGCGCGAGCGAGGCGCGCGCAGCGCTCATTGCCGTGCCAGCACAGCGGGGCGCGCGGCGGGCCCCCCGGCCGCTGGCCCCGCCCACGCCGCCGCCCTGGCGGCCCCGCCGCACTACAGCTCCCGGCAGCCCCCGCGCCGCGCCGTGACTCGGCTGGGGCGACGGCGGCGCCGGCCGGGATGGAGTGAGGGGGTGCGCGGCGGAGAGAGCGCAGCCCACCGAGCTCCGGCCCCCTCCCCCCTTGCTCTCTCTCTGGCCTGGGTCTATGCGGCCCCCCAGAGACCATGGGATCCAGGATCAAGTGAGTGCCCCCCGGAGCTCTCCAGCCCCGCTTGCAGGCCCTCAGGAAAGCGGGAGGGCTCTGGAGAGCGAGAAGGGGACTTCCCCGCCCTCCTTGTGAGGCCGCGCGGGCCAGACCCCGGCCGAGCCTCCAGGCCTCGGGGAAGGGCGAGAGAGGGGGAGGAAGAGGGGGACGAGCGCTTCCCGCCCCCGGGCCGGCCCGCGGGCCGGGGAGGCGGCCGGGCAGAGGCCCCGAGCCGCCCAGCCCCCGCTCGGCGGCGGTACCCGCGGCGGGGCGCGCCCCGGCCCTGCCCTGAGGAGGGGCGGAGGGCGCCGCTTCCCGCCCTCAGCCCCAGCCCTGGGCTCTCTCCCGGTCCGCAGTTCCCCGTGTGGTAGCGCGCAGGGTCAAGGCTGCGAGGGCACTTCGAAGGCTCGGGGTGCAGGCCTGGAAGGCTGGGGCTGCTGGAGTGGGAAGGTGTGCGGTGCCAGCATTGGAGCCGTCTGTCGGGGGTGTGGTGGGGTCGGGAGAGCTCAGAGCCCCCTCGTCCAGGTTGGAGCATGCTAAAGGAAAGTGGCTGTGATGTCTTGAAAGTGCACTAGTTAGGTGATTTGAGGGAAGTGGTGCAAGTGATTAATATGTTGGGCCTGCAGCTCCATGCGCTCAATATTCTCCTTCAATATTCTTTAAATTTTCATAAAACTGGGGGTTGATTTATTGGTAAGCCCTGTTGGTGTGTTTGGTATTGACACATTAAAGATCTCAGTTCATTCATATGCTATTTCAGGCAAATGCCAGGCTCCTCTGAGACAGGTAGAGGTGTAATAAAGCTATCGCCAAGCAGGGAGTGACATCGTTGTGCACGAGAGGTGTGTGACAGAGCGGAGAGATCCAGTTAGTCGGTATTTTATTCAGCACTTTCAGCAGGTGCTGTTGAGCAATTGCTCTTTCTTCTTGAACACAGTGTTCTTCAAGATTACACAGTTCTTTAACTTTTCACCTCTTTTGTTTAACTTGAATATGTGACTGGAGGAGATGTAGTTTGTGGCGTTCTTAGTGTGATGACACATCTTCATGTTTCCAAGCCCATAGGCTGGGTAGGCATAAGGGTGTGTCTATCCAGCCAGGTGTTTTAGGAAAATGTAAGCGGATAGTGAGAGTTTGTAATGATAGTGTGGAGGTGATTGTGTTGGTTCCAGAAAGTAACATACTTCCTTGGGGGATACTGTGGGGATGATTTGTGCACTTTTTTTTGGCATATGGGTTCTCAACTGTTGCTACAAGAAAAAATCAAAGACTGAGGAACTACTTAAAACTCTTAGCTTACATTCAAATACAGCTAGAATTTAAAATCATTACTATTTTGATAGCAGAGCAGGCTATATCTGTAACTTGCACCTTTGGATCTTGCAGTGGTCACCCTTGCTTGGGTCACTTCAAGATTATGATCTGAAAGGACTTAGTCTACCTTAAATCTACTAAAAGGGTTATGCTCACTTAAAATGTAGTTTCTTTTGTGTACATATTGAATCCACAAGCTGTGATTACCATCTCTGAGTTTTTGATTGCTGATTTGACCTTTAATGGCTTTGCATACACTTTGCTGGATGTGAATGCAATCACTCAGATGAGAGCTTCAACTGGAAATCTCACTGGTATCAGTGAGGAGATGTAGCAGTTAGAAGTATTTATGACAGCCACTGGACTTCAGGACTTTTTCTGTCCAAAGTCTTGCAGTGTGAATGTGTCTTTCAAGGTTACAGACAAAGCCCATGTTTTTCTCTGTCACCAGGAAAACACAGGTGATAACCCCATGCAAGCATTACTTCTCATTCCTCTTGTACTTTGTGAGAAAGCATTTTGTCCATTGTATGATTAAGCAACTTTGTCTTGAGCTATAATTAATAAATCGCTTTTTTCCACTTTGGACAGAACACTGTGCCAGAGTAAGGACAGAATTTCAAAACAGTCTTGAAGTATATAAAGAATGAGAGAGCCTACCTGAGTAACAGGCTTTTCTGGTCTGCTCTTCTGAGCTGGATGTTTAATCCAGCAAAGATTTTCAAGTTGATTAGTAGCTCCTATTATTGGGGTGGGCAGAAGTGTGAATGAGAACTGTTTTATAATTGGGTATGCTGAGGCATGCTTCCTTCAGTGGTGTCGCCAATATGTGTTGGAGGCCTCGCAAAAATCCAGTAGTCTGATCTCTTGCTTCTTGCTATAGACTGGTGATTGAGAGATATTAAATGCCTTGATATGTGATCACTTGCACATACTATGGTATACTCCTAATGAAACCTGGGCATATATGTCAACTGTATTTTTGATATTTCACTCAAGTGAAAGAAGTCAAGAAATCACTAGCAATCCTGTAAACTTTTGGCTTCTGTATAGCTGCAGGCGAGAAAAAAAGGTAAGTTGAGTATTGGGTTACACCATTGCGTTAAGCTTCCTGTTGGAGCGTGTCACGCACTACTTGCAAGGCACTCTGTGCCAGCAAGGTAATGTAAAATAGGTATCTAGTTAACCTGGCTGCTGTAATTTCTTGGTAACTTTCAGTACTCAAGACTTTACAAGAGAGAAGGGATTTATTTGTGTTTTTTTTTTTTTTTTTTTGTTTAAATAACATGTTGATATCAGTCTATTCAACAGAATTGCATTGCACTGTTAAAAAAAGTTGGCACGTTCCTTTCCAGAGGTGGTTGAATTTCAGTGGTGACGGAAGACAACCCTGATACTAATCAGGAAATGCTTTCAGATATTTAATATAGATTGCTATATACTGAAATCTACCTAGGGCGTACCAGGCAGAAAAAGTTAAATATATGGAAATAAACCAGGGTTTGAGGTGCAGTTTCTGAATTGAATTAACAGATACAGTTTTCTGCTAATATTTTTCTGCAGGAGTTGAGCTACTAAGTCTTGTTAGGAGACAACTAATTATCAGGCAGTGTCAGGCTCCTCTCTTATGCCTCAATTTTTAAGTAGAATGCTACTTTCTTTTATGAGTGCTGTTACATTTTCCTATGTGTACAAAAAAAAATGCTACTGACAATTTAAATAGGCTTTAGGTACTGGAGGCATCTACTTCCATATGTACAGCTTCAGAGAAAGACTTTGTTTAGTTTTGTTCTGCACAAATCTCTTGCAGTTTTGCAGTAACTAATAATTTTCATTGTAAAAGGTACATAAATATTTAAAATAAGATATTACTCCAGT
Source organism: Falco punctatus (assembly GCF_963210335.1). NCBI lineage: Eukaryota > Metazoa > Chordata > Aves > Falconiformes > Falconidae > Falco > Falco punctatus. The sequence goes on from NC_137589.1 coordinate 43,266,529, forward strand.
GTGAAGTAGAATTTCTTGCGGATTGCTTTGATACTAAAGCTATTCCTACATCAGAAACTTGAAGTAATTCATACAACTAGCAGTTTTCACAAAAGCATTCCTTTCTCATACTGCTCCTTCCTAAATTCCTGTTTACAAAAAAGTACTGCATTTCCTTCTGAAGTTATCCAATGTGTTTTGGTACGTGTGTCCTATGTAGTTTTTTTTTTTAATTGCATCTGGATGTTCATTTGATAACTGACTGTGGGCCTTTAAGTGATTATTGGAAGGAAAGAAAACTTTGTGTGTGTATTTAAGGTTATAATGCTGTGGATGATTTTGGTGGGTTGAGGTTTCAGTACAATGCACAGGTGGTATTAGATGTCTACAGGTTATTTTAATAGCCATAAAAATGGACTGCAAAATATACATATTATGATGCATATTTATGCTATATTTGCAAACTATATGAACTCTCATAGTGTTTTGTTTGCTTAATTCCACTGAAAAGTTATAAAACATGCAGAATTCAACAATGACTTCATTCTCATACCGAGGTGCTAGCTTGTTGAATGCAGCCTTTAATACTAAGTTTCTGACCTGGCAAAGCTACTTTAATTTCACTGTTCATAGAAATAAGTGGACATTTGTCATGGAATATTAAAATACAAAATGTGATGTCTTTTTGTCTGAAAGTTTTGGTATAGAGTATGTGCTCTTGCCAGCTGTGTTATACAGTGTTTTCACTATTGAACACAGACTCTAACATAATACTAAAAAGGTGTTTGTTATTTTATCCATTAGCTGTAAAAATATTATAAAATTTATAAACTTTTAATTAAGGAAACAGGGTGCTAAAAATAAAGACATAAACAAGGAGGGTAAGATAAGGCTGCACAGCAATATATATGAAAGGAATAATACGTTTCTGGTGTTCTGTGGGTATCATTTCATCCTCATCCTTTACTGTGGTTATAGGAATGTAGCTAAGAATCCCAGTATGTGAAGCAGATTATATGCAGCAACTCTAAGTAGCACAGAGAGAATTATGCAAGTGTGTTTTATACTGCACAATAATGGTTAACTTGTTGATTTTTAGAATTCTCTTCACTTATGCATGTAGTTTTCTGAAAAATGAGTACTTAAGACAAATCAGTTGGGAACTGATGGCAAATTAAATTAACTTTAATTGAATTGTGAACCATTCTTGCTCCTGAGAGCTGCTCTGTAAAGCTGTAGAGTGTGATCCTATGCTACTGAAACCAATGGTAGCTTTTCTGTTGATTTAAATAGGTGTGGGGTTTGGCTTAGAGCCACTTGAGTTATACTAAGTGGGCCTGTGGCATGGTTAGAAATGTTTTGTTTAATCCCTTTTTGTGTTAAAGTAGGATTTAAAATAATAGAAATTCCCTAAAGAGTAGGCTGAACTCCTTGACATGTTTGGTTTGAGATGCTGGGTAAGATTAATATATATATATTTTTAATTATTCAGGTAGGAATTCTAGCATATATATACACATATGTGGGTTTTGTCATTATTTTCATCTTTAGCTGTAAGGGAGCTAACAAAATTCACAAGTTAATTATACCTCAGCAATTCTCTAATGTTAGATAGTTTACATTAACACATAGGAGACAGTATTATCACTATGCAAGCAGCCATAAATATAGAGCAGTAATTATGCAGTTTTGATTCTTGGTTTTAACCAGAAAGTCTAAGAATAAAATGTCACATGTTCAGACTTACAAAATGCTTATTTCAGTAACCAAACAATTACAGTCTAGTGTGTGATTCTATTTAATCTCATAAAAAAATTTGGAGAAGCTAAAATTGTTAGTAAGGAATTTAACTCAAAATATTCTTTCTTATATAATCACTCGCTGCCTTTATATGCTCCTTATGAAATGTAATTCCAGAGCTTTACTTACATAGTTGTAAGAACTGAAAATGTATGCTAGATTTTTTTTTGGTTTGATTTTTTTTGTTGTTGGGTTGTTTTTTTTTTTAAAAAAACCTTACTCTAGCAAAGTAAGTATCTTTCCTCAAGCTTCATTTACATTCTGTAGCTGAATCTGGTCTCATTTTTGATGATTGCACCTATTTCCTTATTTTGCATGCATCCGGCAGCTTTCTGGATTTAATACTCCGGAATCTCATGAGGTGAAACCTTGTGCGTTTGTAATATTCTTCAGCATGGCCTTTTACTGACAAAGAGATAGAAATATTTTGATAGGTATTAAAGAGGGGAACTGTCTTAATCCTAAATACAGCCTGTTAAGTTTTCCAGTAATGTATGTGTAAAATGACTTTACATCCTCTTGACTGCAGCTTCTTCTTTTTTTTTCTCCCCCTTTCCTTTTTCCTGAGCAAATAGGTGTCATGAAGTTGAACCCAAGGGTCACAGTAATGAAAATGTGAATCTGGGTTTTGTCCCATGTTGGGTGATGTGACTGTTATCAGTTTAGTGAAAGAGCATGAAGGATTTTTTTTCCCCTGAAAAAAATCCCTGTATCTAGCACAAAGGTGATTTACTTTCTCATTGGAAAGTAAAGGTGAAATAAAAAGAACTTGCTTTTGCAAGTTGCACATGTAATCAAAATTATTATTGTGGCCAAGAACTGAAATAACTGTTGTTTCTCTATCTGAGGAACATTCTGAAAAGTGATATAAAAGGTATGGTTTTATTTTTCTGATGAAGTTCTGAATGATAGGCCTGTGATGTTTTAGTATCTACAAATGCAGACTAGTCACAACAATTGAACTGACTTTTAAGGTTCTGCATGCTTGATTTCTATTGTTTTGATTCCTTTTTTTTCCTCTGTAGAGGTTTGTTAAGACGCCCTGTTCATGTTTGCTCATCTGAGCTTCAGCCATACTTTGTCACATACTAGTAAGGCAGAAAGATCTGATGTGAAATCATCCCGGACTATAAAACAAGAAATGTAGTTTATCAAGTTGTCATTGTAATGTATGCATTCTTAGAACCCTTTTTGACTGTATAACTGGAAGTACACATAAAAAAAATTCTTAATGTGCTAAATACATTTTTTTTTTTTTTTTTTTCTCCCTCTCCCCTCCTTTCAGACAAAATCCGGAAACTACCTTTGAAGTGTATGCAGAAGTAACCTATTCAGGAGTCAGTTGCACTGGGAAAGGTACTGTTCTGCACTGTAGTTCTACCTATTTATTGACTAAAAGTATTCTTAAGAATCATGTATTGTGAGTTCACAAGGTATATTTAATATTATACTGTTCTGGCTTTTAAAGATATCTTAATCACTGATTCTGTAGAATCTTACAGTTAGGACTAATAATGAGAAATTCTTGCCTCTGTCCCCGATTGTGGGCAACTTTCTGATTTCTTTGACTGTTTTACCTGTTTTGTCTTATAAAATAGAAATAACTTACTTCATTAGATTGAAAAAGTAAATGCATTTTCAGATTTGTATTTGCTGCTCATGTAAGGATGGGTAGTTTTAAACCAAAAAATACTCTACAGCTTCTTGTTTGGAATTTATTCTTACTTCTTCCTTACTTTCCACAGAAGTATTTTTATTGGTTCCCAGAATTCTTCCTTTGAGCAAATGATTTTATCTAGAAATAAGGCGTAAACACAGCTTATGATTTGATTAACTATTTTTACCAAACATTGTTTTCAAGCCATGATCATACAAGAATTTCTCTGTAATACTATTTCTGGCAAGTATTTCTGTATATATGCTAGAGAAGTCTCATAACTGCTGAAACCAATGTTAAGTATATTTGTGAATTTTTGATTGCACTTTTTTCTGAACCTGAGGAACTTGATCAAATAAGCACGAAAAGCAAAGGCTGAAATTCGTAATCCCAGAATTTAGTTCAAGAAAGTATTACTTCAGTCTTTAGAATGTTACGAAAAAGGAGGGATGTCAAAATTGAATAATTCTGGTTAGTCAACATATACTGAAGTAATAGTTTTTTATATCCTTTATTAAATGATCATGTGTGTATTGTGTATATGGTATAATGAACCAGTAGAAAAGTTTTTGTATTATATTTTATTGAATGGAAAGTCAGTTGTCTCCTTTTATATCTGTATTTGTTTGTTACAATCAGCAAAAGTCAAATACCTGCAACTCTTTCCTTTACCACCACAGCCTCCGTGGGAGTTGTAACTGGAATACAGTTTTGGCTTGTCCTACTGCTATATGCCATCACGACTATTTGATGTAACTGCAGGAGCCCTTTTAATAACTAGTCTTTGTTTCTGCACATCTGACCTGGATTCTAGTGCCAGAAAATCTGAACAAATTTGACCATAAACATTACATTGTACAGTACTAGTGTCTGGGTATAATCTTCTCTTTGAAGTTTGTTTGCATCCCCCTGGAGGGATTAATCCCCTGCTGTGGGAAGGTGGGTTAAAAAGCACGGAAACTACTTTACAGGTTTTTAATTGGAGAATTTAGTATACATTTTGTTCTATAAACCAACTGATTCTGTGGGAGTTTCACTTAGTTGTGTTTTTGTTGTATGCACTTGTAGGTGCAAAATCTTCAGAAATATTTTTAGTGAGTAAAAAGAAGTTTTATTGTTTTTATGACTCATATATTCTGAAGTTATTGGTTCTCTCTGAATAATCTTCTAAAAGATTGTTTCCCAACCATATTTTTTCTTATATTTAAGAGGTGCCCTTTATTCTCAGAGGTCTTAGATTTGTGTATTCCCAAATATTCTGTCCTGTTCTAAGTGAAGTTTGTTGTTTGGTTCTCCACAGCATTAACTGTATTTAACAGCTATGCTGTATCCCAGGTAAATCATCATTCTAGAAATATAGACCTAGACACCTATATGTAGTCTTTCTACTTCTTACTTCTTGGCCAGCTGTTCTATGCCAGAAAGCCGAGAATATATATAAACTTTTTTTTTTTCATTTTTGTAATCAGGGAACATATGTTACATGACAAGGAGCAGTTACTATTAAGAAAAGCTAAATGTATAAAAGGTGTATGAGGGGCAAATTCAGGCATGTTTAAAAAACTATTTCTTCCTGTGTAATGGATCTCAAAATTAATTAAGACAACTGTTTTTGAAATTCTGGGTCTAGTATAATAGTGCTGTTTATCACTTAGAATGCTTTTAATTCTTATATTGATAGTCTGACATGGTCTCGAGGAGGATGTATTGCTTCAGAGCTGTAACAGTCCTAGTGCATGAGATTGTCTGGCTTGTGGGATGGTAAAATATGCCTCTCTTTTGTTTTATTCAAAAGTTTGTGTAGCTGTTGTGTTTTGACCCCAGCCAGCAACTAAGCACCACTCAGCTGCTCGCTCACTCCCCTGCAGTGGGATGAGGCAGAGAGTTTGAAGAGTAAAAGTGAGAAAGTAGCGAAGGATGTTTTCCATGTGACTGTTAAATACCAACTGACAGTAAAGGTTTTAGTATATTTCGTAGCTCACTTGGCAGATGATTGTACATTCAAGTAGCTTTACTGCTTGTGTAATTGTTAACAATCTAGCATTAAATGTCTATTTGGACAATAACTTTTGAAACTAATGAAAACAGTATTATCCATTGACTATCATATAGAATGATAGAATCATTTGGGTTGGAAAAGACCTTTAAGATCATAGAGTCCAACCATTAACCCAGCGCTGTCAAACCCAGCACTGTCAAGCCTACCACTAAACCATGTCCCTAATCACCATGTCTACACATCTTTTAAACACCTCCAGGGATGGTGACTCTACCACCTCCCTGGGTAGCCCCTCTTGATACAGAAGGCTCCCTCTTAGTTACCAGGACAGTTGACTGCAGAAGGAAAAAAAATCTGTTCTGGGCTTCAAGAAAGACATCAGTAAACTGGAACAAGTTCAATGAAGGACCACCAAGATGGTGAGTGAGCTAGAGCACTTGCGCTGTGAGGAGAGATTGAGAGTACTGGGTTTGTTCAGCCTGGAGAAGACTTCAGGGAACATGAATAGCAGCCTTCCATACCTATGAGGCATTCATCAAGATGAGATATCCAGGCTCTTCACAGTGATGTGTGGCAGGACAAGAGGCAATGTCTGAATCAACACTGAATCAAGAGGGATTCTAACTGAATATCGGGAGTGTCTTCACTGTGAGGACATCAGGTATTGGACCAGGTCACTCAGAGAGGTGGTGCGATCTGCACGCTTGGAGGTTTTCAAGACCTGACTAGATCACAGCCTGAACAACCTGGTCTGACCTCACACCTGGCCCTTCTTTGAGCAGGAAGTTGGACTAGAGATCTCCTGAGGTCCCTTCCAGCCTGAATTATCCTGTGATCCTAATATTTGATTCCTAGAAACGTGTCAGGAACATCTGGAGGATGTTTTGTACTCTTAATATGGTATGAAGAGAAAACTTGATCGAAACCAAAGAAATTGAAAAAGAAAACATTGTTTTATTCCAGTCCAGGCAGAGCTCTTGCCAAACCACAATGAAATGTGTGAACTGTGAAAGGAAATGATCACTGGTTCACCTCAGCTGTGGTCTCGCTGTCCTTTCTCCTTTAGATTGTTCAGAAATAATGATCATCTGTGCTCAGCATTGGTGACTTGTATATTTCTGGCATGTGAAGGCTTTGCTATGTCGTACAATTCCAGCATTCAGTTGTATCTAAAAGCTGTGCTTGCGCTTTTCTTTCCTTATAGTCATAGATCTTATTTGGGGACTTAGGGATTTTTCTTAATGGCCCGCTTGATTTAAATGTGGTAACTTTATTTTGAGAACTGTGAAACAAGACAGCTGCAACTGTGACTAGCAACATTAATGTGAGTAATTGTTATTAAGAAGATATTTCCTTAAGAGAAGACAGTTACCAGATCAGTTTTTTGTCTTATGATTGTGATTTCTGTGGAAGCTGGGAATTTCCCTTAGCTAATTGAATCTCAGTTACTGTGTGCGTGGTTTGTTATTTTTTTTAAAGAACATTTGACTTCCTAAAATTGAATGAAAATACAAAAACGCTTTTATCTTAACTTTGTTCCCACTTTTTTTAAAGTATTTTTTTATTGGGATGTCTGGAATTCAGAATTTCTTTACTTGATATTTCAATGGTGCATTTGTCAACGTTCTACTATTTAGTTTCATCAGATAGCACTGTTCTTTTGTCCATAACCTCTTCTGATAAAGTGTTGGTTCCTTCTCACCAAAAGTCTAGGGCACCAAAATAGAGTAGAAGGAATGCAGTCTGCATCTTTACAGTGACAATACATGGAAGTTACCTAGTGAGAAATCTGTGGTGTGTGTGTCAAGTATAAGTATGTCAAGCATAGGGACTTTGCAAGTCTAATGCTTCTCACCAACTCCCACACGCTTATTCTGGAAGAAAGGAAAAAATAATCATGGTTTTAATTAAAAAATGGAATATTGTTATAGGGAAAATATTGTCTAAAACTTCTAGTGTTAATACTTTTGATTCTTTCCTTTGTAGTATCAGATAAATACTGGATGAGGACTGTGACTCAGAGGAAGAGGTGCGGTTCTGAGGCTGATACAGAAGCCTGGCTAATAGGCTGGCTTAGGTTAGTCTTAATGGGTGCATTTTGCGCAGTGGTGTAGTTGAGATGGAGTAAGATCCCAATACTGAACAGATGGGCACAACAAAGTTAACTCTTTGTCAAGTATGCCTGGTGACTTTGGCTTTCAACCATTCCAGGTTGTTAGGACCTAAAAAAATCTGATTACTAAGAAAAAATCCAATTCACTTATAAGGCTTTAATATTCTGTAGCCTCTGTGTAGGGTTTTTGTCTTTGCCTTTATAGATTTTAGTGCTGTGTGATTTTTGACAGTAGGAAAACTTCTAACTTTCCTTATCACCTAGATAAGGCCATCTGCCTTGCTAAATCCAGGTGTGTTGCTTAAAAAAAAAAACAAAAAAAAACCACTGCAACCAAACAAAAAGTTTTTAGATTTATCATTAAAAAAACCCACTGCAACCAAACAAAAAGTTTTTAGATTTATCATTATTATTTTATAGGTTTCACTATACGAGTTAACCTTGCTTCAGGAATTAAATAAACTAGAGCCTCAAGATTCATAGATAGAAGGGAATTATAATACAGTTTATTGCCCAGCGGATACAAGTAATACGTACTGGACATCATCTACAATTGTGTTAGTTCTTCTTTTCTGCTGTGATACTTAATTACTTAAATGTGACTTGGGAGAAGTGAGCAGATGTACTTTTTTGTTGACACTAAAGTGATTACTGTAGCACTTCTGAACGCTACATGCAAGGTTTAAGGTCTACCATTGTTTCTGTTCGCATACTGCTTTATGTTACATTATGTTTCACTGTTCACCCTGGTTTAAGAAAAATGTTTAAAACCAAACTTTGTATTCAGTGTTTTTTGTGTGCAATACCAAAAGCTTTGCAGGAGGAGATGTCTGTGCTGTTTGTGTAATCACTGATGTAGCTGGTGCTTCTCAAATTCAAGAAGCTAAAAGGGTACCCATTTAATTCTCAGCTGGAAATGCTGAGTTTTCTGCTGTTAGGGCAGTGTGTGTCTATAAAATAGCACATTCCTAAGTAAATAATGTTGGACATTCTATATGGAAGCTACAGATTACAGTTTTATTTTAATAACTTTTGATAAGTCTGTGTCTTTGGTGCATGATCTTCTCTCATTCATTGGAATTGTTACATGCAGAGGATAATTTGAGAGCCAAATAGATGCTTTAAAAGAAATACTACTATTTTACTGGATTTGTTTTCCTATTTTTAAACTTCATTTAAAGGAAGAGAAAATGCATTTTATGAGATTGTGAAGTCCTAATGTAGGGCTTGTGTATTTGTCATGGCATCTCATAATAGTAAAACTACACAGAAATTGAGGTAGTAAATTACAAAGAACTTGTATTGTTTCTTTTACAAATTATAACTGCTTAAGTTAGCTTAAGCATTTCTAGAAATGCAGTTCTGTACTATTGACATATTCTATGCTTAAAGTGCATTGGAACTACATTTCCTTTTTTTTATAACCTCAGCTAAAATATTGTTAGGGGGTTTGGTTTTTTTTTAAGGTGCAGAAGTCAAAAGAATCTACTAGCAATTTTAATATAAATACCTATATAAAGAAAGGGAAAGCATACTAACTGCTTTAAGAAATCTTTCTTTTACTTTTCAAAGCACTTTAACGAATGATCTGCAGCAGTTGTAATGTCATAAAAATATGATGTCACAAATTTAAGGGTCTTGCTGGACCTCAGCCAAAGATCGTCTCTTGTTAGATGAGGCTGTGAGGAGAATTGTAGTCTAACTGTCAAACTGTTCCATGTAGAAAAAGAGAATTTGTTAGTCTAAAGTAACTGATCAAAATAGTATCTAAAGTTGTGAGCGTTTACTTTCAAATGTTCATAGAGTAAGATACCTCCCTGCACCCTTGTCTGGGAGGACGCAGCATGCTTTTGTATGGGGTTTTTGTGTTCTTGCCAAAGCAGACATTATAAAAGTATGTTGAATCTGTAGTTTTACCATGTAGTGTGCCAAAAGGCCTTTCTCTCCAAGGACCTCATCTTTCATCTTTTTGTGAGTGTAGCATAAATTCTTGCTGTGTGTTCAAGGAAAAAGCTAAAATGGTTTAGTACAGCTAAAGGATTTCTTTCTTCTTAAAAAAAAAAAAAACACAAAAACCAACCAAAAATCCATGGTAAGTTAGAAGCCTAAATGCGATAGCATGGACAAAGTGTAAGTGTGTTAGAGTTTAACAAATGTTCACTGGATTAGTAAAGGAAATGTAGTTTATACTACTTCTTTTATGACAGAATTTAAAAGGTCTTGCTGTAAGACTTGCCATGTGCTTCTTTCTTTTCTCAAAAACATACCACTAGGTTGAAAAGGGAGATGAATCTTAGAAGGAAACTATTAACTCTGAGGTAGTTTATCATTGTTTGAGAGAAAGGATGAAATTTGCATTTGAATCGGCTCTGAGAGTAGCATGTACTACTAATCTTGTTCCTACTAGAAGCTTGTGAGTAGTTTAAGTACTTCCTTCTTTACTTTTCATGTTCTAGCCTTGTGTTGTAATAGCTCTTTCCCTCCCTCCCCCCCTCCCCCCAGTAGATCACAAATGTTATAACTTAAACTAATAGAAGTCCTTAACTCTACTGGGGGAAGTCACGATGTGCTTGGGCCCTAAAATTATTCTACAGTTGTCACTATGGTTTCCATGATAAGGCTTTTGCAGATAGAGAGAACTAGCAGGTTTCTGTCTCTGCAAAACAGACATACTGCTACTCCTTACCATTGTCTTTTTATCATATGATAGATACAACAGATATATAGATATATCTATTATCACAGATAATAGAGCAGTACCTCCATATAGATGAAGCATTTTCTTGAACATAAGCAAAGTTACTGGAGTAGGATTAATTTAAGAGTTGGTCATTCAAAAGTTTCTAAACCTTACCTGTGTACCTCTCAGAGTAACCTTTTTTTTTTAAAGTGAAAACGTTTTATTGGCTGATGTCTGCCTGTTCTGTATTGAGAAACAGATAACATACTGAAGATTAGGAATAACAAAGGAAGAGTAAAATTCTGGTCTCTTCCCTTTAAATAAGAGCTTTCTGTTGAGTATGTGCTGTAATTCAGGTATCACAAGTTTTCCAATCCCATCTTTATGGTATTATGTTGCTACACCTAATTTACTAAAGCAGGATTGGAAAAGTAACTGAATCTAAGTAGATAGGTAGTATTTGGAAATTCTAATTCTCCTAAGCTGCTGCTTTGTTTTTCTGTTTTGATTTGATCACTTCTAAGTACAAACAAGATGGAAGATTTTTACAAAGAATTTAGTAGGACTGCAGCGCCAGGTCAGGTAAGTAGCGCTGTCTGAACTGTTTTGTTTGAACAGAGTTCAGAGTTTGGCTTTTACAGTGTAAATGAAATACTCCATTTGAAGAGAAACTCGCTTTATGAAAAAATATTAGAATCTGTCATATTGCAAGTCGTCATAAATTTTATCCAGCACACTTTTTTAGGTGTGTTCTTACTGACGGTACTCGATTTAAGAAACCCCCCAAATGTTAGTTTATATCAAGTATAACTGAATATTCTTCAATTTCTGTAAGTTATTTTGTGGGAAGAGATCTGTTTGTCCTTTTTGCTTCATTCCTTAACTACTTCTGTCTACAGTCTTTTCCATTTCACAAGTATTTACTAATCTGTACTATATTGCTGCTGCTGGTGCTGTTTAACTAGACAGAAAAATTCAGCACAGAAAGTCTCACTCACAAGACTTTAAACTTTTGTTGATTTATATTTTTTTAAAGGAGCTTGACATCTTCATCAAGTTCACAGTGGGCCTGCTTTGTTTGCTTTCTCTTGAATGCTTGATAAGATTTTTCTTCTATTGTTTTGTGCAGCAAGGACAGAACTTGCCATGGCTGAGGTGGTTTTTTTGTATATCCACAATATGGTCATTGTCTGCTGCTGAATAATTGTGACTGCTTTTTGTACAACCAGAACTAAGGCTTTGGCTGTGAACAGATTCCTTCTTAGCGTGAAAAGAGACTAATCCATGTAAATACAGCCCCAAAATAAAGCTTTACAGAAAAAGGGAAAGGCTGCTAAGCAGGAGGGCAGAGGTCAGCAATTTAACCTTTAACCTAACAAATAAGAAGCATGAAAGTTCCTGAATTGGTTTACAAAGGCAAGCTCCTGTGATCTGTCAGTTTTTCTTTTCATGATAGAGTTGGGTGAGAAAACTGACTGACAGCTAGTGCCTTTTTAACTGCAGGTTGAAATTAACTGCTAAACTGAAACTTTTTTAGGGAGGTGGTTTTTTTAGTGATTTTAACAAATTATTTTCTTTCTCTAGCTGTACTTAGTTTTCCTTGAATTTATAGAAGAGTTTGAATGGTTGTTCTTTTTAAAGAGTTCTTGAAAGACTCGATTTAATACCAAATACTACTGAAACATTTAATATTTTAGCTTTTGAACCATTTAAGAATTTGATGAAGCACTTGATGCTATTAACTCTCTGTTGATGTGCTCCTTTAAGAGTAGGGCTGTTATTCCAATAACTGCAGAGAGATTGTACTTTGAAGAGAGTCAAGGAGTTGTTGTTAAAGGGTGTGTGTGTGACTTTATTTAAGGGAGTAATTTTAACTTTAGTTCATTCTCAGTCACAAAATTTTCCAAGGTGGTTTGGTTTTGTTTGTCCTTATTTAATCACAACAGGTAATCTCATTAATGAGTGTTAACTTTTGCTTAAAGCTTAATGCATCTACAATCAGCTGTTAATCTAGATATAGACATTTCTGTAAAGAACTTTTAATTAGAATGTCATTTAGATGAAAAAGAAACAAAGTAGTAATGACTTGAAAGTAGGCTCCCTGTAGATTAAGAATAGCAGTTTTGGGGTTTTTGCTTAATGTTGCAAGCGTTGTCCCAGAAATGACTGACGTTTGATGCATCCACTGTTGTACTGATGCTTCCTATGAGTTTTCAGTGGAAACACTGGAGTTTAGAAATTGTGTCTGTGTTTATTCTGTTGACATGTAGACTTATAATTCTACACAGAACACTACTTTGTTTAACATGCAAGCAAAGCAAATTTGGTAGAGCAAAAGGTGAAGTAGATCTATTTTTATTACTGGCTCTTTTTGTTATAGGTAGTTCCTTGCAAGAGGAGAATGTAAACTCTAATTCAAAAAGAGGCCTGAGGCAGTATTGGTCTGCTGCTTTTTGGTGTGATGATTTTTTTTTATATTTGTTATGGACAAAAAAGACACCTTATAAGGTTTTATCAGGTTTTCTTGTGATTTTTTTGTTGGTTTGGGGTTTGTTGTTAGTGTTTGGTGGTTTTTTTTAAAGATTGAAATAGAGTTAGAAAGAAACATGATTTGTGTTTTTTTACCAATTATTACCAAGTAAAATTATTATTTGTAGACTACTATTCTACTTCAGCAATGGTTGTAATAAACCAAACCAAATCCCAAAGCCCACCTTTTGTGCTACCAGAGACAGGCTGATCCTGCAGTATTCTACATGAAATGCTGTAACATGCTGATTCATAGCAAAGGGTCAGTGCGTGGTACGCTTCCCTGTAGCAGTGTTTGTGAATAACAATGGTAAGGCACATTTTAATCATAAAGAACTGTATTATGTTCTGTTAATAACCTAACATCCTCATATCTGTGAACAAGGTGTATCACCAGCTCTCTACTGGATTTTGTCATTGGAGAGGGGAGAAGGAATGCTGAGGGAATGCTGCTGAATCCTGCGCGATGATTAAGAAGTTTTTTGGCCCTGCTAGGGCTACCAAGTTTTGGTAAACCATTTGTCAGAATTCTGGATGCTGAGTGGTCGTTGGCTTGGGAAGATGATTTTTATGTCGGTTTTGGTGTTGGTTTTTTTAAGATAGAATTATCTTTTGATATACTTTTTACTAGGACTTACTTCATGGAAGGCTGGGATAGAAATAAGGAAGTTGAACTGCAGTAATAAGGATGATACTTTTGAATGGAAGGGTGGGAACAAACAATTGATAGTGATAATCTATTATCTGGAATGGGTTATAGTCTGAAGAGTTCATTTGCTTATACTTCCCTAGAAATTAAAAAAAAACCCTGCAACACAACAAGCCCCTCAAAGCCCCCAATATTTAAGTTGGTTGTGATATTTCTGAACTCTTCCATGACTGGCTATTTGGAGAGTAATGTTTTCTAATTTGATGAACTAAGTAGTAAAAACAAATGATGCATACTATAAGTAGTCAAATAATATAAGACTTGTAGAAGTGACCTGTAGAACATGATAATCTGCGTGGAAAGTGCCAGTTAAAAGATGAGGAGCTGGAGTGAACGCTTGTATTTACTGTGCTAAAAATGTGTGGTCTGCCCCAGACTTCATCAACTAATACAGTACATGCACCTAGGGAAGGAATGGAAGGAAAAAAAAAAAAAGAACTTCGAGTGATACTTTTAAAGCAGTATCTTGGATACTGTAGCCAAAAGAATTTCCCCACTCAGAATTTGATTTGTGCTAAGATTTTAAATGGTGGTGAAGGGAATTACATTCACGGCTTTCCTTGCATTCTACTGGGATAAACTGAGTTGCATCTTTAGTTCCTTTGAAGAGTCATTTATTTGAAACTGCATAGTTATGAATATAAATGGTGGTAACATTACCATTTTTGAATTGATTCTTACATTTTTTTATCTTTTAAGTAAATAATTACTCCTTATGTCTAGTTGACCTGTAAAACACTTTTGATATCTTCTGTTCCAAAGAATCTAAAACCAGATTGTCACTCTGGAAGAACACCTATCAAAAATTATTAATGCAGACTTAACTCAAATACCAAAATGTGAAGTCAAAATAGCTGACCAAGTATCACAGTGTAGGTAGACAGTAGAATCAGGCTGTTTATTTAAATAATGTGCTTTATCTTTTTGTGAACATGATGCTAGGACAGTGCAAACAAGTAGGGAAAGATACCAGGAGATGAGAAACAGCTCAGTCAGAATGGAAATTAGCTTATGCTGCCTCTTCAATAGGCAGTTGAAGAGATGGTGGAACAGAACTGGCCCTTAGTGAAGGGCAGGATCAAATTGTCATAAAATATGGCAGAGTAAAAAAAGCAACAAAAAAAGCCACCACCCCCAAACCAAACCAAAACACAGCCCCCAAAACTTTCCTTTGCAATGAGTATGAGAATTTCTTCTAAAGTTGCTCTTCACTTGCACCTGAAGTAGCATGTAGTTTTATCTGATATTTGCCTGTTGATCATTCACTCAGTTTAATTTGAAGAATTTATCAAATGTTAAAAAGATTCAGTAGGGTAAATCTCTTTTAAAGCTGTAACTTATGTCCACAAGTGCATTAAAATTCATACTTACAATTATCACAGACTAATATTAATCTCATCTCATCCCATTTTATCTAGGGGTGCTATTTGCACATAGAAAAATGTTACAGATATGTTTTTGTTTCATTGTGATTAATGTCCTTCTACACTAAAGGTAATGTTATATTTGTCCTCTATATTTGTTACTCTTACTTAATGGCTTAAATGCCTTACTTGTGTTTGTGATAATCTGTCATCTTTTGTACACAGTAGCATTAAAAATTGTTTTGATTATGGTTTGAGAAAACTTACTTGTAAATCATTCACTAAAAATACATCCTACTTCAACGTATTGTAGATTCCATCAGTACTATGTAATTAAATAGCTCTTAAAGGTATCTTCTGCTGTTAAAACAGATGCGTATAGCTTTGTGTGTACCTTGGCAGTATTCATAAACAAAAATAGATGTGGTGAGTAAATAGAATTATTTAACTTGTTCAACATTTCATTCTTTAATGAGCTGTAGAAGTAAAAAGCAGAATCTCACAATTTATCATCTATTTTGCATGGAGATAGCAAAAAGCATGCTTGGTTGCATTTACAAATACCAAATGTGGTATCCAGTAATACAATAATTGCAGTGCTTTCATTTTGCTTATTTCTAGATTGTTTTGCTTTACTCTGGATATGGAATTAGATCCTTCACTAAATCATCTTGAAGCAATTCTGTATCTAGACTAAATCCATAGACTACAGTGGGTATCAATCACACGGACAATTAAAATTGAGTATTGACATGTTTTTAAAATAGTCATATGTCTCAATTTTGTTTATCTCAAAGTTTTAAAAACCTAATGACCTCATTGCAGCTTGACTATAATTACCATGTTTAAACTTCTATGCATTTTTTAGTTTAAACAGCCTTTGTGTTTTTTTTTTTAAACCAAAAGAAAATTAATGAGAAGAGACAAAGAGACATCAAAGAGGTTTTCCCTCTGATTGCAGCGTTAGAAGTTTTGCCTGAAAATAGGTTACATTTCTTCTGTTTTCAGCTGAATCCTCATTAACTTTACATTTTAATGATGTCCAGAGCAAATTATAAGATTATGGTAGATGCCTTAAAGGGAAGCTTAAAGGACACCTTTTTAATGTTTGTTTCTTTATTAGTGGCAGTATTTGCACCAGTATTATAAACAGCATTAGAATGCTAAAAGTAATCCCAAAACATATCAGAAATATCTTCCATTTCTGCCATATATGTAGTGTAAGTATCTTTATTTAGTGTATAACACAAGTGGAGCATGTTAGGGGGATATCTTCATCTTTGTAGAAGACAAATGTAAATCATGCCCTTTGAAAGAGTTTACAAATTACTTTGCATCTTATAGTCAGTTTAATTTATAATGATAAAGGAAAATGGAGACAGGTGATATGACAGAGCCTCTGAATTGTTTTCTTGAACCTTCAGTGGAGAAGAGGATTGAAATGTGAATAAAGTGATAGTTTGTATTTTTACAACGACATAAAACATTGTTGGGAGAACTTGGTGGAATTTCAGTGTATTCCATTTAGGGGAACGCTATTAACAGCAATTCTGTGTTCTAATGTACCTCTCCTACTAAAAATTAAGATTGCATAATTACCTTTTTAGATGAAGAATTGTGTTATATCAAATGCAGCAAAAGAACTTGTATTTGGTAACCTTAAACAAGGATAACTGCAATTGGTGATAGCTTGAATGGAGTTTGAACAGTTGAGAATCCAGGTAGTCTGAGATAATCCTATAAAACAAAAAAGTATCTTTAAAAGTAAAACAAAATAAAAATTGTACCTGCTCCCCTGGAAGTATAACAATTCTATATTAACATATTTTTTTTTCTGCTCCCCATGTTCCCCCTTGTACCTTTGCCCCACAGAAGAGTATGTCATTTCTGACTGTAGCTCAATGAAAAGTTAGATGAAAAGGTCTTGTGGAAAGTGAGGTCTTCTGTTTTCCTGTCCTGACTTGGTGTTACAAATAGAACCTTTGATTTTCTTGGGCTACCCTCTAATCAATAAACTAAATTTTTGGGAGGTGGAATTATGGCAAGGGATAGGAAGAAGACTAAATGTAGGAGCATCCCAAAGTTTAGTTACGAGGTAGGACTCAAAATCCAAACGTAGTTAAATGTTATTTAAGATCTTAAAGGTTAGTATTTCATGACTACATTGCCATAATAGAAGTGAATTTCTAATTAATCTCTGATTATTCCTATAGATATGGCCCTGCTTGACATGCAGTTTTACAAAGCTAATGTCCTGGATCTATATATTCAGTATGTAAGACTAGTATTTCTAAAAAAATTATTTGCAATGGAAACAATCTTTAGTACTTGTTTTTAATAAGTTCAACTTCCTTGTATGTTCCAGAGTCTTAATGGCTGTCTGCTGTAGTGTTATCCAAAGTTTGCTGTTACTGTCCACTTGCAGGTCTGTTTCTGCAGTTGAGTGGAACTGCACTTGTGTGTAGTCATCTGCTATGAGATGCTCTTGAGAGCTCAAATTTGTAATCATGGCTATCAAAATAATCCTTTTTGTCCTGAGAATTCTACATAAGGGTGCTACAGTTCTGTGATCTATTTTTCCACTGAAATGTGTGGTGTTCTAGCATCTTGACATATGTACACATATCTCTTACGTAATCAAAATTTTCCTTTTTGTTTTGAACTCAAATAAATAAACTTTTGCTAAGTAGTGCCTGGTTGAAGACTTCACCCTTGATTTAGACTACTGTGTCTTGATGGAAGCATTTGACATGTCCATCATTAATAAGTAATTGAATAATGCAAGAGTCATTATACAAAAAGAAAACTCAACCTTTCCATTTCAGGAAGATTTTTACATATTTATATTAATGTTTTGTAGAAACTGTTAGAAATTTGAACTGTCATGATTGTCTAGCTGTTACAGTGGACCCAAACTGCGCATCCAGGTGTGCCTTAGCTGATCTTTTCTTGGAAAAAGGGTTTAAGTCTTTCAGATGTTTGGAGCTCCTTAAGCTTGAAAATAGCTTTCAAAAGTTTCTCTTGAATCTTTTAGCTTTGATGACTTCTAATGTAACTTTAGTTTGAAGGTTGTATTACTGAAGAAGAAAAAGTTGAGTGCCATTTCCTGCCTCTCTCACCTTTATTTTGTAATTATCAGAGAATTTACAGTAACTTAATCTTTGAGATGCATAATAAAAATACTGATTAATAAGCTGCAGCTGATGGAAAGATGTGTATGTTATTTTGATTTCCTTGACATGCATGATTTTGTATAGAATCATATTAGCACTAAAAACCTGAAATGTTCTTCCTGGTAACTTATTCTGCAAGTATTTGCAGTGTGGCTATTTCCAGCCAGTTCTGTGTTAATGATAGTGCAAGGTTGAAACATTCCAATCATTCATATGCCTGTCCTCCCTTTCTCAAATGTGTTTCTTTGCTCAGTGTTTTTGCCTTATTTATTTTGCTTTGTTGTGGTCAATTCAGCCAGTATAATAGCAAAGACATTGGCTTTTTTTTTTTTCCCTTAATGATGAGTTATGTTAGAGATATACTATAACAGAGATAAGAGCTATTTATGTCCTAAGCTATTGATTTTTAATTAATGTTGCCTGGGCTCATACATGTTGGCAGAATTGCTAACAGCTTGTGGCATTTTTTAATTCACATCTTCTTTTTTGGTATTTTGACAGTGTCATTCATATCTCATGAAAAAGTACCTCGTCAGGTTAAATGTGTTAAAACACCGAGGGGGGAAAAAAAAAAAAGGAAAAAAAGCAAAGAAAAAAAAAAAAGCAGAGAATGGAACATAGGGCTGCCTAGGAACCTTGATCCACTGCCAAAGTATTTAAACAATTTAGTGTTTTGGTTTTCTAGCTCCAAGCTGCTTCTCAAATCCCTTGCTAATTAATCCAGTTAATTCTTTGTAGACTAACTGTATGCAGGGCTTTTTCTTGTGCTTCTATCGCTGAGAACCCTGTTTTGTTTGAAGCAAACCTAAGCTCTGTTATAAAGGTTGTAGTAATAAAGTGAGTACTTGCAGATGTAAATACAGTGTTTTGAGCCTTTTTAAAAGGAGCTGTGTTTGTGTGTGTAACATCTCATTTAATCTTTCATGTTTAAAAATTAAAACATATATGCTTATATAAAAAGATGTAAAGAACTTTGTCATCAGTTCGATCATTTAAGAAAAGGCCATTAAGAAATGGAACAATTATGGCATGAAGTAATAGTGTTCTGGTACTACGATTACTGATGTATGTTTATTTTTCACAAGTAAATTATTGTAAATGCTCTTCGTTTCTGAACTCCAGAATGGGTGTTTCGATATAGGGCAAATAAGAGAGTTCAACAGGAAGGAGAGTTTTTAGAAATGACCTGTTGATACTTTGGATTCTTTTGATTAGGGTACAACTGTGTTGTGAATTCAGAACTGGAGAAAGCAGCTAGGGAGCAGAGAGCTTAGAAGCCCAATTAGATGTGGTATGAGGTAACGAGGAAAGAGTATACACTCCTTAAGGTGTGCTTGTCTGTGATAAAAGCCACTACAGCTCTTGAGCTTACTTCTAGATTTTAAGATTAGTTGAAAACTGTGTCCCCTCATCATACTGCTTATCAGTGCTAAGCATATGATTGTGTGCAACAGTGCAAGTGTAGCTGTCAGTGTCCCTGCCAAGCACTACAGGAAAAACATCTCTGAATGTTCTACTCCATCAGCTTTCTCAGTGATTTTGAGAAGTTGCCTCTGAGGACATACTGTCTATAGGACGCAGCTTTCCCTCCTGTTCTGTGTAATGCTAGGTGTTCTTGCAAATGGGTGATGAAGTGCAGATATTGGGCGCTTTTGCTGCCAGCTGGCCATAACAAGTTATGCTCCCCTTTCCTTAGTCATCCTCAAAAGATTTGCATGTCAGGAGTTGATGACCATCTGCACTGCAGCACCTTGTGGATCAACCTGTAGAGAAAGTGGATTAAAGTTGCATTTTTAGATTACCTTTGGAATTGGTGATTTTATTTTTCTTTCATCTCATGGTCATTAGCTACATGAGATGTATTTTTCCATGTTAGGACCTCTTTCCCCTCACCCCCACTAAGTTTTGAATACTGTTCAAGAAGTTCAGCTTCTGTCATCAACACATTTGACTCCACAGAAACCTTTTGCAGGAGAGCATATTGAATGCTTTTCCTTTTTTTACAAACTTTCCTCTCATTTAGTGCTTCAGTTTGTAGGCTTTCACAAGACCTCAGTGATGCTGCAGCCTCAGTTGAGGATCACTGTGACCAGTCTCTGATTTTTTTGTAATTTTTTTTTAAACTTGCTTCCAGCTTGCTGGCTTTTACCAATTTTCTTTACGATTTTGATAGAATGGGCAGTACTACTAATATGACTGGTAAGTTGAGGTGGGCATGTAACAGTTCAAGCTGAAACAAAAAGATGAAATCGAGTACTGAAAAGGTACCAGGCTAAGTTCTGAAGCGTATCAACAGAATAATGATTGTGTCTTTTATATGTGATCTTGCATGCCTTAAAACTTAGGAGTGAGTTGATGACCATTGAAACTACTGGTCAGTAAGGGTCATTTAATACCATAGGTTTCTGTAGTTGTAAATGCATGAAGCTCTAAGTGTGTGTATGTTGTAGAAACCACAATGGTAATATTACTCTTTATAATAATGTGTCTCCCCAAATGATAGCTAGGCTTGGTTGATAATGAAACATATATGAATCATATTCATTGTAAGCTAGATAGGGTATATATTACTCTATATTCCAAAAAGTATTTATTTAAACATCTCCACTAAAGAAAACAACAGAACTAAGAATGGGATTTTCAGTTTCCTGTGTCGTAATTTCATCTTTGACAGAATCTGTTTTTTCTGCTTCAATGGCATTTGAATAACTAAAGCGTCCTGAAATAATCAGAGATGCAATAATAGAAATTCTGAAGCCATCAAGCCCCAAAATGATTTTGAAGAGCTTGTTTTCTATAAAATCTTGTATTGCTGTGCAGGGAGATTCCCTTAAGAGATAATTGTGCAGATCAGTAACACAGAGCAGTGTCATTGGGAGCTGGTGGTACTCCACTGAAGTAACACATTTGAAGCTTTGAAACTGAAAGTAGTTTGAGACTATCAATGTTGAAAATATGAAAGTAAGGTCAGAGTTTTAAATGTTATAAAGTTACATAGCTTGCGGCTTAGAAATCAGTATTCACTGTTGCATGTTTAAGAAAGAAGCTATTCTCTGTGTAATTTAGGCAATTACACAATTGCTGAAGAGTAGGGTTGTGGTTTTTTTCTTTTTTAGTACACTACCAGAACTTACGGTTGGCTAGAACACTTTTGTTCCAAGTGCTTTTTGAGTCAGTTCAGATTAAACCTGAAATGAGAGGGTCCATATAACAATGTATTTCTGCAGTACTGGTATGTATTTGCCTAATAGTATGTCTATCTGAATTTATTATGGTTGATGAATTTTGGAAAGACATGAAAAATGTTGGATGATTATAAAGTGTTCTGTAATACATGGAAAATATAGGTTATTAGCAAATTAAAATGGCCATAATATCATTAAAACTAAACCCAAAAATGGTGAAAATAAAGCAGTTTGGAAAATGTTTATAAAACTCAGAAGTGTTTTCTAGTAATGAAAAGCCTGGTGTTATGTTGGAAAATACTATTTGTTTTCATTAGCAATTCCTTTAGGTTTTGTAATGTAGTTGATTGATTGCCATGGCCACGTTGTGGTTTTACATGAGTTCCTTGTAATATAATATTTCTAAAAAGTAGTATGACATTAAAATGTTATTCCTGGCTTTCTTCAAAACAACAAACAGAATTAAAAATTTTCTGGTTGACAGGGGAAAATAGAAAATGTGACATTACGTAAAAATTTCTCTTAAAATTAATTGAATAAGGGTTTTTTTGAATGAAGGTGCTTATTCCTATGCCAATGTTAGGTATAAACTAGTTGGCTATAAACTCTAATTTTATCAAATATAAATCTTTTATTTTTGCTGTAAAAAGCTAGCTTAAAGAAATTGTTTTGGGCTACATATGCTTGAACCTTCAGCAGAAGCAGTAATCTTGGGAAAGTAGATAGGCATACATAAGCAATTTGAAATACATGCCTTGTAAATATTAAAGAGGGTGACTGTTTCTTGTAAAAATGTCAAAACTCTAGTTGCTTTGGTCTTATCTTGCGTAACTTGAGAATTTGCATTCTGGAAATAAGTTAAATTGGCAGATATACACAATCACTGTTTGTGTCTGGTATTGTTAAACTCTAGATGATGCACTAACTCTTTTTGCTGTGTGCTAGCTACATGTGATGAAGGTCTGCTTATTTTTATTTCCTTTATTGCTTCTGAGACTTAAGAAAAATCTTATCTTGTAAATCCTACCCTGTGTGGTATTGGCACTTCCAGATTGTCACATTTAACTCATAGCATGAAATATTAGTTAACTGTTTCTTTCATATTTTCAGGACAAGGAGGGCTTGCCAGCTGCTGTTGAAGTGAAGAGGCTGTCACCAGGCAACTCTGCTGTCTCAGAATATAAGTACAAAGAGGCAGGAGAGAAACAAATTCAGTATTCATGGCCTGAGCACTTGAAACATATCTCTATTAAATTTATAGAGTGGTGAAAAAGTTATGAGGAAAAAATACACTGATCAAACACAAATAAATTTTTTAAATTATTAAAAACAAAAAAAGCCTACTTAAACTAGGTGTTCCTATTCAACTTCTACATTTAAACTCTTTTGTAAAATTATTACAGGCAGCCTGTAAAATGTTGCAAAACACTTCGTATTTAATTTTCTAAGCCAGGCTTTGTGGATTTCTTGAACATTGAAGTAGGATGTTACATAATTTTTTTTTTTTTCCAAGTTCCTAGCTGCTGTATAATTTGCTGACTAGAATTACGGGGGGGGGGGGGGGCACGGGGGGAAGAATTTAAAACATAATCTATTCAGAATTTGCTCCTTGCAGGGCTCCTGGACTTTGGCTTAGATTTCTAGTAATACTAAATTTCTGGGTTGGTTGAAGAACAGATGGTTATGAAGAGAAATACCAAAGTGCATAGTAAAGCAAACTCAAAAGATTCATCAACCATGCTTTAATATGGACTTGAGGTATCACCAAAGTTAATTAACCATTGCATATAAAAGATCTGAAGACCTCAAATGAAGATGAGAGAATCATGTAGCAAACAGGCTTGAAATAAGTACTTTTTTTGTCTTCTGGTTTTGATCTCTATTGTTTTAGCTTTAGCTCTGTCCTATGCATCCCATTTTTTGTAGTTCTAGCTTTAGTTATATGAATATCATCAGTTTAGAAATTTATATGGAGTGAAAGTTTTCTGCTCTTCTTTGTGAAGAACTCTTGAGTTTTCTGATAGCTGGAGTCATCTTAAGTTTTCTAATGTCTCCTTATTCTTACAGTTTAGAATGTTAGTAGAAGAGAAGTTAATCTGTACTGTTATACAACTGATTATTTTTTTTAAACTGATTTGTTGGTATGGATGAAACAAAGGGAGTTAAAGATTTAATATAGAGATAATTCCCCAACCATATTTCATATATTGAACACTTTGCGCTTGCAACACAACTGTTTCACAACTTCCATTAAAAGAATTGGTAGAGTTTTGATTGGCACCATTCCATATGACAGTCCAAGACAGTAAATAATAGCAGGTGAAGATGGAACAGCTTTTATGGTTATGTTTGTGTTAATGTTTAGATCAAAGCTAACTTCAGTGGGCATTTTTGTGTGGGGTTTTTGTTGTTTGTTTGTTTTTTTTTTTAAGTCTCCATCACCTGTGTATTTCATGATACTTCAGCTCTTCGAATGGTATTGAAACTAAAGAAAAGATTTCTTCAAAGTTGTGTCTGTGCCAGAGGGAACTGGAGATACCGTCCTTAACTACTCCTTTTCTGTAGTGGAATGTCTGTGTGATGCTAAATGCCTTTTAAGTGGCAAGCTGAACAGTTCAACAACTTGACAGGACATCAAATAACTGATTAGGAGCTGCTAAGAGGAAACTAACACAAACGTAGCCTCTTTCTGTAAAAGGCAATGAATGTGTTTCATGTTGTCTTAGCCAAGAAGTGAAAGTTGTTTCTGTTTTGCATTTATTGTACTTCAGGTTTTTAGCAGGATTGTAAAATGAATTTAACCAAGGCTCCTTTAGGTGGAAGGTTGTTTTGGATGCTAGAAGCAGTGAAAGTCTCATATTTAAGATCTGCTCTGAATGGGACATAAAGCTCATGATGGACTAGTGCATGCACTTGTATACTCGTGTGGGGAGGTCAGTTAGGAACCTAGCCACCTCAGGTGTACCGAGACAGGGCAACTGACAACTTGTGCCAGTTCTTGTATCGTTAGGGCTATTACCTCTCCAATCTCTATTCTGGGGACTCTGTAGAGCCTTAAGTAAAAATCTGTGAGGAAGTCGTCACTTAACCTGCTTTATTTTGGAAGGATAAAAAAAAAAAAGAAAAAAGATATTGCTGAACATTGCCTAGGAAAGTTTTGCTCCTCACTGCCCCTCTGGCTCTTGATGTGTTAATAATATAAAACCACTTATGGAAATCATAGTGATTTGCTTAATCTGTTCTGGTTTTCTCTCTTCCTTCCTGTTTCCTATGATGTATATTTTATGTTGCCTTCATTCTAAGTCTTTCTCACTTTTGGATCATTTTACTGAACTCTGTACAGTATTTTGTGTGTGAGTTGCAAGACTTATATTCTGTTTCTAGATTAAACTGTTGTGAAAAGCATTTTCTTGTTACCAGTGAGGTTTTTGGCACTTGCAGGGCAGACTTCCAAATGTTCTGTTAAGAGAGCGAGGCAAACGTGCAAGTCTGTTTTTTATGGTGTTAATGTCAATGGACTCGTTTGAATAACACTGATGTATATAGTACTTGCTGATTTGCTCAACTGGTGATTGTACATCATTCACAAAAACTTAAGTAACAGAAAAGGATAGGTCGGTGTTCACTTATTTATGCCTAACTTGTCACAGAAATGTGGACAATATTTCAAAGATGAAATATTTGTTTGAAATATGATGTGCTAGGTGAACAGTTTCATTGCATACTATTCTCATGTGGGTGGTGTTCTTGAATATTGGACCTGCTATGTATGCTTACAGTGCATATTGATTTTTTGGGGTAACTTCAGTTGCATGCATTGTGTTGCTGGCAGAGGGTTTTTTTGTGTGGGTGTTTGGTTTTTTTTGGTAGATATAGTTAAATATAGACATTCTCAAAGAATTTTCTTTTAAATCTTGGTTCTTTTCTACACTTTTAAAGTAAGGAGTACTTTAAGAAGAAAGGATTGAAGTTTTAAAGTCTCACATCCAGAAAAATGAAATTTTTATTCCATACGTATTTTCTGCTGGAACTTGTGCTGAGGTTTCTTGTCTGTCGTCTTGTATGTGTAGCTTTTTTCTCTTCCACATTTTCTCCACCCCCCCCCCCCCCCCCCGCCTTTTTCCCTCCTCCCCTTCTTCCCCCTCTCTGAGATGTTATCTGCATGCTAAGTCTGCAGCAGTTTAGGGGCAAGCAGAAGTGTTCGGCTGTACTGAATACAGGACATCAAGGAGTTTGCAGAGGTTTGGAAAGAAGTTTACATTACTTTTTAGTTGTGCTGCATAAGTACTAATAATGTGTAGTGGGTTGAAATTAAAGTTGTTCTGAATGGAATTCCATTTCATTTTAGAGGGACTGCAGCTATAAAGACCTTAAAGTAGTTAATGGGCTAAATCATTTAGGGACAAAAATTAAGTAATTTTCACTGTATTTTTCAATTTTGGATTAGCATATCTGAATGACTTGTAACCAGTATGGATTAAATTGGCTGACTTTTATCAGAAGAAACAGTTTAGTAGCACTGGTTTTGTGTGGTTAACTCTAGGAAGTATTTTCTGATAATTTGAAGAACTTCCCAGGCTTTATAATTTCCATACACTTCAAATACAGACCAGTTTGAGTTGTGCTATTTTTAGAAGTAATTAAGCATGCCTTTTTTAAAAGCAAAACTCTTCAGTTTATGATGTAAGAAAAGTTGAGAGTAAAAGAGCAGCATAGTTACACTAATATGCCATTGTAGCATGTTCCCATCCTGTCATCTGGAAAATTAAATCAGGTTACAGCATGGATTAACATCTAGACTTGTGAGGAGGGGAAGGTAGTGTCTTAAATGCCATGAAATTGAACAATGGGATTATACAGTTCACAGCTAATTTCAATGTTCTTCTTTATTTGGCTTTTTGTTGAACAAGATTCTGTAGGTAGAGGCAGTAATAGGTTTTAGAATGGAAACATTCACGTATTTAGTAGAATACTAACAATAATAGCTTGAATATGGTTGAGTAATCAATACGATGCATTACATAATATGCATAGATGTGAGGTAGAATCTCTACTACTTAGAGGGGAAAATCTAAATGTGTTAGCAATGAAAACTGTGTTCACCTAGTGCGGAATCAGTGGTGTTACCCATTTGTTGATACTCTAAATGCATTGCAAGGAGCCAAAATACTGCTGTGACAGTGCGGAAGAGTGTTACTCTTCTATTGCTGAGAAATAGCGTTGTCTTTTCTTACTCACTTTTCAAAGTAAAAAATGTGTTCAGTTACAAACATTTTGCATATTGTTATTACGAGAAGTGATTCAGTACTTTACCTCAATAGCACCTCTTAAAATAGCTGCAAAGGAAACTACTTCAAAAATAACCATGTGATCCATTTTGTCTGTGTTTTTCCTGACTGGTACTCCCTAGAACAGGGTGTCTGTTGAGAGCAGTAAGGGCTAGCAGATCTCCAGGTCTTTGGCCCACCTAGATTTTGTGGGCAGCAGCTACTTTGTATGGAGCTATATCGTCTGGGAAGAGGGCTTACAACAATGTACATCGGGTTCGTAAGTGAACGTGCTTGTGACTTCACTGAAGTCACTCGTGAATCTTAGGAAATTCATATTATGTGCTATTGGTTTAATAGCTTTTTAAACCTGAGTGTAAACATTGGGAGTGAAGTTAAGGTGACTTTTTTCTTAGTACCAACAGTTTCAATTTAAATTTGTGATGTATATGCATTTCATTGCACTTGCACCCATACAAGGATGGGAGAGTGCAGATAAGGTGGTGTGTTTTAGCTTTATTTGGGAATGGTATTGTTTGTATACTATCTGCTTTACATGTGTAACGTAAAGTTTTTGGTGCTATATTTGAGAATGCTATTGATATGTTAATAAGATTATTTTCCAGAGAAGTTTGTCTGTACTTGCTTTAGACAGAAACTGTGTGGATCTTGTCATCTTTTGTGAGCTGCAACTACAACATCAGATTTAATGAAAGATAAACAGGAGATCCTAAGTTACCATCAACATACAAGTTCAACGTGTAGCACAACTTGAGTTCATGTTTTGGGGTTTGGGAAAAGTTTAGTTTGAGAAGCAGCTCCATAATTCATATGACTTTTTCCTTTCCGTTGTTAACTTTCGCTTTATTCATGGTTTTGCAATGTCTCTTTTTGCTGACCTTAGCTGAGCTCTTAATGCTTTATAACTTCATAGATGACTGGTGCACTGGAAATCTTTAAGCTCTGTACTTTGCTGTAACTGTAAGAGGTTGGATGGGATTTCAGTCTGTCCCTTCCCCTTTTCTGATGTCAGCAAACAAATTCTACTCTCCTGAACTTGAAAGAAATACTTTACATGTGTTTACTTTGCCTATGGAGTGTTAAATTAGAGAAATATTTGAGCATTATTTCATTACAAAGCCTGTTAGCTACCTAGAATAATAGCATTCACTGTGTTTTGATTTGAGAAGAGTTTTCTTACTGTCTGGAGACACAGTGGACCTCCATGTAATTCTGTTTGCATGCAGTGTGGAAAACAAAATTACTGTTACTAAAAATGAAGTTTCCAAATTACTTTGGTTTATAGGCAGAGTTGACAAGACAGTTATGTTCATGTCTTTACCAAGTATTTTATATGAATACTGAAGCATGTTTTACTGCTACTAGTGGTGCTGATTAAAGCTGAATCTTGAATGCTTGATTGAGCTACCCTCCTGTATTCCTCCATTTGTATGACCATTTTCCTTTGTTCAGAATAATTTGAATATTGTGTCTAGTGTGATTATTAGATACCATGTGCTTCAGCAGCGGAGAGCCTAGCTATACTGAGTAATAGTAATGTTTGTTTTGTAGATGTTTGTATTTATGTAAATCCTATTGGCTTAGTGAGAGTGTTGCAGCTTTCTGGCACTTCATGTAATGACCACATGGAATTTAAATACAGTATTGTGTATATTTGTGTAGGTAAGCATAGTTGAAAACACCTTTCAAATGAATATTAGATTAACAATGAAGAATGGATAAGGTGATGAAAGCTATAATAAGATGTGATGTAGTTTCTTTTTCCATTGTGTAGTGTTTTCCAAGTAAAGATACTGAAAGCTTAGTAAATATTCCCAGACCATTTAAAAGCTGAAGTGATGAAGCTTGACACAATGGTAAAATATGGAGTACTTGTAAAAAGCATGAGGACATGCAAGCGTGTGGCTGCCAGGCATAACTTAAAGGCGCTGTTCGTAACTGTAGCATTCCAGGTCAGATGGACTAGACATTCTGATGCTGTTATGAAATGAGTCATCAAAAGCAAACTGTATACAAACTATACGTCCCACTGTCTTGTGACACCCAGTGCATTTCCACAAGGTGCTTTGCTTATCCAGCTAAATACATTTTCCTGTCATTTCCATTGAAGTTGGTGGATGAGAAATTAAGTTAATTCCATGCGTTTAATGCATTGTGGATGAAATTACATTCTTCTAATGTATACAGGTGATTGACATAAGTTTTCATTTATATTAAAGACAACTTAGCTTATGAATGTATCATAGCACTGTGAGATCCATTTTGGGGATGAAAACAGAATTGTGGACTGTGCTTTGCGAACATGTTCCTCTTGAACCTGTGGAAACTGATTCTGGTGGGGGCTGTAATGGTGGTTGCATCTTTTTCTAAATTACAGTGTGGTAATGTTTATTCTGGTGAGTGAAATAGTGCTATCAACATGAGGATATCAGTTCACCAAAGCCCAGATTCAGATGTTCTGAGTTGCTTAGTCTTGAAAACAACTGTAACTACTTCATCTGCTTGAAGTCTGCAGAGCACAGCAAGCATCCAGCAAACTTCCTTCTGTCTTCTTACTAAGCATTTTAGTATATGTATTTTACTGTCTAATTTTAGAGAGGTAGAAATAGTTTATCCTGTAATTTATGCATCAATAGACAAGTAAAAGTGCTAATTAAGTACTTAATTAAGAGATGTAGATAAGACTTAATAGCAAAGTAAAGATTTTACTACTGTCAATAAGTTACTATGTGGAAAACTTTAGAAACTGCCTGTTTTGTGTTACTGAATTGCTTAAAAGACCTATTTCAATAAGATCTATTACCTGTGGTTTTGTGGGGGTTTGGGTAGTCTTCAGTTTTCTCCTGTAACCAAGCTTACCGAAGACACAAAATAAGGAGTAGGTATTCTAAATATTGACTTACAGTTTGAGTAACTAGGCTGGATGCCCTATAGGAAGGGTTCTTAAAATGCAGCATACCTTCCTCTTGTTGTTTGCAAACCACAGCAGCAAGAGATAATCCATCCTCGCTGGCTTTTCTCAAGGGAAGGTGGAGGCCAGCCTGCTGCATGTAGACGTAGCCTGACCCAACGCTGTTGGAGATGGCTGGCTGTATCACTGCATGTGTGTGAGGAGAGGAAGCTGTGGAGATGGACAGCAAAGATTGAAATGTTGCTGCTCTTGCAAAATCAATGTAAAGATATATCAAAATTCTTACCGTGACAAGAGCGTGTGACAAAATTTTGTTTCAGCAACAGCAGTCCTAAGCTAATTATAAAGGTGATCTGACTTCTGGTGTGTTGTAAAGATCTTAATAACCAATGGTCTAATTTTTCACTACTGCATATTTACCCCTAAATAACAAACACTCAGAAATGCATAATTTCTGAAATAATTAAGGAAAATAATTCTGTAGTAGGTCAATTAAACATTCCAGTAACTTTGAAAATTGAAATATCAATAGCCAGTAATGAATGATACTAAGGAAATGTTGGAGGTCACCATAACTGCATTTTAATTAGGTACTGCACTCTACAGCATAGGCAATAGCTGTGAATGAGTCAACACTGAAAATTTTGCCAAATCCAGTTCAGTGGATAGTCTAGTTGACTGATGTACAAAGTGTAGCAGTCCTGTAAGAGATGAGGACAATGGAAATCTTTTTGGTTTGTTGTAAGTTCATTTATTTTGACTTTACTGTGTTAGGGACATGTATGGAGTGGGGAGTGTTTTTTGAGTTTATTTTATGCTGTGTTGTCTTTAGCCACTGCTCACCCTTATTTCTTGATGGCACAGAAATTTTTGAGAGGCAGGAAAAAACCTCCCAATTTTCTATGAGAATGAACACATTTAAATAAAAACTCTGAATGGAAATTGATGTATGTAGACAAAGCTAAAATTAAAACTGGAAAAGCCTAACAAAAAATCCTTGGCTGTGATTTTTAAGTTATTATTTAAGTTGTGTTTTGTTTCATTTTAATGAGAAAGGTGTGTAAGGTGGCCTCTGAGACAATAAAAGCACTAGCATGTATTTATTTGCCCATGATAACTTTCAGCTATCAGTGCTTATGAGTGACTCTTAGCATCTTGCAAAGTGGTGCACAATGCACCTCTGTTTTCTGGATGGTGAACTGGCTAGAAGCTTTCAGGGTTTACGTAAAAGCTGCCAAATAGGTTCCTATAGGCCTTCCTTCACGCCAGTGAGCTCCTGAAACACAGAAAGGCTTTCAAGATGCTAAGAAAACACAAAAAATACATGTTAACATCGTGTCGTCCCCCCCCCCCCCCCCCCCCCGCTTTTTATGACTAATCTGTTTTGTGTATTTTGAAAGAATGGAGAATGTGGATTACGATCTATGGAGGAATGTATTTAGAGCAAACACACTATGGCTTTATGTGCCAATTTAATTCCTCGTTTCCTTAAAAAAATGGTAAATGATAAAATGCTGTGTGTGTCAGTATGTGTATAGAAATTTATATTAAGATTGAGAGCAATGGGTCAATGGAAGTGGTGGTGGAGGGAATGTCAGTGTCGTGTTCCAGGCATCGTTACAGATTTCTTAAGCAATATTACATACTTGGATTTACAAATTTCTTTCCTTGATGTGTTTTTTTTTCTGTGAAATCCTGAAAGCTTAGCCTCAAGTAATTAACTTAAAAAATATTTCAGAATATGCATCATAATCTTACAACTGATACTGTGCTTATTTTGATGAAATATGAAACTGTATTATTCTGTTAATTGTGTATGAAGTATTGCTTGTTCAGCTGTTCACATTTGTTTGCATGTTTGGGCACTTAGCTTAGCGCACTTACCTTCATCGTGAGCTAAGAATTTTCAAACCAGGGTTTTAAAAAGTGATCCCTTGCTTTCTGTTTCTACCTTGTGTTAATGTAGAAGGGTGTGCTCATATGCATATGTAAAATTTGATACATTATGTATGTAATTGTGTGTGTGTAATGGTGAAACGTTAAGACTTACCATCTGATTGTCTGGAAAAAGTTAAACTAGAAAGTTTATTAACGGTTCAGTCTTGCTGTATTTCTAATGTAAAAAGAATACACCTTAATAAAAGTTTGCATCTGTTAGCAATTGAACCACCAATCAACTAATGTGTTACTGAAGGAAACTTTGCCAATGAGGAATCTAGGGTGGAACTGTTTGAAGTAACAGTGTACGGTGCATGTGTCATAAAAGTGACTCTTCCCTCCAGAGCCTTAGGTACAGTGCAGTACAGCAGTAATTCAGCAGTTGTGTATGCAAGGTCACTCCCTACATAATGATCAAAATTTGTAGAAACATGTAGCCAGTGAGCCAAGTCATACAACCAAACCGATCTGATGAGTTTCAATGCATTACACTTTATTCTGAACTCCTGTGTGATTATTGTATGGTTTGTTTTTTGTAATTAAAAAAACTCTTTGTAGAATGGAATCTGGCCTTCTCAGCTGTATTCCTTTGAAAAATGGATGGCTTTGAAGAGTTCTATTTTAAATAGGTTGTCATATAAATAATTTCGATCATGATATTCTGTTGTTTTATGAACATCTCTAATTAAATTTAAGATAACTTCTCAGGGAATACTACCATATTATTTATTCTGACAGCCAAAGGAATAAGGACTTTGTGTCAGTCTTGAATGCTTGGTAATCTGAAGCATTTAACATTTGTTTTCCTGATGAGAGAGGTTACAGTGCTCATTACCTCTTTCAAATTCTGGATAAATATTTTTGTTTTCTAGGGAGCATACCTTAATGTAAAGTAATTTTGAGAGATTTGTAATCTGGCAACACTAAAAACTATCTATGGAGGTTAATTAATGCAGTGTCTGTAACTGGCAAAACTAGTTATCTGATTAAAACCAAAATCTAAGTGCATTTGGTAGCCATTTTCTGGTGACAAGCCTACTTGGCAAATTGCAGCCAGAAAGATACTGCACAAGGTAACAGCCTAAAGTTCAGCGTAGTACCAGGACATCTCTTATAAGATAATTTATAC
This sequence comes from Falco punctatus, assembly GCF_963210335.1. NCBI lineage: Eukaryota > Metazoa > Chordata > Aves > Falconiformes > Falconidae > Falco > Falco punctatus. Next base: position 43,298,983 of record NC_137589.1, read on the forward strand.
AACAATTTATATATAAATATCTTTTTACATGTATGTGTGTATGCATGTGTATGTACACACGGACATTTTTGGTTTCATGTGTTTTATGTGTGTATGTCTTATATACAGTTTTTCTCTTTCTGGAGGAGGGTAAAAGGAGAGCCTTGAAAAGTCCTTCCCTGCTCTTATCAACATAGCAGCCTCAGCTGCCCTCCTTGGATCCCCTGCCAGGGTTGCTATCATCTTCTGATCAAATATTAATGTGTGATTCTCTGCTTGCTCACTAATCCAAAGCCAA